>NC_136890.1:21798355-22512055 GCF_949152265.1 Phoxinus phoxinus | reverse complement strand
TGGTCATATATTCAGATTCATTATGGAAATTATAAAGGCATGAGTTATTGTGTGCAATGATATGAAATATTCTATAAATTAAGTAAATAGAGCTGAGGAAAAAAAGACAAATTAAAAAACAGAATAAATTACAGAAAAAACTCAGGGAAAGGACCTAAAACCCTGAATAGGCCATATTTCACACAGATTCATATTTTTAGTCAGCTCCTTTTGTCTACAATCCCTTTGAATCAACATTATTTGTTCTGGAAGTTGCTTTTTATACACACTGTTTTTCATGTGCATCTTAATTCCTGCCTGATGAAGCCACAGAAAGGAGTCAGCCCAACCAATTAGCATAAATTGGGGGAACTTTGTCTTTTTTTGTCAGCCTCATTCATTCCAAGAGGCTAATGCTTGGCACTCATTCTTAAAAATAGTTTAATCTCAAGTTCATTTCCCCTTAAAGATAAGGTAATACACATGCACGTTGAGTATTTTTGAATCACTAGTTCAAATAATATAAATTACTCTGCCAGGAGTGCAGCTGTTCACAAGGCATGAATACGAATATTTTTGCAAATCTTTGATTCGAGGCCCTCAGGATCCTGGTAAAGGGATACAGATACTGAGCCAAATCAAATGGTAATGTTTGTTGAGATCGATCATAAGAAGCCATTTGATATAGCCTTCATACATTCACTATAAAATAGACCATCAGTTTGGTTGATTTGTGAATTTGTACCACCCTAAAGCGAAACATATGGTTCTTCAAACCTGTTCAAGAGTTGATTTACCAAACCACACATTAGTGTAGAGCCCATTTTGCCCTTAAAATCATTAAGGTGACAGTAGATGCTTATTCCGTGACATCCACCCTTTTAAAGCATCTTAAACTGAATCAAAGGCCACAACAGCTCTTAAAGTTTGTCCATGTCTCCATAATTACAGACCTCTTATTCCCTCCCCCCTGGCTGTCCACTTTCCAATCATCCAGAAGAGAAAGAACAGAAAAAAAAACATTATGAATGAACACTCATCTTCACATGACACAGTAAGGCTCACGGGGCAGTTGAGGTGGAGTTCTACAACAGGGAGGCAGGTGGGCCAGCAGGCCCTTCTTCAGGTCCTTGTTGAGGAAAAAGCAGATGATGGGGTTCACACCCGCCTGGGCGAAACTCATCCACACGGTAGTAGACAGATACCGGTGCGGGATGGTGCACGCCTTAACAAAGACCCGCCAGTAACAGGCCACAATGTACGGGGACCAAAGCACCAGAAAAAACAAGGTGATGACATAGAACATCCTGCCAAGCTGTTTCTCGGCCTTAAACTCCTCCATGCCTAGCAGGCGTCTGTTCTGGTTGTGCAAGTTCTGCCTGATGCCCAATAAAGTGGGAGGCATTGGGCCACGGCCGAACCCTGCTATCCAGTTTGCGGCAGCCTGGCCTGTGGCTCCAGGTCCGTGAAAGGTCCAGTTTTGGCTGATGGCTGGAACCATTTGGACCGGCTTCATCTTTCTGTGTTTGTATTCGAACAGCAGAAGCTTCATGTACACCACGTGAGTGGCCAAGATTAGCACAGCCAGCATCAGCATAAAGCCTAATGTGTCGTTGGCCTTGAAGTAGCGATGTTCAAATATGCACTGGTCCTCCTCGCGGATAAACTTGTAGGTGCCGACGTCAAAGACGGGCGGGAACGCCATGGCCACCGACAGCGTCCAGACCATACATACCACCGCCACACACGTCCAGAAGGTCATTCGCTTGGAGTAGAACCGGTGGTGGGCGATAGCCATGTAGCGTGTGACGCTGATGCAGAACAGCATGAAGGCAGCATGGAAGCAAAAAAGGACGGCCATGAAGGCCACCACCTTGCAGCTGAGCACGCTGTAAGTCCAGGCCGAGCCATTCTTGATGGACACCAGCACGAAGGGAAAGCAGACCGCCGAACGGATGGTGTCGGCAAGGCAGAGGTCCAGAAGAAAGTAGTAGGGTGCCTTGTGTAGGGCTCTGTCCCTTAGCACCAGCAGGGACACCACTAAGTTGCCCACCAGGCTGATGCAGATGATCAGCCCCAGAAGGACGAGTTTTACATAGGTAGACACGGCTGAAGAAGGTGCTCCACCCATCATGCCACCTGTTGTGGACACCACAGCCGCCAAGGGGTTCCCAGGCCCATCACTGCTTGCGTTTCCGTTGGCCATCCCTTTTGCTGCTCAAATTGCACACCTCCTCCTTCAACTCCTCCTTTACCCCCACTTCCTCCACTCCCTCCTCCACCTCCGCCACCTCCAGCTGAGCTGTTTTCCGTCCTCGTGGTTGCCTTTCGTTGTAGTCTCAAATGGAAGGAGAGAAGCTTGATATGCATTGCCCCATTTTGTACAGTTTTCTTTAGAACGTCCCTTTAATTGTGCCACTTCTCTTGGCCTCCACACCTGTGAATAAAGAACAAAACATTTGTTACAAACAAATGCTGGTCTTTAAAGACCACAAATACAACTGACTTTTGGGGAAAGTTTATAATTTCTGTAATGCCTGGGAAAAAAAGATGTTTAGGTCAAGAAGAGTTAAATATCATGAAGTGATATTGATGCATGAAAAAATTATAATATTATTGATACCAATACAACATTTTTTTTTTCTTGCAAATAAATTGAGCACTGAGGAGAACACACTACTACAACAGCAAACTACTAATGCCGAATAAAAAATGTAACTCTAGAAGTACTATGGCAATTCATAAATAACGTGGTCCGAATGGAGATTTTATGTGATTGCGGAGAGATCAATTCCTTGTGTCCCCTTTCCATCTAGTCAGAATATATATCGTCTTCAGTCCTGCTAAACCCGCCCAGCCTCCCTCTCCCACCACCCCTTCAGCCAGCCATCAGGAATGCTTTGATTTTTGTGCTGTTCTCCATTCTCCTCCTCAGCCATTCCTGCCACCCAGTTGTCATTTCCCATCGGTCCCTCTGTCACCTCTACCTACTTTCAGTGCCGTGGTTACACAGAGGACCTGCTGGGAGCCAACTCTGCTTGGGTGTGATGACCCCGTGGCTCCAACTCCAGCCTCTGAGTGCTCTGTCCCTCTTGGACCCATTGTCCTGACTCTTATGCCTGCGCTCCTTCCTCCCTCGACTCCAGCGTGGAAAATCGGGCATTAGGCCACACTGGGCTCCCTCGGACCGTCGGCTCCACCTGGGTCGGACATCATCAGGCCTTCGCTGCAGACTTGCATGTGGTCCGCTGCTCTCCGGCCCTCCACCCCTTCAGCTTTAGCTAGCTCTGCCCTCAGTCGCTCCAGCTCAACCTCTGCCCTCCGGATACCTACTTCTACTATCTCGGGGGGTCGTTCCTTCGTCCCTTCGCTCCCTCTGCTCTCCGTCTGGGCTCCATTCCCTATGGCTCCATCACTGTCGGACGTCCCCCTGGTGTCATCAGCCAGGATTCCGCCACGGCTCCTCTCTCCATCAATTCCACCTTGGGCTATCGTCCCGGTCGTGATCTGGGTCAGCACCATCTGGCCACTCCTCCCTTTATCTCTTCCATGGTTGCTGCCTCCATCTACTCCATGGTCTCATCTGCCTGTTTTCACCATCCCTTTGCCTGCTCCTCTCCACATCATTTCATCTCCTTGTCTGCCTCCAAAGCCCCCAATCACCCAATTTTTGACCAGTTATGCATCCAAAATGATTGACAGGTAGAAAATGTTTCTGCAAGATGCTCCCCCTTTTGTTTAATTTTTTTATTACATGCACTTTAAAGATATGGATTCCACTCAGACAAAAAATAATAATGAGGTTTTTTCACAATAAAGCGGTCTGGAGACATGTTTTGAAAAGTTGAATGTCTTTTAACTTGGCACGGCATCTTAAAAATATGCACATGTACGAGATGCTGAAAAAGATGCAAGTAGCGGAGCACCTGTCTAAAGACTTCTCTGTAGCATGTTTACATAAAAAAAAATAAAAAAAATAAAAGGCAATTGCTTGGCTCGTCTTCTTTGGCCTCTGTGTGCAATCTGTGCATACTCCCAAAGAGTTCAAATGCTTTCATTCAGTTTAACTTGGACAGAACGAAAATGAATTGCAAAATCTGCTGCATCTTTATTCTAACTGTGCATGTTAACGTCATATAGACAGTGCTGGGTAGTTCTGATCACATTTAATCTGGATTACATAATCAGAATCCAAAGATTGTATACTTTTTAATTAGCTTATAATACATTTTAAAATCAGATTAGTTACTTTTTTATGATTTACATGATTACATATTCACACAATGGCAATGGTAAATTGTTCATAATTTATTGATTCTCTCCAATTTTTCTTTTTAGTCTTTTGAAATTTCCTTTTAAAAATTCAGAATGAATGTGGATTCATTCGTAACAGCATTGTGCATGAAACATTTATTTTCAATAATGTTAAATCTTAATGATATTAAATAAAGTAAATGAGAAAAATCTTAAAACCTATATATTTTAGTGCATAGATCAAATATAAACTACTATAAACAATTGAAAAAAAGAGCACCTGACACCACAAAAGGTATTTTATTTGTGTTCACCATCAGCAAACACAGATCAATCAATAATTTGCTGAATGAGATAAGCAGGGCTCCTCTAAGCATCTGCTGTAACATGCTGAGGAACATCTTCTGCTTCTCCCTTAGTGCCGAACAGATCAGCTGTTTCCACCACACGCTACATGGCATGCCAGCAACTAGTCTTTCATGGTAATTACCTCATTGTTGCTAGGCTACAGCACATCACTTTTTATGTGTTGAGTATAGGCATGTGGACCGGAATGCGGGGGCAAGGGGTGTGGGTGTGGGGGAAGGGGGAATGAAAGAGATAACGGATGGAAAATATTTTAAATCTACATTAAAAGCCATAGCAAAGCTTCAAAACAAAGCTTTAGAATATATAGCGATATTGCTCTAAAAAAAAAAAAATGCTCGAACTTAGTATAATGGCATGATTAATTTTGGCCACTTTTCACCAAATGTTTCTGGAAGTTCCACTTAACTCAGGCTTTCTCATTTACACCCACATACCGAAAAGGCAGTCTCTGCCCATGGTTGGCGGAATTTAGACGAGAGCATGTATACTTTCCAAACAGACGTACCCTGCTGTGGTGTAGAACAGCCAGCTAGCATTATCTGACTCTCAATGTGAAAGAGCACTGATCCATGAATCCAGGCGTATACCTTCACCTGCTGAGGTGATATTTGCAGCACTTAAAGCGCCATTTGTGCCAGCCCTCACTGGCTAACATTCTCTGGTACCGAGAAAGCTACAAGTAGACGCCAACTGATGGAAAAAGTCACTGAGTACCTTAGTCCAACAGGAGATAGAACTGCGCCGACCCATTGTTTTAGAGCAGAAACACTAATTCACTTGTGTCACAGCAATTACAGCTGCTTGTTGCTAGGCTACAGGGTCCTTCTGCCTTGTGCGGTGTATGTGTCTTTGTAAGCCTCAATGCAACTCAGAATTGTATGCATTGAGGTGAGCTGGGTAGGAAAAAAAGTGTCACTCATGAGAAATAATCAGCAGGAATGGAGATTAAAGTGAACGTTTCTGCCATAGAGAAGATAAAATGTTACAGCCTTACTGTGACAACCTGTTGTACACAATGTACAGCTTTATATCATTTAAAGGTTTAAATCAGCACTTTCACTGATTACATTTCAGAAATGTAGCCTTAAGTAGGCTATTGTTCAGATGTTTCCAATTGTAGAAACCTCTAGATAGAAACATGACAATTTTATAAATATGAAGTGATATAACGTACTATGCGTATCATTGAACTTTACCTTTATGCAAAAAAAAGAAAAGAAAATGAAAAATTATATTTATGACCTGAACAAATGTTTTCCCACTGCTTAATGTAAAAACTGTATCTTGAAAAACACAAACAAAAAAGTAGTTCAGTGACCTGGTATTAGGGGAGTATAAACATTTTTATGGTCCAAAGATGAAACTTTCAATATGCAGATTGTATCGATTTACGTGCAAATAGTTCCCACAGTAAATGCCAATGTAAATGCAAATGCCAATATGACATAAAGAGCTAAAAAATATGTGGCTTTTTGGATGTGTCAGAGCTGGTACTGTCATTCATGTCACCTACATAAGTGAAAGTGTTCTCTCACAATTTTCTCAGACTCGTGGGCATGCACACATTCCAAAAAGATCAGTGGCGAAGTTTCATTTGTTCAAATGAAACAGAATTTACCCTCCTCCACTGACTACTTTGAAGCCCTTTGATAAACACAGTCTCTCAGATATTCAGTATTTAACATAGGCTATATATCTTGAAGACAAACTGGTCTGTTGGCCTATAATCAAATGGATTTAAATATCCCTTATGATGTAGCACTGTACTTTTTCCTCACTATACAGCAAGGCAGTATAAACACGTTTATCAATATGCACTGCAAAATTATTCTAGCCAAAAAGGTGCACTGCCAAAAGGTTGGATTTTTAAAATGTTGCTATCACATAGGCTACATTTTCAGACAAAGTACTTTTTTCGTAACTATCAAATAGTTTAATAATGTGGGGTAAAAAGTCCATGAAGATGGTAGAGCTATAAAGGTTCCCAGTGAATACCCCTCAATGTGGACAAAAATAAATAATACAAAATGTATACACAAATAAAATTGAGACAACATTTGTTAGGCTAATTTACGAAATGTAGGCCTATATCAAAACACACACACACACACACACACACACACACACACACACACACACACACACATGTTTTGCGTAAGCGAGGACTCCGTAAAGCTACCCATTACAGTTGTCATCCCTTGAGTTATCATTATGTTATATTAATTATTCGGACTCTTTAATATTTCCCTCCAGAGATTAAGTGTGCTCTTATCTCGCATTAATAGTGAGAAGGCCTTCGATGTCGTTGGGAGGAGTCAGGTGTAAAGGGAGTTGGTTGGAGGTAGAAGGCTGGATAGCAACAGCAGTGAATATCGCTACCGTGGTCTCGGTGGGAGGAGGCGACGCGGAATTCACCAACCAAACGAGCCTGAATCATTTCGAGTCTCCCACACCTATCGTTTGATACGATAAAAAAGAACAACGTGATCCCGTCGTTCGTGGCTAGCTTTTAGAAAGTGTTTTCTCCGTATCTCCATCATCTTCATTTGCGACAGGCTATCGGTGCGCTTGGTGATGCGCCATACTGATATAGCCAACATAAATCGTTTTCTGAACTAGAGCCTGTTTTACAGCGCGTGCGTTGTCAATTGGTTTCAGTAAAACACCTGAAAAAACATGAAAATAATGTATTGCTTTGAACTAATGACGTGACTCGCACAACCAATACGCAAAAGTGCAAATGACCCGTATGGACTCTGTCAGGGCGCATAGCCTACGACAGTCCCAGACAGTGTTACACTGCTATTTCGTTATCTAACTCTCTTGGGTGCGATTCACATCTTCTTTGAGCACTGTGACCTGCATGGTTATCATTAGATATCATGAAGAACTACGGCGTCTCTCCCTCTCTGTGTGTGTCTTATTCCGCGCGCGCGTCTGCGCGTCTGCATGAGGGACAATGAAATAACAAATGAATAAAACAGGCCTGCATTTCACTTCAGTATACATATTATGCGTCATGCCGAGAGTCATGGATGTTTATTTTTTATTATTGACTTTAAAAAATATATTTTTTATTTTAAATGCTCGAGCAATTGTAGGCTATCCCCCAAGTTAATTATAAAACATCAAATAGGAGAGTCATAAAGTGATGGATGTCTTACTTGTAATTCTTGGTCTTCCTCCAGACAATGGATCTTGTCTCGATAGTAGGCCTTAACGGGAGCTTGTTGCAAATATTAAAAAAATCAAAATAAATAAAAAATTGAAACGCACAAAAAGGTGCAAATACGTTTTTTCGACTCGACACAACGCGTTCAATAAATCGCTCATGAATCCAAATTGTAATCCAAGATGAACCTCGACGTCCTTTATGAACAGAGAATGAAAAATATATATAATTAATTAATTAATTAATACACGGAATGGTCACGTCTGAAAAACAGAAACAAGACCTGTTTCACTGAAAAGTCTTTTGCTGAACGGGTTAAATAATATTATGCCAGAAGCTGGAATATTACATACATACAGGTTTTAAAAAACAAAAAATATCGTTTCCTCTTTTTTCGTGTGCATGTCATGTCTTCGGGTTTTCCATAAAGCTAGGCCAAGCCTTAGCAGTATATTCCCATCACACGGTGACTAAATCAAGCAGAGTTCACAATTACTCTATTTCTGCAGTGTTTTTGTGGTTTCGATTAATCCTGAGAGACACAGCGTCAGTATCATTATCTTGTACGCAGATTTAGATGTGTAAATAACGACTGGCTCTCGGTACTGGGCTACAAGACAAGACGCTTCTTCCCATCTTCATTTTCTTGCTGGAGCCAAAGACATTTTCTCCCACGCCACACCGATTCACATCTTATCTTCGACGGGAATAAATCCGCTTTATCAAGCATCATCCTTCAGTACATCCATTAGCATCAGCGTTGTCCTCTCACATAGTGTTGTCATTCTATGTGGAGACATGTACACAGTACATGTAAGCGCCCTATATATTTAAAATGCATAAGCCTGGTACGGTCTGTGATGCAAGGCGCAAAAAAGATGGATCACACATAGCAGTCAGAACCGAGTCTTTGCTCGGGAATTCGCCATTAATGTCAGTATCCCGGTGCCATCGCTGAATTAAGAATGTTAACGAAAAATGAAGGAAATTAAATGGGTTCTTCTGCGAAGGAAACAGTGGCTCTCGTCTCTGCGCTCTACCTCAGTTTTCTCTGGATCGGATCCCTTCGGAAACGCCTCGGGATTTTTCGGCAGCCTCACTTACCTTGTTATCCTCACTGTGGTGCACTGAAATCATTGGCTAGACAACCACAACTTTTAAACGGCCAGTGTTTTTTTTAAATACAAAATTATAGTTTTTTTTTTCAATATACGGCATATAATTTTGATTTGATATTTGTTTTCCTGTTTTGAATTAATGATGATGAGGGATGGTTAACAATGAGTAGGCTAAATCTCATGCACTCAAAAAAAAAGAAAGAAAAAAAGTTGAGTGTTTTCAAAAATATATAGAAGTAGGCTTAATTGTTATTTTACCCAAAAAAAAAAAAAACCAATACAATAGCCTACAAATATATAGGCTAGCTACTTATTGATATAGCTAACATTCTCAATCATTCATCCTTAAACATTTAAAAACAGGTAGGGCCTACCCTAAACAAATATGAGAAAAAAAAACAGTAAAAAGGTGGCTATATCATTAGGCTACACTGTAGTCAGTAAAAATAGGGTCTAATGTTACAATGTGGAAATTACCAGAAGGCCCAGTTCTCCGCAATGGATTTTTGGTCTTTGGCACATTTTGTATTGAAGAGAGAAATGTTGTAAGCCAGCTCGCTCAGTAGGCCCTTGGTGTGTGAGCGTTTAATCTACCTGTAACTTCCTGGTAAAAAGGTGTTTTGTCTCTGCATGACACAGCGATCCGCTGCGTGCCCTCATGCCTGGCCAAACAGCTGCCTGAACCGCTGGAAGCTGCAGGAACAGATGGCCTTACCCGACAAAAGGAAAACCGACCTGAGGACACACAATCACTCACCTGAAAGGAATAAAAGTACAAAACTGACATTTTTTAAAGTTGTTTAATTTATAGGCAGCACAAAATGGTGGATTTACCATATAAATAGATCAATGTCCCCTTTCTATTTGCTAAACGGATCTTGTGTGATGATGCTTATACTGGTAAGTTGCTGCTACATCCGCTACATTAATGCAATGCAGCATGGTCACTGGTAAAAAGTTTCTAATTGTTACCTCACTGAGTAAGTTTAAATGGCCCATTCAATTTGTTGTAGCCTATAGGCTACTCTGGTATGTCACCACCATCATCTTTCATTATGATTATTAAGATCATTGTATATCATTTTCGTAATAAGCAAGGTCTGTCGTAACACTAGCCTCAAATGGGAAAAGCTCTCTGGTTTCAGTAGCGCCCTCTAGCGGAAAGAGTTATAGATCGCTACAGTACTTAGTCCAGTTTGTTTCAAGCTATAGAAAGACTGGCCATATAGGCCCAGTTTCACAGACAAGGCTTTAGCCTATAGTACTAGACTTAAATGCATGGTTGAGCTGTTTTAACTGAAAGCAACTTGCACTGGCATATCTAAAAATATGTCAGTGCCATTGTTTTGTCTCAAGATGAACACCAGTAATGTATTGTTCTAAAGCATTTATTATGTATTATTATTTCTGCCCTAATTGAACTAAGGCCTAATCCTGTCAATGAAACCAGTCCATTGTGTTCTCAATTACCGTAAAGACACTGTGATGTGGTGTGATTTAAAATATATATATATATTTGTTGTGATGTGATGCATGGTGACATCACTAATGGCTCAATTTAAGTAATTAAATAAAATATAATTTCTTATTATAATAAGTAATTATTACTTATTATAATAATGAGTTATTATTTAAATGACTATTAGTTATTTTTACATTATTAGTTATTTGAACTTTATTAAGTTATTATTAAATATTTGTTTTTTGTGTTTTATTAAAAAAAATATTAGAAAATATTATTTTAAATATTACATAGGCTACAATTTATACATGCATATTTATATATTCATATCATTTTCTATAAAAAAAAAAATACTCGTTTAATTGCAGTGTTCATCATTTTCTAATAGAATTGTGAGATAATTCTGAAGATAATTACCTGTTTTTGATAAATAAATAAATCAAAAAGTATACTGGCACAATGCCTGATCTCTCTCTGTCTGTCGCTTGATAGCTATTTTTTTACTCAAACAAATTCTTCACCCTGAGTGGTACCTCAAAGGTAAGTTCAGAGGAAAAACTCTTTTAAAACCGTTTTGTTTAGGTAGACTATGACTCAAAAATAAGGCTTATAATGAATTAACATCCGCTTCAGCTGCATCAGCATCCATCCCTCACCCATAATGCAGTGCAGCTGTTTAATGCATGCAGCCCAAATAACAGTTTTAAAAAAAAGAATAGTCTTTATTTACTGATTTAGATCAATATTGCATGTAAGTGGAGCATGGAATTTGTTTGTTCATTCTAAATAGATTTATTTGCGATAAGAGCTTCTTTTAATTAGAAAGAGCTTCGTCACTCGTTCCAGTGAAAGTGTTTATCTGTGCAAATTTGATGGCAAATAATCGTGTGACTGTCAACGATCACTGACGGGCTTTCAAAGGAAATCAGAAGCTTATCAGAAATCAGAATATGACATGTGTGACATTTGCCAACCACAAAAATAAGAATTCTCATCAAAACAAACTTGTCGTTTTCTCGAGTGAGGACAGTCCCATTTATGTAAATTGAAATTTTGTGTGATTGCAGCAGCAGTTTTAGTTGTTTGCTTAAAATTAAGCCCTACTTTAAGTTTAGTTAATTTTAAATGGATGCACTGATTCAGCTTTAATGCAGTGTGCACTTATTATAATTAAAATAGCCTACTAATATTTAAATGATCACATGAAAAAGCAAAAGATTTAAATATTTGCCTCAAAAAAAATTTCCCGTAAAAGCAGTTGTTAGAATTTTAAGGTCAAGTTCACATGTATAATGTACAATGTGAAAGACCCAGTTTTCAAAATCTCATCCAGTTTCACATTTCAATAACAGCCTTTGCACTTTGGTCAGACACTAGTTGGCACATATGTGATAATTCTCACATGAATATTGAGGTCACGTCGCTTCAATGACTACAATGTAAAATCTGTATTTTTTACGCCTACAAACGGATCCGAATACGCTGAATCAGAAAACACCTACAATAAGAAATACTGAGTCATACTACTTAAAACAGATTTAAATCCCATTTGTGTAAAAAAGATAAACATCTGCAGAGGCAGATATCCAGAAACATACAGATTTATGCCAGGAAAATGTCATACTTCAGAAATAGCCGACATACTGCTGAAATCAAAGTCATTTACATTTGCGCATTTGGCAGACACTTTTATCCAAAGCGACTTACATTGCATTTCAAGGTACATGTACATTCTTATCAGTTCTTATTATCCCTGGGAATCGAATCCATGACGCTCTACTGTTTGAGCTACAGGAAAGCTGTGATCAGTTCTGTCCCTCGCAGCTTAAAGATTTGAAAGGTTATGAAAGCTGCCAAGTGAATCACTGCACTTTTTTTAGTTGATCATCCTCAAGGATTTTCTTTTCAGCTTGATTCATTTAGTGAGAAAGTGCAACAGATCTGACTTAGGATATGTTATACTGTGATATATTACAATGTAAAATAATGATCATATGTCGTGTCAATCTACAAATACAAACAGCAAAGATATTAAAGGGAAAATTCTCTCATTATTTACTCATGCTCATGCTGTTCTAAACCTGTGTAACTTTCCTTCCTTTCCAGAACACAAAAGAAAATATTTTGAAAAATGTTGGCGTTCAAACAACACTGGACCAAATTGATTTTGGCCAAAAAAAAAATTTCATTCTTTATTTTTTCATTTTTCAATATATATATATATATATATATATATATATATATATATATATCATAATATAGTTGAATGTCTACATTTGTTGTCTGTGTCGCTTCTTCTAAATAAACCACATACTGTTGGAGAGAAATGACAATAAAGCAACTTTCATTTGATGTATGGCACAGCAGTATGAATTGTTAACTCATACTTTCTCATATGATATATAATGATTTATCCTTCACACTTTTCTCTGATTTATAGTAAAGATGCAGCAAATATTACATGTGATATTCATACAATGACATGCATCATTTTTTAGGAATCATGCATTGACTGCCATATATGCAGAGCTAAATATTTATGTATGCATTTATGTAATTATTTAATGGAGCAATTGTTATTTATATTCTGGTTACATTGGTCAGTACTGAAAAGAAAACCTGAGGGGAAAAGATTCAAAATCAAAACGATCATGAGACTTTTTTGTATTATTAAAATCATCAATGTTGATGTTATTGCTGTTATGACACAGATTAATAATGATATTCAGCCCCAGGAAAACATTTTACCTCCCTCAAACAACAAATCATATTAATGTATAATTCAAAATGATCCACAAAAGATACTCCCAGGAAACTTAAAAGTCAGAGATGAAATTATGTGGTATGGTTATTTCTTTATTAATTATGCTTTTGGCATGTTCACCGTGTGACGCCAAATAAACACCTTTTCACTGGAGAGTTTGTGTAAAACTCAAGAGCTGTTTATGAATACCCTCACTGTGTTGTTTGTGTAAAGTGCCTGTTTCCTTTGTGATGACACTAAGTATTTTCTGAGTATAAATAAGTGCTGGATACTGACTACTGGCAATGACACATTCTATGTGGGAAGGTGGCAACTTCAGGTGAGTCTTAAAATGCTCTTCAGCTCTGTGGAAACTATTCCGTGAAAACTAAACAATGTGCTAAAGCGTAAATGAGATTAATTTTCCTACAATTTAACGGATGTGTTGCAAGATACAATTTGTGTTTTGGAAACCTCTTTTTTTCCTTTACATTTACTCATCTCTGTCTAGACCAGTGAATATATATATATATATATATATATAATACAAATTTATATATATATATATAAAAACATATATATATATATTTATATATATATACATACATATACAGTGTATGTATGTCATATTACATATTATAATATGACATAGCAGAAATTAGACGTTTTATTGGCAAAATATGCGCCATTGGCTTAAGAACAGCACAACATTTTTATTAAATCTTTTTTTAATTTGTTATCATTTATTATTCATATATATATATATATATATATATATATATATATATACATACATATAACATAATAACAAATTATAACAAATTAAAAAAAGATTTAATAAAAATGTTGTGCTGTTCTTAAGCCAATGGCGCATATTTTGCCAATAAAACGTCTAATTTCTGCTATGTCATATTATAATATGTAATATGACATACATACACTGTATATGTATATGTATGTATATATATATATAAATATATATATATATATGTTTTTTTTATATATATAAATTTGTATTATATATATATATTCACATATATATACATACATACACTATTCAAAATACAGTACACTTTATATGTACTGTAGCCTATATATATATATACTTTATATGTACTTTATAAATATATTTAATATGTACTATTTATATAGTATATATATAAAGCATATATATCTTATAGTATAATCAATTGGGGTTTTTTCTTGCAATGTGTGAACAGGTACTGTATTTCCATTATAATATGACATAGCAGAAATTTGACTTTTTATTACCAAAATATGTCATAGGCTATAAAGTAGCACAAAATTGTATTAAAACTTTTTAATTTGTTATAATTTGTTGTTCATAAAAATAAAAAAAATGCATAAACTTTAAATAATATGAAAAAAACTTGGTGTTGTAGTATCTTAATATCAAGATATTATAATACCTTTTTACCTTTTAAAATTGTGCTAACCTTTCTTTGCTAACCTTAACCTTGCTAACACTTTACCATAACATAAAGCATTTGTTTAAGAGTAATATGAATTGTCTTTAATCTTGGAAAACTTGTGCTCACCCCCTGCAGACTGAGGTGTAAGATGGTCTCCGCTGCATGTGTCCTTTGACATTCATAGAAGAATTACATTACCTCATGTCATGATCTACAACCTTTGATAGAAATTGAATAATCTAACATTGCATTTACTCCTTTGATGTGAGATTTTATCTCTCTCTTTTTTTTTTCAGATTGTCAATTTTATCCTATAAAGATCATTTCACTCTCGCTTTTAACCAGAACAGCACAGGAAGACAACGGCTGACTACAAAGGCGCAAGGTAAAGAAAGCTGGTGAATATTTACTTGCGTGTTTATGAAATATGCATGATTTAATAGTGCCTGTTGTTTATTCACAACTTTGGTCACATAGTATTCCATGCTGGCATTAGATGAGACTTTGGATTATGATATTTCCAAAGTATCCAAAATTTGTATGGATACTCAAATCTGCATTCACATTATCTGCATGCACATTACATTGGGATTTTAATTCAAATTTTTTAAATGCACGCCTAGTTAGCCTACAAGAGGAAAAATTCTCAAATGATAAGACTAATATCAGGATTTTATTTGAATGGCTGTTTTGCATATCTGAATAATATTTTAATCATGTTCACCAAGCAAATAATGATTATACAATGCATGTCACACATAAAATTGAGATACTGTAATTTGCTTAAATTATAACTGTTTATGTTTATTGCACGTATACGCCTTCAAACATTCAAACAATGGAAATATGAGAGTGGGAGGATAAAAGACATAAAGTTATGGTCACTGTGAGTCATTTCGTTTTTTCTCAAATGTTTTTTTTTTTTTGGATAACAACCTGATTTCACCAAGACTAACAAAGTTTATATATTTTCAACTTGTTTCATGTGGTAGAGATGGTAAGGAAAGTAGCTGACAAATATTGATTCCTATATAGTTTCACTTAGATTTTGTCATGTGATGCAGGGTAAAAACTACACTTATGTGAAAAGAGGAAAATGAATCAAGCAAGACAGTGAGTAATATTCCATGAGTTGTGTGAACCTGAAAGCAAAGTTACATATGGGGTGATAGACATTGTCTAGAAAAGCTACTGACTGTGGGAATAATAATGCAAGCATTATATATTTGTTGTTCGTAAGATGAAATCCAAATAATTTTAAATTTTTTTAATTTATAATTTAATTTGCTTGCATTTGATGTTTGTTTAAAGTGCAGAGGTCCGCATGAAAACAAATTATTGTATTGTTATATAAATGTATTGTTTTATAGTGAGATTGATCTCAACTCAGGCTCAATAACATCATCAACCGCGTTCTATTGCTGTCTTATATCCCTTATCCTGTTCCTGGGTTGCTTCTTTTCGTGCATGTTTTTGCAAAATGCAAAGTGTGTTTGTGTGGTTTCCTGTGGTGGGAGAGGTTTGTGTCTTGTTTGACAGACACATGTCACGCACATTTTTGGGTTCACATCACATTCAAGCAACTCTCGTGTTTAGTTTTTTATGGAGACTTAGAGATTGAGAGATTTGTCTTAAATTATTATGGTCTTGTGGCTACTGTAAATCAGTCCATCCACATATCTGCAAACTCACTGCAATTTCATGTAATCATATCAGCACTTTCATTATTGTCCCTGTTGGTTTTTCTGTGAAATTCCCATAATATTTCTTTCACATTTCTCTATAGCTTAAAATCTTTAAGGCTTGCCATTTTTGCACACATTTACAACTAGGTGCACCGATACCGACTACCGAGCTCATGTAGGCCTACTCTAAAAATGCCCCGATACCAACAACCAATACCAGGCAGCGTGTGTTCAGTGTTTGTGTCCACTCCAGACAAAGAAACACTGACAACAGAGGGGATAAAAAAGCAGGCTGTCTATGAAGTAAATGTATATTATTAGTGGAATATTAAACGAAATATAGTAGGCTAATGCCTATAGCTGTTTTGTGCGAGCTGATAAGAGAAACGTGCAGCGGCGCGAGCTGGTCGAGCGCATCCCTTTTTCACAGAAGTCAGTGGAAAGTTTGTAATTCAGTCGGATGTCAATGGCAAAGAAATTAAAACGAGGCATGTAGCTTATTATTATTAACGTTAACTGAGCAGATAGAGAGAAAAAGGGCGAGAGCGCGCGCACTTCTGTTGAATGCTCTTCTTTGCTGATCGTTCACTTAGCACGTGTTATTTGGATATTTGAAACTAAATCGTATTTGTAAGTAAAACATGAACTGTTACCTTATTTATGTATGATGAGTGGTTGCCTACATTATTACAGGACGTTTGCAGGTCAAGAAGTTAAAGAACGCAAACATCCAAAGGGCACGCGCCTCAGACAGCGCTAATAAATTGAATTGTCTTTCACGTCTTGCGCTTGTACGGACGAATTCACGCAAAATGATGTGAAAACGACCGTGTTGGCAAGTATTCCACTAAATCATGTTTTATTAACAAAGTTCGGGAGGAGCAGGTTCAGATAATTAACCCAATTAGCACAAGTGGAGATCAATCAGTAGCCTAATCAACTCAATGACAAGGTATAAATACACAGCAGACCTACCTCTGTTCATTGACAGTTTATCAGGATCCCTCCTCCACCCCATCTCCTCACTTCTAGTTCCATCTACTCTTACCACAACCGGGGGGAGTAGGCTACTCTGGGTTTCGGGCCGAACTCCGAGCTCGGAGCCCTCCCCCTGGACAGCACGCCAAATATGCATAACCTTTATTGTTCATTTTATGTAGATGTGAACTCGTGAAACAAAGTCGGTTATATCTCAAGTGAACGTAGGTCTGTATATTCAAATGGGGTCCTTACGTTCGGTCTTAAAGGTGCTCTAAGCGATCTCGCGCGTTTTTTAGGCCAAAACATTTTTTTTCACATACCGCAAACATCTCCTCACTATCCGCTAGCTGCCTGTCCCCTGAACACACTGTAAAAAAAAACGCGGTCTCTGCAGAGAGCCCAAGCTCCACAAACAGCAGCAAAAGCCAACTGAGCAATAAACAGAGACCTGCAGCACGAAACATAACAAACTGTTCCAGCCAATAACTGACAAGAATGATGTTGGGTGGGGTTTGGGGGGTTATTGCATGGATGAGGAGGAGGGAGGGTCTAGCTAGCCTCCGTTTTGTTTGATAATAATTCAAACATCAACAAGAGGTTACGCCAACCGAGATCACTTAGAGCACCTTTAAAGGGGCAGCAGTTTAATAAACCTGCTGCTGTGTTTTAATGTTAATCAAACAAAGGACAAATAAATTACTCACTGCTCTTGAATAAATAGGCTACATTTTCTCAAATGTACAAAAATATCCATCTATCTATTTTATACAGTAGCCTAAAGAATATGCAATGTTTTTTTCATATTTGACCAATGTTCACTTTATTCAAATTTCTGTAGCTGTAGAGCTACCTGAAAAGCTGTAGAGCTACCCGCTACCCGAAACACTTGTTTTGAAGCGTCATGATTTTGGGTGAATAGACTTTCAATGGAGGTCTTTCATTTTATAGATTTCATAAAGAATATCTTCATTTGTGTTTTGAAGATTAACCAAAGTCTTATGGGTTTGGAAGGGTGAGTAATTGATGACAGAATTTTTATTTTTGGGTGAAATAACCTTTTAACTAATTCCTCTTCAGAATTTGGTAAATTGAGGAATCAATTTAGGTAAACTCGGGTATTATTTGAGTTCATGAAGGGGTCAGTGGACTGATATATAAAACAGTTTTAATTATTTGTAAATGTGGTTCCATCTTCATTGTAAATGTGGTTCCAACTTCCAAATAATGAAACAACTTCTCATATCTAATCTTATATGCATATCTAATTCAGATGATTCCATAGTAAAGAATAAACAAACAAAATAATGTAAAGAGTCAAAGACAAATGTCCCTAATAATTAAAGTAACAAGAATAGTTGATTAAAAAAAATCAGAGCGCTTACACCATGAAAGCATTATAAATAAATACATGCATAGCTACATACAATACAAAATGTATTGTAAATTAAAGCAATTATATTCTCAGATAGTCTAATACAGAAAAATACAACACCAAGTTAACCTTAACCAAAGATATAGTTAAAAAGCTAAAGTTCAGCTAATTGTTTCATTCTCTCTTTCACATTTTTTTTTTTTTTTTAAGTATATGATGCTGTACACCAATTTGCAATCTTTGTCAAACTCTTGAATTCAGGAATGCCTCGGTCTGAGAGAGAAAGTGACAAGAGGGTGAGTGGGAGAGAAAATAAACGACTGCCACAACTGAAAGAAGAGCGTGACGTATCTCCCCCTCTGATGAACGAACGTTCTTCACACCAGTGCGTGGAAGATCTTTCATCTGCTGCACGTTCTGTGAGTGAGCTTCATTTTCTGGTACTTTCTGTAACAATCCCTTAAATGAAGACATCCCTTTGCTGGTTGTTTGCATTTAAACTGCATTTTCAGAAGATTCCAAATCATTTCGTGTACAGATGTGTTTTTAGATTTCTTGCTACAGTAGCCTATATGAACTGCAATATATTTCTGATATATTGCAACGTTTCTGTAGAATTCTGCCCCTCAGACAGTGGGATCAGTCCAGCTCATCCATACTGCTCCTTCCAACAACTCAACATACTTAAAACATCCACCATGCCAGGTACAGTAGCTTCTGATGATTAAAAGCTACATGAAGCTCTCAGAGAATGGCCTTTATTGTGGAGAGTGTGTTGGCGTGATTCTCTGTGTGTTTGTGTACGTGTGCAGAGAACTGGTGACGAGGAGCGGATGCATTTTCTTCAGCTGGTGTTTCAGAATTCTCGAGCTGGCCAGATCAGGCCGTCTGTACTCCGCTCTACGGCTCTCCTGCTTCAGGGTTTGTGTTCCAATGAATTATTCAAACTTTACATTTTTTTCTTGACAGTCAAAGTAGTGAAATCCACAGAGATATCATTATATTCCATATATGTGCATGTTCTGTCAAGCAACAATGTTTTGAAACACATACACTCCTGCATGTAACCTCTTCAAAGTGTTTCGACTCAAGCGGTTTCAAAAGTAATAAAGCAAAAGTTTTCAAACTCTCTCTGAAGGAGGTGCTGTATGTTTTATATAGTAGCGTTGAGGTCATACATTTACACAACCCTTGTAGAATCTGCAAAATGTTGATATTTGTTGTTTACAAAAAGAGGGATCATAAAAATTGCATATTGTTTTTTTTATTTTGTACCCTGAATAAGCAGTTTCATAAAACATGTTTACATATTGTTCACAAAACAGAATAACTAAATTTCTTCATATTAAGTTGATACCACTACTAAATGTTGTTATTATTATTATTAGTAGTAATATTGTTATTATTTAAGTTTTAACATTTAATACAAGGGGTATGTAATCATTTGACCACATATGTATATAAAATTATATACATATTATGTATTCATATGAGTAATACACACACACACACACACACACACACACACACACACACAATATATACATATTACATATAAAACCAATATAATATACAAAATAACTGAAATACTTTTTTAAAGTATTCACAGGTGTGCACTGTTTTGCCTCATTCTTTAGCAAATGACAGTCACCCAGCAGCCATGAGCAGAAGAAAAGAGACCGGTCACAACGCACAGATTTCCATACAAGCTGTTGCTGACAGGAAACAATCTCCCAGCTTACACCATCTCAGGTAAGTATCACTGAAAAAAAAACCATGAAGGTAATAAATGTTCATCAATAAGTATATTTACATCCTTCAAGTACTTCACGTGTCCTCCTTAGCCCTGTCCAGACAGAGATGCAGAGATCCAGCTCTCTGTATATAAATGGACAATGTCGCTGGCCAGGCTGTGATAAAGTCTTTGAGGGATACACACATTTTTTGAGGCAAGTCTATATTTTATTTACATATCTGAAATTGCGTAACCGAGCTTCCCTTGTTGGAAACTTATCATTTTCAAACTGAAAGATTCCTTTCTTGATTCTCAACCTGTCTAGACATCTGAACCGAGACCACACCACAGATGAGAAAACTATTGCTCAGTGGCGGGTTCAACAAGACCTGGTACGCCACATGGAGAATCAGGTACATCAGTGATACAATCTCTTACAAGCAGCACACACACAAGTCTTGCTCCGTGCATCATTGATTATCATCAGTCATTATGAATGAGGCGTTGAAAGTGAATCATGGTTTCATTGGTTTTGAGTCTCAGAGTGTGAACCCAAAAGAATCACACGAAAAGATCTTGGTAAAAGTGGTTTGAGAACCCACTCACTCTAATGTGCCATATGTGATGACTTCAGCTCATTCAGGAGAAGCAGAAACTTCACGCCATGCAGATCCACCTTCAGCTCTTTGACTGCATCTCGACATGTACTGTAAGTCTCTCCCGAATACTCTATGAGCCATGCAGCCACAAGTTTCATGAGAGCATACAGAAATAGTGATTCTCAACATGACATTTCCTTTTTGTGATTTCATAAAACGTCAGTAAATCTAAGTGCAGTTTGACTCATTGTAAGATTTTAACGACAATCTATAGCTGTGTTTAAGGTTGCATTCATATTAAGCACTGACTAGTGTGTTCTCCATCAGGGAGTTGCTACAGGTCGGTGGAGGCCGCTGGCACTAAATTTGCCCCCGTCGGGGGAGCCAGATGGCAGGACAGAAAGAGCTAGTGAAGCACCGGTTCAACAGGACCCCTGGCACATACCCCCACCACACATGCTGCCAGGTAAAAACCTGCTTAAATCCAAAATACACATCTTACTGTGCCCCTAAACACACACATTCTAAATAGAGAGTTTCTTTAAACAAGAATAATCGAATCAAGTGGAACTGAAAGGTGAAAAATATACAGATGGATAAAGGTTACCATCCAACACTGTTTACAATGAGAAGGACACACCCATCTTCTGCTTCCTTTCCATTTATGTTATTGGCCAGACAGTAGAAAGTTGGTGGTCTACCACTATGACTGTTGAAGTTGTGATTTAACTTGTTTCCTGTTGTCACAGTTGGCATGCCTGCAGACCACAAAGGCTGCCTTAGATCTGGACCAAAAGTAGTTCACACGACCACAGCTGGAGTTATTGCTCATAAACCAGCCATTATAAAACCTTGATTTTGCATTTGCTATAGGTGCATTGTGCAAGTATGTTATCGAAAATGACTAACTCATTTGCATTAACCGGCAGCAAAACACGTAGCGACACATAAAGCACAATGCACACATGAGTGTTTGCGGTCAATTTCCAAGAATTATTGTGTGATGTTTTGTTTTTTAGTCATTTGGTTTTCTGCCAATTACAGATTTCGTTAGCAGTGTTGAATACTACAAATATGCCAATATACGACCTCCATATACATATGCTTTTCTAATCAGATGGGTAAGTACAAATATATACAGTATACACATATAGAAAATACATTTTAATGCTCATTTTAAAATATAAACATGTATAATTAGGATTTATCATTGATTCCTGCAGTCAATCCTGGAAGCCCCAGAGAAACAGCGGACGTTAAACGAAATCTACAATTGGTTCACAAGAATGTTTTACCATTTCCGTCATAATTCTCCAACATGGAAGGTACTAAACATGCCTGACGCACCCAACTAACCATCAGTTTGGACATAGAAACTGTCCTGTTTCTGTTTAGTTCAAAAACTTAATTTAAGGATTTTTTTATAGAATATTTTTTAATACTGTGAGAGACTGAAAGGTTTACTTGTGTGTCTGATTTAATACCATATGAATTGGCTAAATTAAAGCAAAATAAGCTCCAACCTTCAGCAGGTTGATCTCTGATATCCTGAGATTATTAGTCTCAAGCACTTCAGGACATTATATTTTTGTCCACATGGTGCCGCTGTTGACAAAAATCATGTTGAATAATCTCACTTAACACCACCAGACTTTCACTAACTGATTCAACCTTTTTTTCTCAGAATTCTGTGCGACACAATCTTAGTCTCCACAAATGCTTTGTGCGTGTGGACGGGAGGACGGGGGCCGTGTGGACAGTGGATGAGGAAGAGTTTCAGAAGAGGAAAGGGCAAAAAATCAACAGGTCCTCTCAAGTTCTTCCCTCATCCTTAGACAAATTACATGCACAATGATACGTTCAGGATTATCAAAACAAGACTATAGATTAAATTCACAAAATATCCTCTTTTTTTGGAAAGGCTGACAATGTGACAAAGCAACGTCTCATATGTTGTTTTCCAGGGACTACACTTTGAATTGGCTGACACCCTTCTCCAATTGTCGATCCCATGAAGCCTCAGACGTATCAATAAAAGCCACAGAGTTTCAGTGAAACGTTTTACAAATGTTTAGAGTAGTATGAACAAAAATGAGGCTCAAGCTTTATGATTTTAAAGCAGAGTTTTAGTCATGATCCTGATGTAGACCTATATCTATCTGAAAAATGTAAACTAGTCTTCTTTAAAAAAAATTTAAAAACAAAATGTTACTGTCTTGCTAAGTCCAAGTAGAAAAATATGACAAATAGCCTATGCAGACTGTAAGTTTTGTTTTTAATTTGTAGATAGATAGTGGTTATAAATGAATGCATGCATTATTATTATTTTGCATTAAGCTTTTTATGTTATGTACTATATCTGATTAAAATGAAATAGAATAAAATAACATTATGAAGGCTATTCAAAATTATTAAAAATTTCACTTTAAGAGACCAGACTCCAACCTGACCAGAAGAGGGCATCTGTGTGTGCTCACATGTTTTTGGGTGTGGTAATTCTGTAACAGTGCAGGCAAAGACAAAAAGCATCATAAAAGCTGCTGGAATGAAAGACAAAGAAATTTCCTATGCTTCTTAATCGTATTCTGATTATATTTATACTGTATAACAGGCTAATTCAAAACTGAGTCACTGAAGCAGGCTTGATTAAGGGCAAATTGTATGTTGATTAAAACATGTCCTGATAAATTCCTCACCATGCTGATTTGAATTAGGCTACTGTAGAATTCCATCCTTCTTCTTCCTCAGATGTGCAAATGGCTGCTTTTTCACCCTATTTTGCACATGTGTGACATGATGCAGTCTAAAGGTGGAGAGTAAATAAATCTGCTGCATCTGTTCCCGTGTGGTTCTCTGTTTTATCTTCCAGCTTGATGGGAAACGTATCCATCCCTTATGATGCTTCAGCCTGTGCTTTTGTGCTCCTCTGCCACAACAGGCTTTTGTTTACCCTCATATAAGTGCCACTATGTGAATTCCTACAATGCTGATGATGGTGGTTGGGACATTCTAAGGGAAAAAAATATTTGTTTACTAGATTATGTATAATGTAAATTCAATCAATCTGCCATTATATGGCTACTTACTAGCCTTAATAAATACGTGGACATAAGTGTACATAAGCGACCTTGCAAAAATATTACAGTAAAATAAAATCGTAAGTTCTTTGAGGTTATTGGTGACTGGAACGCAAGGTGGCACCAGCCGCCAGTTAGGCCTACGTTTGGATGAAACACTGGGTTGCAAGCACAAAATGGGTGCTTCTTAAACGGAATGCGTCCAAGTAAGGGGCCGTTCACACAGAACGTGTTTTACATTTACATTGCGGTACTTTTCATTATTTTTCTATGAAAACACGCGCTATAGACGGACGTACCTGGTTTACACAGAATGCATTTTTTTTTTTTTTTTTGCTTTGAAAAACGCGAGACAAGGGCAGTGGAATGGGGGAAAACGCAAGGTCTCTCGACGCGTTTTTTAAAAAATGAACTAAGGGTGCACCTTCAATGCATGTAGTATAAGATCGTATATTTACGATGAATGCCGCCACAAAGTCGTAAACAACACCAGTGAGAAGCTCGGGACATTGAGCTCAATTTTTAGTAAATTTGGAGTGCTGTCAATACAGAGAACGACAAAAATCGGTGTAATCCTATTTTTTAAATTTAAAAGCTGAAATAACATCATTTTTATATCTTTCACATCTAGGCTACTGCAGTCAGATTCACCCGTGTTCACTCTGAAGGAATCACTCAACATGGCTGGGCACTTGTAATGACACATCAAGGATGATAAGATAAAAGCAGGTTTAAAATTCAAGTGTCCATTCAAGTCAATAGGGTGCAAATTTAAAAAATAGGATAACACGGTGTAGGCAACACCGATTTTTGTCGTTGTTCTCTGTATTGACAGCTCTCCAAATTTACTAAAAATTAGATTTAACATTTTCGCCTGTATGGTGCGATTGGTGGTCAGAATCATGTATGTTTCAACTTCTATAAATAATTGAGAACCATGTAATCAACTTAAAAAAATAACTTCTTGATTATAAAAAAACATTTTGATTCTAAAATGCACTGTTGTTGTGTTTGCGCTGTAAGCTAAAGACAAGAATCTTACACTTGTTTTAGTGCTCACATTTTCCAGCTGTCTCAGTGGGACTCCTCATGCCCGCTGATAATTTTATTGGTTCAGCTCTGATCTGACAACATATTTCAAACACTTTTTCCCCCCTTGTTTCCATGGCCTTGAGTCCTGCAGATGTATCATGATGAAAAATAGGCAGTTGACAGCCACAGGCTACAGAGTTAGCTGGACCATAATTACACTTGGAGCATTTCCTTCAGAACACACCTCATTATAGTGGCCTCTGGACAGCTTCACTGTTTCTGACAGCTGCCTCTCTCTGTGTCAGGTGCTTATTACCTGCTCTTCCAGCACCAAACAGGTGTCTCAGTCCCAGTTACACCGCTGCTGTTTTCATTACCTGAACCTGCTGTAGATCTGCAGCGGAAACAAAGGATGGTATGTCCTTTGGGGACTTTCTGTATAGAGTTTTACAGGCAGAGAAAACATTCAGCATTAATGGACAGTGTCCTTTTATAGCGTTTTTCCAGGCGAGATAGTAGAACGTAATAATTATAGCTCTTTCCTGTACACTATAAAATAGGTGTATTTTGGTTGAAAGTGTGTCATCTAAAAAAAATAATAATCCAGATTCAAATGTTATGATATGAATATGCTGTGTAATTTTGGTGTTGAAGTATTGCATTGGAGCGCAGACACCTAATATAATTTGTATGCATACATGAATGAAGATAAAATGAGCTGATGAAAAAGGATGTTTTGTGATGTGTGTTGTCATGTAATTGTAGTGAACAGAAAGCACTGCACAAGAGAAACTATTTCATCTAGTCATAAAGAACAAAGGTGAATATCTCACACTTCATTAGCCATCGCTCTTTGACAACACATACAGATTCAACAAGGAATTGGGGTTGTAGATTTAGTTTCAACTCTGTCTCGTCACTCCCTGACAACTTCCCATCTCTGAGACATGCAAATGCTCGACACGGAGCCAGCAGGCTGGTATGTTTGACAGGCTGGGACAGAGATAAGGAATAGCATAAATGACAACCCTTCAACCAAACCACATCACAGAGAAGAGCCATAAATCACTCAGCACCTGTACAACCTGATGCAAGCAGCTGCACTATAAAACTTCATTATTCTGGATTGTTGGCTGAAAATTGCATTTAAAAGCATCTAAAAGGTGTTAATTCCCCCTGTGGTGATATTCAAGTTTTGAATGTTGTTTATATATCTATGTGGTGTTTTTAATGCTTTTAAATGAACCATGTGCAAATTAATAATTAAACTGCAGTGAACCAAAGACAGCCTCAAAAGCGCGAAATCGCTGGTGTTTCTGACGTCACAAACCTTGCTACCAATCACGTCAATGTGTGATCATCAATGAGTGGATCTCTGAGCTGGTGTGAGTGAGTGGAGGCGGGGCTAATTTGCATATTCATAGAACCACATATACTAAATGAGGCAAGGGTGTAGAGTTACATTCAAGCTGTTTTAAGGCATAAAGAATTTTTTTTTTAAATATGTCATTTTGGTGATCAAAAATTAGTTTTAAGGAAAACAATTATTGACTACAGGGGGGACTTTAAACGTATTTTCAAGTAATGGTAAATATTCCCACCAATTGTGCTCTTGAGAATCCTGTAGATGTATCCTAAAGACATTTGTTATTTTCCCCTTTACTGTGTCTTTGTACTCAAGTGTGAGGGAGTTTGTACTGGTGTGGGCCCCATGTGCTGACGTACCAACCATCAAGCGTCCATATTCTCTGGTCTCAGCAGGAGGCAGACACGCAGGCAGTGTTTTTCTGGTAAGTTCAGGGCTCTCTTTGCATTGTAAGCAGGATTATTAGGCTAAAGGCCACGCTTCACTCTCGGCCTGTCTGTCTATTCATCTTCCTAAAAATGCTTGATGCTAACAACACACCCACACCTACACATATTAGCATTGAAATCTTGTGGACTTTCAGAAAAGAAATGTCGTAAACACACTCACACTTGTCCACCATTTTGTAAATTTGATCACTAAGAACGAGAATTCTGTCATTATGGTTTCAATAGCAAGGAAATGTAATGTAACTGCAGACACTTTTGTCTTGCTAAGGCTAATTTAACTGTTAGCATGCATTTTATATAATGCACAATTGAGTATTTTCTGTATAATTTGAAAAAAATTACAGCTTGTTGGAAAAAAAATATTTCCAGTAATTTTTATACTCAGGCCTACTTTTTTCTTTTTCTTAAAGGAACACTCAACTTTTTTTTTGGAAATAGGCTCATTTTCCAACTCCCCTATAGTTAGACAGTTGAGTTTTACCGCTTTCGAATCCATTCAGCCGATCTCCGGGTCTGACTGTAGCACTTTTAGCATAGCTTAGCATAGATCATTGAATCTGATTAGTCTGTTAGCATCTCTCTCAAAAAATGACCAAAGAGTTTCGATATCTTTCCTATTTAAACCTTGACTCTTCTGTAGTTACATCGTGTACTAAGACTGAAAGAAAATGAAAAGTTGAAATTTTCTAGGCCAATATGACTAGGAACTATACTCTATTTCGTGCGT
Organism: Phoxinus phoxinus; assembly: GCF_949152265.1. Classification (NCBI taxonomy): domain Eukaryota; kingdom Metazoa; phylum Chordata; class Actinopteri; order Cypriniformes; family Leuciscidae; genus Phoxinus; species Phoxinus phoxinus. Next base: position 22,484,502 of record NC_136890.1, on the reverse strand, counting down.
AGTAATCAAGGAACTGTGCTGCCGTACCAGCAGGCGCAATGACGTACTACACTCGCCACGTTGTCATTATCAGCGTCAATTAGTTGCCATCCACAAATCCTCTCCCATGGCCTCATGGGATAGTAAAGTGTCCATTGTATGCACTCTTCAGAATCTCGCCGGAAGTAGGTCATCCAATTACTTTTTGCCTACTCTTTTATGAATACTGTGAATTCAGACATACTTCTTTTGTCACATACTGTTTTTCACCTACTAAATGCGATTTCGGATAAAGCCCATGACTCTGAGCACTTCTGCACTGGGATGCCAACAATACACAAATACTTTCTCTATCATTTAATTTTTCAGAGATATTTTAATACCTAAGGAGTCCTACAAATAAATCTGATCAAATTGTAAGAACCCCCACCCCATTTTCAGACTAATTGACAAAGTGAACGTGTTACTCAATGTTTTCTCAATATGCCCAGCTCCATTAAGTTCAATTCAATTTACTGTAACCCAAATCCCTATGGTTTTCAATATGCTGAATATAGAAAATGTTCTGGCCCATGTTTAATACAGTTAGGCTACAGTTAGTCACTGATTTGCTGTCTGTGGGGTTTGATCTGTATCTACACAGTACGAAGCTTAATTACATGAGTACACAGTTATCTAAATTGCTGCTACTTGTATGACCTTGAAAGAGGAAAATCATATTTAGCAGAGAGGCACATTTTAATAGGCTCTGCTAGACCTCATTAATTTCTCATCAGGAAAGGCCCTGGTCATTCATTCAGGTTTGTGAAACTTCAAACTGGGCTTTTCTCCCCAAACACAGACGTCGGTATCTAAATAGACCATCTAAATTCATTACACCAATCCCCCACGTGTTTGATATTTTCTCACTAACTCTTTGTTCCTTCCAGCATCCCAGTTGCACAGCAGAATTTCCTGCGCCGCATCTGCAATCTCTCTCACCTTGATGTTGTTAGACGTGTTACCTTTGAGAGAATGAAAGGGCGTCTTTCTGCAGGAGAGGATGAAAGGGCGCTGGCCTCCATCTTAGCAGCGCGGAGAGACGATCTCACCGCAGGGCACCGCAGCTCTCTGATGCCTCCTGACAGCTCAGGACTTTCCACAACTTTCAAGTCTTGATACAGTAGTCAAATAGCTCTGGGGGAGAAAGAAGAACCTATAATGGGAGAGGGGAGCGAGAGAGGGAATCTTATCTCCATTTTTTTTTCTTTTTAGCTTAAGTGCTGTGATCTAATTACCTGGGAAGAAATGTCTGGAGATGTGAGAAGATTCTAGAAAGACGACAAATATGCTCTTGGAAATCTGTACGGACCAATTCTCACCTGTTTGTTTTGACTTTATAACAGTATAGACCTGGATTATACAGAACAATACAATCTGCTGCTGTTAATCGAATGCGTACGCACGCACAAACACAGAGAAAGCCGAATGAAGAGGGGATTTTAAGCCTGTTAGATTGGTGATGTGAACACAGGCGCAGACATGTCATGCTTAATTCTGGTCCAGGGATTTCCAATGGCCTTGACTCCGGCAGACTGGTGTTTCTGTTGATGGGACTTTAAATGAGACAAGTCTTGTAAAGCAGAGATCATGATACGAACAGCTTCCGTATAAACAATCTTACATGCATGAAAACACACATTCATGCTCAGGCACTCATGGCGAAATGTGGGAACACACACACATACATGTATGCATATACAGCGAAATACAAGGAGAGTGGGAGGGAGGGATGGAGAGATTAGGATGAAGAGAGAGAAGATGAATAGCAGGATAATTAGCCTCATCTCCCTGGACCTGACAGAAGTATGCGGTTGAGATGGATGGAGTCCATGGAAAAATAGAGCCTATAGTCCACCCCCTGCCCCCCATTCACCCATCCCCCCCAATCCTCTTCCCGTCCCACCATTCAAACGGGACTACGGAGAGATGCAGAGCGAGAGAGAAAGAGTTAGAGCATCCCTATTGGGTCGGTTGTCAAAAGCCCCTCGTTCCCCAGAAATCCTCTCTGAGAAGTCAGCGAGGAGAGTGTGAAAGAGAAAAACACAGGGTTTTAAACCTAGACGACAAAGAAAGGCACAGAAACTCCAGTGAAATTCATAGAGCCCTGGCAGAGTATTCTGACTATACTACTGTAAATTATATAGCTTCCCTTTTAAGTATTTATATTGGAACATTAAAAAAAAATCGAATTAGTTCCAACATTGTTCATTAAATTGTTAATTAAAATAAATTGTCTAGATTTATTTAGATCTCGTTCCTGTTAAGAACAGAAATTGATCCTGTTGCTTTGAGCTTTTCATATAAAGATGCCTTTCATACAGAAGAGATTAACATCATGGAAAGATAACAGAGGCAGAGAAAATCCTTTTAGATGTTTTTCTACAACAAGACACAATCCCTTTCTTTCCCAGACAAAAAAAAAATCTGTGCAGTTGTGTGTATCCTTTGGTAGTATCTGTCTGGTTCGGCGCCAGTCTGACTTTGTGTAAAGCAGCTTTAAAACATACATTCATAAATAACTTCAGTCCTCCATCAGGGCTAAAAACAGGTGGGAAGATGTTCGTCCAGATACTGAGAGCATCGCTATCATTTTATGTGGGGTTCCACACTGACGCTCTTGTGACAAGTTTACCATTTTAGGCTATGCTAGATGTACACAATTACGGTTAAAGGATTTCTTACCCATTCAGATGCTAAATACTAATCCTTAAAACACTATTTCTATCTTTATTGCTACTTGATAACCTTATTTATTGAAAGAAGCTAACGGCCTGTCTACAGCGGACGCGAGCGGAGTGTTGGGTTTGTGAAAGAATCCATTCCATTATAACAAATGACGCTCTAATGATGCTTCGGGCCTCAAGTACATTTAATTTCTGATGTACTTGAGCTACTTTTGACTGAGGAAAGATTTATTATTGAGGTAATCTTTGCTTTGACGTGTAAAAGACAGCATTCACTGCACGGACACGCCCGATGTAGACCATTTGTATCACTTATTGCATGCAAATGCAATCGTGCGAAATGGAATGTGTAAATTGGAAGATTAATTTAATCTGGGACTATACTACTACAAGTACTACTATACTGCTATACTACAATAATATAATAATAAATCTTGAAAATACTGTTTTATAATTTACTGCATTATTTCCCCTTGTGATGTGTTTGTCTGAGTAATGTATTGGGTATTTCTTTCCTTAAATATGTGGCTGTAATTGGTGTTTGTTTGTTGGATGTTATGGACTCTGCACACTTGTTAAAAAATCTTGTTTTAACAAGCATTTTTGATGTCCTCTTTTTCCGAGACTACTAGCTCAGAGCTTGCTATCAATAGCAAATGTCTGACAAACAACATGGCAAAAACAATTACATCAACACAACATTATTGAAATAATAACTTTAACACAATTTTATCTGGCAGACAAAATGAATGTTCTCATTCAAACCCATTTTGAATTTTTTGGGTTTTCTTTCTTTTTTTCTTTCATGTCTTTCTTAGCAAAATAAATAGTATGATTTCCCATGTCTTGAGTATCTTTACACAGTGCTCTGGTGTATAGGAGATATTAAGAAATCAGTATGACGCATGCGGATAACGTTCAACAGTATAGAGAGTGTCTGCCACATCACTTCTCTAAAATTATGTTAGATTAGATATAAGGTATTAGTTTAGACTAAGGCCTCCGTTATGGATTATCAGAGCTTGGGGTTTTATTAGAAACAGAAACTCATATCTCTTTGACCGGAGGTCAAATTCTTGAGAGTTCATCCACTTTTTTGTATTTGTCTTTTAATAAAATAAAAAGGGGTTCCGTGATATTGTTGGAAAGAGATGGGATTTGTTTTGTGCTTTTTCTCACCAAGGATACTAACTAACTTCAGGTGTTACATTTTTCCCCCTTCAGTTAAATAGTTGATTCCTTGGGTAACTGTCTGAATCTTTGAACTGATAATTGGATTTCACATGTTCCCCTCTCTGAGGGGTTGTGATCTTTATGCTTTGACTCTTGGTGATCCCAGCAGAACCAGAATTTCTCACTACGGATCTCACTGATATAATCAGAGGCTCTCATTGGCCAGAGAGAATGGAAAGAGGCTTCTCCTGGGAAAAGCTGACAGTTACAGGTGGGTCTTGTTGACTCTCTCTGACCTTTTTCCCGTTCTCTGTTCTCCTGTTGTCTGATATGGGAAATTGTTCATATCCGTTGGAAAAAAACGACCCTTGCAAAACTCTGTGGGTCATGCGTAATACATATCCAAAGACACAGAATATGAATTTAATTCACTTCATATTGCTTTAAATTCACTTCATCATTCTGTTTTAGAGAGCAAAACTAAATTTAATTTATACTGAAGCTCACACATTCTCATTGGTATTGTTTGTATGATTGTGCCTTGGGAACATTTAGAATGCTTTTGCAAAGCCAAGTGATGTCAAGCTAACACATTCTGTAAAATATTATATTCATCTGTGACTGTAGTGCACAATAGGGATGGCAGGACAAAATATTCTTGTAAACATTGGGTCCTGCCATGCTCTTCCTTGCAGGTTTTGGATCGGGATATATTTCCATGGTAGCTGCCAAAGCAAAGCAAGGATCCTGGAAACACCACTGGAAAAGTTCAGAACGAATACGTAAGTCTCATGAGCAAACCTGGAACTAGATTAGAGTAAGTCTCCAGCAAGTCGCAAACTCTCTTTGGACGCAAAAGATGAATGGCACATGTATAAAACCAATCCCTAAGTCTTTTGGGGACTTTTAGATATAAAGACAACCAAAATATGGGCTAAAAACATTAACAAAAAATTAAAAACAGGTGACCAAAAGATCCTGTGTGCATGCTGTCCAATGTGCATGGTGTTCCAGCTACATCAGATTGGGTGGTCAGAGGATATCCTATAGTGACAGTGCCCTGAGTGGGAAATTACCCTTCACTCTTTACTGATACTTTCTCATCCTGTTCAACACCAAAGCAAACATAGCACTATAGAGTGCAGTTTCATCTGTTCTGAGACCTGCGTCATGACTCAAAGTGTTCTCAGTCACAATCTGTGTGCAAACATTTTAAGGCAAACATCATGCATGATTCATCAATATGTTCATGAAAATGCATCTAAATTAAAAAAAAAAAAACTATCAACTGAAACTACAAGGACACACAAAAAATGCAAATATGAAAGTGATGCATGAAAACTTTATCTGCCCACACATGTACAAAACAAGTGAATGAGGCCCAACATTTATTTAATTCGCTCACCTGAGCTTGTTACTCCAATTACCTGGACCAAATATGACTTTTGGCATAAACCCAACTTGATTCACATTTAGGCTATAGGCTATTTTTTAGGCTATTGTATAGCGCTTTTCACACATTTTTTTTTAATGCAGCTTTACAGAAAATGGTCAATAGCCTATATGGTCAAATATATCATTCAAGAAGCCAGAGGTGACTGTTTCAAGAAAAAAATAATCAGTGATGAGGTATTGGAGAAAAACCTTGAGAGGCTCAGAACTCATCAGTGGGAGCCAATCCTCTGTCAAAAGTTGCATATGCTAATACATATAATATATGCTAATAAGCTAATATAAGGCTAGGTAAGGTAATACAATGGTTAGTGGTCATAAATCCAAGACACATCTCACTCTCACAGGAAAGAACTTTCACAGTTCCAAAATTAGAGGAAATCCTTTTTTAAAGTGCAACAAATAATGCAAAAGCAAATTGGTCTGAAGACTTGAAACAAACTTAAAACAAATGGCCAATTGTAAAAAACAAACAAAACAAAAAAAAAAACTATTTTGAGATTTGCTGCACGTTTACAACCTTACTTTCCTGTCAAAAAGACTTCAAAACAACTAGCGGTTTGTCATTGTCGAAATGACCTCCCAGTTCAATTCCACACAACTGCCTGCATTCTCTGAACCCCTGCATAGGCCGTCCAAAATCATTTTCTCCTTGTGAAAACAAACCAGAGCGATCGATTCATCCTCCCAGCAGGTGGAGGAGCCCTGCAGCAGGCCTGTCAGTAAAATCGTGAGCATCTACAGGCGTGAGGGATTGAATAGGCTGTGTGAGACGTGTAGGCTTATGACTGACTTGGGGAGGTGAAGGGTCTTGGGCTACATTGGAGAACAGGGTGACCCCCGCTCAAAGGACCAAACAGAGACATTGGATTTGTTTTGGGAGCATACAAGGCAGACACACACACATGGACACACACATATGCACGTAGGAGAGGAATTTGAGAATGCCATGATGTGAATGCTGTCTTTAATCCTTTTCCTGGTCACCCTGCTCCTTTCGTTGTGGGCCAGCAAAGCTGGATTCTCAGGAATCTCAGGAATTCCCAGAGCGCTTTTTACCCTATTCCTGCATGAAGACACCGGGCACAATGACAACACTGCCCCGTCTGTGTAAAGGGTCAGATCCCCCTCAGTGTCTTTCTCTCTCTCTCTGCCACCTCTTTCCGCTCTCTTACCCCTCAACTGTGATGTGCCAAAAACCTGTTAGCTATTGTGGTTGGATATTGTAACAACATACACGGAGTAGCACAACCACTGGAGGGACAGCGCTTACATTTAGAAGTGCAGGTAAGAATGTAACCAAATATTCTAAAATGATGGACCAAAGAAAAAAAAAAACATGAATCGACCACTAATTGGAATACTGAGGGGGATGTGTCCCTCTCAACATATACAGGTATTTTCCTGGTGACAGTTGGGCTATTGTTAGGGCCCTTGACATCTCTTAATACAAAAAACAAGTGCTAGATTGACTAAATATTTATAGTAAAGTAAAATACAAGCAGTGATGTTATCATTAACTGAAACTAAGGGAGCTTTAGTTTTACACGACACCACTTTCACCTAAAAACGGAAAAATAGTAATGCATTTTGGGCGTTTATTTGACAACAGCTTTTTGGGTATCAAAGTGCAAGTTTTGAAAACGATATCATTATCATCTCTGTGTAAACTAATTTTTTTTTGAAAATGGTGATGTCATGCGCATTCGTTTTTCATGTTCAGTCAATAGGCGCATAGTTTTTCTTTACAAAGTGACTTCGCCAACTACTGGCCTGGCATACATAATACAGGGTCATTTTGACAGCATTGTCATCTGTAGGCCCACGTGGAAGAAAAAAAAAACTTACGTTTTTAGTACATCGTTGCTGTGTAAATAGCCTACCCTAAAAATAACAAACACAACAAAATGACTAGCCTAAATCTTAAACTAAAATTAAAATTAAACCTAATCAAAAAAATAAAAGCTAATTCAAGATATTGATAAATAGCTACTAGTATCCTAAATAAATAATACTAAAATAACACTGCATACGAATTTTAGATTGACAAAAATTTTCAACAAGTGCTACCTTTTTTGAGTCTGCATGAAACGAAAGTTGCAATCGTCTTTTCTTCCCTATGTTTAAAAAAGGCTCCTCGAGCAAGGAAACAAATGTAGGGCGGGACTTGATTTTGTCCATCGGGAGTTGATTGGACTGTTGTGGTTTGCTATTGCTGTGATCATGTGAGTGACATTTTGTCTTGCCCTCGTGCCAGTAAAAACACGCCATAAAGAGATGTTTGAAGAGGGAAGGGAAGAATTGTCAATTTTGATATCGTGGGAACTAATCAAATTAGAAGTTAGGCATTTCAAGTGCAAAACCCCACCTGATTGTATCTGTTACAATTTACAGAAGTGACATTATGAAGTAATAATCTCTTACATTTTAGTCCTTAAAGATACAATTTGTATTTTTTTTCGGTGCTAGGGGCAACTAACCTCTTACAATAACAAGGCGTAGGTTGATGACGCAGTCGTCAAGCCGATGGATCTAATAATGTTTATGGATGAGGGGTTAATAGTGTGCTTTCATCGTGTCTGCGCCAGTGTGTGTGTGTGTGTGTGTGTGTGTGTGTGTGGTCTCGCTGCAGTTAATTGATTGACTCTGTGATTGTATTGAATGTCTCGTGCTTTGACACTCGTGTGTGACTTACAATCGGCCAGCACGGGCTCATAACCAGAGGGGCGTTTTGGAATCCGAAACACGAAAGCGGAGTTCCAACTTGAAAGGGCCGAATTATTACGAACGGTGTCCATTTGGGGAAAAAGAACAACTGAGAACAGCAGTCGCGCCCCCAAATGCCCCTCTGTCATGAGATAGAAAAAGGCGGACGGTGTATTATGGAGCAGACAGTCTGCTGTTGGGCCCCAGAGGATATTCCCCCCGAGAGCATCACTTCCAGAATTACGGCCCATCGTGTGATTCAGTGGCTGCGAGAAACACCGGGAGGCTTGAAAGCCCAGTGGGGATACTGCCTCCACAAAACCCCAAAGGGTACGCTCAAAGCAACTCCAATGAACCTGAGTTTCCAGCACTGAAATCAGTTTACAGACGGACCTTAAGCCATGCCAAACCGCCGTATTCCTACATTTCTCTAATCAGCATGACAATCCAGCTGTCGCCAGCCAAGAGACTGACTCTGAACGAGATCTACGACTGGATCCGACAACTCTTCCCGTATTACAGACAGAATCAACAGCGATGGCAAAACTCCATCCGCCATTCCCTGTTGTTCAACGACTGCTTCGTGCGCGTCCCGAGATCGCCAGACTCGCCAGGGAAAGGCTCGTACTGGGCCCTGCACCCCGAAAACGGTAACATGTTCGAAAACGGCTGCTACATGCATCGCCAAAAGCGCTTCAAGTGTCAGAAGGCGACGTCACCATCAGCAATGAAACATTCGGATGGGGAAGCTGTGAAAGTTGAAGGGAAGAAAAAAAAAGGTGGAGGTCAAGACAGTCATCTCTTCTTGCAAATCACCTGTACCTCCTTCGAGTGACGCCACAACACAGCTTTCAACCATAGTACCAGTGTCCTATCCAACCACCAAAGCACCTTCTCCTTCCCATCTTACTCAGCATCTTACTCACGCACACACTTTGTTTCCTACCCAGCCTCCAGAGATTTCAACACACCTGCCCTCCCTGAGCATGCCATTCCCAACAATGCCCAGCTCCAACCTGCAGTCTGTCCCGACAGCCTCCATGAAAACCAGCTTGCACTGTGAACCAACATCCCAACACCCCATTTCTGTCCCACGACTTATGGACTTCCAGTACTGAGCCCTGTGAGCTACCCGGTTTACTGCCAGTCAAATTCTCATCCCAACTTCACCTCGTATGCTGGAGACTCCGTTTACTATCCTGGATTTAGCATGTGTTCTGCTCCACTTTTGAGTTCTTCCTGATCATCCTTCTGTAGCGTATTAAGGGCTATTAAAAATGAATCTGTTTCTGTTTAGATACTTTTAATTGCTGTATATATTTGTTACTGGACGCTCCATAGCTGGAGAAGTATCTTTTATCTGAAGATTTCTGTGATTCTCTGTGAATGTTTCGGATAAATTCAATTGAATTGAAGGTTTTTGAAGATGCATATCAACATGAATTCCATGCTGTAAATCTCAAGTAAAATTTTGAACATTCAAAAAACAAAAAACAAACAAATCATACGAGTCCCGCGGATATAAAGGAATAAGGACATTTAATTCTACCGAAATACCCAAGTGCTGAATTACTACTCACAGGTCAGTTTATTAGACTAATTAAACTTGTGAGGTAACGCAGCGCTGTTTGACTTGGTCTACACTATCACACTAAACTGCATTTGAGTGTGTTGAAAGTTATGATGTTATTCTATGTCAGATTCAGATTCAACTTTTATTGGCATATGAATATGTGTTAGTTTGTTGGCTATATGAGACTAGCAGTAAGCTAGATCAACATTAGAATAACATACTGATCATAATCTAACATTTCATCATGTTGAGCTATATAACATTCATTAGTTTTATGTACATTTGCTCACCTGTCAAATAAAGTACATGTAAGAGCTCTGTCAAGTCGAAGTTTGTCAAGGACGTGGAGCTCTCGGCATCTCGAAAACGCCACGCTGATTTTGATCCTTGTTTTAGTTCTCCTTTTTTCCCAAAGTCTGCTTGCCATGGTCCATAATGTTTGAACGAAACAACAACAGCTTGCAGCTAGACGTTATGCAGTTGTTCACATCTGTCGCCATGGTTACTATGGCAACAAGCGGAAACCATAGACAGTAAAAAAAAGGCGGAAACCAGGGATAACGCGGATATTACCTCATAAGTGAACAGGGATTCCGTCCAATTATTTAAAATAAGTATTTCTCTAAAATTAAAAATCTTTGCGAAATTGTAAGTACACAACTGCAGGAAATATATCACACTGTGCAAGTGATTTTTTGATATTTTATTACAAAATTCTTACATATTGTACCTTTATCTGACCAACACATTTTGTTGGTTTTGTATTCCTGCAGTTCCGCTTGTTATTCCTGCTGCCACTGTACAATCTTTGGTCTAAAATCAGCTAAGCATGTATACAAAATATCTGGATCGGCTGAGATTGTAGCCTACATCACACAGCAATTTCACGTTCATTGTTGACAGAGGAATTGCTCGAATCAGCCCATAACGCTCATGTAAGCTACATTAAACACCAACATTACTTCCACAGTCAGAGGTAAAACCACCAATAATGCAGCTTATTCTGTCAGGTTATGTTTTCAAAATACTCTAGTGCGCTAGAAACAACAGAATTTATCTTGACATCATTTTAGACCCAAATGACTGGGTAAATGTTAATCTTTTCTGAGTTATATTCATTTCAGCATATCTGGCGTTAGAAGATAAGACTATTATCACCAGTATGTCAGATCCGCTGACAGAAACCCGCTCTGTTTCACATCAGAGAGAATTAAATATGAGGCCTCACCAGACTAGGAGGTTTATTTTATAACCCGTGCAACCTGACACCAAGGCCAATAATTCTAAGTTAATAAGACTCGGTATTGGGAACTCCATGTACTAGCTTATAATTAATGATTCCCTCTTTGTAAGATTAACTAAGAGGCCTGGTTTATTAGCTAGATGACAATCCCTCATTCAGCGCCTCAATCAGGCAGCGGGGGCTCCGTGCAGTTGAGTGCTGGCAGGGAGCTGGTTAACACTGACACGGCTGGCTGGTTTTAATAGGGAGGTAGTGGAGAGAGGGCGAGGTACAGCACACAGCACAGCCGACACCTGCAAACACTTGACTGGACTCGTACAGAGAGGGAGCACGTCTGACTCTGGAATACTAACGGATTTGCCCCTTATGATATTGTGAAAATGACAGTGCGAATGGAAATGGGAAAGTTTGTTTTTTTGAGCTCCGCGTAATTCTCAAAGGGTAACCGGTTTCTAAGCGCTAGCTAGTACTTTAACTGCGGTGATTAGAAACTTTGGCAACTGAGAAACAACGAAGAAAGAACTTAAAAGACTACAAACAAATGGACATTGACGCGTTTATGTGTGTTTTGTGACTGTCTTCCCCCCGTATCGGACAGCTGTGTGCCACGGAATGTAACATCTTCCATCTTAAGTTACCTGGACAAGAAGTAAGTGGCTCCTTAAAGAATGAAACATTGACCAGTATGTTTGTTTGACTGTTGCTACGGTTTGTTAATTTTCTCATATTATATTTCTTTGTTTACGTTATGTCACATATTTGTCTCAAACAGTGAGGTGCCTAAGTACATCACTTGTCTTTTAGGGCATCATCACGCAATGATCCACCAAAAATGCATCTGACACAGAGAACGCATATGCATAAAATGAAAAGATATGTGAGGTTTCACTGATCAATACTGAGAGCACCTATAGGAACCCCTTAAAAAAAGGATCACTTCCCTGAGGAACTTACAAAATCGGACTAATAAGTTTTCAAGTGCCTTATATCTTTCGTTTTTGTATTTCATTTTCACCAAGTCTTACAGTGTCTTGGTGAACAGCTTAGGCTACTGCCATTGTCTCAGGCTCAGGGGTCCACAGGGTCCTTAGTCTTCAAGATGCCATGAGATTCCCACATCAGCCTTCATTGTCCACTTTACACCCACACGCCAAAGTTGCTCAGGAATTGTCAGTTTTCTGTTAAAACAAACTCAGTCAGTAGGCAACTTTTGAGGACCACGAGGTGACATTTCTAAATTCACAATATATGTTCACTGGCTCAATGTATTATTCATTCGGAGCACTAACTGAAAAAGCAATGCATTATGGATCATAAGGTAAAAGCATAACAGATCTAAAATAATATCAGATAAAGTTATCTTAGTCCCTATAGCCTATTTGCAGATTTCTAATACTAAGCTTTGCTTATAGCATATGGATATATTTTTTATTTAGGCTACTACTTCAAAGAGTTGCTTATTTTTTAGCTTTTTTTGTAGTTGGTACACAGTTCAAGACAGGTCAGGCATTATAAAAAAGGCTAAAATTATTTAATGTGTGGTTTATTTGGACCTTTAATCAGTTCTTTGATTGATTTGCAAAGTGTCTGTGAACTTTATCTGAAATAGTGCCCTGGCTGTACGACATTTGGGGGTTTCTGAAACGTTGGTTTCAAACGTCAATGCTTGAGATCCTGCGCAAAACATGAAAACGCTCTTAGTGGATATGATTTTTAAGCTGTTTTGAACTTCATGTTTTTTGCTTGCAGCAATTGAAATATTAAAAACAGTATTTCTTTTGCATCCTTGTTTTGGAAACGTAAGAATGATTTTTTTTATGCTAAGACAGAGATGATGAATAAGGAATTGATTAGTAACTCAGTTTATGTGCTCATGTGCAATTTAGTTAGAACCATTAAATGCACCACATGAAGACATTTATGCAATTATCTTGTCTGTTACCTTGGCCCTTGTACTTAATGTCTCTTCTATGTTGTTTCTCTGCCATATTTGCATTAAGATGTTTTTGTTATTTTATTTTTTTCTTGCTCTGAAAGCAGATGACCCTGATATAAAGATGGTTTGTTTTAGTGGTGTAGAATTTTGACCAACCCGTTGAAGTCATTCAAAACCAACCTGCCGCTTGAACGACTTGACAGTGGAATTCTGGGATCCATGTGGATTGTGTCTCATCAATTATTGAACAGTTATTGAGGGAGATGAGGAAAGAAGGTCTGAAATCGATTGAGAAGCATCTTGCCCTAAGGGGTTCACTGGATCTGCCTTTATTTTGGTATTGTTGACAGGCCTTAATGAAATATTAATCTTCTTGCCAATCGTAGTATACACTGTACACTGACTTACCTAGAAGCTGTGCAGTCCATACTAAAATCCCTTGCTTGCACCATTTTTTTATACTGGCGTTTACATTTTTTTTTACAGTTAAACCATGTTAGTTCAAGGGTTTTAGTTATTGATAATTGTGAGGTTTTACATAAGTACATTTATGTTCACTATAGAGAAATACAGTGACCCCAAAACTTATTTGGACACTTATTAGAGATAAAATATTAAACCACATGGCATTGCAAAAAGTAATGCTTAGCCATATTTGCGATTACTAAGCCAAGTGGTCTCAAAGTGATTTTTTTAAATGTATGAAGTCAGTTCTCCTCAAGTTTACACAGGTGTCTTATGCCGGGCTCAGACTACAGGAGTTTAATGCCGATTTATGCCTGATTTATCCCTCCCGACATTCGGAGGAAAAATCGCATCCAGGGCATTGGTCGGGTCCGTTGTTCAACTTAGATTATCTGTAAATGTGAGGCGTTTACAGATCAAATCTTAAACCTCCCGATCTGCTTGCAGACGCACCGGGGCCGCCCCGACAATATCAAACATGTTTGATATTTAGGATTTTATATCGGGATGATTACGACTATGATTACCTCAGTACTTCCACAATAGCCAATGAGAAACAAGTCTACAAGGAGACGGAAGTGACGGGACTTTTTTGAAATGGCGACCTCGAAACAACAAGCAGCTGTATGAGTCCAGTGGACAACGGAGATGCAGTAACGGCTGGTCAAAATGTGACAACAACACAACTGTTTTTTCTCGCTACAAAGAATAAGTATTGATACAGCAAGTTGCTGCGACACAGTATCCATTTTGTTTAGATCCACTGCCCCGTGAAATCGCGTGAGGTGTTAAATCTGGCCTGATAATCCTGAGAATATTTTGCAGTGTGTGATGCGGCGCGATAGTGTGTGCAAGTTAGCGATTTGAAAGAAGAAAATCTGTGAAGATTCTCCTTATGTGTGTAATGCAACCAGGGAGATCCAAAATCGGATTTAGATTTAAAAACTCCTGTAGTCTGAGCCCTGCCTTAAGGCACTCGCACACTACAAGATAATCGGGCCCAATTCTCCCCTTCCGACAATCCTTTGCAAGTAAAGTCCCGATTATCTTGATGGTTTTACAGATTTTCCTGTGGTGTGATGTGTGTTAAGAGTGATTTAATCTGTTCGGAAGAATATCGGACCACACCGATCTAAAATCGTAAATATGTAACATGTTGAATTTTATGTTCAAAAATCCTGTTGTGTGGGGAGAACCCTGAGGACAAACGCGCATGCACTCTATAGATTGTCACATGAAACGAAACGATACCCAATCAGAAAAAACAGCTGACGAAAGATGGAAGCATTACACAACTTCATCCAAACCTTTTTCTTTTTTTTCCTGCAAATTTTCTGTAAAAAGCAGTCCAAACACTAGTATCGCCATTTCTTCATGCTCTTCGTTTTGCCATGTTTGTTTACTCTAAAGTCACGTTTGACTGTGACATATTTTTATGATTTCCTGTGTTCACAGACAGGACTCTTTTGAATGAAATCTGTTAGTGTGTGGTTTGCTGTCTTGGTCTCATAGGTCAAATCAGATTTTTTTTTTAATCGCAATGTGGTCTCTCACATTTTAAAAGATTAAAATAAAAAAAAATTGTGTGGGCCAGCCTATAGCTTTTTAACCACAGATGCAGTTTTCGTCTTAATTTTAAACAGTATGTGTATTGTTTTATAAATTAAAACCTTTCAAAATGTTCTCTAAAATAAATTCCACTTAGTTTTATGCTTTGTTATGTAATGCAATGGCTGCAATATTTCTCTTACTGACAAGTTTTCAAGATGTTTCGCATCCAAGTTTATCCTTTCTTAATCGTTTTTTCCTTTTCCTTGTCATGAGGATGAAGAAGATGATAATAATGTTAAAAGACTGAAGTAAGCATTCTAAATTGGTCACTTTGTTCTATTTTGAGCATTCCTTTAAGACATTATGATATCATGTTTGGGAAGAGAGTATGAGAGAACTCAGAGCTGATGTCTTTGTTATTAACACACATTGAACATTAAGAAGGGAATCTTTTTTATATATAAACAGCCCCTTAAAGGCACATAAATATTCACACAGATACTTTTCGAGGCATATTTCAAAGAGCCCAGATATGGATAATTAATACCTGTACAAACCTGTTGACATAATGTTTTGAGTGTGATGGGGAACATTTGTTATGAGAACAGAAATAGTCCTTTCATCAGCTATAATTTGCAAACAATTTATTGGACATCAGTGCTCGTCAATGTTTGGATGACTGCCTTTCTTTAATTTTTTTAATATCCTATATATATATATTTTTAATTAATTTCCCAATTCAAACTTTTCACTTTCAGACCATCCACTCAAGTTTTCAGAATTTTTTACTAGTTTAAATTTCCACCAAATTTTTTTTAGTGAAGGTATTATAATAAGTATTCTCATTGCTTCCATTAACTTATAAATATTGAGGCTTTTATCCCTCTCCCTGTTTTGTCTCAATTCAGGGAAATTATCTTTACCACATGTTGTTTTTTTTGCGCATTTCGACATTCATTTAGCTTTTTTTGTTCACTCCGTAAATGACACACTTAAAATCCCATTTGTCACAAGTGTCTCTCTCTCTCTCTCTCTCACACACACACACACACACACACACACACACACACACACACACACACACACACACACAGAGAGATGCACTCATGTATACACTTCTCACTCTACAAATACAACAAGCCTCTTGAGACGGTTGTCATGACAGCGTCAGCGGTGCTGGGGGGTCAGAGTGGGGTCAGACTGGACTCCAGGGTTTGGTGGAAGGGGGAATACGGGGCACAAGTGATAATTTAGTGATGTCATGGTGGAAATGGGAGGCATCCACCTTATGAATGAGAGTATTCTTAATGCAGATTATAAATTATATCTCTATTGCTTTGAGATAATCGTTGACTCATATGCATGATTTGACGCCTATTTACCAATTCCCCAATTTTTTGGTCTTCATATATTTATCATATCCTATATTCTCAATGTTCTTTAATATATCCGTTCAAGCTTCAAAGCAGAAGCACCTGACAGGACTTCAGAATGCTGACCCCCCCCTATACAGCCCCCGTCAGCAACCCCATCCCAGTCCTGGTGCCACATTTGTGGAGAAAGGCACAATGCAGGGGCGTCAATAACAGTGAGCAGGAGTGCCTAATCCCTGCAGCTGTCAGCCCTGGGAGAATTAAGCCTCCATTCTGAAGATTCTTGGGTCTTTGCCAATCAAGACCAACGGTAGTTGCTGCGAGAGTCCGCTGATAACCAAACTATCTATTCTCTGGCTGGAGAGGACAGTGGATACAAAGAAAATGAAGTCATCCCATCAGAAGGGCATGAAAAGGCTTGGGGGGGAAAGATGTGGGGTGTTCGTCAGCCGTTCATCTGGTTCAGTGATGCTACTCAAATGTCACACTGTAGTGTCTGGTTGTTCTCAGACTAGCTGGAAAATGTAATGGCATGACAAAAGAATAAAAATAAATGTTGAGTCAAGTGTTGAATGAGAGATGCCAAAAATAGCAAACGGAAACGTGTTACCTAGAGAATTTAACCCTTTCTTTTCTTTGACTATTGGTCACAGTAAGATAATCTAAGGTCGTTGTAGAACTGAATGGGGTCGCAAAGTTATTGCATAATATATTGGTTTCATATCAGCTATTGGTTGATATTAGATAATTGTTTTATTGATTGATATTGGATATTTAATTGTGCACGCTCATTTATTCTATTTTTGCATAGATTACCTTTGTCGTCATCTTACATGCAATTAAAATAAATCTAAGACTAATCATTTTAATAATGCTGTTAAATGGAATCTTAAGCAAACATTAAAGTGAATATACATTTTTATACTGTACATTATGAAGTTGTGATGCATTAATTCACCTTTAAATAATTGTTTGTAATTTTGTTTTGTATAAGATCTGCTGTTTTCAGCCTTTTGTATTGCTTTAATTGGCTTTGTATAGATAGATAGATAGATAGAAAAAAGAATATGCTGAAAAATGTTACTATTATTAAATTTTTGTTTACTTTTCTACGATGCTTTGGGTTGTCATTTGATCTCCAATGTAAAATATGGGTCCTTAAGCAAAGTCAATTCTAAACAAATCAAAATACCATTGAAACCAACCACTAATGGATTAGTCCTCCTTTATTCTTTTGATGCAGTGCATAACAACATTGCATCCTATCATGAGGTCCGCTGGAAAACAGCTGTCAGCTATGAATAGCAGGAGCCGTGCTGGTGGGGTAATTGTAGTGGAATTCAGTGTTTATCATGTAAATAAAAGAAGAGAGCCCATCAAAACAGGTGTTGGTATGCACTGGGAGGGCCATGTGCTGTTCGCCCCGCTCTGCGTAAAGTCTCTCTAATGCTCCTGCTCTCAATTTGTAACATTACAACACACAAGCACCACTTTCAGGGATCTGGTTTTGCCAAAGGGGAGGGGAGCATTGTGGTGGGGATTAAACAGAGAGACGGGCAGAGTTCATATGTGCGTATTTATGTGTGTGCGCATGGCTTGGGAATGATGGAGTGCATTAATATTGCATGATGTAAAAGCGCCTTTTTTGTTATTTCTGAATTAGTGGCTCATTATTTTCCAATTGGAGATAACCTATAATATGTGCCCTGCTGCTCTTTCTCATTGTGTGAGGAAGCGGTTGTTGCTTGGTGACTGCACAACACTGCTGATGTGTGAAGGTGAAAATGTCGCCGTGGTTTGGGTGTAGCGGTCACTTCAAAGACACACAGATAAGATGTTCAGAGCTTAGCGGCCTTTGAAGACAGGAGCCGAATCCGGTTCTTAAGGGTTGTGAAGCTTAGCCAATGACTCCAAAGCTGTCTGCTCCACCCGGTTTAAATGCACAGTGCCGAACTTTCGTGTAGGGAGCAGCCAACATTAGAGCTGGAGAAGGGCCACAATTCCCTCAACAGTGGCATGCACTTAGCTCCTTGACACTAGAGAGCATATGTGTGTTCGTGAAAACCTTCCCTTGCTTGCTAAGCGCACAACATGAACTTACTTTAGACCTGGCCCTGAGAAAGCCAATCTGTTATGCCACTTGCCAGTATACTTTAGGGCTGGCTTTCAGCCATTTTTGCATGACGGGTCCAAAAAAACATGCATCAAAGACTACGGCGGGTGGGTTAGTGTGAAAAAGCAGAAATACAGCATTAAATGTTTATCTATGAAAAATCTGTAAAAATAGGGCCCAATGTACGGTTGATATGAATGTTTGTATTTATTTAGCAGGTGTCTTGCTTGCTTGTATTTTAAATTACACATTCCATTAAGTTGTATTTTAGGGTTAAAGGAAATGCCCGTAAAATTAACGGATAATGTCCTGGCATAAAATTACCAGTACATTTGATTTTCTTACAGTGAAAAGAGCTGTGTTTGTAGTGTTTGATGCGTTTTTAAATGGTATGTCTGAACATCCATACAAAGAGAGTTCAGTAATATAATAAAAAGCAAGATAACTTGCATTTGCCATGTATTCTTTGCATCAGTTGATTAGATGACAGAACACAAAGTGAATATTATTTCCATTCAAATTTTAAATGTGTATTTGAGCACAACTAATTACAAATAAACAGGAAGTAAGGCATTGGGTTTGGCTCTTGTCCGACTGTGAGACCAGTTGTCTGATCAGCTAAACCAGTAAAAACCAGCAAGCCAGTTCAAGGCAAGCTGTTTATTTTTCAGCAGGGAAGGTAGAATTTTACTTTCTAGTCGAAAGCTAAACTTAAGTCTGAGTTCCTGGTAAATGATTATTGTATTTCTTCTGTGGTGGATGTTGAAACATGACCCTCTTGACCCCTTTGTACACTTGTTAGCCCCTGGGGGCAGTTTTCCGAGTCAGTGGCAGCTCTATTGCTGAGCTAATGCGTCAAGCTAATGAGCGCTAACGTTGACAGCAAACCGCATTAGCCCCACCCAGCCGGCGTTCTGAGAGGTGATAGGGTTGACTGCTTCACCTTTGCTTCTCCACCTCAGTGCTTTAATTGCTCAGGCTAAAGCTCTTGTTACTTTTCTCTCCTTCTTTTCCATCTATCTGTTGTTTGCTCAGATGTACCAACTGTAATGTGGTTGCAAAACCTTCAGAGGCCTTGAGGTAATACAAGGTTTGGGTTGTAGAATATGCTTTTTTTTCTCACTTTTTTGATTCTCACTTTCTTCACAGGAGAGTGAAATGTAGCCTGAGGGTTTGGAGGGGATTTCAGAGATTTTAAGTTTCTAGTTCAGCTTGTCGTCTAGCCGTATATCTTGTGTATCTTGTAGAGTCGTATATCTTGTAGAGTGGTTTTTCTACATGCATGCATTACTTTAAATCTGTTACGTTGTTTTACTCTATAGTAGTCTGTTTTCTTTAACCATTTTTATTACCAAATAAAAAACAAAATAAAATGGGGGGGAAAGCAGGGTTAAACCTGATTTCTCTACTAATCTAAACTGCTTCATAAGTTATTAAAGCAGACTGCTATGAGTAAGTCATTTTATTTATAAAAATGAAAATGGTCAGCAGCACTTCTATTAGTATTTATAACATTGTAAAAATGACCCATAGTTAAAGCATGCAGGTTGCATCCCTACCTTATCCAGGCTATTAGTGCATGTAACTCTGAATTCAACATCAACAATCACGGTACAAAAGAGTTATGCAAATACACTGAAAATAATTGCACGTTTTTGTGGGTAATTTTTTTTTTTTGCAAAGCAGTCCAATTTTTCATCGAGAAATGCAGTTAAACATTTTATATATATATATATATATAAAATTTGGATACCACATGCCCTGGCAACTTGCGCTGCTTGACATAAATTGTTAAAAAGGGCTAAAGTTTTTTTTGCCGCTTTGAACTCATCTTGACCTCTCTGGGCGTGACATGCGAGTTACCGATTGTCATGGGAACATCAGGTCACGTTAGACCATCTTGTCTCTTTAAACTTTAAATCAGAATTTATACATGCACATTGTCCCATGAAAACCTATTTGAACACACTTGCCCAATGAAAAATATACATTTTATTAAAAGTGTGAGGTGCACGTGCGATTTCCAAACTTCTGTCATGCATACAACAGCCAGATTCACGTTTATCTCCTCCGGAGAAAATTTTCCTGGATTTTTTTTTTTTTTTCTCAATGAGCCTGGGTTGAGTTAAAATAACTGGGTTAATTTATACAGTAGTTGTATTTAGTTTTCATACGGATTGGTTTATACACTCTTGTCTTGTTTTGTCATATTGGCCTATTTATTTAATGACTAGAGCGAATAGTTAAAAAATTATTATTCTTTGCAGACACTAACAGCTCCAGGCTAAAATTTGACAATAGTCTCTGATTGTACCCCTCTGAATTCTCCCCATGGGTCGTTCTCAATGTGCCTCCGGAGATCAGGTGGCCCAGATAAACATATGCAATCTGTCCCTGCCCACAACTAATAGACCAAACAGCCACCTTCATGTTTTCCACCAATTTTGTTGCAAATAAAGCATCTAATATCAAGTAGAAAACAAGTTTTATGGATGAAAAAGAATGACTAATGGAAAATGAGCCACGTCCTTGAAAAAATAGAGCAAATGTAGTGAAATCAAATGAAAGCTCATCCCTTGATTTTTGAGCAGCTCATGTTTCTGGTTTTCTTGGCATGCATGATTTCGCCTGATCATCCATCTTTAGCGATGCTGTCATTGTGTTTTGTGTCTTTGTGGTTTAAAAGCTCAGTGTGAGAGTCTCAGTTGAAGTTCTTAGTTGTGTTTTTGTAGTGAGTTATTGGCTTTTTAGGCCTCTTCAGCACATGAGAAGCCCACAGTAATCCAACCCACAGAAGTAGAGATAGGTTTCCTGGTTTCATCAATCTAGAAATTTAAGATGGAGTTAGACATTAGAATCCTTCAATCATTTTCAGGTATCAACAAGGTATACAAATCAAGTAAATAAACACGAGAGAAACAAATGAAGATTGTCAGGCTTCCTTATTATGTATTTGAGACTTTGAAAACCAAGAGAAAAAGAAAGCAATGAACGTACGTAATTAACCTAATCCGGAAATTTTTTGGGACACTAGTCTTGAGAGCACTAAAAAGATGACATCAAAGGACAAATATGTCAAAGAGGAAACTGGACAGACATGTAAGGACGAGTCTTCTGTCACTGTGAAGACTGATGAGGACCAACAGGTCTTAGAATTGAGAAATGGCCCGTCTTCAATAGAGGAATGTGTGGCAGAGGGTTATCGGCTCTAGACAATCCCTCAGAGCTCAGAAATGGCCTTCTATTTTTTTTTTAATTTTCTCAGATCCTTTTTACTGACTAGATGAGCTGTTAGAAATGCACCCTTGAAATTCCAAGCTGTTGATTAAAAAAAACAACCAATTCACAGAGATTTAACATTCTTTTTAATAATGGGGTACACGCAGGGTGTTGGTCACGTGATCAATCTTGCCTTGTCTTTATTCATTGGGGCTCCCCCTGCTAAAAGTCTTTCTTTGTTGGAGGCCCATTGAAGAAGTCTGTGTATTTTTCAAATTAATTTATTGACTTACAAACTCTCCTTCCTCTTAAGTATTACATTCAAAAATGACCTCTAAATATTGTCTCCCCACTAAAGCATGAGATTCTGTGAATCATGCTTTCTTATTTTTCAATTAGAGCTGCTCTAAAGGGTCCTGTGAGTGAAAATGCAGACATCGGTTCAGCAGGAGGGAGCCACTGCAGTTGAATCATTGAGGGAAAGTCTCCCAGAATCCTTTGTGTCAGGTCGCCCCATGACCTACTGTTTCCACATACCCAGGCTCCTTAATGGTAAATGCGCTGCGCTATTGGTTTTCTGTATTCATGCCTGCTGCATGGAAACTAATTTCCACTTGAAGAGGAGCTCAGCTGGAGAGAGAAAAATATAGAGTGTTAGAGAGTGGGACAGAAACGAGTGCAGAGAGAGAGAGTGAGAGAGAGTCTCTGCCAAATTATAGTTTTGTTCTCTTTTTGCTGTTCTACACTATTTTCATTAAAGGAGTAGTTCACCAAAAACATAGTTATTTACACTCAAAGATATTTAGGTTTAAACTTTGAATTAATTGCATATAAAAATGCCCATTTGGATTACACATTTTTAACATAAACTAATACATTTAATGTGATGCATATTTGTCAGCCTCAGCCATGCATAAATGATACAAGTAAGAATGACATTTTTGTAAAGTATACTAATACTCTGAATGTGTTTTAAATGCACAGTAGCCAGGCTTATATATTTATCATCAATAAATCAAATTTGTTTCAATCTCATACATCTGAACAAATTGAATCTAGCTTGTTTCACAATTGGATGTTTAAACCGTATTCATACTGATTAAATGTAATTGGAATTGTTGAACAGATTTATGCTGATCTGAATAGATTCATTTTGAAAATATAATTATTTAGATCAAATTAAATAGATGGCAATAATAATAGACTATGCCATCATTTCTTATAATTTACTGCTGATCCAGACCTGTGCTGTTATTTTTTCAGTGGATCACAAATGCAAAATTTTAAAGAATCCTTCACTTTTCTTTATACCATTCCAAAATAAAAGCATGACACACTACAGAAAAACCCCAACGAATTACCATTTTCTAAGTCTTGTAAAACCATACAACTATTTCTTTTGATTGTATTTATTTATGGGTTTTTCTTCTTTATAGTGCTTTTGTTTTAATTTTAGTTTCACTCAAAACCGACATCAGGCTGTGTGAACAATGACATTTAATTTAATTTGTTTAGCTAATTATCACTTGTAAGATTCCTTTTTTGTTCAGTAATATTTTGAACAAGCATGCTTAATACCTTTAAATCTACTTTAAATCAATGTCAATCTAATCTCTAAAATGTGATTACATTTTCTTTCCCCTTCTTCAGACATCATCCTTTGCTTTTTATCTGTAATTCATCCTCCCTGCAGTCTGTCTCACCCTTTGCTGCTCATTTTATTGTCTCACCCTTGTCCTTGACCTCTGCTTACTCTCAGATTTACTCCGCTTCGGGTCCGTTTTATAAGAACCTCATCATTCTGTTGCTCCGTGTGCAGGTGTGGCACACTTGCACACACACACACACACGCGCACAAACACACACACCGTGATAATGACACCCCTGTAGCCACTTGAGGCATATAATTAGAGAGCAGACATGTGCTGACTCTTAAAGCAGCACTAGGTTACTTTTCTTTTTTTTGCTCTCGGGGTCCCCCTACAGTTGGGAAACAGTATTGTCCTCTACTACTGTCGTAAACTCTGTCATACATGCACGTGCATTTGTTGACAACCATGATAGCCCAGAACACTGTAGGAGGAGTTCACATGCAGGTGTTCTGCTTGCGTCGCGTGTGAAATGTCTTCATCCAGGTACAGTGGCATATAGTTCAGCATGTCATATGAATATAATTTCATGGGTTTTATTTTTTTTTCAAACGACAAATGATCGCGATGCTCACGTTTACAAGCCAGCGTCATTATAGTAGCCTAGTCTATTGGTTACCGTTTTACTGAATCTATATGATACTTCAATGCAATGTTTGAGTGGTAGATAACCATATATCGTCAATATTATAATATCAAGCTACCATAGATGAATCTGCAAATTTTACAAATCGATTTATTATAGCTTGAGGCAAGACAAATAAACAAATATCACAGACATGTTAGGTATCCTAAAATATTATTTTGTGCATCTTATATATTTACTTGAAACTAAGAATGTAGCCCCTACCAAACTTGTACACGCCCTTTAGACATAGGCTTTCATTTGATATTTGAAAGTCCGCATCGGTCGAGCATAGGGTTGCCACCTTTGAAGTGTGAAAAACCGGGACACAGATTATTATTATTTTTTGTGGTCTGAGTCTGAGTTGTAGGTTGTAAATAGTATTTTCTTTGACACTGGTGGCTCATCCGACTTTGTTGTGTTATCCTCATAGACAGTGGTTATCCTCCTCGTCCGTCTCTCTCCCCATTTCACACAATAGATGTAAATAGACATATTTTAAAAAGCTATCTAGCAACTAAACTCACACTGTATCATCTTGGATGTGTGTTGATGCGCGCGCGCGCGCGACCGACAGCACAGGCAGTTGCTAGGCGATAAGTTGAGCTTCCAATCAAATAAAAGTAAACGCCTGGCATTTGCCAATCCACTGTTTTACCCGTTTTTACCATGGTTTTTACCCGTTTACGGACACAGGATTGGATGTACTGTACACAACTATGAAGAAAACACAGTAACAGTAGACGGAAACGGTTTAATTTGAAACCAGGAAATTCTACTTTAGAAGTACATTTTCACAAAAAAAACGGGACAATTCGTGTCCCGGGAAAGAATATGAATTTTCTGGGACTGTCGCTCAAAAAAGAGAATAATCCCTGGATAACATCGGGCACCCCTCCTCCTCCGTCAGCTCACGCCAGCGAGGAAACGCTGGCCCAATGTTGATCCTCGTTCTGCCTTTAATACGATCACTTTCTCGTTTCCTCTTTTTGCTTTCCTCCGACAAAACCTTTGCTTTCTTGCTTTTCTGTGCTGCTTCGGCTATGACTATAACATTTGGCAAACAAACGCTAGTTTGGCTCGCACGTCCGATTTTAAGGAAGTGGGGGTGGTGGTGGAAGTGACGTATATGCCGTAAAGCAGTCGAATTTTGTAGTTCTCTTTGTTCGCCGGTTACTACCCGAAACCCGAAGTTTAAAAGTACGATTAAAAACGCTACAGACCCCGTCAGGCTATGGCAGACGTGTCATTCAACCTAGTGTAAGTCGATGTACCATCACAAGAGACTTGGAAATATATTATTAAGGTTGAAAAGTTACCTGGTGCTGCTTTAACGATAGGTATTCTCTAGGCTACAGGCTCACCCATGACTGCACCCTCACATTTACAGTGCGTCTCAAAATAAAAGATGCTCTCCTTCAAGTTCAGAAATAAAAGCATGATGCAGATTGTTTGGAATTGTCCTGCCAAACGTACTAAAATGAACGGAGTAGTTAAAGCGGTGTATCATTACAGATAATCAGTGTTGGGTTGCTAAAAGTAGCGACGCTACTAATTTAACTACAATTTACAGTAGCTGGTTTCAAAATAGTGTCGCTGTTCAAGTAACCAAATATTTTCTCAAAGTAGCAAGCTGTATTTTTGTATGGTATTGTACTACTGTACGTAAATGTATTAATTCTTAAGTGAACTAAATGTTGACTCTCTTGAAGGATTTGGGGAGTCTGATTCAATTAGTGAGTCGATTCACTTGGTTAATTTAACATAACCAATTAAAGTCTGCATGAAAGGGAATTTACAATAGTCTTTTCTTTACAAATGTAACAAATATCTGAGTGAAACCACTTCTCCAAGTAAAAATGTAGGGCGGGACATTATTTGATTTATATGGTTGTGGTTTGATATTGCTGTGATGTCATGTGAGTGACAGGTTGTCCTGCCCTCGCGCCAGTAAATAAATCAGAGGAGAGAAGTGATTGCAAGAGGAGAGGGGAAGTTCTTTTGATTAAATATTACGAGGACATATACATTTAAAAAAGAATGATGTTCACAGGTACATAATTTACAATAAATACTGTGATAGTCCATAAAAAAATAAGAATTGTCCATTTAGATTTCGTGGTGACTTTAAAACCAAATGACTCGTTTGAAAATATTTTAATATTTCTTCCAATCATTTTACAAAATTATGCTTTTCATATGTTTTTGACATTTATTTTATTGGTGGTATAGTATAAATTGAATTGTTCAAATGCTATTCAGTGCCTTCATCCGTATATAGATTTATGTATATATTATCTGATTCTTTTAATTACTTGACAAGCTAGTTTCAGAGTTGCTTCCCTAACATAGCAGCTAATGATGTTATTATATTTCAGTATTCATCAATGCTCTTTTTTTGTAATGTTTTAGATAGGCCTATATTTATATGTATACAAAACAAGTCAGCCAAAAGGAAGCAAATCAGACATACTGTGGGAGCGCTCTGCTTTTTCTGTCTGTCTGGATTGTTGAGATAATTTTGACATGATGACAAAAATGTGTTTGTGCCAGGTTTTAATCTTCACAGACTGGTCATTCCCTCTGGTGCCTTTCAAGGGTAGCAGACAGTGGAGAATTCAGCAGTGCTATTGTTTTATGAATCTCACACATCATTTGTGCCGAACCCCAACGCTTACGAAAATATATATATTTTTCTTCTTTTTTTCTTTTAAATGGGCCAATTGGTCTACTTCAGATACTAAAATGTATTTCTGTTGATGCATTTCCCTTCTCCATATCAAATTCATGATACTTCAGTACATTCGTCACAGACAAAGAGCGCTGTCTGTTGGCTATTGTTCCTCTATCATTTTTCATCACTGGAAAAATGTCATTTTCCCTGGAAGAGGGCCAAAGCACAGCATTTCATAGCGTGTCACAAAACTACTTCAGAAAAGAGGCAGTTAGTGGTAGAACCACCACAAACCTGTTAAATAACAGCATAGGATACATCGTGTACTTTTGTGATGACACTAATTATTTTAAAGGATTATTCCGGGTTTATTCCAAGGATACAGTGAGACATTTACAATGTAAGTGAACTGGGCCAACTCGTAAGTGCTAAAATACACAGTTTTAATCAAGATGTAACCAATATAGGGGTTAACACGATTTTAGTTTGAAATAATCCATTACTAACCTTTTCTGTGTAAAGTTGACTTCAACTTCAACTTCATTCACATGATAATGTAAAGCAGAAACCCGCCTAAAATGACATTATAGCTCAAATAATACATAAGTTTAAACAAGAAAATGAATGCACATTACCATTAATTTTTTTAAATATGCTCATTAGTGCTGTATTTTATTCAAAAATACAATAAAAACAGTTTTGACATATTATTATCTGTTAATATATTTTTAAATTGTAACTTAGTTTTCAGCAGTCATTACTCCAGCCTTCATAAATCATTCTAATATGCTGATTTGGTGCTCTGGAAATACCTCTTCAGTGTTGAGCATCAAAAATCCCCCCAAAAAACATTGGTTATTTAACCAAATATGTGTTGCCTCACTGTAAACTTCAGACATTGACATATTGTGTATACATAATTCAGCATTGTTCTGAGCTCGGCGTCTTTGAGCATTTTCATTATAAAACATGCTTGCAAGTGTTTGCATTCCTGTTACGGTTATCCCTCATTAAGCATGTAAATCTGTGTACACAGCTTGCATAGATACGTGCCCGCCATGTTTAGCACCTCAGAACGGGGAGATTTTCTGCAGATACGGAGGCTCACAGTAGGTTTGCAGTTCCCTGCCGCCCAGAGTGAGAGTTTAAGATTTAAAGCAAGGCAGTGTGACATGGATTTGCTGTTGCTGGAAGGATTTGGCAGACATACTTAAGAAACCATTGCTCTCTGACTGCATAGTTTTCTAATCTCTTTTGGGCGCATGTCCCCACTGCAGAAAGACTTGCTGCTGCCCTCGCTCACACAATCTAACACTATTTTCATGGAAAAGGCCAATTGAGTTCAGATTTTTGTCCTTTTTCCCCCCAGATATAAAGGTAAAAACAACACAAGACTGTGTACCTTTGGATAATTTGAGCTGCTGTGTTTACATGCCTCAGCATTGTGATTTAACTGGCCTGTTTATAGTCCTCACAGTGGATGGTTGTAAATGCTCAGAGAAAAGACGGAGAAACTTATAACCCTGTGCTACTGTGTGGAAACATTCAGTCAAATATGAAAAGCCAGACACCTTTAGTGCTTTGTTTTCTTTTCTCTTCAGAGCTTCTTTACTGACGGATGGGACTTTTCTTGTTTTTCAGTGACCTGTAAACAGGCCTAAATTTGAGGCAGGGCTTTTCAGTGTGGGAGCCAGACAAGAGCATTGTTGAAATCACTTTTGTTTTATGGGCCACATTTATGGAAACAAATTGAAACTTATCCTTAAATATATATAATTGCTGACAGCAAACAATGAATAAACTTTCTAGTGTTTCACAATATGTAACGCATGAACTGTTTTTGTTTCTCACACTTGCAGATCTCGGTGGGAAAACTTCTGCCATTATCATGAACATGATGCAAACCCTGCTTCTCATCCTGAGCTTGTCTGTCTGGGGTTGTAATGGCAACGCCCGCACAACACCACGAGTGCACCTGTCATATAAAGGTGAGAAACGTGAAACGTGAAACGTTTAGCGAATGTCTTCAGAGATCAGAGGTTTTTTACCCTTGATATGTGAGGGTAATTTTAAGTGTAATTTTTTTACTTCTATGACTTTCGTTCTACTGTGGAACACAAAAGAAAATATTTTAAAGAATGATTCAAATGTTTTTGTTCTTCGAATAGAAGTCAATGGTGTCTAAAACAACATTGGACCCCATTGACTTTTCATTGTATGGTAAAAAAAAAAACCTACATTTTTCATAATATCTTCTTTTGTGAAGAAAGTAGGTAATACAAGTTTGGAATGACGTAAGGGTTATTAAATAATGACATAATTTTTTTTTTTTTTTTTGGTGAACTACTGTATCTCTAGAAAATACAATATCTTCTCAAAGGACCCCCTTGAGTTCTTTCTATGGACCCCGTGTTCAAAACCCTGATCTTAGATGATTACTTTTATGATCAAATTGTCTAAAACAATAAAACATTCACATTTGAAACTTAAATGCATTGCCAAACAATGTGGAATCTTATAATCGAATATTTTGTGGTGTTTATTTTTCGTTTAACTTGAAAGGCTTGTTTGAGTTTTCTAGAAAGTCTGTGGAATGTAGTTTTCATGCTTTGTGGAGATTCTCAGTGGCTTTTTAATTCCTCTTTTCTTACTGTTCCTCATGTCACACTCGCTCTCACACTTTCTCACTTCCTGTCTTCCTGTGTATGTTTTGAATCTGGCACCAGCATGCCTCATCTCCCAATTAATGCCCCAGAGAGGGGACTACCCATCATCCCCTCTGCAGGGGGATGTCACGGCGGGGCACAAAGAGATGCAAGCAGAGCGAGGCAGATGTTTGAAGTTTAAAAGTCAAATCTCACAAACACAAAAGCATTAGCATTTTTCCCCCATTCAGCTCACAAATGGCGGTCAAATACCGGGCTTGAAAAGATACAGTGGCATTGTTGAAGAGATATTGTTTTATATAATGAAAGTCACTTGGCACAGCTGCATGCAGACACATTTATAATACTATTTTGCCCACCCGTCTGACAGAAGCACAGTGGCACAACAGGTCAAAGTCTGACATGAATTCGCTCTGTTCTCAGAAACTGTCACACACAAAACCTAGCAGGTGTCTCTGCAGTGGAGCCCCATTACTTTGTATAATCCATCAGAAAGTATTCACACACAAATAGAAACACATAAACTCACACACACTTACAGTCTCCTCCGCAAGGTATATTTAGTACACAACCTGGTGGCGTGTGCCAACCTGTGCCAGTTCAGCTAGCTGAGACATGGTTCTTCATGACACCCTACTGTCAGGATGCTGGGCTTTCCTAAAAGTGACCGACCACGACCAGGCGCGAGGCAACAATTTTTCAGGCCACACACTGAAATTAAAAATGCTGCGCAACACAACAAACAGCAAATCGGCATACCTTTCATGGCTTTCCTTGGGGAAATTGAGGGATTTCCAATGTTTCTGAACTTCCAAAGTCAGTCTCTCAGTTTTTGATGTTTAATATACAAATGGTATGACCAAAAACTATTTGGACTCTTAAAAATGTATGTGTATTATGTAACAATCAGGCATTATGTAAGAAAAAAAGAAAAAAAAAGAATTTAACATAGTCTTTTATGTAAAATTGATGGTTACTTTTGTCAGTTACGGCTTGTAAGATCTAGTACTCTGTCCGCTTTGAATTAGATAAAGTAGTGCGTAAGATTACATTTATTTGAATGAATGAATTACCGGTATATCATTTATTCGAGAGAGAGAGAAGAGAAGAGAGATAAGTGAGAAGCGATTCGTACCTGATTCTTTTCAGCGTCTCTCTCTCTATGAACAATGAAGCGGTTTAATTACTTCAAAATAGCGATTATTATATATAAACAATTATTTTATTTTTTTTGTAATTTTTTTTATTTTGATTGTTCTTATTTTTAAATTATTTGTTTTATTTTCATTAAACTCACAAACCCCTGCAATTCTATCATGATACCCAGTCTGGGAAACCCTAACGTAATGTAATATTTAATGCATTTAATATTATTGATATAAAAATATATATATTTTCTTTGTATTT
The DNA here is from genome assembly GCF_949152265.1 of Phoxinus phoxinus. NCBI lineage: Eukaryota > Metazoa > Chordata > Actinopteri > Cypriniformes > Leuciscidae > Phoxinus > Phoxinus phoxinus. The sequence continues at coordinate 22,453,972 of NC_136890.1, read as the reverse complement.
TTATATCAATATGGTACAAAATTATCAAATTTAAATCTATGTGATAAGTTAGGTCAAAAGGAATCTAAAAAGTAGTCAGAATACATTACCTAAAATGAACATTTTAAAGGGGTGGTAAAGTATGATTTCACTTTTCTAACTTTAGTTAGTGTGTAATGTTGCTGTTTGAGCATAAACAACATCTGCAAAGTTACAACACTTAAAGTTCAAAGCAAAGGAAGATATTTGCTTTTAAAGAAAAGGACTACAACAAACGACTGGTAGGGACTACACGACATTCCTCCGGGGTTAGTGACATCAGCAACCCTAAAATGTACATAAACCCCGCCCCCGGGAACACGCAGTCCATGTTGAGAAGAGGAAAAGTTGTTGGAGAAGAGGAAAAGTTGTTGTATAAGAGTACATTTGTGAGTCAGCTCAAATTTTAGCATCCATCTTTTCACATGCAATAAAAAGTCACTCTGTGTGCATCTCACAACAGTTCCTATATGAGCGATTTATAGATTACCATGACAGAATATCCTAATTGAAGATAGTTAACTCCACATCAGCAACATAAATTCATCAACTAACCTTTCAGAGACGTCCTGTTGCATTCTACATGTTGTCACTTCTTCTTGAGTCTCTCCATCTTTGTCTGACTCCGTTTTAACATTAAAGACAGAACACTTTCTGTCATTTTAGTTCGCAGCTGCTAACACACATGAGCTCTTGAAACCCCGCCCTCTGCAGCAGCTCATTTGCATTTAAAGGGCAAGGCACAAAACGGTGCGTTTTTGCAAACCCTCAAAAAGTGACAACTTTAACATGCTATATAAAAATATCTGTGGGGTATTTTGTGCTAAAACTTCAAACACACTCTGGGGACATCAGAGATTTATTTTACATCTTGTGAAAATGGCATTTTACCACCCCTTTAAAATGAGTACCTAAAATCTAGATTACATTAATAACTACAAGTTTTGTCATGTAATTTGGAATCAGTAACTGACTAAAATTTGTAAGTAATCTACTCAGAACTGTGTACCGGTATGTATATATTATATAAATACACAGTTCTGAGTAGATTACTTACAAATTGTAGTCAGTTACTGATTCCAAATTACATGACAAAAATTTAGTTAGTAATCTAGATTTCTCATTTTAGGTACTGTTTACGCATTATGATTGTTGTTTATTACATTAAATGTACTAAAATATAGTTCTCTTTTTAACCAAAATATTTCACAAAGAGGTTTGTTAGGTTGTAAATAATAAAAAATAAAAATATTATTCACAATTAAGGGAAACAAATTATTATAGGCTATTTGATTGTTGTGCCGATGTGGTTGGAAAACTTCTACTATTTTTCAGTGTTTTAAAGATTTTGTATAAAAACCCAGCTATGATGTTAGTCTTTGAAATATAGTATGTGTGTGTGTCTGAGTGTGTGTAAGTGTGAATGTCTGTGCACCCGAGTGTTTGCGAAGGTGATTATGACCCCGGGTTGACTGGGGTTATTATGTGCGTAGGTGACAGTGGGATAGATCCCTGTTCTGAGAAACAGGATTGGCTTGTGGCGTTTGAGGTTTATTATTAGCTTGTGTGGTTGCTGTGTTTATCTCGGCCAAAGCATAGGGAAGCCCCCCAAAGCATGGCAGGGCTCACTGCCAGCAACCTGCTCCAAAATGCCACAGAGACAACAGGAATGTTTGGGGCTTTAGCCGGTGTCATGCAGCCTGAATCCATCTTAACCCCACAGCAGGGCCACTGGCTTTATCAGAGTCAGGTATGAACTTTGAGTTATGGTCAGGGTTGGGTTTAAAGATTTGGGACTCCCATTCAGGGCATCCGAATCAAAATAATTCTGCTACGCTCTTGAACTCATTTTTTGTTTGTCCACTCACCGCTACTCCCATTTCTTCTCAAGACCGAGATGAGTGACTTGAGTGCATTAAGAGTAACACTCAAAAATTCTCGGGAGTTCTCTCTGGAACCAAGGCACTTCCCAGAGTGCCACTTAAAAACTGACAGCGATGCCTGCTTATTAATGTGGGAAATGTTTTTGAAAGGGTATGTGGATAAATAAATTCTATAGAACCTGAATTAAGAGTTAGAAGGTCAGAAACAGAGCTATGGAGATGATTTCTCTTATTCCCATAGACATTCAGGAGAAAAGCCACATGAGACTAAGAGACTAAGATCCACTTTCAGAATTTCACAGAAATTTCACAGCCCTAAATCACCCATCATTCAAGAAATTCCACACATCCAATGACTCTTTGAGTGTTTGTTTATTCAATATTTTGGCTAATTGATTTTACTTGACAATAACAATAGACATCACAATATAGTTGTTGTTGTTTTTTTTGCTTTAAATGTTTTATGATTCCATCGAAATTTCATAATTCTTGTCACCAATTCCAATATCACAAAAAACTAATACTATATGTAAAAAAACTCTCGAGCTAACTGAAGCTTACTAAAATAACAGCGTAATTATAAGTATATAGGGAAAAGCTACAATAGAACAAAGACACAAATGAAATTGACTTGCCTGGAAAAACTTCAAGCACTAATAAGAAATACTGCATAAATAGAATAAAAGTAATGTATAAAAAAAACACTGCAATTCAGTGTGTAAATTAAATATACATTAATTCTTATTAAAGTTACAAAATTGTTTCAGTCAAGAACAGCGAGAGATTATCTTTTGTTGTTTGATTAACATTAACGACAGACTGCAGCAGGTTTATTAGGCTGCTGTCACTTTAAGAGTGAATGAACGATTCCAATGCGCGTATATACCGAAATGAGTTCTCATTAGCTTGCTTATTGCTCTTAAATGGCTTAAAATCACTTGTTTTTTAAACCACAAAGCTTAAAAATGCATGCAAATGATACAATTTTGTGACCGTGCAGACCAGCAATGTCATGCGAGTGTAACCGCGATAGAGAAGATGGTCCAAAATCTCTACCGGTTAATCGTGTTTACCGGATTATCACCCACCCCTACAAATTAAACATGTAGTAACAAGTTCTTTAAAAAAAGAAACTAATGTTACGTAGCTCCTATGTACAAGTTCTTTTAGTCAGACTTTGTGTTGTTGATTGAAGGCATTATTGTTCATGTCAAAAAAGTATGTCCTGTTGGCGGATTTACAGCATGGGCGCCTCGTGCAATAAAGGAGGGTATTTCTTGAACACATCTGTCTAATTTGCAGTGATACAACTGTAATGTTCAAGCTTATCTTTGTTTGTTGGATCAAAGCCTTGCAAATGAAGACAAACAGATTTTTCTATCATATATGACCATCCAAGTTTCTTGTGCAAAGTGTTTGTTGGCAGATACATGTATAATGAGGTCATGTAGTTTTGCATTTCATCTACAATCAACATTTCCTTCCCTGGAGAAACAGAGGAATTCCTGACCAATGAGACACTTTAGCTTGACGTCCTTTCCTGTGAAAAATGCTCTGGGTTTTTGTCTTCTATGCTGGCCTTAAGCTTGCCTCCCATGTCCAAGTAATGATCTTGGCCTTTTAAAAAATCCCAGGGCAGAGTGGCACAGAGGAAAACGATTTAACAACAGTATTAAAAGCTGGATCTGTGAGGATTCTCATGATACTCTTTACCCTTTTTTCCCCCAGATGTTTGGCATTCGGCCTGCAGAGCTTTTGGCTTGCAGCCACAAATTAAAAGCAAAATAATGCTTGAATACTTGTGTTAGAAGATGGGCTAGCATTAAGGTGACACTGTCCACTCATATAAAAAACTGTTTTAGAAATCATTCGCTCAGTGTGGCAGTTTTGTATAGTACAGTGATCAGATGCTTCGGTTTTTAAACTGCATTTGATAGAATCATGTAAAAGTGGCACATAGTGGGCCCAAGCACATCATAGTTCTTCACATTGGACAAAAAGTCTTGGGACTAGTCTGTAAAAATAGCATATGGTTGTGACCGACTACATGCTGACCCAAGATATATGGATGCCTGTGAACACTAATGTGATCTGATCCCTCTCCCTTGTTATATGTCAGATTTAAAATAGAGCTATGCAGATAAATATGTTCAGTGCAGCATAATGGGTAAGATTTCAGACTGTTTTAAATAAAGGACAACGGTTCAGCTTGATATAAAACTAGTGAGATTCTGCACCATTGAGCATAGAACTAAAACAAATAGTTTATTCAAAAATTTAAGTTCTGTCATCTTTTACTCACCCTCTAGTCGAGAGGAGATATTTTGAACAATGTGTCACAAAAAAGGAATTGGTATTTTTCAAAATATCTTCTTTTTTGTATTCCACAGAAGACAGAAAATTCATACAAGTTTGGAATGACATGAGGGTGTGAAAATGATGACAGAATGTTCATTTTTGAGTGAACTATCCCTTTACTTTGTTTTGAACCTAGAACATATACCTTTAACCAGTAACACATTTTTGACTAAAAGAGCTTCATAAATGACTAGAAATGCAATGAAAACACATTTCCTTATGGAGACCGTGTGCATTTAGGTCATGACCTCAATATTTTGATTTCCTAAAAAGTCTTTGGCCATATGGTGATAAAATCAGTGAGTTGAGCAGCGGCAGCTTTTGGAAAGAAGCTGTCAGGGCCGACTCGCAGCAGGAGTTTAGACGAGGCTCAAACTAGAGACGTCCAAAAGAAATATACAGACGTGGATAGTTCGCTACACTTTTTATACAGTCTGTGTCTATTTTCTGAGCAGACTGAACTGAACTGCTGACGCAGCTCCTAACATTTCAGTCTCTTCCAGACTTTTTTTAATGAGATGTCCTTTTTCACAGAGGCAGTAAATGAGGTCCACCTGCCTCCAGCGATTGAGCTGCGATTACTGTTTTAGTGTCTCCAGTGAAATCATGACAATCCTTTTAGACATTGTAATCTTAGTTTTGCTACAACATACACAAGACGTTTTGAATTGTGTGTCTCTTAAGGGATAAATCCAGTTTTCCACTGCACATTAATTGAAGGGTCTGACGTCTTATTCCTCCCCACAGCATTGTTGTTGTTTTTTTCTTTCTTTTTTTTTTTACAGGCAACAGAGTTAATAATCGGGCATTTTTCCTCACTCATTGTTCAGCATGTTCCACAGTTATCGGCTTGTCTGTGGTTGTGACAATCTCAGGCCTACACAGAGTCTCCCAGTGAATCTGTCTTGAGAACTTTCAAGTGCTCTTCTTTAGATCTCTAAGACCCTAATGAGCCATAATAACCCACTAAATTAAACACAACCACTCAAACATGTATTGAGATAATCAGATTCGTGAAAATACTCCGTGATGCCATCTGTGTTGTTTTTGTACCTTTTTGGAGATATTTGTGACCCTGGACCACAAAACCAGTCACATAGGTACATTTTCTGAAATTGAGGTTTATAAATCAGCTGAAAGCTGAATAATTAAGCTTTCCATTGATGTATGGTTTGTTAGGATAGGACAAAACTTTCCCGAGAAAATCTGGAATCTGAAAAAATCTACAAATTCTAAACATTGAGATAATCGCCTTTAAAATTGTCCATTTATGTTCGCGATTGTGCTGCATTCACTCACACAAATAAATGTTTTCTAGATTTACGGTTGGAAATTAAAAAAATAACTTAATGGAACATTATCTTTACTTATTATCCTAATGATTTTTGGCATAAAAGAAAAATCTATCATTTTGACCCATACAATGTATTGTTGGCTATTGCCACAAATATACCCATGCGACTTGTGACTGGTTTTGTGATCCAGGGTCATATTTTACATTTTAACCTCTTTGAAATAAACATCTTCATGACTGTTTCTATGACTCTCTAACCTACAAAACAGATGAGACACTGTTGTTTCTCTCCAGTGGTAATATTATAGTTGTTCTGACGTATTATGCCCATGTGTGAAAGATTAGCAATTCATGTAATTAATTGAGAAAATATGCTATATTTTCTCATTAAACACATTGTAAAAACTAAGCTGAAACTGTTTTTTCTTCTTGTTTCCGACCTGTTCTGTCTGTCGTTGGCACCATCACTGTAGTTAGGTTTGGCAAACATAAAATGTTTGCAATTGGGACATCGTGAGTGGAAAATCAGACTTTTTTTGTCCTTCTTAAACGATGCCATTGTAAATGTTATTAAACTTGATTTTGACTCGTGGCACAAGCTGGCAAACACACATAGGCCTACACACTCTCACAATGAGTCACAACTGTACCAGCCAGTTGGACAACATAGAGGCAGAACTCTTCAAACTTACACATACAAAGATACTTGTGCTGTCATATTTGATACAGAGATACACATTTAATGCATAATGTATTATAGAGAGGTTTTAAAAATATATAATAAAGATATAAATTAACTTTTATTATAAAACTTTATTATTTCTAAGTTGTTGTTTTTTTAAGGAAAAATCAAACATTGATCATTTTGAATGACATCACTTCCTCGCTTCCTCACTGAAGGGATGTCACTTCCCATCTTTCAGGTGTGAGTGCTTAAGAACGTTTGTACAGTGGTAAAGGTCAAGGTCTGACCTGACGTTCGCAGGCTGTCAGGTGCCTCCTTACTGAATAAAGCAAGCCGCTCTCCCTTGCCAAAAGATAGTGGATTTTGTGGATGAAGCCTGTTGGACGGGGATGAGAGAGCGTGCTGAGAATAGATCCGTGGCCCCAGTGCGCAGCGAGCGGTCTGGAATCCCAGCCTGCCCCTGTGGATCGGGCCAGGGAGATTCTGTACATGACTGGAGGATCACCCACACAGCTGCCAGAACCACACACACACACACACACACACACACACACACACACACACACACACACACACACACACCAGCACACTTCACCACCTAGTTAGAACCCTGAAGAGAACACCTAACACACACATGTGCAGACACACACATTGAGAGCATATGTGGCATCTCACCCGTTCTCATGCGTGTTCACATTTACTGCCTGAATGACTAAATGTTGTTTAGGGCGGACCTTCAGTCAGACCATTGTTTCCTTTCAAACATGTATACAAGAGGTTAACAAGTGTCTTTATTTAATACATTATCTAAAACTCTTTCCACGTACTTTGCTGCGACCTTCCTGTCACCGGCGCCGTTCTATTTCTGTTTATCCAACGTGTAACGCTGGACAGGCGTTTGGACGAGAGCACAGTAATACCTCTGAGATCAAAGTGGTGTGTGGTATGACGCTAACATGGAGTAATTTATAGATTCGGTCTGTGTCAGTTGCGTCGTTCCACTCAGCTAAACTCACGCACTTACTCTCATACTCTCAGAGGGCAACGATGTCAACACGTCCTCATAACCTCAGATTTATGTTTAAAGTCAACTCGCTTCTTCTCATATCCTGGCCCAACCTTCACTCTGTTATTGTGTGATTATGTTTTTGTCATTTAAAGCTTTCTGAACGTGGATGAAAACACTAAATATTTGGTGTAAACGCATGGCTTTAATTGGTGGTGTGCCTTTGGGGAAATTAGTGGCTGAATGTGATAGAGACAGGGAACAGACACTTGGTACACTGGAGCACGGCGTGCTCAGACAGCTGAAGCCGTCTCTCATCTCTGCACCTGCTCTGTTCTCCCTTGTGTCCTCCCTCAGAGAGAGAGAGAGAGAGAGAGAGAGAGAGATGGAAACTACCAGCACCTGCTGTGTGAAGAATATGACAAGAAGCCTGAGTTGATAAATAAAATAAAACATTATTCAAATATTATTAAATCAAATATTATTGAAACTATATATATATATATTTTATTTTATTTTTTATTTTTTTATATATATATATATTTTTTTATAATTATTTTTACATTTAATTTATAAAGTAATTATTTGATAAAGTAATATCTAATTGCTAAAAATTTTAGATTTTGTCCTAGTCTCTGACCACAAGAAGGGTTAGAACTAAAAGATTTGCAGGTTAAGGAATTGAAACCCCAAAAGAATCTAACAATCTGAAGGATGGATGATTTCACAAGAATAATTAAAGAGTTAATTAAAGCATCCATACATGAACTACCACTGGTACTTGTAGAGAAGAAATTGTTGATGTTAACCGTTTTGACTTTTCTCTGTCCTTTAGAGTTACTGGAGACAAAAACCATACGGCCGTTCAGTTTCTCGTTCAACACCAGCGACTACCGAATTCTGCACATGGACCAAGACCAAGGACGGCTCTACCTGGGCAGCCGTGAATATCTGGTCTCTCTAGACATGCAAAATGTCAATAAAGAACCGCTTATTGTAAGACACTATAGAATTATTGTAGTGTGGAATTATTTTTTCTTATTGGAAGAAATGAATACTGAGTTGAGTTCTTTACTGTAATTAAACCTTATCCCTTCCAATTGTATGGTAGTTTCATGGTACTTTTGCTACTTTTTTTTTTGTGAAGTATTTCAAAAGGTTTGTGTGTTTTCAGATTCACTGGCCAGCAACAGCACAGAGAAAAGGGGAATGTAGATTAACTGGCAAAGGTGGACAGGTACAGGCTGTTTTGATTTGTTATTGAATATATTTGTTAAAGAAATGCATTCTTTGCTAAAACGCCTTGTTTGTGTGTTCTCAGGGAGAGTGCGCTAACTTTGTGCGTCTGATTGAGCCGTGGAACAGGACTCACCTGTACACCTGCGGCACAGGAGCTTATAAACCCGTCTGCACCTTCATCAACAGAGGCTGGAGAGCTGAGGTACACACACACACACACACACATACCAATGGTTACAGTGCAGCAATGAGCATTTTGTGAATTAAATAATGAATCAAATGTTGGCACACGTTTTTTGTATTTCATCAGCAATGGCACTGTTGATCATAAATATGATTGGTTGTGTGTAGGAATACCTCTTCCGGCTTGTTCCTGGTTATGTGGACTCTGGAAAAGGAAAGTCTCCTTATGATCCCCGACAGGAGAACGCAGCAGCTCTAATCAGTGAGATTTGATTTTCTCTCTAATAATAATAATAATCTGACTCTCTGAATTTTCAGCATCATTACTCTAGTCTTCAGTGTCACATGATCCTTCAGAAATCATTCTAATATGCTGATTTGGTGCTCAAGTAGCATTTCTTCTTATCAATGTTGAAAAAGCATTTTTTAAAATATAAATATTTTGTAACATTATAAATGTATTTGACTGTACCAGTAATTGTGATCGATGTAATGCATCCTTGCTGAATACAATTTTAAAATGTATTTATTTAAAAAAAAAAATATATATATATTTTATCAACATCAGCCAGCACTGAATGTATCAAAAGAAAGAACAGAGCCTCTGCTTTTAAACAATTTTTTTTATTATAGCTTAATGCATTCTTTTTTTATTAACACTTGAATGTGGGCTTCATAAAAAAGCAACATTTTTAGCAAAACCCTGAAAAAAATCAGTTTTTGTCAAAGGCTACTTCTTGATCGGATTCAATGATTAAAATCATAGATGGGGTAGATCAAGTCCGTCAAAGCTTGTACAGTCCTGAGTTGACATTTCATTCAATAACATTAGACAGTTTTTATTTGTTTGTTTAATGTTGATGATTGCGTTATTTTACATAATATGCATCTGCTTACAAATGCTATCTCTTGTCTCTGCTTCTTTTTCACCTGTGTTTTGATCCGGATAATCAGTTCTCTTTCAGGAGATGTGTAAAGCCGCATAACAGTGAAAACACGGAAAATCAGAAAATTCCGTCAATGGGAAAGAGTTAAAAGTACTGCAGTCATGGAAATTAATTTGTCAAAAAGTGTGGGAACTATTCTGTTACTTCCGCACTTCAACTTGTATGAGAATCCTATAGCAGCATAAATTTAGCCAGTCTTCATCCATCATAATCTCTCTCTCTTGCCACATTACTCTCATTCTACTGTCTTCAGATGGGAACCTGTATGCTGGGGTACATGTGGACTTTATGGGTACAGATCCAGCCATCTTCAGAACCTTGGGAGACCGTCCCGCTGTCAGAACCGAGCAGTACGACTCCCGATGGCTGAACGGTACGATACGAGCTAAGGAGTGAAGTGATTCAATTGAAAAGACAGACAGTTGACAAAAATAATCCCTTCATCTCTTTACAAATCTTTTTATCTCTCCATCAGAGCCAGTGTTTATAAAAATCCAGAAGATTCCAGACAGTGCGGAGAAGAACGATGATAAGCTTTACTTCTTCTTTCGGGAGAAGAGTTTAGATGCTTCGGGGGGCAGCGCTCCGAGCGTCATCGCGAGAGTAGGCCGAGTCTGTCTGGTGAGTAAATCCAGATGCTAGACGCAAGACTTGTCTACTTCAGCCACATTCTGACTTCATAATCAACTTTTAATCATGATGATTTTTTTTGTCATGCAAATCGGTGTGTAAATCCGATGAACCCAAGGTTTGTTTAAAGTTTAATCTTCTTTCTGTTTGTGTGCTTTCCCTTCAGAATGATGATGGAGGTCAAAGGTCACTTGTGAATAAGTGGACGACATTCCTCAAAGCACGACTGGTCTGTTCTGTGATTGGTGCAGACGGTGTTGAGACTTACTTTGATGAACTGAGTATGGCATATGTTTTTCTCTCCTCCGTGGTCACAACATGTCCGTGATCCGCTCTCTGTCTGTCTGTCTCTGATGCCTGATATCTGTTTGTTTTAAAGGGGACGTTTTCATCCAGAGGACCCATGATGAACGGAACCCCATCGTGTATGCCGTGTTCTCCACAGCTGGGTGAGATAATCTCTCATGCAAACATATGAAATACTTGCAGTACTGTTCAAAGGTTTGGGGTCATTATGTTATGCTTTTATTTTTTTGTTGAAAGAAAGCAATACTTTTTCTCAGCAAGGATGCATTAAATGTATCAAAAAGTGACATTAAAAATTATTACAGTGTTACAAAAAATTCTGTTTCCCATAAATGCTTGTTCTTTTGAACTATTCATCAAAGACTCATTAAATAATGTATCACGACTGTTCTTATTATTGATAATAATCAGCATATTAGAATGATTTCTGAAGGATCATGTGACACTGAAGACTGGAGTAATGGCTGCTGAAAACATATCAAAATAGAAAGTAGTTATTTTAAATTGTAATATTTCACAATATTACTGTTTTTGATCAAATAGATGTAGCCTTGGTGAGCATAAGAGACTTTTTCTTCCCCAAAACCAAATAAAAAATCTTCTCCATCTCAAACTTTTGAACGGTGGTGTAAGTACACAGGAGCATTTTTGTAGTCTAAACATCTTGTAATTATAGATTTAAATTGATAGTTGACCCCAAAATAAAATAAAAAAATATGTCATTTACTCACACTATCATTCCAAACTCTTATGACTTCCTTTCTTACAAGGAACACATAACTTTTTTTTTTTTTTACAATAAATATTTTCTCCCTTGGACAAAAGCTATCATATTGAAAACTTATAGGCACAAATCAAATAAAATTACTTTTCTTGTAATTTTCTATGTTTTTAGAGGTTGACAGTCACCAGTTTCTTTTGTTGCGTGGAAAAGTGTTGTGCATTTTGACAATGCTATTTGAATGTGAAGCAATAAATATGATAAAAATCACAAGTCAAATAAATGGAATTAACCAAGTAAATAGGTGAGGCATGCATGCTCTTATATATAAATTAAAAGTTAAAATATTATTTGAAGAAAAAAAAAGTTCTTTACCTTCCACTTAGTTTTTATATTGATTATCTTTTGTTAAGTTATGGTAAAAAGTTATGATGCCAATTCTCTCTGTTCCTCTCCAGCTCTGTGTTTAAAGGCTCTGCTGTGTGTGTGTACTCAATGGCTGACATCAGAAATGTCTTCAATGGACCCTTCTCTCACAAACATGGTCACAACTATCAGTGGACGCCCTACACTGGCAAAATCCCTTACCCTCGCCCAGGGACTGTGAGTATTGCTTATGAAAACCAGTTTGATATCTTATTGTTGATTCTTTGTTGTTATCTAATTCTTTTTTTTGCTCTTTCTGCTTTTGCTTTATTGTTTAGTGTCCTGGAGGAACGTTCACCCCTGATCTCCACACCACTAAGGCCTTCTCTGACGAGGCTGTAAACTTTGTACGCGCCCATCCGCTGATGTATCAACCTATATATCCGATACACAAGCGCCCCCTGGTGGTCAGGACTGGAGTTGATTACCGTTTTACCACCATTGCTGTGGACCTGGTGGATGCTGTGGATGGAAGATACGAGGTGCTCTTCCTGGGCACAGGTGAGACATTTTTGACCATGTCTGATTCTTCCTATTTAGTTAAATGTTGGACGATCATGTGAAGGTGAATTAATTTGCTAAATTTATAAAAAGATGGCCAATCTCATAGCTTTAGCCTACTTCTGATTCTCTTTGAACTTTAGATCGTGGAACAGTACAGAAGGTGATTGTCTTACCAAAAGACATCAGCACAACAGAAGAGCTCGTTTTGGAAGAAGTTGAGGTTTTTAAGGTACACAAATACAGATTTTTCCATGACTTTTTGCTGTTACATAAACTCGTGGGTGGAAAATAAAATACCCTTAAAATACCATTATGCATGATTTAAAATTATGTTAAAAAAAATCTTCTAATTTTTTCAGACTCCAGCAGCTGTCAAAACCCTGAAGATTTCTACTAAAAGGGTAAAAAATACCTAGTTTTAATAATCCTACATGCATAAAACCAGTGTTGTTTTAGTATTATCGATATACTATTTTTGTATGTTATATTTATGTTAATATTTAGAATATCTGTTTTCATTTTTATTTGTAAAAGTTTTTGTAATTTAGTTGTATATTTGTCCATTTTATTAGATTAGATTTTTTTATGTCTTTTTGTAGTTTTTATTTGATGTCTTTTTATTGTTTGAGTTTTTATTTTATTTTGGTTTAGTTATTATTTTAGTACTTTAACTTGATCTAAATGAAAAAGAGAAATGTTGCAACTAGCTGAAGTTTTTTCATATTTGAGCTGTGACACCTCAAAATCATTGTCTCTTTCTCACTTGCGGTTTACAGCAACAGTTGTACGTGTCCTCAGAAAGAGGTCTTACCCAGGTGTCCCTGCACAGGTGTGCCGTTTATGGCAAGGCCTGTTCGGACTGCTGTCTGGCCCGAGACCCTTACTGTGCCTGGGATGGAGAACACTGCTCTGCTTTCACCCAGGCTACCAAGAGGTCAGAGCGCATTCATTTACCCTGGTCCATGATCCTAACTGTGTGTGTGATATAGACTTCATTAACAGCCCATTTTTATACTGATCACACTGTCAATTAATGTATGGCAACATTTGGATATTCTTCTTCAACAGAACTACTGAACCATTACAAAATAAAGAGAAATGTTTATGTCATAGTGAAAATAGTCAATAAGCTTGACTAACCATCTGTGAATAAATCCTTAGGAGAAGCAGAAGGCAAGATATCAAACACGGAGATCCCTTAAGGCAGTGCAGAGGATTCAACGCTAAAGGTTTGTAAACAGCCTTTTATATTATCCTGAGTAACAACGCTAGAGATCTTTATAAACTTGAATGTGACCCTTCTCTGACGCTCTCAGTAGAAAAGCGTCTGAGGGAGACGGTGCAGTTTGGGGTTGAGGGGAGCAGCACGTTCCTGGAGTGCCAGCCGCGGTCCCCACAGGCCACCGTCAAATGGCTCTACCAGAAGGACGGCAAGCGAAAAGCAGTAAGACACTCATGTTACCATTATCTCTTTGTAAAGAGAGGGTTCACCTGAAAACGCTATTTCTGACACCATTTACTTACACTATACAAAAATTCTGTATAATTTATGGTAAAAAATTAAATAAAACTGGCACCTGTAGTTGCCAGAACTTTACAATAGAAAGGTTATGAATATAACTTGAATTTACAGTACAAAAACAACAACAACAACATTTGATTAACTGATGTAATGTTAATATCCAAACCTAATGAAGTACTAAAATCAGTTTTGTACCTTTATAATACAATGACAACAACAATCAACTACACGGGTTCCCATGTGTAGAAGTAATGCTCATCATAAGGAGCTTTTCCAGAAGGTGCTCTCGCGACACTCATGTCGTTACAAACCTGCATGACTTTATTTCTTTTGTGGAACAAAAGATGTTTTGAAACATTTTCTCAGTTTTTTGTATTACAATGAAAGTCAATGGGCTCCAATGTTGTTTTGTTTTGGACCCCATTGACTTTCATTGACAAATTCTTTAAAATATCTCCTTTGTGTTTCGCCTCATTAATTTAGAGAACATAAAAGACTCCCTTTTCTTTTTCAGCTCAATCGAGACAAAGAGGTCTTGAAGACCGGGCATGGCATCCTGCTGAAATCTCTCGCCCAATCGGATGCCGGCCTTTACCACTGCCTAGCAACTGAGAACAACTTCAAACACACCATGGCGCGCATCTCCCTACGGATCCTGGACCGGGAGATTGTGGAGGCGCTGACCGAGTCGGACGTCTCTGTAGAACCAGAGCACCGCCGCCACCATTCCCATCACCAACCTCCACCCCCTCCCCCGCCCCCTCAGTCCCACCCACCTCAACTCCAGCTCCACCCGCAGCCTGAAGTGCGTCTCATCAACCAGTACTGCCAGTCCTACAGGCAGCAGATACAAAGCCAACCCCACAAAGCCAAACGCAACAACCGCAGGCACACAGGAGAACCGGAAGAGGAGGAGCTGCTGGAGCAGTGAATGGAAACGCATCTGGGACCTTGTTGACCTTGTCCAGTCCATTATGTACTCCCTCCAGGCAAACTCCTATTCAGTCCCTTTAATAAAATGATTCGTTAGCTTAGATTGATTCAATTGATTCATTAGATGTATCAGACTGTGTCTGAACTAAATAGATTTTCATTTTGAGGTACAGTTTGATGCACTTAGCTCCCCTAACTAATATAAATCTTGCTTTGGTGTGCTCACTTCCATAGTTAGGGTTAAACTTCTCTGTTTTCGAAATAAATTCCTTAAAACATTCAGCCACACCAGCAAAACTACTGCCGTATTATGTAAAGTATAAGCTATTCCCTTTTAAGATTCAGTACACAGATGACTGCAGTGTAAATACTATCAGAAACATTCGAAAATATGTTTTTGCTTAGCATTATAGAGGCATCAAAATTTAGTCAGTCATCTCTAAACACCCGGAATATTAAATGCAGCATTGCAATAAATGTTCTTGTACATTTTAAGATCCTTGGAAGTACGTATCTGCAAGACTATTATTATAGCACAATATATCTTCCCATCATTTTGACCACTGACGTTTTTACTTTTCTTAGCATTTAACGTTTTTTTTATGGAGTTTTCCATTGGAAAGTCCGTTGAAGAACAGATCCATTTGAATGGAGGGCTAGGAGTGACAATTAAAAATAAAATGATATAATATTACAAACATAAAAATGGAAAGTGATTTATTCCATTTTTGTTTGAATTAATAACTTGTTAACTTATTATAAATGTATCTTTAAGTGTCATTTATAGTTCTACACGCATTTGAGCTTTGATTTTAGTCTTGATTCATGACAGAAATTGAAAGCCTAGAATTGATAAGCAACTTCCACCAAAAGTGATATTTCTGTATCACTTGCATGGTTAAACACCTTGTTTCAGATGAAACTTTAGATTGATTGTGAATTAAAAATGATTGAAAATAACAACGTTGGTCATTAGATTAAAAATGCATTTACAATTTTTTTTTTTTTTTTACATTTCAAATATGTGGATTAGCAAAATAATTATCTAATACTACAAATATTATAATATTGTTAAAAATAATATAAAATGTTGTCTTCTTTTTGTAGTGGAACAAACAGCTCTGATTTCAGAATTTGTAACATGATTGGATCATTGCCCTGGAAATTTTTGTTTTATTAGGACAATACTGTGGACCAAAATGAAAGTCATGGGATTTGCAAAAATCTAAATGTTTATAAAAATTGTGCATCAGAATCTCTCCCTTGTAATGAATGAAATCAGATAAAAACCTCGATACGTACTTCACATTGCAGTTGAAATTTCTCAACTTTGAATGTGAAAGCAACCAAAATACAAGTCCGTTATCCTCTTGTTTTGTCTTATATTGTTCGTCCCCCAACAAACGGAGCTTCCCTGATTTGAACTGCTGTATATAGATACAGTTTTTCAGTCTGGTCTCTTCTATCTTTGACTCTAGACTCTGATGAAATGTAGTCGGACCACTAAAAACATTCTCATTCTCAATCCATCATCAAATCATGTTGTATTCCACGGTTTGTCAATGGTGATATGTGGTCATGTTTTTTGCTCGTGTATAAACACAGTATCTGTGCTTTGTGTTGTGTGACAATGACACATGTACATAGAAAATGTATGTATTTGACTAGTCACTGGTCAGGATTAAAAACTAACCTCCTCTTTTTCCTCATCTCTCCCGTGACCCTCTTTCTCTCTCTTTCTCTCAACCACACCATACAACATATTTATTGTGAGAGTGTACATATTCATGTGAGTTGTGCTCTTTGGTGGTGGGACAGGGCTGGTTTTGATGGAAATTGTCATTTTATGTATTGTTTATTAACAGGACCATGGACACATGGAGAGATGCTGAGGAGAAAGAGGTAGATGTTTTTGGAGCAATTGTAATTAATTAATTAGTGTTTTAACATTGAAACGCGTTTAAATTAACTTTGAGGTTCTCAAGAAAAAAATGGGTAAAAAAAATCAGTTCATTTTATCAGTTGGCATGAAATGAGCTGTGGAAATTAACTAAGTTTTGGGGGGCACACAATGCAAACTTGCAGTGTTTCAAGCCAGAAATTTCTACCTCTTTTAGCACTTTCTATGGAAAATCACTTTGCACCAAACTAAAGAACAAAGGCAAAGAAAATGTGTTGTGTAATTTTCTTCTGTGAACATCTACTTTGTCTGGCCCACTAATGTCATTATGTTTTAAAGGATAAGAGACTCTTTCTTTTCATTGGGTGTTGGTGGCATATTTATAATGAAAGCGCTCAATGAAGCGCTCAGTGGTTTTAACCCCAGACATGTTACCTAGTCTTGACGGGTGGAGAACAAACTTTAAAGTCCAAACCACATTTCTTTCCTCTCCACAGAGATGTTATTGTGCAGAATGACAACCGAGTCTGTCTCTGAGGAACCTAAATGCCACATAGACTTTCTTTGTCCTGTTGTGTCTTTCTTTTGGTGTTGGCTGATGAACTAAAAAGAAACTTCCTAAATATGGTTGCTTCCTGAATATTTCCTCTTTGTATTTACAGATGTTTGTGTAGGTTCATGTTAATGTGATTTTTTTTTGTGATAAATATTATTTTATTATCATGGTATTCTGGGGCTTGGGAGTCCTACTAGGTGTTTTTTAAAGCAATAACAATAAACTGCTGTTTTTTGTTTTTATCCAGTTTTTTTCTGTCTGAAAACCTTACACGTTATTATTTAATATTAATATAATGCATTAAACCCCAGTTTCACAAACAAGGCTTAAGCCTATAGTCCTGGACTAAAATGCATGTTTTAACTGAAAGCAATTTGCACTGACTTATTTTAAAATATGTCCGTTTGTTTTGTCTCAAGATGCATATCAGTGTTTTAAGGCACGTTTAAAAAATCTACATAAATGCCCTAATTATATTATATGTACAGTATATCATATACAATACTGTACATTATACTTATTTTAATTATATTTCAAAAATGTTTTTAAAACATTACAAAGATTACAAGATTACTTTTTAAACTTGTTACTTGTACTTCCACATTATTCCTGTAGGGGGAGATGAAATATATATAGGCCTATATATGGAGGTGATGCATGCAGCCTTACAAAACTTGATATATCTTACCTTGACAAGAATAACATTACTCGGTTTGTGGTTAAGGGAGAGAGATTTGGAAAAAGACAGTTGTTGAGTTAAAAGTATGCACAAACAGAAGGAAATATCCAACATAAAGCTGTGGTTAAGCTTGGCGGTCCGACTGTTTGGATGAAATCTAACACCACTCCTGGCTCGGTTTGGCTCAACTGAAGTTCCTTCTTCCTGAATGAACTCGCATTGAACTACTGCTGCACAAAACAGACCAGTCTTTGAAACGGGTGAGACAAACTGCAAAACGGGCTTGAAATCTAGTCATTATCAGAGTTTAGTTTATATTGCTTTATTTGATTTCCAGTAGATCCTCAGATCATTCAGTGCGACTTTAATCTGGAATAAAAGATTTGATGTCTATTGATAAAATGACTTCCACTTAGCGTCAGCATTTTTGCCAGCTCTATGTGCTTATTTATTCGTCCCATTCATCCTCTTCCTCTTCATCACCACCATCTTCTTCTTCGTCATCTGAAAAAATCAAAGAAATATAACATACATCAAAATTACTACAAGAATCAGTGAATCACTAGCACGTGAAATTATACTTTTTTCGAGTAACTAGAAAAGTAACACACTACTTATATTTACAACTAAATATCTGAGATAGGCTGTACTAATACAAATGAGTAAGTTACTTCAAGAAAAATCCTGAGTAGCCTAAGTGCAGAAGCGTTGTAGGCCTATGTGCTGTGTAAACATGATGGTTATTGTAGACTAAATGTAATAAAAATAATAATTTGTTTCATTTATATAGCGCTTTTCTCTGCACACAATGCGCTTTACATTTAGAATGAGGAATCTCCTCAACCACATTTAGAATGAGGAATCTCCTCAACCACATTTAGAATGAGGAATCTCCTCTACCACCCCCAATGTGCCGCATCCTCCTGGATGATGCGACGGCAGCCATATTGTGCCAGAACGCCCACCACACACCATCTTATTGATGGAGAGACAGAGCGATGAAGCCATTCAGTATATGGGGATGATTAGGAGGGCATGGTGATGAACAGAGGCCCATTTTCAAATTTTGTCAGGATGCCAGGGTTCAACCCCTACTCTTTTTTCGAAGGACATCCTGGGATATTTAATACCACCGAGAGTCAGGACCTCAGTTTAAATATCTTCCAAAGGACTGTGCTTTGTGCAATATAGGCGTTAGGACCCACGCAGACCACAGGGTGAGCACCCCCTGCTGGCCTCACTAACACCTCTTCCAGCAGCAACCTAGTTTTCCCAGGAGTCTCCCATCCAGGGACTGACCACCAGGCTCAGCCCTGCTTAGCTTCAGTGGGCAACCAGTCTTGGGATAAAGGGGGATATGGCTGCTGGCTATGATGTGAACTCACATACAGATTCAGTATTTCTCAAAAAGAATAAAAACAGTGAAATGCAAACTTAGAATATTACGCAAAATGCAATAATTACAATAGCTACAAATATACGTTATATATTTAATCTCACTTTATTAGCCAATGTCTTTGCTGCTGACCTACGATGATCCAATTCAACCATACTAAATAAAATAATGGTTATGGGTATGACAATGTTGTATGCCTGGTTTTGGTGGAATAGATCTGCTACGCTGCTGTTATTGCAGAGCAAGTATGGGACTTGCTACTGCCACGAGTCATTCCATATGTTATCTTTTATAGGTTGAATTTGTAAAAGTGTAAAAAAAAAAACATTAGATTTATTAAACGAGTTACCTGAGGAATGGATAACTTTACTCCTTTTCTGCATCACCATCATCAGAGCTCCCACAATTCCCTCTGAGGACTCATCTTGAGCTGGATTAGAGTCCGGGGAGTCAGGCACCTGAAATAAACACCATATAACCGTTTAAAACGTGGTTATTCACAACAAAGCAGAGTATAATGCTTATATTGAACAAAATGCATTGCGTTTGTGTGAAAATGTCTCACGTACATTCTTTAGTATACGCCCACGACGAATTTCCTCCAGTAAAGTTCCTCGTCCTCCACCACCATCAGAGGGAGGAGGAGGAGGTGGAGCTGAGCTGGCAGGGCTACTGGGGAAGTTAGCGGATGAAGAAGGTGGGGGTGGAGGAGGTGGTGGCGGAGGTGGAGGTGGTGCACCCCCACCCATAGGTGGAGGAGATGGCTTGTGACTGTGGCTGGGTGGTGGTGGCGGAAGAGAGGATGGCAGTGGGGGTGGAGGCCCAGAACGGCCTCCAGATGGCGGTGGACCACGATGCGGAGGTCCAGGACTGCGCGTAGGTGGTGGAGGGCGTCCGGGTGGGCCTGGCACTGGGGGGAGCCCACCACGGGGTGGAGGAGGTGCAGGGGCAGAACGAGGACCTCCTGGGTCTGGAGGGAGAGAGCCAGAATGGCCCCGAGAATCATCAGCGAGGGCAACAAAGATCATTAAAGTTGCGATGTAACGAAAGTAGTGACAGATTTTTTGCGGTGTACATTCAAGTGAAACGGATGATCAAAAATGGGGGAAAAAAGTAGAACGGGGTCTTGGTTCTGTGATCTGAATGCGAGTTTGCGGTCGATTGTAAAAAAGGGGCGGGGTTTAAGCAGACCAAATGATTGGAGAAGTCCAGCAAACATCACCAAAGAGAAGTCATTTGACTGGAAGATCAAGTTTTAACATTTTGATAATAAAAAATGACAAGCTCAAAATAAAATAAATGAAACATTCATGCACGGATGAATCGCTCACAATAATATAAATCAGGTGCATTTATAAAATATATTTTTTTTTCATGCTGACTGAAGTGAAATTTCCAAATCAAACTTCCAAATATTCCACACAGAGAGTTAAAATGGTAAACAAAATGTATTTTATTTTATTTTTTACAAATGTGCTTACCCTGTTTCCTCATTTCCTCTTTTACTGCATCCAACCCTCCAGATTGCTCGATGAAGTCATAGATAAGCTTAGATGTTTCTTTATCTGCCAGCTGGGCATCACTGATGCCAGCACTGTTGAACAGTTTCTTCAGGTCAGGGTCGAGATTGTTGGTCTGGAGGGGCCAAAGTCAGTGTTCATTTAAATGCTGCTTTTATAACTTTAGAAATGCTATTTGCTATATCAGAATAAGAACTGTTTATGTGACTAAATTTGCTTTATGCATTAAGGAAAAAGGACAATTCTTACATCAAAACCAGAGTTTGGATCCCACCCAATATGAGTGACGTGTCTAAAAAGGCAGGAGAGGCACAGATTGATGATCACTTCAAACAGATGGAACAAAAAACAGGTGAGTGTCCAACTTATGATAAAACCTTCTTACTTAAATCCACTAGGTGCTCCAATATCTGCCTTAGTGAGCCTTGGGCCTTTCTTCTTTCCCTTTTTGTCTTTTTTGCTTAATATGGAGACTGAAGCTGGTGCGGGGGTCGGCACTGGGGGAGAGCGGTACCTTGATGCAACAATATCTGGGTTCTGGATGTCCACCGTGGTCATTACAGTTGGCTGTGAAACTGGACCTGATTAACGGTTAAAAACTTATATTTATCAATGCATTCAGATCATGTGAACACTGCAGGATGAATTAAAGGGATAGTTCATCCAAAAATTTAAATTCTTTCATCGTGACCCTCTTGTTGTTCCAAATCTGGAACATTACTTACTTTCTTCTGCTGAAAATATTTTGGGTAAAAAAAAAAATGCTGGGGTATTAAACAACATTGAACCCCACTGAATTTCATTATAAACATTTATTAAAAAATAAATAAATGTTGTGTTCCACAGAAGAAAGTGAACATCCCCACAATAATGAAGTCTTAAAATCTTTTAAAAGTGACTCACCATTTGTTGGAGGGATTTGTTGTAGTGCCCGTTTTTCTGTTAGTAAAAAAAGTGTCTTAAAATGCTAATTTATGAATTAATAGCAAGTATGATTTGAAATTGATGACACATACCTTCAGATGGAGCATGCTGACGTTTTTCTAAATATGCATGTTTAAAAAGGAACAAGGATATACTGATAAAATACTCTGTTTTTATGGGTAATGAGCAAAATTCTTATAAAATATGAATGAGACTGAGAGTAACTGACCCTGGCGGTTGGATTTCTGATTAATCTTCTCCTCAGTGACGTTTCTGAACACTTCAGCTTCTGTCTCGCTGGCAAAGTTCAAACCTACTTGACAGTCCTGAGACACAATTAAAGTGCATTTAAATTTGTATTAGATTTCTCAGATTGTGAGATTTTGCAGAGAAAAAAACCTGGACAGTTTTAAAATCAATTAAAAACTTAAAGAATACATTTATGATGATGTCAGTGTGGCTTAATTCGAGCAGTTATTTAGATAGTGACTAAAAATTTTGAGTTTTGGCTTGAATTCAAGAATTTTAAAGGAGTCTGTACCCACATCAGCTGAAAAACAGTGGAAGAACCTCAATGGATAGGAATATGTCATCTGATTATACAGCTCCTGCTCCCAGACCATTTTACCTTCCTGACAAAAATAAAGAAATGAAATGAAAACACGCATAAATACTTATCAAAGTCTAAATGGAGCTACCACAATGTGTCTTCGTGAATGAGTTGAGCTGGTATGACTCAGAACTTAAAGCAGAAGTGTATCTTTATTTAATTTCAGCCTGTTTGCTCACCGGTCATCTTTGGTCATGCTAACAGAAGTCAGTATAAGTTAATGGACCATCATATAATCTCAGAAAAGCATCGAGAGCATCTCTATCTGCATAGATGCAAGATGCTTAAACGTTACGTATATAAATTCTGAGCATGTTTGTTAAGGTTTTTTTTACACTACAGATTAAAATCTGAATTTCTAACCTTTATGTCATAGAGCCGGATGTAATATGAGCGTTTCGGATTGTCCTTAATGAAACACACGACTCCTGTATGTTGGAGACTCCATTGGGTCGGACTGTGAGGAAGAGCCATGTACAACTGAACAACCGCTGTGGCTGTGCTCTGCGTTCACACACACACACACACACACACACACACACACACACACACACACACACACACACACACACACACACAATAAACATAAATGTACATTATTAAAAGATTAATCAGTGAAGTATTACAATGAAAGCTCGAGAAAAGACATCAGCATCCTCTACAACAACAGGAAGTGGCCTCATACAGCATTTCCTGTCACTCTCCAGTTAAAATTTGTAGTCGCAAACATTAATCTTCAATACTAACAGGTTAACAATATTGTGACGTGTACATTTGGAAGAAAACCAATTATGATTTTATGATATTATAAGTTTTCCTGGTTGAATATAATTGCAAAATCAAAACACAGTGGATTAAATAGTTTAGCTGTTACAGCTAATTCTGTCACAGGTTGTCCTAGACATGTTTTCTGTGCAGTCTCTTCATCTTTTTCATTTGGCACACAGGAACACAACAAAAGAACGTAAAAGGCTGAGTTTCACTTTGACCTTTAACTGACATCAACAGTAACAGCTCTAATCTCATCTGTGACCTCTGCTCCATATCTCTCCTTTGAGGACTTTCTCTTTTATTACTGATTGATTTCCATCCCCAAAATCCTTTGTGGGACAGAATGCACATCGATGATTGGCCCTCAAATCAAAGTTACTTCACTCACCACACATCTCCTTCCCAGCAGCTCCAGCAGGCGCTCATTCTCCTGGCTGCTGAGGAGAGAACTGGGCATGTTCTCCTGATGCCCTTTGGATTTTCCTTTACTCATCTCTCCTTGATCAAATGGACACTCAGATCCTGGGACTCCACGCCTGGGGCCCCTACTCGGCCCACAGTACCTGTCTGAATCCTTTTTGGGACAGGCAAATGATTCGGAGGAACCGTTGCTTCCGTGTTCTAATCTGATGTAAATGCAGCACAGCAAAAGAGAACAGGAAGAACAAAACCACTGCGCAGATCTGCTCTCAGAAAGCCGAGGACAGGCACGTGTTCCTCATATAAAGGAGGAGGAGCAACAATAACTATATACACACACATAAAGTACCTGTGAAAAGTTTGGAAACATTACACTTTTTTAATGTTTTTGAAAGAAGTCTTGTATGTTCACCAAGGCTGCATTTATTTGATCAAAAATACACAGTAATATTGCAAAATAGTTTTACAAATTAAAATAACTGTTTTCTATTTGAATATATTTTAAAATGTTATTTATTCCTGTGATGGCGAAGTTGAATTTTCAGCATCTTCAGAATCACATCTTTCAGAAATCATTCTAATATGCTGATTTGGTGCTTAAGAAACATTTCTTATTATTATAAATGTTGAAAACAGTTGTGCTGCTTGTACAATAATCAAATCACAATAATCCTATACTCAAAAAGTAGTCAGAATACAATACCTAAAATAACAGTAACAGACTGTAAAGTAACAGACTACAATTTGCTAGTAAATCTGACCAGCACTGTATATAATTAAAAAAAACAATAAAGTAAAAACATGATTGTAAATAAACAATACTCTAAAGTAAAATGTAACAAATGTTGAATATTTATAATGCATTATATTATATTTATTATATTTTTGAATGGCTAACCATGAAATAATTATATGAAATCTGAATATTTTTTTTATAAATCCTGAATATAAAGTTATAAGTCTAAATGTGAATCTGAATATAGGCCTATAGTTAAATCTGAAAACATAAAAGGGAATCTTATAACTATAATTATAACTTCAAATTTAGGATTTATTGTATGTACAGATTTTGTAAAATTATTACCATTTATTATATTATATTCAACTTAATGATTATTTTAAAACATTTTAATATGTTAAAGAGAAATTGACCATAAGAAGTGAATACAGTTAAAAATTATTTCATATATGTAATAAGGGATTCATTAGATAGAGATTACACTGTAAAATATTATTTTCATGATTTGTTATCACAACTTTTTTTCTTTTGTGAAATCAACCTAGATAATTCATGTGGTTCAGATATCATACTATTTTGATTTTCTGTTGATTAAACCAATCTCCATTGTATTAACTCAAATTTTTAATTTCAATCAACTCAAATTTTTAAGGTAACCTACTTATAGTTTTAAAGTTAAACCAACAATATTTTTTACACTGCATAAATGATGTACTCAAACCAAGAAATCAGGGGTACACAAAGAAAGAAAGAAATACATATTGCACTTTTTAATACTGACCACACGTTTTTTATTGAAAATGTTATGACAAAGTCAAAGGCGAGTTCAGTAAAACAACAAACAAATGTAAAAGCAGTAGAAAAAGGCACTTGTTCAACTGCTAACTCTCTTTGGTGTGTTTGTGTTTCACATTGGAACTGTCAATCTTTAACCCTTATATGATTTTTTGCACCTGTTTTCTAATTAACTAACAAACACGGTCATGGAAACGATGTATTTATTTCTCCTAAAACAGAATAAATAGGCATTGCAGGACAGTGGGAACTTGAAGAGGAGGGGGACTGCTATCCTTTTAATGGTCTTAGCAATGGTCTGGAGTGCACACTGTTCTGCCATGAAATCACAAAGTATTGCATTGTCTACAGAGGACCAGGAGGAAAATATGTAATTTAATGACATTCGTTGGTTAAAATTTTGAA
This sequence comes from Phoxinus phoxinus, assembly GCF_949152265.1. Classification (NCBI taxonomy): domain Eukaryota; kingdom Metazoa; phylum Chordata; class Actinopteri; order Cypriniformes; family Leuciscidae; genus Phoxinus; species Phoxinus phoxinus. The sequence goes on along the minus strand of NC_136890.1, from coordinate 22,428,602 downwards.
GGCTTTTGGCAATTGTTGATGTGTAAAAACTTTTAAAAATAGTAATTCTAAAACTTTATTTACAGAATACAGGATTTTAAATCCCAGATTTTCCATGTGGTCTTTTTCAGGGTGAACTTTTGGGTCCCACTGCACAACTTAAGAAAAAAAAGAAAAAAAAAAGATACATTGTAAATCTTTTCTCCAATTTGTGAAATTAGGGGGGACATTTCTCTGAATAAAAACTGAAAGAAAGGTTTATAGATGGGTTGGACAATGTATGATACATGTTGTTAGATTGTGACTGATCGATGAGAATATGGCATGAATAAATGAATTCACAGGTTAGGTTTTGTTTGCATTAGATGCTTCACAGTGATGTTAGCAATCAATTGTAGTTATCCACCGGTTCCTCAACTGATACAACAGATGGCGCCCCCACAAAATATTGCAACTGTACGTACCTTACATTTGTTTGACAAAGTAAATGATATCCAGCAAGAAAAAAACCTGAAATAGTAAAAAGCTGATTGTCTTTTTAACTGTAGTGCAGTTTTTATCACACAATATTTCATGACTAATTTTTATCTCAAATTAATGTTTTTTTTCTGAACTTGAATTTCAGAAATTTGATTCTCGGATAAGAAAAAAAAAAGAATACGACGCTTCAGTTCAGGTCTACATCCATTCTGAGATGATGTTGAATTTTCCTATCATAAGCAACATTTTTGGATGAACTAAAGAAGGAAAATGTGTTTCAATTTCCTAAATATTGCACTCTGGGATCTATGGCTTGCATTTGATGGGACAAAAGACCAGATGATAGGTCTGATGGTAGGTCAGATGATATTGTCTCCATCAGACAATAAAACAAACCCCTCCAGTCATTTATTTTGGCATGTGCGGTATCTTTTAGCGTTATATTAAAGCTATTTAGCAGGCTTCCATCTACAACGCAAACATCATTTATCGTTATGAAGCCTGATTGTAGAAACGGCCTCAAAATGGCATGACATTTCTGTGTCCCCCAGAAATCCTCCACTATGAAACATCATAGGATTTATCCATTTTAATTTTAAAGATGGCAGGACATCAGTCCTTTTCCTTACTCAGCGGAATAACAGATCTGAGGTGAGTTGGGTCCAGCCTAAGTGATGTTTTGGAATCTCTCACATTTAGGAGAGAGAAGGGGCGGTGATGTTCCTCAAAGGCATTTTGGACCCTTACAGTTTTGTGGTTGAAGATCAGTGACCTCCTCCACTTCGATTCTCTCCGTAGACCCAATCCAGTACGATGAACGTCAAGCTCATGCTCATAAAGATGAAGCCTAGAGCAGTGAAGCAGGCAGCCTGAAACACAAGAGCAGGAGAAGATGACTAAGAACATCTGACTCTCAGTCGTCCGAAATGTGTACATTAATCAAATTCTCTTGTGATTTATGTGTACACCACATTGATTCAAAATAGGGAAAGTTTGAGACTTGCCTGAATTTTTGGTCTTGAGTTCATTGGCTCTTGCTCGGTGGAAACGATTCGGATGTAAAAAAGACCCGGGAGGATGAAGATCAAGCTTGGAGCAGAGGTTGCACCTATGAAATGAACAAAAAATAAATGAAACTTCTACAGGAAGTTTAAGCTTAAGGTGCGGTCACATTAGCGAAACTTCGGCCCAAAAAGTTCCATTGTCTATTGTCTTACACAGAAGTCACTTTTAAACCATGCACCTTCATAAACCTTCTGTTGGTCAAGGCGGCGAATCCGCATGACCAGCCTAAACCCGTGGCGAAATCTTCACAGAAAAATCTTTCTTCTTCACACAAAATTCACAATCGTGTGGATTCTTATTGAAATGACTGGATTTCACCCATGAAAATTCATCGAACAACAGTAAATGTGACCGCACCTTTAAGACAATTTGACCATTGACGTACAATGATATAATCCCCAGCATTCAAAATGCAGAAATATAATAAATTAACATTCATTTATTCAATATATTTGTTTTTATTACAAATGGATTATTCTACCCAATATCTGTGAGTGATATGTATGTTTATGCTTATTAGATTATCATGCAACTAAACTAAAGCTACAATAATGTTCTTTTGCTGCACTGCACTAGTATTTTCTTTAGGAACACATTCAATTCTTTATTTACTCACCGATGATGCCGAAAATGTCACGGATGTTGGGCACAAAAATGACGAGCAGATTGACAACAAAAAGGAGACACAATGCAATAGAGATGTGACGCACCCAATGGAAGGGCTTATCAGGGAACAGAAGCTGAAGAAGGGCTCTGCGAATCTAAAAAAAAAGAATACGCCAAATAAATCAAAATAATTAACACACCTGCCCTGCATAAAAAAATTAAACAAAGGGATACTCGACCCAAAAGTGCAAAAGTGAAAATGTCCCAGATGTATATGGCTTTCTTTCTTCTGATGAACAGACAGAAACATTTTTAGAAAAATAATACATCTCTGAGAGACCATATAATGCAAGTGTGCAAGAACCTCAAAGTTGACACTTCAAAAACCACACGATGTGAAGATGACGGTAATCCATAAGACCCCAGTTGATGAATCAGTGTCTTCTGAAGTAAAAAGTAGGGAACATCAGCTGGGGTTGTCATGGTTCACTTTGTGTGTTTTTTAAAGATCCCGTACACTTCCATTGTGGACTCAGAGAGTCCTGTCAAAATCTGTTTCTAATCATCTGAAGCAAGAAAGTCATAGCCTATACATCTGGGACAGCATGATGGTGAATAAATGATGAGAGAATTTTCATTTTTGGATGGAGTATCAACTGTCGACAATATGCTACAACATAGTTTTATCTTAGAAATATAAAAGCAGGAAAGCTAGTCAGACATCACCATATAACCACATTCAATAAAGGGTCTCATTACCGGGAAGAGCACGACGGGAACAGTCAGAGTCACGGCCACCAGGACGGCCACACGCACACACAGGATGAGCGTGTCCAGAGGATCCACCTTGCTGTAGGTGTGTAGAAGTTCTGCCTCTGTGTTTACTGAGAGAGAGAGATATTTTGAGATTAACTACTATTTCCAGACTGTGCTTAAATTACACACACACACACACACTTGAACAGATGTAGGTTCTATTATAGAAGCTAAACCACAAATTTATTATTAAGTATGCCCTGTAATCAGATAGCATCACTGATGCCTCACCTCTAAAGTCATGTTGTTAAAACACAATCATTTCCAACGATTACATTTCCTTTTCTTTTAATAGAAGAAATTATTGTCTTTGTGGTAGTATCGTATGGATGGCAACTGAAAGGGTACATTAGGGTACATTTTATGGCTGGCATGCAGCATTGAACATAATTTTTATTTTAAAATCCAAAGCGCTTACAATAAAAGGTGAGGTAGCCAAAGATGGCAGTGAGCAGATACATGACAAACATCCCCAGGATGGACACGTTGGCAATGGCCTGCATGCGTCTCTTTGTGGGACTAAAAGTGTCAAAACAACAATAATAAAGGATATTTAAGTTTGACTCATGGTTTCCTTCTTGGAACAAAGAAATACAGACATATCATAATTCATATATATGCATTTATGTATGTATATAGTACACACACTACCTTTTAAAAGTTTGGGTTCAGAAAGATTTTTAATGATTTTAAAGGAAGTCTCTTACGCTCACCAAGACATTTATTTAATCAAAAACACAGCAATATTGTGCTATATATAACTACAATTTAAATTTTTTACAATTTAACTGTTTTCTGTTGTAATATATTTTAAAATGTAATGTATTCCTGTGTTGGCAAAGCTGAATTTTCAGCATCATTACTCCAGTAGGCTATTCAGTGTCACATTATCTTTCAGAGAGCATGTGCGTTCGTACTTGCGCAGCTCAGTGTAGATCGGCAGCACCTCAGGGTGGCATACAAAAGCGAAGGCCAAGATGGGAACCGTGTAGGCTGTCTGCAAGACAAATCGAGTAAAAAATTACATAAAGCTGTGTCTGATCTCATGCAGTGATGCAGCCTCACACATATGACATCGTACTGAAAGAACTTGTTGCTTGGTAACAGTATTTCCATCTATGTTTTGAGCATTTCCTGTCTGTTCGGAGCTATAATGACAATATCTTGTCTACCTGGGGTGCAGGTCATAAAGGGTTATAAATGATACTTCCTGAATAGATTCTTGCAATGATGAAGACCCTTCCTAACCTGCTGGTTGATGGTGAAGTATTTAGCTTCACATTCACCATCAATAGATACGTTTGCAGCAGTGTGGTTGGTAAAACCATCGTAAGGACACGGGATATTGAACTTCTTGTAGATGACCTAGGAAGCACAAACATAAAAAAGTTATAAATAGTTGAAAGGATACACTTAAACAAAATATTTTCATGATTTGTTATCACAACTTTTTATCTTTTGTCAAATCAACTTCGATAACTAATGTGGGAAGATAACATACTATTTTGAGTTTCTGTTTATTAAACCATTCTTCTTCATTGTATTAAGTCAAGTTTTTTTATTAAAACGAAATCAGAATTTTAAGGCAACAAGGTAACTTGCTTTTTTAAGTTAAACCAACTTTTTTTTTTTACAGTGTAGAGTTAAACCAGAGAGGTTTTGAGTTATCTTTTGATCTGTTCTCCAAAGACCACACACAGACCACATCATTAACACTTACTGAGATCAGGAAGAAAACCATACATGTCAGAGAGAAGCCACTGGTGTAGCCCAGGTACCCTGCAACAAACAACAGACATTATTGCACAAAATGTAAACTATATTATCGCCCAGCTCTAACCTGCTAAATATGACTATAAGGCTTGAAGATACGAAGATATATTTAAACATTAACATCATGATTTTGAATTAATGTGTATTTTGAAAAGCGCAATACAATTTAAAGGTGCAGTAACCGATTTATGAGAAATGCTGTTGATATTTGAAATCACCAAAACAAATACACCTCTAACCAAAAGGATTAGCCATGGACTCTACAGTCCATGGCCTTACCCTTAAAAATGTGTGTGTGAGTAAAGCAGATTGTGTTTTACAAGTGAGAGGAGGACAATGAAAACTGGCAATGTGACAAGCAAATAGAAAGGATGAGAAGAGGATGAATTCACAACCAGCACAAAGCAAAATGGCTCACCAAGCTGTTTCATCAGGGCAAGTGGCAAGATGACGCAAATGGACACAATGACGATCAGATAGTTGCCATTCAGGAACCACTCACTATAAGCAAAAAAAAAAAGAGAGAGAGAGAGAATAAGGCAGCCTACTCACCTACTGCAAGGAACGCTGCAAGTGTTTATGTATTTCAACAACAGTTGGAGGATTTGGATTTCTCTGAGGTTGGAATGCAAAGTTACCTTGGATGACCCAAACATTTGATCTAATTCTTGGCTAGATTAAATTAGACTCATTAGGAGAACACGGGGAGAAACAGATTATTGTGTTTCTCACCCACTGCTGTTGTGAAGGCCAAGGAAAGCCTGAATAACCAGAGGTAATTCATACTTCACAATGAAGAGGTAGCTAGACATTGCTGAAAGAAAGACAGACAGATACATCAGACACCCATCTAAATGGCAGATGTACATATTTTATCATTGTTAAAGGAACACTCCGACTTTTTGGGACTTTAGCCTATTCACCTTATCCCCCAGAGTTAGATAAGTCCATACATACCTTTTTCATCTCTGTGCGTGCTATAAGTCTGTTTGACGCACCCACCGCTAGCCTAGCTTAGCACAAAGACTGGATGTAAATGGTTGCAGCTAGCATACTAATCCAAATAAGTGACCAAAATAAAGCAAACATTTTCCTATTTACATGTTGTGATTTGTATAGTCACAGAGTGTACAAAAAACAAAGTCACATTAGACACAGACATATTTTAACCGTATAAATACTGGGAACTATATTCTCTGAAGGCGAAGCACTGCTACTTGGGCGGAGTGATAACCGCAGCACCTGAGACGCGCCGTTGTTTCTTTTGTCAACAAAACCAACGTGAGTGACTGCGACGACAGAGCGCGTTCGAGGCAACAATACTAACATTACAGGGGATACATGGAGCCCGTAAACAACTGCAATAGTAGTTACCACCCTATTCATATAATAGTGTCACTAACGTTACATTAGATCTAAGTTAGCTAATGGCACTGTTACAGTAACGTTAGGCTAAACATTTAAAAAATATAACGGAACACTTACCGCAGCCGCTCCACTTTGTCCTGTAACGTTATGTGATATCGATGGGATGGCTGTATCCTTCAGCACACGTTTCATGGTCCTTGTGGCAAATTCAATTTTTTGAAAATAGTCGTCCTCAGTGAAATGTACCGAGCAAACATAATGTCCCTTGATAATCTCATTAGGTGTGTTTGATCAATATCCAGAGCAAGTAGCCATTTCTTCATCCGGTCAGCGTTTTTAGTTGGAATTCTATGAAACATGGTATTACCTGGTCTCCCCTGTTTATTGTCACAGCTCTTTACAATACAGCGAAAATCCATGATTGTAAACTACGCTTTTACTATTTATAAATTGCTGACTCTGTTACCCAAACTCTGAACGAACTCTCTGCTCCTCACCACGGCGGCGCGTCTCATGTGCTGCGGTTATCACTCCGCCCAAGTAGCAGTGCTTCGCCTTCAGAGAATATAGTTCCCAGTATTTATACGGTTAAAGTATGTCTGTGTCTCATGTGACTTTGTTTTTTGTACACTCTGTGACTATACAAATCACAACATGTAAATAGGAAAATGTTTGCGTTATTTTGTCACTTATTTGGATTAGTATGCTAGCTGCAACCATTCACATCCAGTCTTTGTGCTAAGCTAGGCTAGCGGTGGGTGCGTCAAACAGACTTATAGCACGCACGGAGATGAAAAAGGTATGTATGGACTTATCTAACTCTGGGGGATAAGGTGAATGGGCTAAAGTCCCAAAAAGTCGGAGTGTTCCTTTAACACATAGCAATATTTAATATGAGTTACGAAAAATTATGGAGTTTTGCACTGCAACATTTTATACTGTAGAAGATGTGACTCTTTCCAAGTTTAGAGAGCCAAAAGCATCACACATGTATTACAATACTGCTGGCAGGACAAAACATTTGTTAGTCTGAGAGGGAAGGTTATAGCATAGTCCTGCTAACATTCTATGCGCAACATCTAATTCCTCATGAGACTCAGGGACTGCTCCTAAATCACATTACTGTACTTTTTTAAAGGCTTTATAATACTTTAAAAGCCTCTATGAATATACATTTTATGGTTTTTATTAACAGAACAAATAATAGAGAGATACTATTTCAATCTAATGGATAATAATAACTTATAATCAGTATAACTGGACCGCTTAAGGAAAAAGTGAGAGAAAAGATACAGAGATAAAAAAAGTAGTTTGGAAATGAGATCAGAACCAAGCCAAAACTCCAACTTACCACCAATGTTGTGTAATGTTATGACAAGAGCTGCCAGTATTTTCCCCGGGTGTCCAAACGCTCGTTTACCCAGTTGTTCATAAGCACGAATACCTGTAAAGACACTATTTCAGGTTAGTGATCAATTATTTAGCATGATGAACTAACGCAAATCTCATACTGTATGTGACCCTGGATCACAAAACCAGTCACAAGTCGCACGGGTATATTTGTGGCAATAGCCAACAATACGTTACGGGTCAAATTATAGATTTTTCTTTTTTATGCCAAAAATCTTTGAAGATATTTCCATGAAGATAGTTTGTAAATTTTCTACCGTAAATATATAAAATATTTATTTTTGTGAATGCAGCACAATCGCGAACATAAATGGACAACTTTAAAGGCGATTTTCTCAATGTTTCGATTTTTTTGCACCCTCAGATTCCAGATTTTCAAATGGTCATACCTCTGCCAAATATTGTCATATCCTAACAAACTATGGAACACATCAATGGAACTCCTATTTATTCAGCTTTCAGATGATGTATAAATCTAAATTTTAAAAAATTGACCCATGTGACTGGTTTTGTGTTCCAGGGTTCACATATGTAGTGGCGTCCAAAAGTCTGACAACACATTGAAAATACTGCATTTAAAATCTTATTACAACCTGGAAATAATCAAAAAGCTTTAGATTGAAAGCTTTCATCAATCAATAATTCATCATTGTCATTAAATTAAAAGCGTCACTTGATAAATACTGAGACATTCTGAAATTTAAATTAAAAATTTTATTTCATTGATTTTTTTTATTCAAATGTTCACTCAATATACTGTGCAGAGTACAGTTAATATGACTTATATTGGAAAAATACTGTTTTCAAATTAGAAATGAATGCAAAATAGAAGTATTTAAATTGGTGTCATGCGCGATTGTAAAAGTCTATTTTTACTCACCATCCAAGATGTTTATGTCTTTATTTCTTTAGTCGAAAAGAAATGAAGGTTTTTGAGTAAGATATTCCAGGATTTTTCCACCAACGGGTTGAAGGTCCAAATTTCAGTTTCGATGTCGGACAATTTTGAAGTTGGAGGAAAAAACGAGATGGAGTTTTTCACCCTACCCTACCGTTTTGAACCGGAAACAAGCGTGACCTTTCCAACATGATTACGTAATGTGTGGCGCATTGCAGAGCTAGTGCAAGATAAGCATTTGTGGTTAAAAAGTATCCATTTTGGTAACGCTTTAGATTACAGCCCGGAAAGTACTGCGTAATTACAATGAAATTACAGTGTAACTTTCGGTAATTACAGTGTACCTATAAAGTACTTATGTGTAAGTATAGGGGAACAATATGTAAAGTCTTGGGAATAAAGGGGTAACAACCAGGAAAATACTGCGTAATTAAAACTAAATTACAGTGTAACTTTCGGTAATTACAGTGTACCTATAAAGTAGCCTACGTACGTGTAAGTATATAGGGGAACAATGTAAAGTTTTGGAATAAAGGGGTAACAACCAGGAAAAAAAAAAATTATATAGGCAAATTATTTATACTGTAAGTATTTTAGAACTACGGGGTACTTATACTATAATACAATCTTACTTTTGTGAGCAATTTAGCGAGTAGGATACATACACTGCACCTTTTTGTAATAATAGTGTATACAAATACATAAAGGCTTTTTTCAAATTATGGGGTAGCCTATATATCAGTGCATTTATAAAGTAGGCTAATTTGTTTTTATTGCAAAGGTGCACTGATTAAGTTGTTTCAAGGCAAGTAAAACTATTGCAACTTTTTTTTTTTTTTTTATGCTGGGGAAATATACTCTTGTTTCATGTAGTTACAGGGTAAGTATGACATTGCGGGCCGTAAATTAAAGTGGTGCTTCTTACCCTCTTGTTTCATGTAGTTACAGGGTAAGTATGACATTGCGGGCCGTAAATTAAAGTGGTGCTTCTTACCCTCTTGTTTCATGTAGTTACAGGGTAAGTATGACATTGCGGGCCGTAAATTAAAGTGGTGCTTCTTACCCTCTTGTTTCATGTAGTTACAGGGTAAGTACAATAAAAACACATGTAAACACACAATCTGATATCACTTGGAAAACTTTATTTGAAAAACAACTTATTTCAAAAAAGATTTACAACATATTACACTTATTATTCTTTATTCCTTTTTTAAAATCAAATTTTCATTTCAAATACTAAAGTCCTGACAGAAAGTATACGTTTTTGCATGGCTTCCTACTTCCTCCTCCTCCTCTTGTTCCTCTTCTTCTTTTTCTATCATTCCACTGATTAGCCTAATCTTAAGAAGGAGTCTTTTGCTATTCTGTATTATGTATTAAAAGAAAATACAGTACACCCAGAAATGTTCTCGTAATTTACTCATCTTTTCGCTACCGACCAACTGTCACCAGCGTCCAGCGAGTGCATGAGAGTCGGCTTGGCTTCGTGTTTGGTGAAGCTTCACGCGTTCATTACGTTCTCACGGGAGTTAGATGTGAAACTCGCGCGAGAACTGCCATCTCTGTTCTTCTGTATTGTTTGTTTTTCATTATTATTATGTGTTATTGTTTGTATTTTGTTGTGAGCATTAATAAAAAATAAAAATAAAAAAAAATCGACATTCGGTTTCTCGGCGCGCTTACGTCACGCGTGTCAAGCGTGAACTCAACCCTCTCATGCACGCGCAAGTGACAGTTGGTCGGAACGGAAGCGATAGTCTTTAAAATGTTTAAATATTTGATATTTTTCTTACAAACACTTATCGTCTCACTTCAGAAGACATTGATTCATCCATTGGGGTCGTATGGATTACTTTAGTTATTGCTGTATGTGCTGTTTGATGTCAACTTTTAGGAACACATGGGCTTGCATTATGCATTCACAGAGATTATATATTTTTCTAAAAAAAAATGTTGTGTTAATCTGAAGAAGGAAATACATACATCTCGGATGACATGAGGGTAAAAGATGAGTAAGTTAAATGGTGAGGACATTTCTGTACTGTATTTTCTTTTAACACATAATACAGAAGCTAGAGACATGGGATTCCTTCTTAAGATTTATCAGTGGAAAGAAAGAAAAAGAAGAAGAGGAACAAGAGGAGGAGGAAACCAAGCAAGAGAAAGTGTTGTAAATCCGTTTTAAAATAAGTTGTTTGTCAAATAAAGTTTTCCAAGTGATATCAGATTGTGTGTTTACATGTTTTTTTATTGTACTTACCCTGTAACTACATGAAACAAGAGGGTAAGAAGCACCACTTTAATTTACGGCCCGCAATGTCATACTTACCCTGTAACTACATGAAACAAGAGGGTAAGAAGCACCACTTTAATTTACGGCCCGCAATGTCATACTTACCCTGTAACTACATGAAACAAGAGGGTAAGAAGCACCACTTTAATTTACGGCCCGCAATGTCATACTTACCCTGTAACTACATGAAAAGAGTATATTTCCCCAGCATAAAAAAAAAAAAAAAAGTTGCAATAGTTTTACTTGCCTTGAAACAACTTAATCAGTGCACCTTTGCAATAAAAACAAATTAGCCTACTTTATAAATGCACTGATATATAGGCTACCCCGTAATTTGAAAAAAGTTATGTATCTGTATACACTATTATTACAAAAAGGTGCAGTGTATGTATCCTACTCGCTAAATTGCTCCCAAAAGTAAGATTGTATTATAGTATAAGTACCCCGTAGTTCTAAAATACTTACAGTATAAATAATTTGCCTAAATATATATTTTTTTTCCCTGGTTGTTACCCCTTTATTCCAAAACTTTACATTGTTCCCCTATATACTTACACGTACGTACTTTATAGGTACACTGTAATTACCGAAAGTTACACTGTAATTTAGTTTTAATTACGCAGTATTTTCCTGGTTGTTACCCCTTTATTCCCAAGACTTTACATATTGTTCCCCTATACTTACACATAAGTACTTTATAGGTACACTGTAATTACCGAAAGTTACACTGTAATTTCATTGTAATTACGCAGTACTTTCCGGGCTGTAATCTAAAGCGTTACCTATATTTTTCTTTTCTTAGAAAATGGCCGATCGTTTCACTGGATAAGACCCTTATTCCTCAGCTGGGATCGTGTAGAGCCCTTTGAAAGCTGCATTAAAACTGCAGTTTGGACCTTCGACATGTTGGTTCCCATTGTAGTCCACTATATGGAGAAAAATCCTGGAATGTTTTCCTCAAAAACCTTAATTTCTATTCGATTGAAGAAAGAAAGACATAAACATCTTGGATGACATGGGGGTGAGAAAAATGATCAGGAAATTTTAATTCTGAAGTGAACTAATCCTTTAACATGAACACAAAAACTTCTGAATTGGTCGTACCCACAACCCCTGCGCATCTCAGCAGAAGATGGACAGAGTATGTTGATAAGACAGCAATGCAGGTCAACAAGACCCTGTTAAAAAAAAAGCATAAAACATGAAACATAAACAAGTAAATTAACAAAATAATGTCTGTCACATCAATACATGACACAAGAACATGCAAAAAAAGTCTCATGTAATTTCTCTACATTGAAGATGTGCATTTAAAATATAGAAAGTAAGCAATCGAAGTATTATGTTCATTAGATAACTAGTGATCATTTAAATTGTTAGAAATGTCATACAACTACCTACTCTGCTGTCCTCCAGGGCATTTACGTTGTGGTTAGTTGTGAACCTGATGTGTAATTTGGGATACTCACAGAAATAGGATGATACCAGTGTTGGACATGGCATAGGACAGTCCCAGAATCCCACTACCCATGATGGCATTGCTAAGGTTGAAGACAGACATTCCAAATGATGTCTTTCCTTCAAACTAGCAGAAAAAAAAGACACAGAGACAATAAGAGGGAAAGCAAGTGGGAAAAGAGACCATGGAAATAACTGATGAAAACTAGTTGAATGGTTGGGATGCTTTATTAATATGAGCTGGATGAAGTGGGATTTTTATTTCTGCACTCACATCTGTAAACTGAGGGGTTTTTCCTCCATCACTCTTGTGTGGTAAAAACTCCTCTCGTTCAGGTGACTCTCTAAAACAAATAGACAAATGTAACACTTTAGGAATGCAACAATTACCAGGTACTCAATTGTGACGCTTCAAAACTAACAAGTCAAATGAACTGTGTAAGTAAATGTATAGCAAAACCGCATGGATACAAAGAGATGCACCTGATAAACAACCCAGGCCCAGTGTATCATGGTGTTTACATGTAATAATCAAATACGTCAAGGATGATTTTATTGATTATATTGTTGTTTAACAGTTAACACAACTGATTTGTTCAACCTGTTTGGAATGCATTAATGTGACCATAAATCTAAGGTTATTTCTGTGTGCTAATGAGGTGAAGGCTACGCTGTGGTGTGCTGCTAAATGTCTCACTCCCTGGAAAAAAATATTTCAGTGATGTTGCAATGCTCACATTTTCCATTTAGGTTCATTTCGAGTTCACCCAAATATTCACTTAAAAATAAATGTAACTTTGCTTATGACTGCGGTGTTTTTCTAGAGATGCTTTTCTATGCTTTTAGCATGCATCTGCGAGGCAACAGAAAATAGATACACAGTGACAGATTTAGAGACGAGCGTATAATTCTGTTTTAAAAGCAAAATCACTACTAATAAATGACACGTACCCTTCCTCAAGATGTTGAAAGTCATGGTGGTGACCGTTTTTTAGTTTCTGCAGTTCCATGATGTATAGTTTCTTTCTTTTTCTCTTTTTTTGAGCAGTGAAAGTTGTGAAGTGTGGAGTGAAGGGTTTTCTCTAAAGTAGATCTGCAAGAAAAAATAATGCAAAGCAGTTAATAAAAGCAGATAATAAAAGCAGTTTAACTAAAATAATATCTCATATTGTGAGGCATCTGAAGCAGCATATAGTCTTTCTCAAACTATTGAACAGTAGTACTCTGTTATGATAACAACAAAGAATGCTGCATCATTTACACAGAACCAAAGCACACAATCAAAACAGTCTCTTAGCTGGTTGTACTATTCTAGATGTCTATTCTTCTAGGTGATATTGCACAATATTTACAAAGACTTTGAAGCGACCACAGAGGTACTTTAGAGCAGCCACCTGAAGACTGTTAAATGCCCTCTTTGACTCCGTCTTCAAATCCTGTATTCTGTTTAATCCATCATTTTCATGAAAGTTATCCTATGAGAAACTGTGAGAACTGTCAAGATGTAGCTGAGTGTCCAGGAAACATGAGGTCCATGTGTCCATTTCTCACCACCTCTATTGTGACTGGTTCTAGAGGGACTCATGTTTCAAGAAGAAAAAAAGAGCCCAAGAGAGCACAAGAGTGCCAGGAATTCTGTAATTCTAGGTTTATTTTGGATTCTTGCCTTTTCAACTGCTTGTGTAAATGATAATATATAAAGAAACGTGTCAAAAACCACACTTCTAGGCAAACTATTGTTCTGGTACAACATGCTGTTCTCTGTGTGTGTAAATTCATTGATGAAGGAAGAGCTCTGGAATTAAGACATCGAAAAGTGGGAAGATTAGTACACTTTTTGTTTATGACACTCATTCCAAATTCCAATCTTTACTGACTGACAAGAGTGGCCAGAACTGCCTCTGGAAAGACTTTGGCATTCTGTCTTTTAGCAACTGTTAGAAGGGGTGGGAATGAGTGTTATTTTAGTATCATTTTTTCTTTTCTTTTTTGGTATTTCCCTTTAAAAAATTTATATTTCAGTTTTTGTTATTTTAGTATATCAAGTTAAACTAAATGAAAATAATAAATGTTGCTTTGGCAACAAGCTGAAATTAGTTTTTTTTTCTATGGCTTTAGTTTTAGTTAACTATAATAACCCAAATGGAGGTATGGGGATGTGTAGTGGTTCTAGTGTGCACAGTATTGATTGAAAAGTACATCTGCACTCCATTATTATGACTGACGTCAGTCCGGCCATCACTATGTTATACATTAACTCAGAGGCTAGCAAACTACTGATGGTTCAGATGTTGAAATCAGTGGGATCTATTCCATATGGCAGGAATAATGGTCACAATATACTCACAAACATAACAGCATGTGACTCAAACAGCTCTCTACTGAGAATGTTTCTTGCCGTGTGTATGCGAATTATCGCACAGTGTCTCAAACACGTAAGAAAGTGTAAATGGAAAAATCTCTCTCCAATGCCAGGGTGAATCTATCAGAAATATGTAAACAAATATGAGATCAGTGTGTTTATGAGACCCTGTGAAATGCTGTGGGAAGAAGCAAGAAGGTGAATTGCTGTTGGATATGAAATTCACAGTCACATTCAACCCACAAGTTTGAATACGTGGCTCAAGCTTCGGAGGTTTGGAAGTTTTCCAGCAGCCCCTGCCAGCTGTGGTTCTTGAACTGCTTTCCGAACACAACCTTGTACACTCAAAAACTTGATAAGATTTGCTGTAATAATTACATAATGCCAGGCAGCACATGGTGATTCACGCCTTGGTCTTTCCTCACAAACAGCAAAGAAATTATAAAATGGAAAGGGCCGATGTTTAAAAAATAAAATATGCTACTATGTGAAACTCTGGAGTAACTGAGATTTTAGGAAATGTTATGAAATTAGAATATTATGAATATACAAAAACTAAATATAACTTTAAATAAGAATAAATTATAGCTCTAAAAATATAATAGCATACACAACTGAGAGAATATAAAAAACTTATTAGCCTCATCTGACTATGAATTGACAATATATATTGTTTCCAAGATTTAGCATTCAGTTGCCAGCCTGAGATGTTGACCTTTCGTTCTGTGGCCTGGCAGAATTCCACACTGTACGGTAAAAGTCATTAAAGTGTCTCACCCATCAGGCTGAATGGTAATTCTGTTATAAGTGTCTGAAGGCTGGAGTGCAGAATTGCACACTCTTTATTGATATATGCCTGTAGGCACACAATTAAACAATAATAAAGCCTTGTGGAAACGTCTTGTAAAGCATTTCCTCATAAGCTCATAATCATTATTTCTTGCTTAAACTCACTACAAAAAGACTTAGCCTATATTTTTTAATACTAGTCATTAATTAAATAAAGAGTAAATTGAACAGTACTGAATAACTTTAACATAAGTTTAAAAGCCTGAGCACTTATATTTAAAGGCATCAACAATTTATCTGTAATCCAAATCCTGATAATTTGACATTTTAGGCTATGATAATGCACAATTAAAGTAGCCTACATCATCAATCAGTGTTGTTATTGTTAGTAAAACAATTCAAAACTGTTTTCATTCATTAAAATAAAGCTATAAATAAAATATTAGATGAATAATCTAAATCAAAATTACTTACTGCTGCATTAAGTTTTAATATATAAAATAAATTAAAGCTAAAATTAAAATCTTTAACAAAAAATAAACTGAAAACTTAAAATGCAAAAATAAGAGCTATTTCAAAATATTCATAAATTTTGTCAAATAATACTTAAATAACAAAATACGCAGTTTTCAAATACAGCATTGGTGACTTAGCTTGATCTTCTGATTCTATATAAAACAATAATTTAAGGTTCAATTAGTTCACATTATTAATACATTATGAACTAAAAATGAATGAAAGTAGGGGTGTATCAATATTCAAACCGAACCGAAAAAATGCAATACACCACCTAAGTTAGGTTTCGCGATATTTTCATGGCGTACCTAACGCCCTCCGCCCCCTGCTGCCCCGTCCAGCCCAGCCCAGCCCAGCCCTAGCCCTATCCCAGCCCAGCCCTATCCCAGCCCAATTAGGGGTGTAACGGTACACGTATGCGTCCCGTGAAATTTCATGCGTCTTACGTGTAACACGATGAATACAGCGTTGTAGCCAAACCACAACCACCACCAATAATCGCAATAAGCTCCGCGTTTTGCTTTCGATAAGAAACAAAGTGTAATCTTTCAAATTCTGTCCATTTTATCATGAAATTCAAACAATAAATGCCATTTGTGGCGTGTCTTTAATGTGGCGTGACAGATCACTGCCCAGATATCATACATATGCAGGCCTCATCTGGGAATCTCCGTTCTGGGAACGGCAAAGGTCATAAGGGCCATATCTGGCCCACACACATCAAGCCGGTTTTAGTGTGAGTTGTGACTTGCTGTGTGTGGCCCACATGACCTTTGAACAGAGCCATTTGTGCCATAGTTGGCCCAGTTGAGGCCCGGATATGTATTCTATTGCCAGCCACACTCATGTGGAGTCATTGCCGTCATGTGGGCCAGAAGAACGTGGGAGATTTAGGTGCATAGGCTACCTCAGTTCAAGCGGCAGCACGGAGCGCGATTATCTCTTCCTCTTTAATACCAGTTACAGAATAAACATGAATGAACATCTGAAGGTATGTTAAAAGACCCAGTACTTACTGAAATGTATCTTATCTCGCTAAAATGAAACTCTTACAATAAATATATGAATACAAATATAATAATATATATAATATATATAAATATAGGCTATAAATTGACAGAAACTGTGTAAATGATTATATTTCAACAACGAATTAGAGTAAAAATATATAGTAAAGTGTTACCATTAGCACAAACCAATTTAACCAAAGAGTATTGCATGAGCTTTAAAAGCAATATGTCATGTCACAATGCTGGTGGCACGAGTCATTGGAGTCATGTGTAAACTATAGGTCGAAACCAACTGGACAACATTCCAGAAGGGAAGCGTTTGTTAACAGCTTTACTCTTAAAGGAGAACTCCGGTCAATTTTAACATTGAGCTCAATTTTTAGTAAATTTGGAGTGCTGTCAATACAGAGAACAACGACAAAAATCGGTGTTGCCTACACCGTGTTATCCTATTTTTAAAATTTGCACCCTATTGACTTCAATGGGGCAAGTTTTAAACCTGCTTTTATCCTCTTAACATCCTTGATGTGTCATTACAAGTGCCCAGCCATGTTGAGTGATTCCTTCAGAGTGAACACGAGTGAATCTGACTGCAGGAGATGTGAAAGATATTAATAAAAATGATGTTATATCAGCCAGCGCACATACCTGTATTTAGTTCCTGTTTTCGGTCGAAGTTCAAAGTAGTCGATTGTCGAGTTGACGCGCATAGGTTTAGTTACTTAGATCACGCGCGTGATCTCGACAATCGACTACTTTGGACTTCGACCGAAAACAGGAACTAAATACAGGTATTTGCGCTTGTTGAATTAACATCATTTTTATGAATATCTTTCACATCTAATGCAGTCAGATTCACCGTGTTCACTCTGAAGGAATCACTCAACATGGCTGGGCACTTGTAATGACACATCAAGGATGTTAAGAGGATAAAAGCAGGTTTAAAACTTGCCCCATTGAAGTCAATAGGGTGCCAATTTTAAAAATAGGATAACACAGTGTAGGCAACACCGATTTTTGTCGTTGTTCTCTGTATTGACAGCACTCCAAATTTACTAAAAATTGAGCTCAATGTTAAAATTGACCGGAGTTCTCCTTTAAAACAGTATCACCTCTCAATGGTTTAATCAACCAGCAACTTCATGGAACTGATTCTAACATGAATATTTCTACATAGCAAAGTCTTTATAATGAACACCAAAAACCTTTTCATGGAAAAATCCCCTATAAATTACATTTGTCAGCTGCAAAACGTCACACTCGTGTATTTGCCAAGAATTTCACCCTGAAGGCAGATTGCCTGCAGACAAGAGGAGAAAAAGAACTTCTCTGCGACAAGACCACCTCGTATATGTGCCCAGCACCACTCCCAATAACTGCCTGATCAAGTGTGAAATACTAGTGTGACCAGATTGACTGTTACCTGAGGCAGCTTTCCTCAATGCAGCACTAGATGACTGTTTGTAATCCTTCTCTGGATCTGATTTTAAATGCTAAATTTTACTTGGCCCAGACAACCTTTCCACTTAACCGTCAGGGAGTCACTGAGTTATTTGTTTAAACTTCTTAGCGCTCAGTTAAAACATGCAGGGTGGGTAGTAGTGACATTGAGGGGCTGGGAGAAAAATAGAAAGAGGTGGGGGAAGGTAGCAAAGAGCGCTGTGACATCGAATAACTTTTAACCCTTTACTCCAACGAATAGTCAAATAAAACACTGTTCTTAGCTTTCAGATTGGAGGGGGAAACAAAAAACAGCATTTAACCATAAAATCGTGCACAAATAGGTCAGAACATACTATGCATACTGTACGATTTTTGGATTAAAATATCCAAAAACTACTAGAACAATGTTATATTTTGATGACTTGTGTATCCCAAATGTTTCCAACAATGTTGAAATCCAGAGAAATTAGCTATTATTGACGTCATATCTGCGCTACCCTCTATTTTTTTGTTTTACTTCTGTAGAAACCATGGAAACACCAAAGATGTTTTAATATAATTCTGTTTTATTAGACAGATGTGCGACTGATACCTTCAACAACAGAAAAGTAATCGTTGTTATATGCTCAGCACGATTATGGTCTTATTGTTTGAATCTCTTTTCTTGATTTACCACAAGGTTTGTATCCAAAAAATAAATCAGACATTATTTTGTGGCTGTAGCATAATCAGAAAGAGCTTTATTTGTAGTAACATTAATAGTGTTTTCTCCACCATAAAATGTTTTAAAATGAATTGCATGCCATTTAGCAACACAAGTCATTCAGCTTGAATTATTAATATGATATTCTAATATTGATCTACATACTGCAATGTGCAACAACTGTCTCACACCAGCCCGAGTCACTTTAACATAACTTTCAACATACTCAAATTTATTTTTAGTACGAGTGGCCCCTTCCTTTTACCACCTTTACCCTAATCCCTTCTCTCATGTAAAATAACCGTGTTGGATTGATATCTGTGTTGGATGTGGTGTCTCTGGCTGGAGAGCTAACCAGTGCACCACGGTCCAAGCCACAGAGAGGGGGAAAAAAGGCACACCAAACATGACATTTTGTTCTGTCAGGTCACAACCAAACTAGTTTGTAGTGTGCTTAGTTTGGAGGTGCCTGTCTGGTATGGTGCCCCAGCGGGGGTGGGGGTGCAGGTGGATGGGTGAATCTGAGGGAGGTGTCTATCGGGAGGGTGTTGGTTGAACTCACTGGCAGTTGTCGAGCGGCTCCCAGACAGAGAATAGTGTATATCTACAATAATTTGATTGACTTATTTAAATGTATTATTATAATCACTAATACTATTATTATAAATTACTAATGCTTATCCTATTATTATCATGAATATTATTATTGTTACTATACTACTATTATTGTTATTATTATACTACTTCCACTACAACTCTATTACTATGATTGTCTTAAATTGCCTCTATATCTATATCTATATCACTAAAATATCTTATTACTTACCAATGTACCTGCATACACCACTATATTGATATCTATATTTAGCTGATTTCTTTCTCTTTGTTTTGCTTTTCACTCTTCTGTATGTGCCATTGATGTCTTACCTTATAAGCTACTGTTTGGTTAATTTGCAATAACATATTTTTAGAATAAATAAATAAATGCAGCCTTGGTGAGTGTAAAAGAGACTTTTTGTTTTTTTAAATCAATCTTTCTGACCCCAAACTTTTGAACGGTAGTGGTGAATTCAGGTTGATTGTGAATCTTTTCCCAAGTCATCTCAATGGCAAAAAGTGTCCCAATCACCCTGAATTTACCCCTAGTGTATTTTATTTTAAAATAATGTAAATATTATATTATAAATCTAAATATTTTATTATATTATATTTAATATGAAATAGTTTTATTTTATTTTCATTCATTTTATTATAATTTGCTTTATACATTTACAACTTTCTTTTTTACTTTAGTATGACGTTGGTACTACATTGTAACTACTCTAATCCGGATCTTAACCAAAACCAACTGAGAAGCACTTAATTAAAAACTGTGATCAAATACCTATAAATCACATTTATTATGTTGCAAAAATAGTTTGTGGACAAGATTTGACAGGTTAGCATATCCCAACGTCTATATCTTCAGCCACTTACCATCAGATCTTAACAACCATCTCTCCACCCATTCCACTCGCATTCCTTCATCCATTTCCTGTCGTTCCACTCTCATTCTCTATAGACCCTCTGCCTGTATGTCAACATCTCACACTATTGCTATCCATTTTAAGGCCTTGGCTAGAGGTGTATTACAGTGCTCAAATGCTTTTTATGGCAGACACATCAGTGTAGTCTACTTGCCCATACTTGAATTTCCAGAGTATTACCCATGAGATAATATGATCCATTCAGCTCCGAGACCAATGTGTGCCAAAATTCAGGCTCGAATGAACTCGTAGTAAATTTTACTAATGTAATACCACTAACAGAACGTGTTTTCCACATCAGTATGAATTTACTTTTAAACCCTAAAGACTCAAACAGTGGAAGTTTAAGTAACAGACCAGGCCTGGTCATTGTTGCAGACCACACAATGCACTCGCTGATCTCTCCGCATGCTCGTTTCCACGCCTGTGACCATGTATATTCAATATGTCCAGGACATCCGTTTAAAAGAGCTACGGAAACCACTTGAGGTTTATCAATTGTGTGGGTCAGAACATCAGTGTGTACATTGTGCTTTTAAAACTCCTCTAAAAAAATTAGACGCATTCCTTTTCATTTTCCACCTGATAATGATTTCCTCTACTTTTCCTTTCAGATAACAGTGGTATGTCGACATATATTGTGGGATTATTCATCTGTGATGTTTTTTTTCACACTCTAGCCAAATAACTTAACATGCTTCAAAGATTCAAATACAACAGGAAGTGTTTCACATGAAGTCAATAGCTTAAATTGCCTTTTAAAAATTGCGTTGTTAGGTCACACTCTTACCAGCACAAACTTCACAAAATTAAACTGTTGTTCTTTCTGGTAAATCTCTTTCACACAAAAAAATAATCAATTAAATTAAATTTTAGCAATAAAAAACATTTAAGCTAAATTGAACATATTAAATTATTTTATATGCAGATATAAAAAAGCCAATTTGAAGAGTGAGAAGTGCATTGCTCTGTTTGAGCATCCTGACCAACCCGACATATCAACTTTAGCACAACCAATGGCATGAGTTTAGCGCGGGACTATCTGCTTGGCTGGCCAATGGCGGAAAAGGAAAGCACATTGAAACTTGTTTTTAAAAAGTTGCTGCATCTAAAATCATTTACTTTTGGAGTATGTGCTGAATTTGCTGAGGAATGCACTTCTCAATCATTGGAAAAGTACTTCTTTAGGTATAGGTACTGGCAGTTGTCTAGTATAAAAACATTACCATGCATCTAAAATGGCGCCATTGTCCTCTGACTGCTACATACTAACAATAATAACCACAAAAATAGTGCACGTGGGAGTTATCAAGTGTAATTTAACCATTAAGAACAACGTTCTTGGTATCTGTAGCAATTGCACTTAAAAAGAGTGGCTTACAGTAGCAGTTCCCATGGCCTCATTTGGGATTGCAATCTAGGGATACAAAATTCAGAGTCCCAGCAGGTGAACATCCAGGTATTGTATAACTATACTGTTTCATGAATACTACTTGTAAAACCTAGTCATTTGACATACTGCTTTTCGCATACTATACAGTAGGAAAGCAAAGCGTATTCTGATGAATGATGCTAATGGCAAAAAATTACTTTGTAGCAGAGTTTTCAAAAATCTTTCTTTGAAAAGTTTGCAAATATCCCAGAGGCTAGTGAATAACTAAACTGACATTACAAAAGTTCAATGACATTTGAATCTTTTCCCAAATACATGACCTAGTTACTCTTTAAATGCCTTTACTAAATCAATCCATTAGGGTGCATTAGGGTGTACCCTTACACGTTGCGCAACAATTTTTGGATGTTTGGATATTTTGAGGTCTTCATAGTCCCAATTTAGTCTGAGATGTGTATCACTGAATAGCATATAATCACTTTTACCTGGCAATATCTAGAAGAATTTGTGGAACATATTGAAGAACTAAGAGAATGTGAACAATGCATGATATATTTAACCTAGCCTATATGTTCATCAAGATTATTTTCTTACAATGTCATGGTTCAGCTTAAAAGAAACATCCCATGAATGCAATCTATTCTAAACAACCTTACAAAGAAAGAGTGACTTGTTTGTTTTTTGCAGATATGAGTGGGTGCACACTGCTCTCAGTCAACAGAAAACATTTGAAAGACTTTTGAATATGTTCATATGCCCTATATTTCTAATAATTTATAGTCCGTGCAAGTCCAAACCAACTAGCAGCCTTTTATATCTGGCTTGAGTTATTAGTCTTGCGATCGGATATATGATACCTGCATAACGTCATGTACAGTGTTGCACAGAAAAGATTTTCCTTTGCAACTCACACACGCTATTATCTTCAGTCATGTTTAGCCATATTCTTTACCACACTGTAGGGTGATTGAGGGTAACAACAAATCTTAAAAATGTCTAACCAGACAATTTTTATTAATTGTTATAAAAAAAACTTTAAAAGTCCAATTAATTGCAATCAAAGAGCAAATTGTATGATGGTAAAACAGCTATAAAACACAATGAAAGCTATAATTTTGTTAACAAAACTCTCCTAAGCCATTAAGCCTTTCCTGTCAACTGCAGTCTGCTTTTATAGCCCATGTGCTCAGGCAATACAACAGATACTGAGAAGAAGAAAAAGACTCTCACCCTTTTAAAGGCAGTTGATGTTTTCTCAAAGGCAGTGCTGGTGAAGCATTCTCTGAGAGCTTTTCTTGGTTGAGGTGTTGCTTTTTATCCCAGTTGTTAAAAGGTTTAAGCCCAATAGAGAAAGAGAGAGAGAAAGAGAGAGAGGGGACTGTGTGGTTCCACTGAAGGGAGTAAGGCAGGAGGCAAGGGTGGGAAGCACATGGAGGAAAAAACCCTGAAAAGGAGGAGGGAGCTTCTCAATGCCGTCTCAAGTTACTTGTGATGTCATGAACAACTAAAGTCACTGTTGAACTCTGTTAATGCAGGCAACAGCATTCCATTCAATGGCTCTTTCACTCTTTGACATCTGTTTGTCTCAGCACATTGATGGAATGTCCTCTCCACAAGAAGCTCCATATTTTGAGCTGGAAAAGACACAACTTAATGATGCCTTCATGCTATTGGAATTATCGTAAATACTAGTTTCCTAGTTAAAAAATGGGACATGAACACATCAAGTCAAAATTTGAATGTGATGAGCTTGTAATACGACTTCAGAAGCTGGAAGTAGGAAATTTCCATAGCATGTGAATTGGCAGCATAAAATAAGACAGGTAAATAAAGTTAGGTTTAATAAAATTGTAAGTGAACAATTGTCTTCTCTTTATTTCATCTGTCTATATCCTATTCTCTTTTCATACTCTTATATAATTTCTTCTCTCCCTTGTCTTATAAATGTTGCCTATACATTTCACCCCAAAATGAAAAATATGTCATTATTTATGTCATGTATGTAGGCTAGTTTGTATGACTTTTTTTCTTCCTGGGAACACAAAAGGAAAAGTTTAGCAGAATCTCTGGAGAAGACAAAAAAGCACCAAAAAAACATCATAAAAGTCAATCTGACTTTTAATGGCAATGCAGCAAAATGTAAGATTTTATTAGCTGAAACAGAAACTCTCAAATTGCATTTGCATATGCACATTTTCAAATATGCTGTGAATGCATTGTTTCAAATATGCACGGGTTCTTATGTCACATGACTAATCACCACAGGCTACATTATGTTTCAATATGCATGCAACTGAAATTTGAGGACTGTGGCCTAGAGGCAAGATTTAAAGTGAATACAAATACTCAAATTTTGATAATGGGCACACACCACTATCATTGGGCTTCAGATTTAAAGCTTTTTCATCAGGAATAATGTCAAACTTTCCTCATTGTCTTTCAGTAAAATTAAATGGATAAAATAGCCTACTGTCAATTATTATGATGTTGCCTAATATATCATATATTTTAATAACCCGTTGTATATTGATAAATATTTAAGGAGGGATAAAACATGCTTAGATCTATGAGGATTAGCCTAACTGTAGGCTATAAATCAAGATACTAATTTATTCGTGTCGAGTTTAAGGAATATATAGTCTACTTTTGAAATTCCGTCGTAATAATATTGACGACAGATGCATTCAGATCAATATCATCAGCTAATAATAATAATAAAGTAATAATCATCGGATTTTCTCTCAAGCCTACAAAAACATCTCAAACATTTCAGCGCACGTGCTTACGCGTCTGTCTTGTCACGAGACCTGAAGGCGCTGTGAATGTCGGGAACTTGAGTTTTATATGAGTAGTTCAGTATGGATGTGTCAAATTTCTAAAACTTCATGTCCCATGATACACTGCGTCGGACACTCCTAGGTAATGACTTCCTCTCCAGAAAAAGCTGATTTTGAACTGGGTGAAAAAAGCTGTTATTTTGATACACCGGTTTTGTTGGAGGATGTGGTAAATAGCTCTTTACAGTTCATTTGAAGCTGCGTTTTGAAATGTAACCATGGCAACCGAACTGTCGTCCTGGTTAGCAGCCCTGCACAGGCTGTAGTAAAGGCGATTCTGAGGGTTAGCTGAAGCCTTCTGATATTCATTTGCCTTTAATATTGTTACGGAAGACAGTCGAAAAGCTATATCTGATCTCGTTCCGTGATGGAAGAAGTCGATAGGATTTTAATTCACTCTCTGAGACAAGCAGGCACGTAAGTATCCGAAATCTTACAGGTCTCTTCAGTTGTGACAAGTCATTTCCTCCCTCTTTGGAGTGATTTGCATCTTGGTTCAAGCCAAACTTATCTTATGTCCATGTCTGTGTGGTTGTTGTTTTCACCTTATCATCTTCCAGCGACATTGATGAGGATGTACAGAGTGTGAAGCAGTTCACCAGTGAGCTGATCGTGGAGGCGGTGGTGAGATGCCTTCGTGTGATCGACCCTGCGCTGGGCAATGGATTGTCCCACTCGCTCCCCCCTGGCATGTCTGCCCGCTTCAGACTGGGCATGAGCCTGGCACAGGCCTGTCAGGTGAGAGACACGGTGCCTGGACGTGTTTCTGTCTGCTAGCAGTAAACTTAACTTGACCCCTCTCAACTGACAGAGTCAGCTGATGATGACCAGTGAAAATGCATTACTGGTGATGAATAAGCACTTTTGTTTTTTTTTAAGTTTGAATAAATGTGTTGGAATGTGGACAATTATACCTTGTATATAAATAATGAATAAAGTTTTTTTTATTAAGAATAAATGGGTGCTTTTACTGCAGACATTAGATACCGCAGACGTTTATCTGCAGTTGATCTTCCACTATTGAATTAATCTGTTGTAATGTAATTTAGAAAACCTTTAAATGTTACACAAGAAAATATTTTTTTATTACTGTAATATCATCAGTAATGAATTAACCTTTTTTCACAGTTATTATACATGTTGTTATATATGTTTAGGATGTGGGCTTTAAAGGGGAAATTGGCTACCAGACATTTCTCTACAGCAATGAACCAGAGATTCGCTCTCTGTTCATGTTTCTGGTTGAAAAGCTGCCCAGAGAGAGTGCAGAGGCCTCTGACCAGCCTTCAGGTACTTTTGACTACTGATTTTTTCCATTTATGTATTTGGTATATGCTTGTTATTGATATTTAACTCTGCATGACATGAATATTCACCCTCTTTATTTTGAACTTTATCTTCCGGTGAAACAAACTTTTATCTGGTGACATATGCTGGACTTCTCCAATTATTTAGTCCACTTAAACCTGGCCCTTTTCTTAAATTCAGCCTTAAAGGTAGGGTAGGCAATTTTTTTGAGCGGCTACTGAATACATGAGATCCCACCCTCCCTTCAGAGCGTCTCCAATGCCACAGCGCCTTTAAAACACATGAACGCACTAGGGGTGTAACAATACATCGATATGGATCGATGCATCGATCAAACGTCTAACTCCACATCCTCCCGTAATGTCCATCTACGCATTTCCACCAAAGCACTCATTTTAGTTTACTCACCATACTTTCTGCCGGTTTGTCTTTATAAGACGTTAATTTTCTCAGCTGAAATAGACGCCTGACAAGATTGACTGAACCCTAAACAAGTTTTGTCACAAAAAGCCGGTATTGTCCCAGGGCTCGAGACTAACGGCGTCCTATCGTCCTGGGGACGATAGAAAATGTGTTTAGGACGAACAGAAATATTCTCCGCCTACAGGATGAAAGACATTTTTGTATGTGTGTGTGTTCATTTATTACTAGCCTATTAGGGTAACTTACTTAGAAAATGCCAAAATTAACTGACCAAGCGCTGACTACAACGGAGCGCGTCTTCTCATGCTGTTACTATAGTTACTCTCACTGGCCGGCTACTCACCCGGAGACTTGTTTTGCAGTACATCTTTCGCGCTGCATGTCTCATAAAACGTGAAAAAAATTTAAACGTCTGGGAGAATGAGTAGAGCAAACATAGATCTGAATAAGAGTGACGACGCAAAAAAAGAGCTCTATTCGGTACGGTTTTCTGTGCGGACACACCCGACCCGAAGCGTGCAGCCATGCACATAGACACCTAACGTTATACAGCGCGCGAGTAGGCTACTGAATTGAGCTCTCTTTCATGTCTGAAAGGACAAATACACACAACATTATGTCGAAATGTCTGTTTTGGAGAGTATTCACGTAAACTATGTTGGTTGTATCGGATGTGCATCCGTGCATCCGTGCATTTGGATCCGCATGTCATTGGACATGATCCGATGTCTTAAAGTGACAGTGGGTAATAAACCTAATGCGGTCCTGCACAACCTATGACTCTGTGAAAGCAGTGACCATGTGGTGGAGTAGTGGCTTCAGGGCATGAAGTCCTCAGTACAAAGACTGAGACACAGAAATTCCCCCAAATTCTGTGTTCTAGAGAAGTCATATTATACTTTTTAAAGCCCTTTCTCTTAATAACACGTTTCCAGATGTTCAGCTATGACACATTACCACTTTGAGATATGTCACCAGTATTTATTTGTTATTGTTTAATCCAACCAACTCAACATTAGTAGCAAAAACATTTTGAGCTGTATGTATTTTTCTCTTAATTTTCATATATGTAAAAAAAAAAGAAAAAAAAAGGATTTGTTCTGAATGAATACAAAAAGCATTTAACTCCTGTTATTTTTTATTAAATCTGTTTTTTTACCAGTTTACAGAATGGAGCTAAATATATATATATAAATATATATTAAACATTTTAATGGTGTTTTTATTATGTGACTTACAACTATGATAATAACAAAGTACAGAAACAACATGTTTATTTTGGGACGGTTGACATTCACTTTAGGACGGTTCAAATAGTTTTTCAGGACGGTTCCAGGACGGAGGTGAAAAAAAGTTAGTCTGGAGCCCTGATTGTCCACTGTCAAGGCATCGCGAGTTCATGTTTTACTGCAGAAACCGACAAGCCCCCTTGTTGTTTGTGAACACAACCCAATAAGTCCACAGAACCTTGCTAAAGCAGCACGTTAGTGGTGAGGGTAAAGCTCCCTGTATTGTGTGTAATCACAACAACAAAGTTTGTCAGGCGTCTATGTCAGCTGAGGAGATTAACGTTACCAAGATTAACCGAGTGTTTTAATATGTATCATAGCAATTATTTGGTTTTGTTTAACTGAAACATGAAATGTGGAGTTATCTGCTTTTGCCAAAAAAACGATTGTTGGAGTTATCTGCTTTTGCTAAAAAAACAACTTTTAATAGGCTATATAAAAAACATACTTTCAATGAACTTAAATTTTTGTAAGTTACCTGTATTTTTTCAAAACAACCCAGCTGCAGTTTGATTCGTAAGTTTGTCAACTTGGCACATAATATCTAAATATCATAGTCGTATCGCAGAATTTTTTGAGGTATCGCCAAATACCTTATCACTGGCTGAGAGAATCGATATCATATCGTATCGTGATGAACTGTCCGATTTACACCCCTAGAACGCACACAGCAGAGTTGGCAAAGCGTCACGAGACAAGAGGCGGCTTCAAACTACTTCATGCCTCAAAGCACAAAACATTACAATAATGAACATAAACAACTTTGAGCACTGACCTTTTTCACCTGACTGCTGCAGATTAATTTCGGCGTTGATAGTGTTGCCATTATAATGCATAAATTCGAGTCATGAGCTGCTCAGAGTATAATGTCACAGGTTTCCATCTCTTCCAAATTACAGTAGTTATGGCGTGAACACAGCATAATCTCGTTGTTTTGGTTCAGGAGGAACTGTAAAAGGTGGCTGCTGTTTTGGTTGTGGTGCTCGGTGACGGACATTTGTCTAACTATGCATAGCATGAAACATGTTGATGACGTGTGATGTCTGCGTGAGCACGGTGCGTGAAGGTATGGAAATACATGCGTTGACAGGCAGGTAGGACATTGTGCTTTTATCGACTGAATGAGCATTTTATGGTCCTACACCTTCCACAGACAATATATATACATAAATACATTTAGACCACTTATCTTAGTGATTTCTATCAGAATGTGACTTTCAACCAGCATAACAAAAAATGTTTCTGGAACAAATCGCCTACCCTGCCTTTAAGCTTGCATTCAGATCTGCCTCCATCCAACCAACATCCGACGAATAGAACCAAGTCCCCATCTTAAATGTTTTTCGATAGTTGCATTTGATCCAAGTTTCACTTAGATGTACATCACAATGCTGAATAAATGATCAGTTACTACTTGCGTTTCATTGCGACTTTAACGACAATTTACCTGTTGCTTGCAATACAGATGGTAAAACTGAAATCTTGTGACTAGTTATTTCTCTGACAGTATGGTTATGGTAGCCCGTTTTCGCCACAATTTATCCTTTATCTACCTTTATCTCATAATTCTGACTTTATTTCTCTCAATTCCAAGTTAATGTTGTGCTTGTAAATGCCAACCAGAAGGAGCAAGACTTGCCTGAGTCTCTTTCCATCTGCATTCCTTATCATTCCCTCACAATAATGACTGACGTAATAGTGATTTTGATTTGAAATGATTCACCTAATATTAAATCTGGTTTGACTCAAAGTTTTCTTTGTAGATTTTTCAACACCAGAGATGAGTTTCTGGCTGTGTAATAATAATAATGAAGTGGTGTGGTTGGGCTGTGTTCTTCATGCTGGGATCAAAGGGTAATGTGATTAACTAGGCTAGGGTGTTAATCTAACAGCTTAAAGTGCTGATTATACCCAACTTCCTTCAATAAACTAGAAATTATTTATTTTCTCCCTCAGTTCTCCTACATTCATTCATTTAACACTCTTGATTGCATACGAATTGCATTAAAATGTTTTATTATCTTGGAAAGCATGCAGTCAACTTTAGGTAATAGCTTATTAACTCAATCATAAACTCAGTGGGAATGCATGCTGACTGGTTCAGACTCACTATCGCAAACATGTTTTTTTTTTTTTTTTTTTTTTTTTGCCATTCTGGCAAAAAAAACATCACATGTTGTTCCTGATTACTGGATTAAATGAAAATTATTGATGAGGCTAGTTTCTCCGAATAGTCTGATTGTCGTCTACATTTATATCTCCTCTCTTAGGGAAGTCTGCGCTGTTGCAAAGAGCAATCGCTGCCCAAATTAGAGCGCAGTTGTCAGTGCCTTGGCTCCCTCCGTCCTGTAGACTCCCCATTCATCGTAAAACACAGGTACCACAACATGCCTACACCTTGAAATCCCATGCTTATGCAGCACTCTAGATTTGAAATACATTAAAGGCCTGTTCACACTAAGGACGATAACTATAGCGATTAAGATGTAGTTCTAAATGTAAAAGAATAGCAGAGTCCACACCACAATTATAACGATACAGAGAAACAATATCGTTGGAATCAAGTTTCACATCAAATTTTTC
This sequence comes from Phoxinus phoxinus, assembly GCF_949152265.1. Lineage (NCBI taxonomy): Eukaryota > Metazoa > Chordata > Actinopteri > Cypriniformes > Leuciscidae > Phoxinus > Phoxinus phoxinus. The sequence continues at coordinate 22,398,274 of NC_136890.1, read as the reverse complement.
CAGAGATGATAAATGATAAAAACATTGACAGCCATTCATAATCCATCCTTCTTTAAAGAGCACCTGGATTTAAAGGGGCAGAGTCAGAGAACATAACTGCAGCGCACGCTTATAATAAACAGAACTATATCGTTCCTTGTTGTGGACGATAATATAGTTCGATATAATCATAGTTATTGTTCTTGGTATGAATGGGCCTTTACTCTAGTAACTCTACAAATATTCATATCATGTTGATATGGTTTAAAGAATTTACAAAAGTTTGGGGTCAGCTGAATTTTCAGCATCGTTACTAAAGTTTACAGTTTCACATGATCCTTCAGAAATCATTCTAATTTGCTGATTTTCTGCTCAAGAATAATTTCTTATTATATCAATGTTAAAAACAGTCGTGCTGCTTAATCATTTTTAGGAAAGAGATATTTTTTTTCAGAATTCTTTAATGAATATAAAATGTTTGAAGTAGAAATCTTTTCTAACATTATAAATGTAACTTTTGGTCAATTTAATGCATCCTTGCTGAATAAAAGCATTCATTTCTTTCATTAAAAAAGGCCACACTTTAGAATAATAATGTATGTAGTGTAAATGAATTGGCACAAAACTGATGCTTATAGTAATGGTTAAATTTGAAATATTGCCATGATACATTATGTACAGTGACAGAGGTGAAACTGCTTTCATGCTGCCTAACTACCTGACAAATGTGTGTGAATGTAATTTCAGAGTTCCGGCCCATGTCACAGTTTCCACGCCCAGCCGCTGAGCCTCCCATATTCAGTGAAGCTCTCTTCCAGGAAACAGACTAAAGGCATGCTCAGTTTCTCATACTTAACCCTGGGGTTTGCTGTGATATGTCTCCTACATTGTGGTATTGCCCTTGTTGCCACTTGCCCCAGAAGTGTGACTACACCTTTAAGGAATTTGACAAAATGATTTTACCTCTTATGACTCATTCAGCTAATATTGTCTTTGATGTTTCTTTGTGAATTCGCTCAGAGGTGCAAGAATACTGGAGGAATTATTTGCTGCCTGTGACCTCCCAGCCTTCCCGGCATGCCTCAATGCCAGCGTCCCTCCTGGAGAACCACATCTCTGAACTTAGTGCCGCTCAGGAGTGGGAGAGTGAATGGAACAGCCAAGGCCTCCTGTCGAGACTTACACCTGAGGTTATTCTATTTCCCTTCATGTGTAAAGGGAGAGTTCGGCCAAAAATTTAGATTCTGTCATTATTATATAAGTTGTTGTTCAGTGATAATTTTGACATGTGATCTAGGTATCCATGTCATTCGTGTTCATCAGTGTTTTTTGTTTTATTTATATACTATTATTGTATTTTATGAATAGTTTTAATTTGTTTATTTTTTCGTGTTCATTTAAAAAAATATTATTTTATATACATTTTATTATGAGCTGTTGTCTTTATCATATTTATATTTTTAAATGTCTTTAATTTTTATTTCAGTTACTTGCTAGGACAACATTTGTAAATTTCAATATTTTTTAGGTTTAAAATTTACACTTTTTCAATTACCAAACTTTTAATTAGTTTTAGTATTCTTTGACAATGTTGATTTGTGAATGAATGATTTGTTTAAGTTTAATCATAAAATAATGGTTTGAATCGGTTTGAATGATTCATTCACGGCTGTTAGTTCCTCACAGAAAGCTTTTGTATGATGTTTTTTTGTAATTTTAAATCTTGAGAGCTCCACTCTTCATTCACTTTCCTTATATTGAAAAATGACCAGATATTCTTTAAAAAATAGAAGGTTCGGAACAAAATACGGGTAAAATCGTCAAGCATTTCAGTTAAATTCAGCTCAGTGTACTCATACAGACAGCTCCAGCATGACATCTCTCTAGCACGATGTCTAGGTTCCCTGTCTTGATAACAACAATAACATTAGCATGTAAATATTTTTGCTGCCGCCCCGGCTTTCCTTGATGGAGTCTCTGTGCTAAAGGCATGTATCAACATGAGGATGGAACACAGAGATGTCTTTCACACAAGTGTGACATTTAGCATGTATGTGTCTTATGACTGTACTGCTGCCCTCTCACATCTTAGTTCCACATTCTCACCTCACCTGCCCTCCAACATACACACTGGCCTATTGTCTGACCCCAGGAAAATCTCTAAGTGTCCTGCACGTGTTTTATTTCTAAATCACAAGGCTTTGTCAGCGTTTGTAACTTATTTCTGTTTACTCTTTTATCGGCAGTGCTTTGAGAATAGTTTTGGGTCTGAAAATAACCACAGCATATTTAATATTTAGAGTTTATTTAAATGGTCATGATTTTATATATAAACTGTAATATTCAACCAAAGAGATATGATTGTTAATGATTTCATTTGGTGATTTAAAGTGTTATACTGGAGATATAGATTTATTTAATCATTTTGATTCCTTGTTCTCGGTTTGTTTAACTCACTCCTGTTATCTTGTCTCTTCAGGAGTACAGATCCAGGAAAAAAGCTCGACTGCAGAAGCGTATCGAGGAGCAGCTAAGAGCAGCAGCTCAGCCTCGACCTGATGCACACGGAGCCACACGCTCGACTTCTGACCTTGCTGAGCTGCTGCTGTCATTCGGTGGTGTCTCCACTGGGGGAGATGTGCTGACCAAAGGCACACGCTTCACCCATACAGAGAAATTCACCTTTACACAGGTAACTGTCAGAGATTGTTTACTCAAACTGTGATGTGCCAGGGTTCCCACACACTGGAAAATCTTGACATTTCGAATACTGTTTTTCAGTCAAGGAAAATTTTGTACATGTCATGGAAAATAGTGACATGACTGTGTTACTAACAAGATTATCTTAAAGTGTTGAAATTTTGGGGATGCAGCGTGCCAGAGACGGAAATGTACCAGAAATATGTGCCAAAAGAAATATATCTAAAATATTTTGTGTTAAGTGAGAAGTAGAGTGCTGAGGCATGATGCCATTTTGTGTACTGACTGACTTTAGATAGGTTGCAGTAAAAACACGCTAAAAATAGCAGCCTGTCAGGCTACGTCTACATTAATCCAGATACATTTGACAACAGCGTTTTCATTTCAAAACGCCCTCCGTCCACACTAGCGTTTTCCGAAGGTTTCTCATCCACACAGAAACATCGGAAAATGCTAAATTCACCTTACTGCACATGCGTTAAACCTCATAAAAGCTCACTGAGATGATACAGACGGAAGAGACATAATAAAGTTCTCATGCTATTCTTCAGGTAGGGTCATTTTATTTAGCAAAATATCTCACATTCACAGGTCGCTCTCAGTCACCATTTTACTATATGTTTGGTCTAAAACGCAGCTGCTCTTGTTTTTTGCCGCAGGACAACAATTGCGAGTAAGGTTTCTGTCATCTTTGCAGGACTGCAATATGATGAATGTACAAAGTACCATATGTGATGCGATCTGGGAAAACCCGTCGGATGTTGCGCTGGCACGTTTTCAGTAAGGTCTAAAAATACATCGAATGTCTAAATTCGACAAAAAAATTTTTTGTCAAAATTGGGTTTTCATTAAATTATTATTCTATAACATCTTGTCTATCATCTCTGAAAATATCTTAGGAAAATTCGCTAGTTTAGTGCAGAAAAATGGTGATTTATTGTGGCAAGCTGAAAAGACTGTGTCTTTCTCTTTAAGAACACGCACGGCGGAGCGGAGGTGCAAAGAAACTTAATCGCACACAGCTCTCCTTCTCTTAACACTACAAAGACAGTTTACCTATCAAAATAAACCACATAGGCCTACCAGAAAGGTCCCGCCAGTCCTGTGTAAACTACAAGGGCACGCAAGTTTTTATTTATTTATTTTTATCCAACGTTATTGTGTCATGCAGAGCACAAGAGAACAACGGAGTCTGAAGTAGCTGCTTGCTTAAAAGATCTTGCTCGCCTCTAAATCGTCCAATATCAAAACGGTTTTCACAGGATGAATTTTGAGTTCATACGTTTTCGAATGATACCTAATCTATGTTCATTACTAAAATATGTAATATGAAAAAAAGGCAATAAAAAAAAAGAGCGCCTGTCGTCCAGTTAGAAGGACGGACTCAAAATTCAGTTTCTGAAAATCATAGCGATCAGCCGACTTCAGATGACCATAACTTTTGTTACAGACAAACGATAAAAGAAATAAAAAACAGATTTGGAAAGGGCTTGAAAACAGCGTTAATATGGTATCAAAACCTGTAATATGTCAAATTTTACCATGTGGTGGGTTTTCCCAGATCGCATCACATATATTTAGCAACACTGAAAGTGATAGCACATAACAGGCATAATAGCGGTATAAATCTATTGGTTCAATATGCGTCACATGACTAAAAATTACATAACTTTTTTAAAATGTTCATATTGTATATATACAAAATATAGTTTTCAAATACTCTGTCCACACTACAATATGAAAATTTGTAAAATGTTATGTAATTTAGGCTGAGACAAACATAGAGGTTATTAATAGTTCTGATAATATGCTTTCTCGGTAGGAATCTGTGATTGGTTATTACTGTTTTTCACCTTTCTTAGGTTTTATTATTATTCTAATGAACTAATGGACTATAATACAGCTTTATAAATAATAAATAAACCTTTAAAAACACATAATGATTATTATAAACATAGTTATATAGTCATAATATATTCATAATGTGTATTATGCTGACTGATGGGCTATAATACAGGTTTATTTTAACAATTCATAAACCACAAATTCTTATAATATGTATCAATTATATAGTAATTCATAATGTTTACTATTTAATTGCTGCAGTCTAATGATTGTTTATTAAATATGCATTCTTGTTGTTGGACCCTTTTGTACAAAAAGTACAAAAGATCAGTATTCCTCAATCTTTACTTGAATAACTTCAAGTTATTTTTGTCATTATTAAAATTATTACCAAAAGTTAAGTTTAGATCTTTTATCCAGTCAATTGTGTTTACTTGGAGATAACTAAAAAGCCAAAAAGGCTCTTAACTAAAAAGGCAAATTAAAGTAAAAGACCAATTCTTTTTTAGGAACCTGAGAAAGCAGCCCAGCAGATGGCAGCAGCAGCAAGTGCACTTCCCAGCTCTCACCAATCAGAGGAGGACCTAAAGGTCCAGCAGGAAGCAGAACTTTCGGCTCTGCAGCAACAGTTGCAGCAATTGTCAGTCCAAATGGAAGAAGTGGGCGGAGACATTAAGCAGCTCACTGTGTCCATCCAGCAGGTAATGACCAATCAGATAATATGAAATGTGATGCTGACATTATATCATATTACATATATTGTATCACATAAATAGTGATGTAACGGTAATAATACTTAAACGGGGAAATATTTAAATTCTCAGATTTCAAAAAAACTTTTTTTTTTATAATTGATATGTCACTTTTTCCTTTGCATTAATGTCTGCAGGTGTCAGATGAGCTGCAACAGAAAGAAGTGAGTAATGCCGAGAAGGAGAATTCAGTCAAAATGAAGAGACAGACCATTGACCTACTGCCTGACGCTGAAGACAACCTGCTCAAGTTACAGGTAGACAAGTTACACCACTTACAAACCTGTACCTCCCCCTCTGACTTCATGACCAAAAATAAAAAGAATAGCAGTACAGTGCAAACAGAATGAAATCGTATGTAGCTAGCCTGTGATGACATGTAATGACATGTTTCTTTTCGTCTGTCCTGTGTGTTGTGTTTGGTAGACTGTGGTAGAGGCCAGCTCTAAGCGAGTGGTTCATTTGGCCTCTCAGTGGGAGAAACACAGAGTCCCGTTGATTGACGAGCAGCGCAGACTAAAAGAGCTGTGCAGCAACAGAGAGGTACCTTGTGTTACCCTGATGTGTTCTACAGCCCTCCACATGCACTCCTGTCTAAACAGCCAAATATGTAGATATTAACCATTTCAGTTCATTATCCCTGATTAATAACAGGCTAATTAATTAATTCTGCATAAGTGTAATAATGAGAAATTATGAGTAGGGCTGCACATTATGGGGGAAAAGCTATTTTTCTGATGAAAACTGCAATTAGGATATACAATGTGATTTTATCTTTATTTTGTTTGTAGGGCTGCACAGTTTGGCCCAAAATGTTGTAATTATATATAAATATAACAATAGTAATTATAATTATTTTTATATGATTATTATTATTTAGAAAATAGAAAGATTAAAAATATGAAATATTGCTATTGTAATATTTAAGTGTTTTAGTGTAATATTTAAGTGTCAAAATATAAAGTTAAAAATATTAAGAATTAATAATACAAGTTTTTGCAGTACATCTTTAACATTACAATTTTAATATTTATGGCTGTTCTTAATTTCTTCATTTTCAAATATTAAACATTTAAAGTCTTAGTTCACCCAAAAATTAAAATTATCCAATAATTTACTCACCTTCAAGCCATCCTAGGTGTATTTTCTGGCTCTTTCTTCGTTCAGCCAAACACAGAGTAATATTTTTTAAAAATATCCCAGCTTTATAATGGGAGTGAATCATAACTGAGATTTTGAAGCCCAAAAAAGCGCATCCATCCATCATAAAAGTAATCCATCATACGGTTCCAGGGGGGTTATAATAAAGGCCTTCTGAAGGGAAGCAATGCATTTTTCGAAGAAAAATATCCATATTCATAACTTTATAGCTATAATTACTGACTTCCGGTAACGGCTGTGCGCAAGTCATTTTCTGGTGGAAGAGTGACCTCTGACCCGATCCATGACGTAGGAGTAGCATAAGCTTGAACTTCTCCTGTGGTTTAATCAAATAGGGCTGGGCAACAAACCCAAGCTCCTTTTCTCTTTTATCGAATTCCTCCGACATTTCTCTTTAAAAAGTCTCGTTTTAGACTTCTAATTTGTGACCGGTGTTTTGTTTTACTCTATTCTCTGCGCTTCGCCATTCATCAATTCGTCATGCGTCAGGTCAGAGTTCACTCTGGAACTAGACGCGCATACGGCTGTTACAGGAAGCCAGTGATTAAGGTTTATAAAGTCATTAATATGGATGTTTTTCTTACAAAGCGCTTTGCTTCAGAAGGCCTTTATTAACCCCCTGGAACCATATGGATTACTTTTATGATGGAAGGATGGGCTTTTTTGGGCTTCAAAATCTCGGTTACTATTCACTCCCTTTATAAAGCTTGGAAGAGCCAGGATATTTTTTTACATAAATCCGATTGTGTTTGGCTAAAAGAAGAAAGTAATTTACACCTAGGGTGGCTTGAGGGTGAGTAAATTATGAGATAATTTTTATTTTTGGGTAAACTGACCCTTTAAGATTTTATTTTGGCAGAAGACAACAGGGAGTCTTCTGCCCACCCCCAAATTTTTATTTTTATTTTGTTAACAACAGCCGGTTTATAAACTCTTACAAGTTTGTGATGCTGGGTGGTGCATGTTTCATTTTCAAAATACGTTATAAGTGAGCCAAGATCAGAACACATGAAGATATTTATGATGGGGAGCATAAATTCCACACAAACTGTGAACATGAGCTGTTTTGAGACTCTGAAAACTGGGTCATCCGCTGCTCAGATGTAAAAGAACACAGTGGCACGTTTCACTCTGAAACACACAGCACATATATTTATGTAATTAAACCACAGCTTTTTTTGATAATCGCACTAACCCATATCGCGATTAATCATGCAACCCTATATTAGATTTTGACTGCATTTTTTGCTTAAACTTTCGCTTAGTCTGAGTCCTCCAGGAAGCTGTCAGAGATCAAAGACCTGCATGACAAAATCAGACAGTCTGCTGAGGAGGCCAAAAAGAAGGAAAGTCTGTACAAGCAGCTGGTACGTTTTCATTTTATCACCCCTCTCCTTGCTTTTCAATTATCCAGGAAATACATTTAGCACTACACCATGTCCTAACCAGTCAAAGAACAAAAACAAGTGTCGTATGCCATCTGTCCCATGTACATGAGGTTTTGTCCACATCAACCACCACTTGGTTTCTATATCAACTTCATATCAGCATCTCTATATCAACTGCATATCAGCATCTCTATATCAGCTGTGTAACCTCACCCCATTGGAAACTTTGTATATTGAACTGTATTTAAAATGTGTATATAAAAAGCTGCATTACATTACGCTTTATTATGTTCCGATTGGACAGACAAATGTACGCATGGTTAGGATACGGTCAAAGAAAGCATTTAAGTGTTAGTTTTGTCTTATGATCTTCTGTCTGTTGGTTTAACATGCAGCATGTTTGCATACTCCCCATCCTAATGTTTTTCCACAGCTAACCGAGTATGAAACACTGTCTAAAGATGTGTCTCGCTCAGCCTATACCATGAGGATCTTGGAGATTGTAGGCAACATAAAGAAACAGAAGGAGGAAATCACTAAGGTCTTTGTTTATCCTTTATCTAGCCCTCAATAAAATACTTCATCTGAGTTCATGACATGTGTTTGAAGTTGGCAGGCCTTTAGAAGCCTTTTGAACTCTGACCTTATTCAACCCCCTGCAGATTTTGTCAGACACAAAGGACTTGCAGAAAGAGATTAACGGCCTGACGGGAAAACTGGACCGAACATTTGCTGTCACAGATGAACTGGTGTTTAAGGTCAGTACTATATGTTGTGGGGTCCAAAAGTCCTAACATGTAACATTTATACACTACCGTTCAAAAGTTTGGGGTCTGTAAAAATGTTTCATGTTTTTGAAAGAAGTCTTTTATGCTCACCATGGCTGCCTTTATTTGATCAAAATACAGTAGAAAATATAATAATTTATAAATTGTTCTATTATTTCTATTTGAATATATTTAAAAAGGTGTTTATTTCTGAGATGTTTCTAAAGAAAATGTCTTATTATTATCAGTATTGAAAACAGTTGTGCTGCTTAATACTTTTTTTTTGAAACCGTGGTATTTCTTTCAGGATTCTTTGAATAGAAAGTTTAAAAGAACAGTATTTAAAAAAATAAAAATAATAATAATAATATTGTGTAATATCAGCTTCAGAAATGTCTTTACTGTCGCTTTATGATCAGAATAAAATAATGTATTTATTTCAAAATAAATTCTTATTCATTTTATATTGTAGTGTTTTTTTTCGTTGTTTTGTTTTTAAAACACTGAAATCTTTTCAAACTGCAGGATGCCAAGAAAGATGAATCTGTCCGCAAATCTTACAAGTACTTGGCTGCCTTACATGAGGTACGTGTCTGCATTTCAAAGATAAAATGTGATCAAATATATTGTGTGTTGTCACTGGTCTTGATATTTGTCCATGAACTTTAGTACTGAAATGCAGGTACTGTGTTTGAACCACATTCTTGTCTCATGTGACAAGGCCTGCAAAAGACAAGCAGCTTGTGTACCTTCAAAAAACATTTTAGATAACAATGGCACATAATGCGGTGATGTGTGCTCCTCAAGCTCAGGCCATCAGTGTCTCAATCTCAGAACTACACAACTTAACTGAAGTTAATGTCATATCTGTTTTTTTTTTGTTTTTTTTTACAGGATTCTGGCTACTTGTCCTGCAAAAGAATTATCATTTTAATCACTCTATGATTTTTTTTTTTTTGTGCTCTCAGAACTGCACTCAGCTAATTCAGACCATTGAGGACACAGGAACCATCTTGAGAGAAATCCGAGATCTTGAGGAGCAGGTGTGAAACCATCCAATATTTAGATGCATTTTCATTTGTGAAAACTAAGCAAACATCATTTCATTGTCACTTTTCAAATGTGTCATCAGTTTAATGCGCTTCTTGATTTTGTAGATCGAGACTGAGAATGGAAAAAGGACAGTTAGCAATCTAGAGAAGATTCTTGAAGACTACAAGGCCATTCGTCAGGAAAACTCTGCCCTTGCTGCGAAGATCCGGGAAGGTTGAGCTGTTTCTCCGTCCATGTTTGATGGTACTGCAGAGAGATAACCCAGCCTGCTGAAATGAACGCTGCTGTGAGAGACGTGTTTGGCTCTCATCTGCGTCAGCCCTCCATCAGAATTAATCCTCATCACATCAGCAACTTTCAGCTTTTACTGAGGGTTTGAACACAAGAGTTTTTTGCATCAAAATGACACAAATTTGAAGAAATGTTAGTTAAAACTAATTCTGATCATTGTGATGAGATTCTGTTTTTTTAACAAAAGCTTGGACTGCAATAATTTGAGAAGGACTAGTACCGCTGCTTTGGCTGGATGAGACAACATCTTTGTTATACGGTGATAACCATATTATGTACATGAAAATGTCCGTTAACAGTGACCTCTGATTGTTGTTCATCATATGGGTTGAGCTGCTCATGAACATTACAAGATTCAGGTGATTTGATTGAACTTGGAGAATAGTGGGTTGATAACTTAAAACACTCAAACAGCTTGCCTGTTTTGTATTAAAGCATAAATTTGATATCGTATCTGTTTGTTTGGCTCTGGTGGATCCATAGAACTGTTAAAATGCTTGTCATTGGAAGTTATGTCTTTGAACCTTTGTGATAGAAAAGTACTCTTGTCGGGCTGACTGTAGGAAAGCTGTGTAAACACAATTAAGTGTCTGATTGACTAACACTGATGATTGTCCCAATCAAACTGGTTTCAAAGTTTATGCCATCTTTGGAATGTTTGATTTTTAGAGATTATATGGAAAAGAATGTTTTGTAATTTACCATTACTTGTATACATCTGCTCAGTCTCTGAACATGATGTTCTGATATTTCACCATTTTGCCACTGGTTGTTATTGTCTTTAAATTCCCTTTTTCTTTTTTTTTTTTGCCAAAATAGTTTTGAGAATGAAGTTTTGACTCTTGAAATTATTTATTTGACCTTTTGAGTTTTCATTAGGGCAAAGATAGACATTTACTGTTATACTTAGACATTATGAGTAGGGCTGCACGATTTAGTAATTGTGAATTTATTTAGAAAATAATGTTTTGTAATGGCCATGATCATGACTTGAATACATCTGCTCAATCTCTGAACATGATGTTCTGATATTTCACCATTTTGCCACCAGTTGTTATTGTCCTGAGGAAAATGTCGGCTGATTGAATCTGACAAAACCGTCCCAGTCACATTCCCCTCCAATTTGAAGAAAATATATCTACTTTATAGGCTATATGTTGCTTTAATGAAACCTTACAATAGTTTTAAAAAGTAACAAAACAAAAAAAAAACAGTAGTTTTTTTTTTTTTTTTTTTTTATGTTTTATATAATTTTCCCGCTTATATGGTCAGATTAACTGGATGGGAGAAAAAAACTGGAAACTAAACAGTCCTAAAAACAAATTTCAGTCTTTAAGGAAAAATAAATGTATTGCATTTAGATTTTGGAGTGAAATACGATACTGACAGTACTTGAAGGTTTCGAGAAAGTTTGGTTAGTATTTTTTTCTGGGACAGTGACAAAACTCGCTCTCGCGAAACTGTTGCCTCTGCCACACCCTATTCCAAACATACTCTAATTAATTCTGTATGAATCTGAGTACATGCAACAGTTATTTCCGACAAGAACTGCCATAAAGTATTTAATATCTAATATACAATATTTTGGCCATTCTACACTCCTTATTTTATGTGTCTTTGCTGATTAGCCGAGTAAATAAGTTATGACAACTTATCGATCAAACGAATGTGTAAAACGTGCCTTTGCTCCTAACACCTAAAATTGACTAATTTGAAAACAAATGTGTGCATTCCGGATGGGCTCCTAAATAAAAATCAATTTTGCCTATCTGCTAGGATAAGAAAGTAGGATAAGTCGGACATATGGTCAAAGGAGATAATTACATCAGCATTTTTTGTTACTGCACAAAACCCTAGTTAAATGCGTCCTGTTTTAGTGTTTAGGATGCAGCGCACATCTGAAGTCTGCAACGATACACGTTAAGCGTAGAACAAGACCACAAATGCTAAAAAAAAAATATCTTGTGGTTTTGAGGCAGAACCAGTCTGCTTTGGTCACATCATGTACTTGCATGCCAGAGTGTAGGAACAAATACTGTTGTTAAGCATATTCAGTCACGTAGCACATGTAGGCAGTTGCCAGGTCGTTTGACCAATCATAAGGCATGAAATATTGCTAAATTTTCATGAAGAAAACGAATTGGTTGGACTGGCATGTAAACACGTTCTCCTCCTGAACCAACCCATAGAAGAGTGACGTAGAAAAATCCAGGTCTTATTGGTTCGATGAACTGTCAATCATTACAAGTCTAGCATTTGATTGGTTAATAAAACAGCTTGCGCCCGACCAGCGATGCCATCAGCAAGCCTGTATCAGTTCCCCGCAGAAGCAAGTACGAATGAAAGAAGTAAACAACTTCGTTAGCATTGTTTAGACATGGCTTGCAAAAAAATAGGCACTTTAAGCCATACAATGTGGCAAAAAAGCTCTAGTTCTGGAGTTGCGCTCTGCACAGGATTGAATATTCCAGCTTTTGCATGTAGAAGCTTCGCCTCGGCTGGTTCAACAATGAACGGACAGAAGTGCTGCAAAGACGGGCACAACTGTGGACCGACGAAACATGTGGCAGCTGATGTTAATCATAACCCCGTTGCAGCTGCAGTCACATCGCACAGACACCAAATCGTGGGCAAAAATAGAGGCGAAGAATCTTTAACCAAAGCTGGCAGGGCTTTCTCGTCCACGGCCCCGCAGATCAACAATAAAACGTACTTATGGGCGAGATACAATGAGATGAAACGGCTTGTGCACGGTATGTTGGTTTAATTTGAGTTCTCATATGTGATGTTCTGTAATCTCTGCTCATGCCAAACACGTATTTGTCCACTTTCCCCCGTCCCGAAGAGGCGCTGGCCTCTGTAACTTACATTTAGTAAACAACTGCCAACTGCCATTCGCATGTCCAATGCGTGCTCGACGTTTTCTATTCACAACTATTTCAGGTGTTAGTCGAGACCTACTAGAGTTTTTTTTATTTTTGCGCCTTGTTTATTGACAGAAGAAACAATATTTTAAAAATATACTTATTTAAAAGCATGATAATAAACTTCAAGTTTCCTTTCCTCTTCACAGATTTGATTCCTCCCGGAGTGTGCAATCTTCTGAACCCTTCCACTATCTATGCCAACAATGAGGTGGATCTGGAAGAGGTGGACATCTACGGCTTTGACTACGATTACACGCTAGCTCTCTATTCCAGCGCGCTGGACGAGATGATCTACAACAAGGCGCGAGAGTTTCTCGTTCAGCACTGCAAGGTCCGAGAAAGACACAACTTCATAGCCATAAACCTGTTGTTTTGCATGTTTCATGTTATTGAACAAAATAAGTGTAAATACCTAACGTTAGAGTTATTATGAGGTAAAACGCATACATACAAAACAAACAATTTAGGCATTCAAACAGAACGCGCTTTTGCGTTTAAAAACGCGGGACGCATGGACATTTAAAAAAACGCGTAATGTTACCGGTAATTTCTTTTAACTTGAGCGCTGCAAAACGAGGCGAGCACAATTGTCAAACACGTCTAGCATAGTGCATGTTTACATAGAAAGACAATGAACGAAAAACTCGAGATGCAGGGTAACGTAACGTTATTTTAATAAAAAAAAATGCAAGACTCGTTTTTTTAAAAAGTTTAATTTTTAACTTAAGTGCAGTAAATTGTTGCAAAAGACTTGAGCACCAAAGTTATTCTACCACGTTTACATAGAAAATCAGTTCATTGGATTGTAGAAACGTGTTTTCTGTGAAATTTTATACGATTTTGTGTTTAAAACGTGAGACGCAGGGTCATAAATAATGCTATCGTAAATACTAGTATCCTATTTAAAAATTGGACATGAACGATCTTTTAATTCGTATTTACCACTGGGAAGTTCATGGATAATTTTGATACCCAATTTCCTGGGATGGGTGTGCCATAAACTTTAAACATGGTGGAGGGGAGAATGGAGAGCTATTCTTAATTCGTTTTTTCAACAACAGCTATACTTGTCATTGAAGTAGTGCATATTTACAATATAAATAAATATTTGAAGCGTTTTGTATGTTTTATACACAGCGAAAATAGATTGTATTTGACCGAAATTCCAGAATCCGTTAGCAAGCTGACTATAGTGTGGTGAATGTTTATATAATTGTCAGTTAATGGGATGCTAAATATCATTTTGGCTTAAGACTTTCTCAATAAATAGGCAAGAATAAACCTGGTGTACTCCATGATTCTTGTTCTTTCTGACAACAAAGCACTTGAATGCAACAAGCTTGTAATCACGACTTGAGACAACAGTCTGACTAGTGCCGACGATGCGTAACACCGCAAAAACTAAGCTGAGAGATTCTCAACGTTGGCTGACGGATGATCAAAAGATGTGTGTGCAACAGTCAAAACACGTCTGTCTAGTGCACATTTGCATAGACCACAATCGAAAAGCAGTGCAGTTGAATGCAAAAATGCGTTCTGTGTGAACAGTCCTAAACGCATGTATCCTGGGATTTTGGCTCGGCTCCTCGGATTCCTGTGAGGTTCTGTTTTGTTTAATTGTTCTAATGATGGTGATCTGTCTGAGGGATCATGTGGAGTCACGGGGGTGGGAGGTTAAAGGTTGGCATGTTTGAGATTTTTGTTTTTGTGCCTTTCTTTCACTAGTACCCTGAGGGAATCAGTAAGTACGACTATATTCCCAACTTTGCAACGCGGGGGCTTCACTACGACATCCAAAAGGTGCGTTAAACATTCATGGTTTGCGTTTTTGCAGCATTTTTTCATTATCTTACTATTATATGAATTCATCTTTTATTTTTATTTCAATGCCACAGGGACTTCTCATGAAAATTGATGCCTTCCATTACATCCAGTTAGGCACCGTTTATAGGTAAACTGACCCTCATTTGATCAATTCAGTCTGTGAGTTTGTGTAGAGAATTGTGTTATGTAATTCACGGTTTTGTATTTATTCTATACGCAGGGGTCTGAAGCCTGTCCCTGATGAAGAGGTCATGAAACTTTATGGAGGTTCAAATCATATTCCCCTCAACCAAGTCAGTGGATTCTATGGCAAGGTGATAGTCCCACTACATTTAATATGCGTTCTCATTTCATCAGTCATAGGGGTGTAACGATATTCAAACTAAATTGAAAAACTACGAAACGCTACCCACGGTACGTATCGCGATACTCTCATGGCGTACCGAACGCCTCCTGCTGCCCCGGCCCAGCCCTAACCGATTGTTGAGGTTGACCTCACTTTACCTAGTCACAAAAAAATTTTTCTTCCTTGACATTTAGTAATGTGTAACGGTACACATATTTGTCCCGCAAATTTTTTGTGTCTTGTGTGTACAAGAGCGTTGTAGCCTAACCACCAATAATCGCAATAAGCTCTGCGTTTTGTTACTTTCGATAAGAAACAGTGTAATTTTTCTAATTATGTCCATTTCATCACGTAATCATACAATAAATGCCATTTTGATGCTTCTTAATGTGGCGGTAGTGACAGATCACTGTATAGGCGCCTCAGTTTAAGCAGCAGCGTGAGTGAACGCAATCATCTCTTCCTAATAAACATGAATGAACATCTGAAGGAATGTTAAAAGATACAGTGCAACTTACTGAAACGTATTTTCATGTAATCGCTCAATCAGTGTTTCCACGGTGGAAAGACATCAGTAAACAGCCTGTACACAATATCCCACGTAGCATTACGTCATTTACCTAAGGCAAGTCATTAAGTGTCCACAGCTTGTTAGTTTGCTAGAGCACATCAGCAGCAGCCATATCTGGTTGCCCACTGAAGCCAAGCAGGGTTGAGCCTGGTCACTGGTCAGTACCTGGATGGGAGACCTCCTGAGAAAACCAGGATGTAAACCACGGTTTAAAAAAAAATTATAATTAATTTATGTTGTACCATACCGAACCATGACTTCACAACCGAGGTATGTACTGAACCGTCAGTTTTGTGTACCGTTACAACCCTAATCGGTCAGTTTTACACTCGAGAGGGCAGATGTTGACATAGCAATATTTGCATGCTTACATTTTTGTGCCTCATTACTAAGAGGTTAGTGGGGGTAAAGTTATGCCACCCTGTTAGGAGCCCAGATCTGATTTTGTGTGTCCAGCTACCATGAGTACGTGGCAGCAGTACGCTGTATATCTACAACAAAAACATCAGTCATTTTCTGAATCAGATAGTTATCAGGCATGTTCTTGTCTGCAGGGTTTCCATGGTCATGGGAAACAAAAATATATCAGGGATTTATAAAATGGTGTTTTCCAGACTGGGAAAAGTCAATGATGAATTAACATTTCCTTGTTATTCTCTGTTGTGAAAAGCTTAATTGACTAAATATTGCTCTTGGATTCTGTAAAACTTGTTCACAAGTCAGACATATTATATATAAATAATTATAGACAAATTATTATTTGGAGTCTGTTGTAACTCGTTCAAAGTGGTTCACAAATCTGTATGAGTAACTCGTTAGAGCAGTGGTTCTGATGAGGTCAAGGACTGTAGGGAAGACACAAATAATAAAACGTATTATTTTTATTTATTATTAAATAAAATTATTATAACATTATGCATATTATAATATTATGTTTAATAATATTATGAATTGTACAAGCTATGATGTTTGTTAAAAAAAACCCCAGACTGATATGATCATGCAAATTCTTGGCTCAGGAAGTTTTTGTAATGTATGTAATATTTAAAATATATGTGCTACAATTTCCTCGAAGTAGAATATCACTATTTCCAGCTCCTCTCAGTAGGCATATCATTTAAGTATAAATATGAAAAAAAACATTGCTTATTCATCACTGTTTTAAAATGCATCTGACTCATTGTTATTTGTTCCAGGGTCCCAAAATGAAACAGTTTATGGATGTTTTCTCCATCCCTGAGATGACTCTTTTGGCGGCTGCGAACGATTACTTCATCTCAAACGACATCGAGTACGACCCTGTGCACCTCTACAAAGATGTCTCCGTAAGTGTGAAGTCAATATGCCCTCCGTGAATTCTGATCCAACTACTTTTGTCTTCCTGACGTCTGTAAGCGCGTTAGGGAATTTGCACAAAAAAGCCAACCTGTTTTTACAGACTGTGGGAATAGTTTACAAACTGCTTTTGTGATTTAAAACCGAGAGAGCTGTTTCTTGTCTGTTGTTTTGTAAACTCTGTCCTCAAGCTGAGCGGATTCTTTCTTCTGCCTGTGGTTAGGGTGCCGCTGACTGATTTGTTTTCATTCAGACTTGATCACGGTGGTCCTGAATTGGGTTACAGAGCGGCTTTGTTTTTTTCTGCTGTAATGGGTCAGTTTACTTGCAGAATGTAGTCTTGTGTTTCACTTCTGCTTTTCAGCCGCACTCTCCACCCCTTTATACTTGAGCTCTCACTGACTAGCAGAAAATAAAAAATCTTGGCCAAGCAGTAAATGGCTAAAACCTTGTTTCTTTCATACCCACCATGGTGTCAACATGAATCAAATAAGTTATTTTGCAATTAGTGTTTTAGCCTCATTAACGCATTGCTTGTCAGGAAGTAAAGCATCAGCACGCCTCACTTGTTTATCTTTCAAGCGCAGCTTTTTGAGTTGACTTCTGTCCACGCTGGTAGAACAGATTGTTCTGTTCTCGCAAAGGCGTGTGCGTAAGATGTCAGGGGGAACCGGAAACCTGGCAGTGGATTGAAGTAAAGCTTTTGAAAGAGCCATTTTAAAATATATTTTTCCAACAAAGGGGAGAAAAGAGAATAGAAAGTGTTTTGCTTCAAGCACTTGACCACAAAAATGTTTGTTAAATACAAAATCTGTATTTGCAGGATGCAATTGGAATGGTGCATATCAAGGGTTACATGTACAAATGGATCATGCAAGATCTTGGTGAGTATACAAATATTGACTATGTGCATTACCCGGATGTTTGAATATAACTTGGCTCAAAAGTGTCTTAAAATCTCAGTTAAAGACTTGCTTTAAATTTCTTTAGCCAAGAAGAGATCATGTTATTGTAAGCTGGAGCAAATGAAAACCAGACTTGAAGTTGACCCTCTCAGACCCAGTCTGTGTAGTGCGTGTGTGTGTGTGTAGGTGGAGAGCAGTCTTTTGTTTTCAGAGCAAACTGTTGCATAATCGGGCCTCTCTGGAGAATGGGATTTGAAGCGAGCAGTTCTACTGGGCTAGCCCAATATAATCTTTATTTTTTAATGCTTGTTTTATCCTTATCACAGATGTTCCATTGCAGTATAAACACTTTTTAGGCAAACAGGAAAAACAGATCTGATAAGATTCTGGATGACATTTATCATAGTCTGTAGACATTACTGATTTGGTTTTAGTTAGTATAGAAAAGGCTGGGTTTTAAAAGACCCTTTTTTTATTCCTCACTTTCTGCCTGTTGTGACCCCTTTTCCTTGCTTATTCGGTCCCCAGAGAAATACATTCTCAGAGGAGACGAGACATATGCTGTGTTGCACCGGCTGGCCAGTCAGGGGAAGAAACTTTTCCTTATTACCAACAGTCCCTTCAGCTTTGTGTGAGTTTCATATTGATGCATCATATTCAACAGATACATTAACAAGAGACCTCAAAGTGAAGCTCCTTACCATTTGTAAAAAAAAAATCACCACTTATTTTTTTGTGTCCCAAATCATTTGAACAAAGTCATGAATTTGAACATCAGCTTATATATTTATCATTTTTGAAATGTTAAGTAATTGTGTTTTTTGTGTGTTTTTTTTTTAATCAGTGATAAAGGCATGAGGTACATGGTTGGAAAGGACTGGAGGGAATTCTTTGACGTTGTCATTGTTCAAGCTGACAAGCCTCATTTTTTTAATGACTGCAATAAGTAAGTCTGACTGTAAATTAGATAATTTCCATTCACAAAGCAGATTTCTACCCTAAAATGTTTCAATGTGCCCTTTGGGAGAGGCGTTTCATGACATGATACTTTTTTCAGGATTCTTTGATGAATAGAAAGTTTTGATGAATAGTAATTTATTTCAAATAGAAATAT
This sequence comes from Phoxinus phoxinus, assembly GCF_949152265.1. NCBI lineage: Eukaryota > Metazoa > Chordata > Actinopteri > Cypriniformes > Leuciscidae > Phoxinus > Phoxinus phoxinus. Next base: position 22,379,316 of record NC_136890.1, on the reverse strand, counting down.
TTTGTAACATTATTAATGTCTTTACTGTTACTTTTGATCAATTTATTGTGTCCTTGCTGAATAAAAATATTACTGACCTCAAACTTTTTTTAATGGCAGTATATTGATTCCCATTCACTTTTGTTTTCTGCAACATGAGTGTTTTCGTTTTGTCCTGAATTACCCACCACATTGATTTGAAAATATCTCCATCTCTCTCAATTTTCCAGACCATTTAGACGTTTGGACTGCAATGGAGACTTGCAGTGGGATAGGATCAAGAGTTTGAATAAGGGACAGATCTATAAGCAGGTAACGCAGATTTGTTTTGTACTGCATTCAGTCTGTTTATTCTGGTAAGATGATTATGAGCAATACAGAAAGAACTCTTTTCTGAGAAGCTTTCATTGCTACATTTATGCTGACTCTTCTGTAAATCTGGATTAAATCAGGGATTATGAATTCATCTGGGGAAATTGTTCAGAATTACTGAGACATTTGGCCTACTTGTATGTCCTCGACTTGCAAGAGCATGTTATTTTAAATTGTACATGGTTAACTTTTCTCTAAACTTTTCACGTTTTTCCTGTCCCTGTGAGAATAACCCAAATCCTACCAGCTCTGCATTGACTCTCTGTTAATTGTAGAATGATTTATCCACTTCATTTGGCTCTTTCATTTGGAAAAAGTGGAAAAGAAGGTGACGAGGTCAAATTCAGTCTCAATGGAAAATCACTTTAACACAGTTTAGTGGTGAGAGGCATGTACAAACAGACTTTGCTGACCAGAACACTGAGGCTTAGTCTGACTATATAGATACACCCTCATGCAAGATAAAGTAGAAGAAGCATATAAAAACCATCTTAAATTGGGAAAGTTCTCTGGCAGAAACCTAAGAGCAAACCGTTCCTGCAATACAAAACCAATGAAATGTCTGTTGACGCGTAGCTTCCAGAAACTCGAATGAGTATTGGGAAGAGAACCTGTACATCAATCACAATGTTAGCAGCTGGCTAACAAAACTGCCTTTGTTTTGCTTTGTTTTAGGGAAACCTTGTAGACTTTCTGAAGCTAACAGGATGGCGGGGATCCAAGGTTTTTTATTTTGGAGATCATCTGTACAGTGACTTGGCGGTGAGTTTGTTTGAATACATTGTGCACGTTTGTTGCGCAAATGTCTTCCTTTTGTTTTTACTGCTTGAAAGTGCTTGGTGTTTCCAACAAAAGTGGCAGTAAGTCATGCTCTGCAGTTTTTATAGTCATTAGATTCCAGGATCAAACAGTGACTGATTTGTAAAAAGGTTCTTGAAATGGACTCAAAATAAGCATCCTGTCCTGGCATTTTAGGACCTGATGCTGCGTCATGGGTGGAGGACGGGAGCGATCGTGCCTGAACTTGAGGTGGAGACGAAGGTGGTGAACACAGAGCAGTACGCTCAAAGTCTCACGTGGTTGCAGGCACTCACCGGACTGCTGGAGCGCATGCAGGTTAGCACTATGCCTCTGAACTTTAGCATAGACAAATATTCATTGCTAATAAATGTATACAAACTTTTTTTCAAACTTAAAAAAATGTATTCTGTATGCAAGCAAGTTTCTAAAGAACAATTTAATGAGAGCAAAATAAACAGGTCTGCATTACATGTGCTTGTATTCCTCATATGATGGAATATGACTGACCTGGTAGGTTTGGCAGAGGTCCATTAGCTTAATATTGGTCTGGATTGATTGTTCCGAGTGTTCATAGCCACAGTCAGATTGTCTATGTAAGAAAAGCTTGGTGTGATCGGTTGCTCCATTTACATAATCCACAATGCATTTGACCGCATATTCTGTCAAGGTTTGGATGATGATTGTTTTAAATTGTGCTACTCAAATTCGAGCCACTGAAATGTTTGCATAAAATGTTTCAGTTGTGAATGAAAGGGAATGTAACATTTAAACAGACACTGCTACTTTAGCATCTATGTCCTGAAGCAACATTCACATTATCAGTACATTAATGAAGAGCTTTTCCTGTGCTTGTGCAGCAGAGGTCATAAGAGTTAATGATGCAATATTTAATATAATACAATGAGAAGAGTCTCGCATGTGAAAAAGGCAGAAGAAGATTCTGTTAGTAAAGAATCTTCCACCTTTGTGTATAATAAAATTCAGTTTGAGATTAATGTTAGGATTCTGTTTTACGAACTTCATAAGTGTCAAAAAATCAGCATCTGTTTGAAATGTTTTTTTTACAGTTAAAAATATATATATTTTAAATATTAAACCAATATTATTAATATATATATATATATATATATATATATATTAGTGTGTGTATTTGTTTGGATTGGTAATATTTAGTATAGTCTTTTATGCTCAATGCATTTATTTGATCAAAATATGTTGTGAAATATTGCAGTTTTAAATAAGTTTTCTATTTGAATATATTTTAAATGTAATTTATTCCTGTAATGGCAAAACTGAATGTTTCAGAAATATTCTAATTTGGTGCTCAAGAAAAATGTATTAATATTGTTGAAAACATTACTGCTTTTAATTTTTTATTACATATATTGTGGAAACTGAGATGCATTGTTTCAGGATTATTTGATGAATAGAAAGTTCAAAAGAACAGCATTTATTTGAAATGTATATATTTTTGTAACATTACTAAAGTCTTCTGTCATTTTTGAATGGTTTAATACATCCTTGCTAAATCAAAATATAAATTTCTTAAGAAAATCTTACTGACCACTAAACTTTTGAATGGTTAGTGTATATTATTTATTTATTTACTTGCATAACTATACAATGAAAGTCTATGCTCTCTTTTGTATCACCTTAAAGTCTCAATTCATTTGGAGAGAAATACATTTTTGGACAACTTATTTTATTTTTCCTCTTTTTTTTTTTTTTTTTTCTTTTTTTTTTTTTTAGATGTATCGGGATCCTGAGTCAAAGAAGGTTCTGCAGGAGTGGCTGAAAGAGAGAGAGGAGCTACGGTGAGTGAAGCAAGACAAAAAGACTTATGCATTTAGCAGACAATACATTCATTAACTTATTAACTATAGCCTTTATAACTTGTCTTCATTTTTTATTTATTATAGGGCAGTCACCAAGAACCTCTTCAACCCTCACTTTGGCAGCATATTCCGTACCTGCCACAACCCCACTTACTTTTCCCGCCGCCTGTGCCGTTTCTCAGACCTCTACATGGCCTCGATCAGCTGCCTACTGAACTACGACCTCTCTTACACCTTTTACCCACGCCGAACACCCCTGCAGCACGAAGCCCCCCTCTGGATGGACCAACTCTGCACCGGCTGCATGAAGACGCCCTTCTTGGAGGAGATGGCCCATATTCGTTAAAACCACCAAAGGTGTGCAAATATGAACTGAGTGGAATGAGGGGTGTGTTTGTCTCTATGGCATTGGAGACGTGGCACTTTTTACGCAAACTTCACATGCAACAGGGCCATCTGCTGGATGTTAGGTTACAATTCATCTCCATGTTCTCAAGCCTTGGACAGTAAAAGACAAAGGCTTGTCGATTAATTTCTCCTTATGTTTTTACCTCTAACTTTTTTTGCATTTGATGCAATTGCATTTACATATTACTAAACATAGTTAAATATTAAGTGGTTTACAGTTCTCAGTTCTGTTTGGTTTTGTAGATTAATCCTGTGTGTCATAAGTTTTGTAGTTGCAACCGAGCGATGTTTGTATTGACATGAATCATGATAACAGGAAGGATGAAATATGCTACACCTGTGGTACCCAGACTTTTTTTTTCTGGTAGGCCAAAGTATTGAGCCGCTGGCCGAAAATGCACAATGAGTTACAAATACAATAGGTCTGATTACATGTATGATTAGGTCAAATAGCCTCATATTTGGTGTTGTAATGTTACTTACTGTAGTGTGGGGAAGGTAATAATATAGCCTAGACTCAAAGTTTAAACATGCACAAATAATAACAGCCTCCACAGCTTTTTATTGCTAGATAAATCATTTTTGTTTTTTAATTGACAGCTGTATTTACATATATGGAAGCTCCTGGAGGGTTAAACCAAATGCTGTTGTTATTTTTGACCTTGTAGGCCTTTGCTGTTTATGGCTTTGGACTAAGCTTCTGTACAATCAGAACATTGTTTGCTTGCATTTAAATCTGAATAGCTATGCTGCTAAATTCAGTTTTCCAGGAACAAGAAATATGGCATCTTTTTGTATGTACTTGCTCTACAAGTTATCAAATCAAATAAAAGGCTTTGTATTAATGTTTTGATGGCACTCATTCTTATCTTTCAGGGATGAAACATGTAACCCCAAAATTACAAATCTTTTAAGTCTCATAATGCCAACTGAGGCAGTGCTTATTTGATCAAAAACAGTAATAGTCAAACTTTTTTTTTTTATATTAATTTTTATTTATTTTTGAAGGGGGTATATTTACAATCTTTATTCTTGTATTATATAATGAATTGGGTCAGTTTTTAAAACCAGTGCATCTATTTTGTTATTTCTGTTGCAGGCAATGTCTGTTTCAAACTCTTGTCAACTGATTGAAACTTCAACTTTTATTTTTAGCACATTGGTCTCTTTATGTGGCTTAACTGCAGAGGTGGACAGTGACAAAGTACATGTAAGTACACTTTTTGAGTATACATTTTTCTGGAAACTTTTTTACTTTAACTCCACTACATTTGAAAGACAAATATCGTACTTTTACTCCACTATATTTCTGTCTGAGTCAGGGGATTAATTGCAGGGGTTGCATTTTGGTTGGAAATGAAAATTGGGTTGACATCAGAACCAGGCTGATTTTGGTTTCTGAGTGATTCTCTGAGATGGGTGTCTTTTGGGTCATACCTTTTATATATATATATATATATATATATATATACCTTAAATAGTTTAAGAAAATACATTTTCCCACCTCAGGCATGAAATTCTAACCGATATTAAGTGTTTTTTGGAGTTCAACCCCATCACAAACCACTTGAACCCTGTTTAAATATGATTTAAAAAGATTTTCAAGTAAATTCTTATAGAAGCTTTTCAATGAGATGTCCCTTGATTGATATCATTTATTGCATGTAGAATTTTATTTTTAAATACTCACCATTTGAATACCAAATCAGGTCATGAAAACTGTATCTAACATTGGTCTTATCTTATCACAAAATATGCATTAATATTAGGATTTAATCAGGCTTTCATATTTTTGTCCGACTGTCCTGTAAATTCTGCACACAGCAAAACAAACATTGACTTAATTTGTCTTATCACGGAAATATTAATAAAAACTATCAAATAACAGGGTTGAACTCAGCATTATGGGGTTGAAAATGATAACAGGGTTGAAGTGATGATCATTATTTCAATATAGTATGGATTTCTTACCTGTAAAATTAATAGCAGATTCAATAAAATTGTATTTCATTAAAGTTGGCGTTCGTGGTGACCTCTGGTGTTTTGGGTGGTTGCTATTCATCAAAGCTTTCATCTTCCTCTGTTTTTTTTTAGCATCCCTCCACATCTTTCGCCTTTGTCGTTTAGCTCCGTCATCCAGATTGGCTATTTTTTTCTTTTTCCCTGACTCTGTGTCCCTTTTCCACCTTTCACGCTCACTCTTGAGATATGCTTCCCGTCTGTCTGCGTCTGCATCTCTTCTTTCTCTGTACAGTCTTTGCCTTTCTGCTTCTGTTTTTGCCATTGGGATGTCTAAAAATATTGAACATAAAATATCATGATTATTTCTGACAGTTCACATCACAATACAACAAGTCTACAATTGAGTAATCTACTAAGAAAGAAGTGTCAAACATTCAACCCTGTCATAATAATAATAATGTGACGGGGTTGAAGTTTTTGGCTCTTTTTTTTTCACCTTTATTTAACCAGGTTAGTCAGTTGAGAACAAGTTCTCATTTGCAACCAAGACCTGGCCAAGATAAGGCGGAAGGTGCAAGGCGACAAAGTTACACACAGCATACAAACGTTCAAATACACAATCATACATATAGAAGACATTTAAAATTAATTAGAAGTTAAAAGGTAGATTGTTTAAAAACATAAAGTGGCAGTGCAAGAGGAATAGCAGTAAAATAATAGTATAATCCACAAGACTAAATGGTAATGTGCAAATAGTTTCAGTTGAATTCAATTGAATATTGTAAAGTGTTCCAATCATTTGCAGCTTAAATTTTTAAAGAAAAACTGTTAGAAGGCTAACAGTATCTGTAACTCCATACTTAGCTAAGACAGTAGCATCACATGGCATTTAGGACATCGTAAAATTGTAATGTTTTGCAAAACTATTATTAAATTCTTCTTAAACCGTTGTTTACTATCATTTGGTCATACAACAGAGTTGAAATGTTGAGCCTGACAATCTTAATCTGACAGTGAAAAACATGAAATATAGGTAAGAAAAGATACTAACACTTGCCTTTCTTTACAGCATGTTCTTTAAGAGACTTGTGTGATGTCACTTCCTGGATGTGATGCCACAGGGATTGATCCATTATTTTTATAGGGGGGTAAATAGTATGGCGTGACGGGGTTGAAAACAAACTGGAGGACGTGTATAAATATTGCACTTTCATATATATATATATATATATATATATATATATATATATATATATATATATATATATATATATATATATATTTTTTTTTTTTTTTTTTTAGTTAAAGTAGACCAACATATGATTATATTAGCAGCAACATTTTGGTATTAATAGCACTTTTTATTTGTTTGATATTCAATGTAATGATGGGTAATGTAGGCACCTGGTTCTATCAATTGACAGCGTTAAAATGCATTTTGTGATTTCCTTCAATTGAAAATCTTTGAAGTAAGTTTGGGGGACTTGAAGGGCAGAGAATCACCCTTCTGACGTCAACCCGATTTTCATTTTCAACCACAATACAACGTCTGTCCAACGACCTCTTTAGAAATGTTATCATGATCATCATGATTATTTGGTGATTAAAAAGCATTTCTTGTTATTATCAAAAAGTTGAAAACAGGAAATTTAAAAAGACCAAAAGTGACAGTAGCCTATAGACATTTGTAATGTTATATTTAAGATTTTTTATCAAATAAATGTTGTTCTTTTGAATTTTATATTCGGAATCCTGGAAAAAAGTATCAATGTATAAATTGAAATGCTTGGTGAGCTTATAAAATACTTATTTCAAAACCAGTAAAACTTCTTAATGATTTCAAACGTTTGACCGGTATAGTGTAAAATTATATGATCTGAATTCGAGATCATCGACGAGCTGCTAAGTAGCTTCTCCGTGATAGAATAGTACAAGATGTATAAAAACAAACATTATAAACATACAGAGGTGTGTGATTGTATTGTCTAAATCTGTCGTCGCAGCACAGCTGCCCAGTAGCTCGCCGTGATCGTATAGTGGTTAGTACTCTGCGTTGTGGCCGCAGCAACCCCGGTTCGAATCCGGGTCACGGCATAAATATGAGGCATATCTTTTGCATGTGTGCTATGGATGATGAAATTTCTAAGATGATACAATAATGTATACTCAAACAAGTTTATTATTTACATTTTCCTTTATTATATATGTATTTGACTGCTATGTTAATTAGCATATACCGGTAGCTTTAAAATATCTGGCATCGTTGAATTTAGGAATTATTTGAAAACGATAGCTTTGAACATTGTCTTTTTTTATCGGCAAAATGACTACATCTGTCCAAACATAAATCTTTAGTTTTTTTCAGAGCCATTTCTCTCTATGGCTCTGGGTTTTTTTGTTGTTGTCGCACATGGATCATTCCTTCCCTCATGAATCCAATGATGTAATGCTATGAGGCGTCATATCCTGTTGTTTGAAACTAGTCCCATGTCACGGAGACAGTCTTCGCTATATATAAGTAGCGAAAATAATGTCCTCTTATGTAATGATTGTTGACGAAGTGGACGAAGCACTGATTCCCCTTTGTAATTATATATTAAAATACATGTACACGTTATTTTTTAATACACGAAAGCTTTTTTCGTCGTGTAGCGGGGCTTTTATTTTGAAACATGTCACCAAGAGACTGGTTGTTTTACGTCTCTTGTTAACGGAATTTTCAATGTACTTGAAGCTGTAAGAGAAACGGCTACCTCCATCCATTGTTATTTTACTTTCAGTTTTTAATCTGGATGACGATTACGCATCTTTGAACGGGACACCCCAAAACGGACTACCCACCATGTCGGCTGAGGAGGAGAGGGGGGTAGTTCGTGTCAAAGTCAAGGTGAGAAATTTTGGGGACCGAGCGGCAGGTAGAAACCCCAATCACACACACACACACACACCGCAACACAGCGGGATGGAAACACAACAACACACAGCATTCCACGTAGTCCAGCCAGGCCAGCAGTCAGACAATTGTCTGCGTCTGTCGTAGAGCTTTTATTCAGCCCTATCTTCACGTTCATCGCTTTTACTTCGCTGTCATCTTTGTTGTTTACACATCATGACCTCATCATAATCATTCGTTTGCAGAAGATGTGTAATAAACATGTTGTTTTAATCTATATATCAATATTTTTTTAGAAATATATTTATCATACAATTTAATGTTATAGCCTAGTCATCTTTTGTTGTTCGTGTCACATAATTGTTCAACAAATGCATATAAATCATACAATTTAGTCGTTGTCATACTATGTTACAGTCATAATGAGTGTCACATGATCAACCTGCCATGTAATTCTCTCGCTTGTTTTTCAGTAATTTCTCTGGTACAGTCTGTTTTAATGAATACGAAAAGAAATGTATGCAGATGCAGGCCTTAGAGAACCTCCATAAATGATTTAATGGAACTTAACAGAGGGGTTTTGCAGGCCTGTTTCTTTAAGAAGTCTCTTTGGACATAAGAATTTAGGTCAGTGAATTTAATTTTAATCACAGTGAACTTGCAGTTAATCAAAGAGCTACACTGCCATGTCACCGATTCTTCAGACACAATATTAAAAATAAACATGATCTACCATTTTTTTTATCTTCCACTTTTTTAAAAAGTCGATCAACTCTGTCACACAATTTGTAAACACACACACACACACACACACACACACACACACACACACACACACACACACACACACACACTTGAGATGGTTCTTTTAGTAGTTGTCAACGCCAGAAAAGAAAAGAAAATGCAATTGTATTTAATGTATGTATGAGTATGAAATGCTAATTATGGTAATTATGTCAGTACTTTCAAGATGTTCTGTGTCAGTAATATATGGAGTGTCAAATCAGTTATCAGTCTGAAACAACCATGTAGCCTCAATTCATTTGTTCATGCCATGGAAGTGAATGCTAGATTTTTGATTTATGACACATTACTTTTGTTTTTGACAGTGTTGATCTTTAATGAGTCAGTGTTGCTATTGTTTATTAAAGTTATTTGTTTAAGGTAATTGAAATCGAAATGTTGCTGAAAAAACTTAAAGGGATAGTTCACCCAAAAATGAAAATTCTGTCATCATTTACTCACCCTCAAGTTGTTTCAAACCTGTATGAGTTTCTTTCTTCTGTTGAACACAAAAGAAGATATTTTGAAGAATGTTGGTGACCAGAGAGTTGATGGACCCCATTGACTTCCATAGTATCTTTTTTTCCTACTATGGAAGTCAATGGGGTCCATCAACTGTCTGGTCAACTGTCTTAAACTATCCCTTTAATGAAATAAATGTTTACGCCGTTAAAGTCATTAAGTCAATTAAAGCTAAATATAAAAAAACTAATACAAATGACAAAAGCACAGCAAATAGGCTAACTAAAACTATCAGGGAAACAGTTATAAAAATAAAATGATTACAAATATTACTAAATATTGTAAAAGTATATAAATAATACTATAACAATGTTAAACACATTTTGGGAGAAAATAGAAGAAGCTGAAGATGCACCAGCGAATATTTATGAAATATTTGATACAATTTAATTTATTCTATGAGATAAGTTTCGTATACCATTTTGTCCCAGTACTCAAGAGTCAGTGGTATCAGACGACAACCTAGCCTAAGTTACAAAGTTTTGAATAGTAAATTAATTTAGGTTTTGTGTGAACCTTGACAGATGTGCTGCAGTGTGTTTTGCTTGGGACAGATGACCTTGTAGTGCTGCGCTCGAGGTGTTTTAGCACATGTGTGTAAAGTTCAAAGTAATCTGTACAGCCAGAGTCAGTTTCCCACAGTTGGTTGCAACATCGACAGAGACTCCACCTGAGTAAACAATGTCACCTGATTAGATGATTTGCATTTCAGAGGATAGAGTGATTAAGATGACAAAATGTTTTTATGTAGAATAAATAGGGAATGTAACCCATTTTCTTTGTCGTTCTAAAATCATTCTTCTACTCCACGCTTTCTGTTTTCTGTCTGTTTGCAGAAGTATGAAGGGGTGTTACCGGTGGAGTTCCGGTCCTTTGCTGTAGATCCTCAAATAACCTCATTAGAGGTGTTGCAACATATCCTGATACGAGCCTTTGAGCTGAATGGGTGCGTGTGAAATTACAAAATATATTTATTTTTGTGATAATTCTGATTTAGATCTATTTAAACAATTTATAAGCCAATTTTGTATGGTTATTTAATAGCAATGATACATTAATTGCAGCAAACATAGATGGAGTCTTATTTTCTTCGGTTTCCTGCAGGAAACGCAACTTTGGGATTAGCTACCTGTCCCGTGATCGCGGGGGTGTGGAGGTCTACGTGTCTCTGTTGTCTGACTGGGATTTAGATGCCGCGTTTGTCAGTGCAGCAAAGCCTTTCCTCCAGCTAAAGATGGACATCAAACCATCAGAGGACAGTGAGTGAACTCTCCTGTGTGGAGGGTATTGAATGTCTGTCAATCTCAGTAGATCCTGAAAATCTGTGACTGCTCTATCTTCCTTTATGAGATCTCTGAATTAACAAATCATTATCCATAAATCAATCAATAAAAAAATAACTATTAATAAATCATTTTTTGGATGATTTCTCTTCCATTCAAATGATTATACTGTTTCTATATATGTATTGTTGACTGAGTGCATTTCCTGAAACAAAAAGATATCAAAATATTTTTTAAGGGGGAGAATTCAAGTGATTGTTTTGTAATTGAGTGTATTTTCTTAAAATTTTTTTTATATTTTCAGTACATTATTTTATAGAGTCTACATTGTGTCTTTATTGGACACTGGAATTATTTGACAAACATTCTGCATTGACCTTTAAATAAGACTAATCCAGTTTTAAATGGTGTTTTTTTTTAATGTTTTGTTTTCTTATATTCTTCCCAAGGTCCTGTTTTGGAGGATTGGGACATAATAAGCCCTAAGGATGTGATTGGCTCAGATCAGTTGCAGGGAGAGAAGAGGTCATTGACGTCTGCTGCACTTCCCTTCACACAGTCGCTGCTGTCCCAGGTTACTCATGATGTGCTTACCCCTGTCAGCCAGCTGTTTTACCAGCCAGTGTCCAATGCGTTCAGTCAGGTTCACAGTCTGCTGCATTTATACTGTAATTCATGGCAATTTGTTCCAAACAATGGAAGGCATTAGATATTTCAGGAGTTCTTGAAGGCAAAAGCTCCTTTGCTCTTGTAAGAAACAGCTTTGTGTTGGTTTATTTAATAAATAAAAAATAGAGGGAACATTTTCTGCATTTCACTGGCCTTGTACACACTGTAAAGTTTCAGGAGTGACAACCGCATTTAAATACGGTAGTGAATCCCCTAAAAATTATAGTTTTGTGTGCGTGTATGGAACATAACTCATTTCTGAAAATAGCGATGATTGACACATTGGTAACCATAGCAACGGTCTGGCATCTCGCGCATTTGGTATTCACAATTTTTGACTAAAGTAATATTTCAGTGAACAAAGACTCACTTATGTTTTAACCAAACCACCGTCGATAGGCTGCTTGTTTGGGCTTGGCTCATAAAGCCATCCAGTTTATGGAGTTAATAAAGGGGGCAGGAGCGTGTCTCAATATAGTATAAAACATTTGGATTTATTCAGGTTTATTTTGTGCTTGTTTTTGTTTAGCGGATTTTTCTATCAAGATCTGGCAACATTAATGAGTCAAGGCTCCTTCCTTTTTCCCTGTGATTTTCTTGCACATACAGAAGAGACACATCTCTGATACTGATCTCTGGTTCTGTTCTGCTTAGAATTTTGTAAATGCGGTTGTCACTACCTGAATTTTTCAGTAGATAATTCATTTGTACAATTCGGTTGTTTTTCCCATAAATTATTGACTGTATACAGAACAGGACTAAACAACAAAAGTTGAATTGACAATTTAGCTGTTGTGTGTACATGGCCACTGATAACTAATTAATCTTATTCCAGATATTTAATGTTTTCGAAATGTTTATTTCTATCTATCTATCTATCTATCTTTCAACTAATATCATAGATGAAACTAGAAATATATATAAATTCTGAACATTTACCTATTCCACTATATTCAGGTGGGTCGCACTCTATCGCGTGTGCAGCAGGCCTTGAGTTGGTCCTATGGGGAGGAGGTGAAACCATTCAAGCCTCCCTTAAATGACGTTGAATTCCACTGTTACCTGAACAGCCAAGGTCAACTGACCCGGCCAGAAGAACTCAGACTTCGTATATATCATGGTGGGGTTGAGCCATCCTTACGCAAGGTAACCAAACTGCTTTACCATTATTTAACTAATCCACCATGAGAGAGTGAGAATGGGATCATTGTGAGATACAGTGATCTTAACTTAAATACCTTGACAAACATTGGCAAAAACGTTTTCCAGCTTTGAATACAAACTGAGTTAATGTAGCCATTTGTATTAGTTTTTGTAATTTATTTATTTAAAAGCTCCATAATGTGTATTCAGAGCTAGAAAAAAATACATTTGATATATTATATATAATATATGCATGTGTGTTGTGAGTATTCTTACGACCAGGGAGGTAAACTTAAATAAAATGTTCTGAAAACCTGTTTCAACCGTTTCTTCAGGGTTGGGCAAGTCCAAAACAATAAACAAAACGGGCACTGACTAAACCTAATTACAACTAAATAAACCCTGTAAAATAAATACAATCAAATACAGTGGTCTTACCCAACTCCCTGGCAATCCCAAACACAGGAGAAAAGATATATACGAAAATAAAAATGGCACCCTACCTCTTCAGTATTTAAGGAAAAATTATGTACCGGTATGTACAATATTTACAGAAAAAGGGCAACACAACTACCACAATAACTAAACGAAATTAATACTACGACGGATGGAAACACTAGGGACAAAAGTCAAAATAAGGACACTTTACAAAAGTAGCAAGCGAAATAATATACACAATTTACAAATCATGAATCACAAGCAAACTACACCACTGCAACACTCTCAGACAACACGCCAACAACATAATCTCTTCCACGTCGGCATATGGCGTATCACGCAAACATCCCCACACACAGGGAAAGAAAAAAAAACAGCAATACGTCTTCGGACTTAACAGTATAAACATCTTGAGGGGCAACTTCTTCCCTGACAGACAACTCATGTCTATTAAGTTCCATAGCAGTCTAATTTGCATTTTAGCTGACTTTTTCTCGTCCATCTCTGTATTTTTGTGACAGGTTGTTTGGCGATACCTCCTTAATGTGTACCCAGATGGTCTGACAGGGCAGGAGAGAATGGATTACATGAAGAGAAAGACGAGAGAGTACGACCAGCTGAAGAGTGAATGGACGGCACGGGCCAGCTCAGAGGATCTGGAGTTCATTCGCGGAAACGTTCTGAAAGATGTTCTTCGAACGGACCGAGCACATCCTTACTATGCGGGCTCAGAGGACAGCCCACATCTCACCGCCTTGACCGACCTCCTTACCACCTTTGCTATTACACACCCACAGGTAAACATATGTCAACCCTTTGATGACATCAGTGTTAATTTTGACAGCAAATTTTAGTCATAGTCTTTTGACTAAAATTCCATTTAGTTTTAATCATCTGAATTGTTTTAGTTTAAGTCTAGTTTTAGTCGACGAAATACAATAAGATTTTAGTCGACTAAATCTACAGTCGATTTAGTCAACTACAATCGAATGGCTTTAGTTAAATTGTAATGCATTAATTTAGAATTTCTCTAAAATTTCCAAACCCATTATATATTCCCATAGAAAACCTCTATTAACCTGTTAATATGAATAATTTTTAGTTGTGCAGATTCTCACCACTGTACGTTCTGTAAAGATATAACCGACTGTGTTTACGTGAATACTCTCCAAAACGGACATTTAGACATAATGTTGTGTGTATTTGTCCATTCAGACGCGAAAGAGTGCTCAATTCAGTTCTCGCGCACTGTATAGCTGTCTATGTGCAGGGCTGCACGCTTCGGGTCGGGTGTGTGTTTGTGTGTGCGCACAGAAAAACATACCGAAATAAGCTCTCTTTCAGATGTTTACATTTATTTTATATTTATGAGACCGGCATCAAGCGCATGCCAACTCCTGTCCCGTCGGGTAGATCAGCACTTTACAGTTCAATTGTGCGCATCTACCACAAATGCAAATTAGTTCTGAATGGATCTCTTCCCCAATCGTCCCTCTGTAACATTTTCGTCTAGTTTTTATTCGAAACATTGTCGTCATTTAAAAAAAAAATTGTTGACGAAAATAATGACGAAAATTATTCGTCAAGGAAATTAACACTGGATGACACTAGGATGTACCTTTACTTCTCTGGAATATGAACTTTCCTCATTTGTTTTCACAGGTGTCTTATTGCCAAGGCATGAGCGACATTGCGTCGCCAATCCTCGCCGTCATGGACAACGAAGCTCACGCCTTTATCTGCTTCTGTGGCATTATGAAACGTCTTGAAGGCAACTTCCGCCCTGATGGACAACTCATGTCCATTAAGTTCCAGCATCTCAAATTGCTTCTGCAGTATTCAGACCCGGAGTTTTATGCCTACCTAGTCTCGACAGGTGCTGACGATCTGTTTTTTTGTTACCGCTGGCTGCTTTTGGAGCTAAAACGTGAATTTGCTTTTGATGATGCCCTGCGAATGCTGGAGGTCACCTGGAGCTCCTTGCCACCTGATCCACCTGAGACAGAGGTGGAGCTTCTGGGGCCAGCGCTTGAGGCAGATCAGCCCAACGGCTCACAGAATGTTCATCAGAATGTGGACATGGAGGAGATGGAAGAAAAGCTGACAGAAAGGCAGAGGAGACGTCACATGCTAAGACCGTCTCGAGAGGAGGCAGATGGAGGACGTTCCCTTGTCGTAGAAGAAGAGAAGGGGCCTCGGAAGGAAGGCGAAGGAGAGTACGGTGTAGATGAGATGGTCAATAATGATGTCACAGCTCCGACTCGTTCATTTGAAAAACAGGCGAGTTTTGGGGAATTCAAGTATTATAGTGGCCGCAACGAGGACAGCTTTGAAATGAATGAGAACGAATGCTCCGATCCCACGTTATCTCCCGTACAGTTTCAGTCTGCACACTCTACGTTGCAATTCTCAGTCCGCCAGTCCACAGAGGAAAGTGAGGACGACCCCGGAGAAAAGGAACCTCTTATCGGTAATCATACGCCGTCATCTCCAGGACAGAGAGACTCTCCCAATGGTCAGGCAGCTTCCCCAGCATCATCTCTACCTTCCTGTCCACCAAACTGGAAAAGTAGCTCCAATCAGTCACTGGAAGCATCTAATTCTGCGACCAGTTGGAGAACAGCATCTCCTGATGCCCTGTCAAAATGCACATCCTCTTCCTCTAGTGGGGACAAAGCCGAGTCTCCTGATAAACCTTCTGGAGGGTTCACATCCTCACAAGCTGTAATAAACGGAACTGGGTCTCAGTCCCCATCAGTGGTCGCAGGGAAATCTTTACTGGCGTCTCCATCGCAGGGTTACAATCGTTCACTTCTCTCTTCGCCAATTTTATCTTTCAGCAAGTCCCCGTCTTTGCCCAAAGCATTCTCCAGCAATCTCCCCTCGCCATGCAGACCCACTGGGTCTGGCTTATCCTCTCCAAACACAAACAAACCAGAAGGAGGCGGAATTAAACCCTGCTCGCTTCCCCCTCCGCAAGAGTTTGGGAAAGGGAATCCCTTCATGCTTTTCCTTTGCCTTTCTATCCTGCTAGAGCACCGTGACCACATTGTCAAAAACAGTCTAGATTACAATGAGCTGGCCATGCACTTTGACCGCCTGGTCCGTCGCCACAACCTCGGGCGTATTCTGCAGCGAGCTAAAGCCCTCTTCGCAGACTACCTGCAGAGTGAAGTATGGGACTCGGAGGAAGGGGATGAAGTCAGCTTGGACTCCCCAGCCACAGCGGATACATCCCCCCAAACACCCACCACTAGGCCCCCTTTCCTCAATGTACAGCCCTCTCAGGGTACCTTCCCGAATTCAACCTATAATCTGGCCAATACCATTCCCTCTCCAACAATTCCCTATAATCTGACCAATACCATTCCCTCTCCAACAACTCCCATTGCCCTCTCTCCATCTGCTTCTTGATTCTGTGCATTAGTAGATTGTCTCCAGAAACCAGCTCCGGACCACAAACGGACCCAGAAGCAAGTTTTTCTGTACACAGCTTACCTTTGTGCTTTACACGCGCTTTATGGAAATTGATTTGTTTTGTTAACAACCAAAGCTTAGTGACTTTCTCTTTTTCTTTTTTTGCCTTATCCAACCTTCCAACTGAAGCCCCTTTTATTGTACTGGATCTTTTTTATTGCACTTTATTGATTGTCCTTTCAAAGGGCAGGCCAGTTTGTGTCTCATTTCACTTTGTAAATAACACTTTTAAAAGGCACATTATGGGCACGTAAAACCCCTGTTATAGTAGCCTCACTTACCTGAGACAAAGACAAAGATCAAGATTTTAATATTATTTATTTCTCTGTGCAATCGTTATTTTGGATGAAAAGGTTTGAAGCAGCTTCTTCTAAGGTTATTCTGGCTCTGTTGTTGTAAGCAGAAGAATGTTTACTCAAGTTAAGCTTTTGAGATGCCCTCTGAAATTTGTTTGACATTGCCTGCAGCAAAGGTGTGTTTGGTATGCTGATATTTGTCAGTTGTGCTTCATGAGAACCTTAAGCCTTGATTTTTGTTTGTACAAAACATTTGAGCAGAGATGAAGGTGCTGATGCATTATCCAGTATCCCACCAATGTGAAACCTTCAGTTGTAGAATAGGTAACATTCAGCCCCAATCTTGAATTAATCTCTGAACTACTCATACATATTTCCTCTTCCCTAGTGTACAACAGCTATTTGACCAGTAAGCTGTAGTTCTACATGCAGTGGATGTTTTGGTAAAGCACTACACCTACTAAGATCAACATAGAGAATGGCTGATAATTTGGTGTCACTTATCCTCGCCTTTGTTGGAGAAGTGCCTCATTTCACTGAATTTGCCATTTTTGTCTCTCTCGTTTCTGTGTAAATATAATTTTGTTGCTTTCATCCATCTTCCACCAAAGGTTTGTCTGGTAATTCGTTGCCATAACGACTTTGTCGTCAAGAGGCAACAATCAAGCATCCCTGCTTTTAAAAAAAAATCACAGAGTATTACAAAAGTGTTTAATGCCTTTAACAGAATGCTTTTCATCTGATACCTTGTAGACTCATTCTTTATGTCTTAATACCAAGTGTTCTTTTAAGTGCTAAAATAAACCTGCACATGGACTAAAAAAGGATTTTCCTGGAAAGTGGAACAGTTATGAGTCCTGTTCATCAGCGTTATGTATACAACATGTATGTATGTTTCTCTGATTTTGATTTGGTTCTATATGATAGTATTTTACTCATACCCATGGAGACACTTGCCAGACTGAATGCTTGCAGTACTCCTATTTGTACAATAAATTCACTGAATATTGATTGATCAATGATCATTCTTTCATAAAGCAAACAATATTTAAACCATAACACACAGAAAGAGTAAACACTATCCCTGGCTGGAAATTTTATCTTAATTTTGGAACATGGTAGGTGGTTTCTAGCAGGTCCAAGCTGATAGATCGTCTTGGGCCATCAACATGGTAAACCAGCTAATGACTAGCTACCATGTTCCACAACACTGCAGTGTAAAGGGATAGTTCAACATTTTGTCATCATTCATCTCACCCTCCAGTTGTTCCAAACCTGTGTGAGTTTGGCTTTCATAGTATTTTATTTCCTAATATGGAAGTCAATGGAGTACATCAACTGAATACCAAAACATTTTTAAATATCATTTTTTTGTGTGTGTTCAGCAGAAGAAAGAAACTCACATAGGTTTGAAACAACTTGAGGGTGAGTAAATGATGACAAAATTAAAACATTTGGGTGAACTATCCCTTGAAGGTGGATTTTTCCATCAGGGATTACCAAAAGCTTACCACTTTCCAGAGTAAATTGAAAAAGTATATACGCCATAAGATAGCGTCTTGATTTGGTAGACAGTACACAAGGTACCTATTTAGGCATGGACATTATAGTTTTATTTAATTTTTAATTAGTTATTGTGGTTTTTGTTTCTTTAGTGACATAAGTCATTTGAGCATCTTGTTGCTGAAAGGAATGTCGTTTTTTATTATGCTTGTTAGTGACATGTTGTCTATTTCAGTGCTTCTTTATCCTGTCTCGGAGACCCCCACCACTGCACATTTTGGACATCTTCCTTATTGGACACATCCATTTCGGGTCTTGCAGTCTCTTCTAAATGAGCTGATGAGTCTTATCAGGTATGTACAAGGGAGACATCCAAATGTGCAGTGGTGGAGGGTCTCTAGGACAGGGATTGAGAAGCACTTATCTATAATTCCTTTGAAATGGCCAGGAACATGGTAAATCTTGGAAGCATTGTTGGTTTGATGTAATAACTGATTTAATGTAGCTTTGAGTTTATATAACTTCAAAAGCAATATTCTTGGCGCACAGCTATTATGTAATTTTGTGGTTTTGTTTAGCATGTTAAACAGTGTTTCAGTTTTTCTAATGCAATTGTGTGACCTAAGCATCTTTGATTAGAAACACCATTTCTAACTTCCAACATTGTGCAAACGTTTTGATCAGCATAATACGGTCTACTGGCTTGCAGGATTCTAACATGCCTATAGTACCAGAAGAGAAACGGATTTCATGATCTAGGCCATTTGCCCTATATAGTAAAGTTTGTTCAAGTTTATTTTTAGGTTAGAGGAAAATAAATTTGTTTCCGCCAGGTTTCAAACCGGAGACGTTAACCAAAGACCGGAATATAGTCGAAAATTAGGGTGGGGCTATACCATAGATAGACTGTAAAAGGACGGCGCGCGTACGTCTATTCTAAGCTATCACAATTTGCGTGAAATAGACCGGGAGATCGCCGGTTCGAATCCCGCTCGTCCACAACTTTTAATATGAGGATTAATGTTATTTATCTACAAATTTAAGTCCATATAATTCTGTCATATGTAGAAATTAAAATATGTATATCATTTTAGTGTAGTTGTTGTAGCAATGTAGGTAAACAATAAACGTCCAAACCCCTATTATATATTTTTTTATATAATCCTACTATTAATAATAATAATAGTAATAATAATCAGGTACATAAATAACTTGAGGCACAACTAAACATAAATAAAATAAAAGCTTCTTATCTATTATTATTATTTAAAATATATATTATTATTAATAATAATAGTAATAATGATAGTAGCAATTTAGGTAAAAATAATAATAATGATAAGAGGAAGAAGAAAAAACACAGAAACGTCCAAACCCCTATTATATATTTTTAATATAATCACAACCATTATTAATCAGGTACATAAATAACTTGAGGCACAACTAAACAAATAAAATAAATACTTCTTATCTATTATTATTATGTAAAATATATATTATTAATAATAGTAATAATGATAATCAGGTACATAAATAACTAAAGGCATAAGTTAACGTAACAAAATAAATTAAATAAACTCTTCTCATCTTACCTGTTGCCCTGTGACAAGTACATTGTCACCTAACTCCAATAGGAATTAAATTACCTGATACAATATAGCCTACCTGTCTTTCTCTCGTATTCTCAGAAAACTCACACATAAATAACAAGGAAAACTAAAAACCATGTTTAAAAAAGAACCAAAAGGCATTCTCAGAAAACTTGCACATAAATAACAAGGTAAACTAAACACCATGTTTAAAAAAGAACCAAAAGGCATTCTCAGAAAACTTGCACATAAATAACAAGGTAAACTAAACACCATGTTTAAAAAAGAACCAAAAGGCATCACACACAGTTGTTAAACATTTTAGAGACAGCTGTCATTGTTGCAGAATTGCTCTATAATCAAACATTAATCAAATAAATAAATAAATAAAAATAACGCGCTGAAAGGCAAATTTAAGAAACTGGAGAGTTGTCATTTCCTGGCTTTTTTCCCCCTATAACCTCGTTCCTCCATTCACCATATGATTGAGTCTCAGACTCTTCGCAGTACCAGTTGCCAAAGTACTGAAGATGTCATGGCTTTCTCCCTTTGCTGCACTTTCTGCAAATTAATTTCCTGTCTTCCTCACATACTTTCTTGTGACAGTTCCAGTGTGCTCCCTCTCCTGTTTTCTCTTTCTGTATTGCTGAGTGGAGTAAGGAACCGCTTGACTGGATGTCTGTGTCTGAGCTGATAGTGGCATAGGTGACGGTAATGGGAGGTTGAAGAACATCACCTGTGAGGTACCAGGCACTGTAGGAAGCTGCACAGGTGGTACAATGAAAGGGAGAGAGACAGGTGGTGCTGGTGCAATGACAGGAAGCCTGGAAGATGGTCTGAGGTTGCGACCTCCCCTTTAGTTTTGCCTCCCCAGCAGTGTTTGGTGTATTAATTTATTTCTTCTGCTGAACACAAAGGAAGATATTTTGAAAAATGTCAGTAACAAAACAGTTACCAGGTCCCATTGACTTCCATAGTATTTTTTTTTCCTACTATGGAAGTCAATGGGACCTGGTAACTGTTTGGTTACTGACATTTTTCAAAATATCTTCCTTTGTGTTCAGCAGAAGAAATAAATGAATACAGGTTTGAAACAACTTGAGGGTGAGTATATGATGACAGAATTTTCATTTTAAAGTGAACTATCCCTTTAAGGCGAGGCACTACAGGTGAATACGGTACAATTTAAAAATAATAAGATATCACCATGAAACTTCCTCAGTTGATTACTTACACAAGTTCATAAAAAATGTATTACAAGTTTTTGAAATGTGTATGTTTAATTATGCAAATTAGGCATTCTCTCATTAAATATGCGCAATTTTGCATACATTTTCGGTAGATAGATCTGAACATGATAAAGCCAGGTGCAAAATTATTTTTTCATTTTGATTACACACAAGATGAAAAAAGATGTTCAGAGGGATTTCAGGATATATGCTTTCATTACCTATAGGAAATCAAAATATATTGTCCATAGCCTTAAAAAATCGATTTTCTACATATTTTTTTAAATTAAAATCTCACATTAATCAGGCCAGGAATGATTTATTAACAAATCCCTCTGAACATATCTTCAGAATACTGCTAAGTGTATAACTGGAAAGTTTGGTGTACATAGGTGCTACATAGGCTGAGATGTTTCTACTGGAGAATGACAAAAAAACTCATTTGAGAAAAAGGCATTTAAAGATTTGTAATGTAAAAAATCATACTTTTTTAGTGGAAACAACAATTTACTGACACAATATCTTATAAAATCATTAGCAACAACAATACAAATCACCTAAATCACATCAAAACTTATAAACACAGCATTTATGGCCTTCAACTGAGCAGAAAAACAGTCAAAAACACACATCTAAATGTCAGAGCGTGTCACGTGATGCATCTGAACGAATCACGTTGTCAGAAATTGACATCAGCCAATGAGATTTCGCTTTTAGAGATAAATGACCATTATAGAGAGCCTAAGTCCCTCCCCTTCCGGTCGACCACCATGGGACCTTATTTCGGAAAAATATTGTATGGTAGTCAATGGCGAGAGACAACAAATATTTTGATCTCGTTTGAATTGTGCCCTGAATTACACATATGATGTTTGTCAATTTAAAAGATACATTTTAAAGTCAAGAAAGTCGCAGTTTGATGTAAAACTGTTGAGGTATAAGACTGTGAAAATACGTAATTACAAAGACTACAAACCCAGAAGGCGCACATGCGACGTCATACCTTTTCTCTCAATGAATGAAGCTAACTTTACTGAAGCTAACGTCTGTCATTTTTTCTATAGTCTTACATTATAATCCTAACGTTACGCCGTCATGCCTGACTCGTGTTTTGAGCCAGAATACACACATACGAGCAACGGATCTTGTGACGTAGGCTACATAGTGCGAGACGAGAGATGTAGTTCATCGAGCGATTTTCACATACAACTAAACGTTACTCTTCTGTTTTATGACAAACTGCGACTTTCTTGACTTTCATATTTACCTTTTAAATTGACAAACATCATATGTGTAGTTCAGGGGACAGTTCAGACGGAATAAAAAGATAAGTTATCTCTCGCCATTGACTTCCATACATATTTTTTCCGAAATAAGGTCCCATGAGCCGGAAGCGGAGGGGCGGGACTTAGGCTCTCTATACTTTCACGATTGGTTGCTGATAAAAAGGAAATGACCATATTTGGATCCGGCAGCATTGTAAAGGAGAGAGAGAGCTTTCCAACGATGTGTGAGATTAAAGGAAGCAGAGAGAGATCGCGGAGCAGCGCGTTGATTTAGAACGCCAACTTTTGTTGAACTTCGGAGAAATCTACAGCCGCAAACATACAAAGTGTAGTAAAATAAAGATCTAAATGCGTATTTTGGACTTTTTTTCACCACAAGTCTGAAAGAATACATGTTATTGAAGACAAATATCTCAAAATTGACCATTGAAAAAAAACCTATGTTTTTGCCTGCCGGTGTCTCGCCTTAAGAAACGTTTTTATTGTGAGTCTTTTTAAACTACAAATGACTAGTGTGCGTGGCTACTAAAAGTATGTTTTGGATCAAAATGCCGAAACCCGGGATCGAACCAGGGACCTTTAGATCTTCAGTCTAACGCTCTCCCAACTGAGCTATTTCGGCGGATGAGTTTTGGGTTCTGGTGAATAGCCAACTGGGATACATGTGATTGTATACAAAACGATTACAACAAGAGAGTATAACTCTCTGAGACTGACAGATCTGGCAACCATTTTAATTAAATGACAATCTCTACCCAATTATTTTAAACGGATAACGTTAGTCGCCAAAAACAACGGCTTGTCATTTACACACTTTCATGCTTTCTGAAACCTCTTAACTTGACCCGACTCGTTTTAAAATTACCATACCACCTACATATGGTCGCTGTCGCTCATTTCAAAGGCTGCTGCGCCCTCCAGTGTTCACATTTGTCGGCCGTACACGTCATCGAGAATGTTTTATTTAAGAGTAACCTGTGTAAAACTATAACTCTCATTTCTCGTGAGTATAAATTATTGTAATTTCTTTCTTTGAGATGTAATGGTTCCTTTTCTGAAATGAGGCAGCCGCCCTCGATAATGTTTACGGTCGACAAATACGACCACAGGAGGGCGCAGCCTTCGAAATGAGACACAGCCTATAGTCATAGTACATAGAGTCACGTGGTTTGTCGGCAGTCGTCGGGCCAGTGGCGCAATGGATAACGCGTCTGACTACGGATCAGAAGATTCTAGGTTCGACTCCTGGCTGGCTCGCTTCTTTTCTTCATTCGAATAATAATTTGTAGGTATAACAACAAGCATTTCCTCTCACATATTGCATTACTTTAATACTTTATTGTGACAGCAAAGCAGAGTTTACAGAGGTGTGCATTAATCACCATTCAATCCAATCCATATAACAAAAGCTAACAAAGCAAGTATTTTTTTTTTCCGTTGGTAGCATAATTCACAATATTTAACTGCTGTGAACAGTTAGTGTGAACAGCGACTGGTCCTCTTGTCTTCAACAGCTGGACTCAGTCACCCTGATAAAAGTGAGAATATGTCATTAAATTAAAATGTATTCAATTTAATTAGTTAAAATTAATATACATATGCTTTGATCATAATATTACAACCTCATCCTTGCACTTAGGGGCATTACATGGTCTTCTCTCTGTTTTATTTTCCAAACCCTTACAATTCACATCTAGCTTCCCTGAGAATATAGTGAGGTCTTCGGTACTATGAGAGATAAAGAAAACCAAAGAATAATATGTACACTGATTGTGAAACAATACATAACCTATAGCATTTATGTAATGGAATTGCACCCTTATATGATTTATTATAGACAAAATGATCTTTCATTTAGTAGCATGAGATGTTTTCCTTACCCGTATTCAGAGATGTCAGGAACACACGTTTTTTCTCTTGTTTGTGCAGAGTCTGTTCCACAGTTAGGTTTGCAATAACTCCACTCACTCCACTCTGACAAGACACCTTTCACTGAACATAGTAAGAGTGTTATTTATTTGTTTGAAAAACTGACCTTCCATCTGTGATGTTTTGGAAAATCCTATTTTTGTCTGAAACTAGAAGAAACCATAATCTATCATCATTCACAATGTAATGAATGTCCATTTAGTTTGAGATGTAATAACATTAAGTTTGTAAATTTGTAAAATGTCAGACATATTGATGCTAAACCATACAAATGAGCATGAGTTGTATTTATGTAGCTTTCAATTAAAAAAAACATGCGCTGTGTCTGAATATGCCTTCTTCCGTACATTGTATACTAAAAACAGTACGCCAAAAGTGTAGTAAGTCCTAAAACAGTAGGTGAAAAGTACACGGATGACCAACTACTTCTGCCAAGATTCTTGAGTGTGCATCCAATGGACAGTTTACAATACCATGAAGCAACAGCTGCAGAGGAATTGTGAACGCCAGTGAGGTGTCGCAACTGACACCAGTAGGTCACGTGACAGTGATAATATAGCAGAAGCACTTCATCCAAATTGTATTCATACTACTTGTACTCATACTATACAGAACATACTTTTTTAACAGTTGTAAAGTAAGATTCAAACAAAATGTAGTACCTACTAGAGAGAATGCAATTTCAGACACAGCTATGAATTTTCTTTGCACTCACTGGGACAGCCACCAATCTCATAGCAGTTGCCGTGTTGAACAATCTCTCCATCACAGAACTTTCCCTCGTATTCTCTACCATCACAGTCCCTGGTTCTCCTTCGGTTTCCTAACCTTTTTTTACATTTGATTACTCTAGTGGAAGGTTGCTTACATTCTTCCCACTCACTCCATTCGGCCCACATTCCATCAACTGACAGAAAGAGAGAGAAATATGTATTAAGTTAAAGGGTTAGTTCACCCAAAAATGAAAATTCTGTCATCAATTACTCACCTCATGCTCATCTTTAATCCACAAATGAAGATATTTTTAATGAAATTTCTGTCCCTCCATTGAAATTCTATTCACCCAAAACTCTTGACTCTTCAAAACATTCATAAAGAAAATATAAAATAAATCCATATGAATCGAACGGTTTATCTTCTGAAGAGACATGATTGCTTTATTTGATGAGTAGATTTCATTTAGGCTTTTATTCACATATAAACATTGATCAGCGAATACAATCTCTACAATCTCTTTTTGCGATTTTACAATCTCTTTATGAACATTTTAAAGTGTCTGACTTTTGGGTGAATAAACTTTGAATAGAGGGACAAAAATCTCAGATTTCATTAAAAAATATCTTCATTTGTGTTTCAAAGATAAACAATAGTCTTATGGGTTTGGAACGACATGAAAGTGAGTAATAGATGACAGAATTTCGATTTTTGGGTGAACTATCCCTTTAAGAAATTAATTTGAATACCTGTATTATCACACATGCTTTTTTGTTCGTTTAGATCAATATTTCATTGTGTCACACCACTTACTTGGACAAGGGACAGGAATGGTGCAGGTACCATGTTTTTGCTCTTCTCCTTGACACTGTCTGCCACCATGTGTGGGTTTAGGAGAATCACACAACCGTCTTTGTATCTGCAGGCCCACACCGCACGTCACAGAGCAGGGTGTGGAACCTGACCAAGAGCCCCACTTTCCATCAACTGTGGAGTAGAGATATAAAGCTCTGGTTTGTACAATTCTCATATTTTTGGCAGTTTTGTAGAAGAAAACAAAGTATATTACTTGGGCAGAAAGGTAGTCCGCTGCAAGGGCGGGTGTCGGTGTCAGAGCCCTCGCAGTCTCTGCCAAGTGGAAATGTGGATGGAGTGGGGTTGGTGCAAGTCCTTTTACGACGTTCTTTCTGAATGTTATGTCCTTCAGCAATACAAGTAACTGGACAGGGACCCCAGCCTCCCCAACTGGACCACCCGCCATGAGCTAGACATTAAATGGCAGCATGTTCTTAATTTGTAGTATCTTCGGTAAGTAGAAAAAAGAAAACTATACTTACTCGGACAGATTATTTCAGTGTCGCAAGAGGTGAATTCTTCCTCCCCACCGATACAGGAGCCCCCACATTGTGGTAACGGGTTAGAGCAGGTTCTTTGCCTTTTTTTTTGTCCCTTTTCACACGTGACTGAACATGGCTGCCATTTCCCCCACTCTGACCAGCCACCTTCCACTGGACAACACAAATTTAAGGAAACATGAGAAAGCTCATAGAAGCCTTTATGTCTAAATGCAACAATTACTTAATGTTCTTTTTACCTGGGCAGCAGTCTTTTATCTCACATGGTTTAGTTTGAACAGTTCCTAGATTCACAGGGTCTGAGCAATTACCATCTCCGTAACAAGAGCGTCGCCTTTGACTTACTCCCGCTGTACAACTCACCGAGCACTCGCCCCAGGAAGACCACTGAGTCCATGCTGCTCGCCTGGAGGTCAACATACAAGACTCTTCTAAAGGATATGGCCATCATTTGATCTCATTCATTTCAGTTCAGCTGATTCAGTATAGCTTGAAGTGTTGGATTAAAGTCCCCATTAAGTTTTATGGAATATTGCAGTACCCGCCAGCGTTTTTGGTTATTTTCTCAAATATTTCATAGCCCCCAGAATATTTAGTTGTATATCTGAACATGCAATAGGGCTATATGAAAAGAAAGAACGAACCCTCAGCTTTAAAAAAAAAAAAAGAATGTCCCACTCTACATTTGTTCTTGTTTGAGAAGCCGTTTCATTTAAATATAGGTCACAATAGCGAAAAAAGACTATCACAACTTCCGTTTCAAGCTGACTATAAGCACAAAGGTATGGAAGCTTTTTTCCGCCAGAATAAAAAATAAAAAAGGTAATTGCGACTTTTTATCGCAAAATTCTGACTTTTTTCTCTCTCACACTTGCGAGTTTACATCTCAGAATCAATTCTGAAAGTCAGATATGCGTGATATAAAGTCGCAATTGCGGGTTATAAAGTCAGAATTGTGTGATCTAAAGTCACAATTGCGGGTTATGAAGTCAGAATTGTGTGATATAAAGTCACAATTGCGGGTTATGAAGTCAGAATTGTGTGATATAAAGTCACAATTGCGGGTTATGAAGTCAGAATTGTGTGATATAAAGTCACAATTGCGGGTTATATTCTGAATTGTGAGAAATAAACTCGCAATTTTGAGTTTATATCTCACAATTCTGACTTTATAACATGCAAAAGTCTACAAAATTGTTCCGTAAAAGGTACATTACGATTTAAAAAGATTTCCTCAAATAAGAATATTAACATTGCATTCTTTTAAGTTGCAATGAAACAGAAGTAGTGACAGATCTCTGCCGTATTGTGACGTACATTTTGTGTCAGATTATTTAAAAAAGACTTGGTTCTATGCACCGGTTGTTGATGTTCTATGCATTAAGCTTGCAGTTCATTGTTAATGGGCTGCGATTAAGTCAATTTAATGATACAGAACTTAATGTTCAGGATATGTCAACAGGGAGAAGTCAGTCATATTCACTGGAAAATCGAGTTATGACATTATGATTAACATCCCAAAAAAAAATTTTTTTATGTAAACAAATGAAACAGACATGGATGAACCGTTAACAATAAGATCTACATGCATTTACAAAATTGATAGGGTTAATTTTCATTTAATGTTAACTTTTATATTTATTTAAGCTAATATGAAAATGTATGCAACGTCACTTTCTTTTTGGAAACAAATAAAACAATGAACAAATGTGTTAGAAAATAGTTCTCCCATCTTAAAATCGTCATCTAAAGTTTTTCACTCATTTAATAGGATTTTGAACATGAACATCATAAGCATCAGATCAATGAAACTTACCCACAGAACCTACACACTCCATCATTGTTTGTGTAGCCGTAGTTAGGGTTCATGCAACAGGCGTCTTTTTCAACCTCACCCAACAGACCATCACATTTCCCAGTGGACATCGAAAA
The DNA here is from genome assembly GCF_949152265.1 of Phoxinus phoxinus. Taxonomy (NCBI): domain Eukaryota; kingdom Metazoa; phylum Chordata; class Actinopteri; order Cypriniformes; family Leuciscidae; genus Phoxinus; species Phoxinus phoxinus. The sequence goes on along the minus strand of NC_136890.1, from coordinate 22,350,918 downwards.
TGCTGAATAACACACTATCTGTGAAACTTCAGAAAGACACCAAATTAATAAATGACACTTAGGGTAGCCTATAATAAAACTTAGTTATTACACATATCTGTTATGGCACAGATTTGTATTATATTCAAAGAATTAGCATGATTCCATTGTTTCAGTGATTACATTTTGATTCTGATTCCAAACACAGTAAAGTTATACCAATTGAATTCAGTATTCGGTACAAAAAGTAGTTGAGGACAAATAATTGTCAGCAAGCCATATTATTTCTTAATTTACATATTACATATTATTACATATTTAGATATTGTCACAAAATTCTCCAAACCTGATTGCTGGACATAAATCCCGAGGAGCACAATCCCCCACAAGATCAGATTCATGGCTGAATCTGTGTGACAGAAATTCTTGATTCTGAATGTGGAAAGACTTGTAAGTTGGATTCAATAAAGCCTGTGGGTAAAATACACTGGCTAATATGACTAGTCAAAGAAACTGCAAACAAATGTGGTTGTGGGTTTTTGATTATTAGCGTTGATCAAACATATCATTAAAGGTTCAAATGTTAATTTCATACATGATAAATTAACTATTTTAACCTATTTAAATTTTAACCACTTACCTCACACACTTCTCTTTCTCGTGGCAAGTAGCTTAAACGCGAGTGGTTTGTTTCGCCTTGCCTCAAAAGTGACTTTCAAAAACATTAGAGACCTGTTAACGAAAACAGGAATTAATAATTGTGAAATTGCTTAACCAGTTTCCCGTATTCGAGTATGATTTTGCGGATTCATGAGAATTTATCTGCTGTAAAAGAATTAAAGTAGTTTCAGTTCCACTTCCACCAACCTTCAGCATTTCAGCACATCTGTTGTGTAAAAGTCACGTACGGTCAAGACGTGTCTCTGTTTCTTCAAATGTATCATAATAACCCCCACAAGGCCCACATGCATACTTATTTTGGCTAAACGCTGAATAAGGCTACTGAACTCAATTTTGAATGCAAAATGGCTAGGCTACTCGTGTGATCCGTGCCGACTTTTTCGGGGGTGGTGGAAGTGGGTGATCGGTCACGAATTTGCAGAATTTGCAGAACCTCCCCAAGAACCTCCGCAAACCTCAAAAAAGAAAAAGAAAAAAAGAAGCCCATTTACATTTATGATTATTATGTAAATAGCATGTAAAAGAAAGAAAAAATTCAGTCATTTGCCAACTTTCTTTTTTTTTTATAGCTTAGGCTAAACCTGGACCATACATATTTTCCACTATATAATATATAGGCTATATAGGCCTACACTTTAATCAAGGAATAATTAGCCTATTTTGGGAAAGGCAGAAGTGCTACTTTTTCCTCAGTTTTCCTCCTTCCTCTGAAAGCACATTGTTTTTTTTATTTGAATGAATCAAGAACAACAAACCATCATAGCCACACACAAAAAGAGAAGGAGAAGGCTATTACACCGTATGAAAGCTGAAAGCTGAACTGAGCTGCATATTGCTCAATTCGTTTTCTGTAATTTTTCGCATTGTGCAATCATTGTTTTCTTAGCGGTTATGCAAAATATCTACAGATAGCCTAGGGTGTGCCAAATGAGATCTGGTGGTAGCGACACAAATTTCTGCCTCACTGCATGATGGTGTTAAATAAAAAGCTAATTTGATTATGATTTACGTACTACGTAGTCTATAATCATATATATATATATATATATATATATATATGTGTGTGTATGTATGTATGTAGGCTATGTATATAGGCAGGCTATGTATGTATGTAGACTCTATGTATAGAACTATGGAGACAGATTAGAATCATTAATAATTCACGCAGAAAACCTGATTTACACATGCGTAGACAATTTCACATGCATAAAACCTAATTCACGTACACACAAAAAAAATTCACGTGCGTGGAAATTTTTTCACCCCACAAAAACCAATTCACATGCGCAAAATAAATTTATATATTCATAAAATACATTTCACAAATGCAAAACACAATTCGTAGATATACAACTGTGTGCAAAAACCTTTGAGTGTTTAAAATGTACGAGTTTATCCCTGAATGTGGACGTGCAATCGTCATTCACGTGTGAATCGCCTCGGATGTGTGTGTGTGTGTTTTTGAGACTTTCCTGGCAGAGCTTTTGACCCACGCGGATCAGTCGTACTCTTTATCCAATCAGATGCGAGCTTACCATTCAACCAATCATATATGGAATCCCCTGAGAGTGCATTCTAGGAGCACGGTTCTGCGCACCATTTGCGCAATACAGATTAATTAGAACGGAAATGAAGCCTCAATGAAGCTTTCAATCCAGCATGGCGAACGAAGAACGGGTACGAGTTTAGTTTATTTAATAAAAGTCTGAGTATACACGGTTTATCGTTTACTCCAGGGGTGCCCAATCCTACTCCTGGCGATCGACTGCCCTGCACAGTTCATCTCCAACCCTAATCAAACACACCTGAAGCAACCAATTAAGGTCTTCAGAGCACGTCAGGATCACTTGAAAATGAAAGGCAGGTGTGTTTGATTAGGGTTGGAGATGAACTGTGCAGGACAGTAGTGGTGGGCAGATCGAGGCTTCGTTAAGCAATGAAACAGTTGATCCAAATGTGCCATATTGTTTCGAGGCTTCGAATCAATCCGACACCCGTCTCCACGGTGACACCTAGTGGTCACTTGCAGGTGTTGATCCTGAAACAACCTTGACGAGCCATTAAAAAAATGTGTTGTTTTTTTATTATTGTATTTTTCTAATATGTGACACTTGTAACCTATAGGCTCATCATCACTGTGCATAATGTTATTTTGGTCCTGCAAAATGAATATTAATAAAGGAAATCAAGCCACAATGTCTCACTTTTTTAGAGATTTTTATTCAAAAATATTAATTTCTCTGCTGTGGAAGGACTTGGGAAAAAATCCTCTCACAAGGGACACTTGTTGCTGGCATGCAACGAAATGTTTTAGCTAGGACATACAAATGAGGAAAGATTACTGCTCTCTCTTTCCAGTAAGTTAGTGGATCATGAGTTCTGGGCATCTATCTATCCAAATCTATCTATCTATGTATCTATCTATATGAATCTATCTATGTATCTAGATATGTATCTATAATCTATCTATGTACCTAGATATGCATCTATAATCTATCTATGTATTTATATATGTAGACTATCTATAGCCTATTTGTATCTATCTATTAATCTAGCTGTCTATATTTATATCTATCTATTGATGTGTCACTATGTAGGCTATACTCTGTCTGTCTCTAGCCTATCAGTCAATGTGTTGTGTAAATTTAAATGTAAGCCTAGCCTATAGCTAACTAATCAAATCGCACTGTCACTATATCACCAAAAATCCGCTATCTCAAAATCAAACTGTAAACGATAAACCGTGTATACTCAGACTTTTATTAAATAAACTAAACTCGTACTCGTTCTTCGTTCGCCATGCTGGATTGAAAGCTTCATTGAGGCTTCATTTCCGTTCGAATTAATCTGTATTGCGCAAATGGTGCGCAGAACCGTGCTCCTCGAATGCACTCTCAGGGGATTCCATATATGATTGGTTGAATGGTAAGCTCGCATCTGATTGGCTAAAGAGTACGACTGATCCGCGTGGGTCAAAAGCTCTGCCAGGAAAGTCTCAAAAACACACACACACACATCCGAGGCGATTCACACGTGAATGACGATTGCACGTCCACATTCAGGGATAAACTCGTACATTTTAAACACTCAAAGGTTTTTGCACACAGTTGTATATCTACGAATTGTGTTTTGCATTTGTGAAATGTATTTTATGAATATATTAATTTATTTTGCGCATGTGAATTGGTTTTTGTGGGGAAACATTTTTTCCACGCACGTGAATTTTTTTTGTGTGTACGGGAATTAGGTTTCATGCATGTGAAATTGTCTACGCATGTGTAAATCAGGTTTTCTGCGTGAATTATTAATGATTCTAATCTGTCTCCATATTGAACGAACAGCATGGACATTCAGCTAACTCTTCTTGATGCACGGTCTGTTTGGTCAAGTCCATCTGTTAGACTCACTCCTGTCTAATGGCCCCATCTACAGGAGTACTTTGGAACTCACAAAAGTAATTCAATTACGATTAACAATAGTATTAATACATTTAATTGAACCTATTTGTTAACTCATTACTCATACTGGCTAAATTTTATTCATCTTCATTAACATTCAACAACTTTTATTACAAGGGAATTTCCAGTAGTTGAGAGCACCATTAACCTCGGAGTCGCAAGAAATAATAAGTAACATTTATGATTCATAGAGCGTCATTAATATTCATCTATCTGATGGCTGAATCTAGCCATCTTGTATTACGTAACATTCACGCCATGCTTTTTCATAGCTGTCAACCACATAAACGCCTGTAATCAGAGGTGTCAAAAGTATTCACATTCATTACTCAAGTAGAAGTATACTAGGGTTTAAAATGACTTCTGTAGAAGTTGAAGTATCAACTCTAGCTTTTTACTCAAGTAAAAGTGTAAAAGTACTGGATTTTAAAACTACTTAAAGTATAAAAGTAAAAGTAATGCAAGGCAAAAAATGCCATTAAGGACAAAAACTTAGACCGCGCCAAAGGGGCCTATAGTGCGTCCCAAAAAAGAAATTCTAAGGCCATAATGACTATAATGTTATATATATTAAAATGTAAATGTTGAAAAACTTGTGAGGCACTAGGCTATCTGTTTCAGCATAATAAGGATTTCGAATATTGCCATCTTTGTGTGGATATTTTGACACACACACAAACACACACACACACACTCTCTCTCTCTCTCACACACACACTCTCTCTCCTCTCTCTCTCACATACACGCACGCTCTCTCACTCTCACACACACACACACACACTCTCTCTCTCTTCTCTCTCACACACTCTCTCTCTCTCCTCTCTCTCTCTCACACACACACTCACTCTCTCTCTCTCTCTCTCTCTCTCTCTCACACACACACACACACACACACACACACACACACTCTCTCTCTCTCTCTCTCTCCTCTCTCTCACACACACACGCACACACTCTCTCACACACACACACACACACTGTCTCTCTCTCTTCTCTCTCACACACACACACACACTCACACTCACACACTCTCTCTCTCTCACACACACACACACACACACACACACACACACTCAGTCTCCCTCTCACACACACACACGCACACACTCTCTCTCCTCTCTCTCTCACACACACAACACGCACGCGCGCACGCACACACACACACACACACTAACGATTATGTTTGCCACTTATCCCGCGATTGTCATAGTAGGCAATATTGTAAAAACGGCTGTCCCCAAAGCAATATTTGACGCGATTTGCCCCGTATTCTTGAGCACAAAACTGTTGATTCATTTCTACCTCGCTTACCGCATCTACAGTAGGTTTCCTTCGGAGGAGTTATGCAGCTTCGCACAACCAAAATGTAAGTTAACTAGCACTACAGCGCGCCGCGCGGACAGCCTCTCACAAGTTAGAAAGAAAACACAAAGCCAATCAGTTTAGCGATGTGTGTTCAGGAGACGGGACTCAGAAGTGCTAGTAGGGCCCCTCATGCACTAAATGTGTATTTTGTCCGTTTTGACCATAGATTGCCCCACCCTGTTAATAGGCTTGTTTGAGATGCGCCTTGCCTCGCCTGAAATGTATGCGAGAGTAGGCGGCTGCAGTGAGGGGAGGAGTGAAAAAAGTGCAGGCAAGCCGGACAGATCTCTCTTCTTGTAATGGATCAGACACCTACGAGATCAAACGCGGATATCACGGGATTCACGCTCGTGCACGGTGTTGCTAATAAACTGGATGTAATTTAAGTTCTGTTGCTTTTATAAGAAAATATATATAATGAACAAAACACTCAAAGTTCTTGTTATTTAATTACATACCAAAGACATGTTTATCAATATTGTTTTACTTTAATTACATATGACAACAATCAAATAACCCATTTAGAGATCACACTGTCAGAGAGTTTGGGAATACTCACACATATGCAATAATGATGTGATCATTGCAGCTGGCCCACCTTTACAGGTACTCTGCCCTGCCCCATTTGTGAGCCAGTGGTATTGCTCTCTCCTCTCCTTCTCTCCTCCTTCCAAGCACCATCCTTGTCCCTGGGCCAGCTCAAGGCTTGGCAACATCTCTCAACACTACAAGAGTTTGGTGGCTACTGGTCATCAGATGGGCACCCCCCTTCCTTGGTGTTTCGTCGATTTAAGCCCATAACACCTCGGGAGGGCTCGACAGCAGATCCACCGTCTTGGATCTACCCCTGCTGACCACCACCCAACTCTATGCCGTTTTTAGTCCTTCAACAGGTTTGCTCTGCCACCGCACCTGCTGTTTCCGACTGTTCAGTGACATTGCCTATCAGCCGTTTCCTGGCCATCCCTTCAATCCCCAACAATCCAAGTGTTCTCCAGAGCGACTGTCCAGCAAAACCTCTGCAGCCGACCTCTACTGGTAGATTCCAGGCCTTCCATCCTTTTTGCTGGCTCTCGAGGATAAGGCTTTGATATTTTTTGAGCTTACGCTCATGTGCCTCCTCCATCCTCTCTTCCCAGGGTACTGTTAACTCTATGAGCACCACCTGCTTGGTACCTCTAGACCAGAGTACAATATCTGGTCTGAGGCTAGTGAGTGCTATCTCCTTTGGGAATTTGAGCTGCTTCTTCAGGTCTGCCTGCATCTCCCAGTCATTTGCTGAGGCCAGGACCCCTCTGCTCCTCCATACCGCTGCAGTGCTCTCTCCTGTCTTGACAAAATGGATAAAGTGGTGCCCATCAGAAAGTTGTTTACGATTCTTCCTTGCCTGTTCCACACCATCCGCCAACCGAGACAGGATCTTTTCGTGACGCCACTGGAATTTCCCGTCTGCCAAACTTGACCGGCATGCTGAAAGGACGTGCTCAAGATTGGCTGTCTTTCCACACAGCGTGCAGCTGGGGTTCTCTGCATGCCATCCCCCAAATGTGGAGGTTTGATGGAGTAGGCAGGACAGCGTAGACAAAACACATCAATAACTTTATCCGACATCCTTCCATGGTCCAGATGTCCTGCCACGTCAGGGCCCTTTCTCGCACGCCCTCCCACCTTGTCCAACTGCCCTGTTTTTCATGCCAACAGCCTTGACATGCCGGGTTTCCTCCTCTGCTTTACGGACCTCCCTCTGCACCATGCCGCGACGTTCTTTTGGGTCAGCTTTTTTCCAGCTTGTTCTGGTGGAGCAACCCAGTCCGAACCTGCCCAGAGCTACTGTCACAACGATGTCAGCGTGATGCAGTCGATCCTCAGCCTCCGTCAGTGCTCTGCTGGCTGACTATTTACGACCTGTCCTGACCACAATACCTGCTTGGCGTACTCTTTCGTCCTTGCTGTCTCGCAGCATCATGGCCTGGCGTGTCTTTGTCGCTTTATACTCCTCGACCACAGCTTGCTGCCTGTGCTATACAAGCCAATGGAGCAGAAGCTTCTTGGGACGCCGAGCCACCTCCTCAAATAGGTGTTAATCTTCCTCTCTAATCCCTCGACGGTAGAGACGGGTACCTCATAAACAAGCAGAGGCCAGAGCATCCTAGGAAGTACTCCGTGTTGGTAACCCCAGGCCTTATACTTGCCGGGTAGGCCGTTCTTCCCTAGGGATGTCATCCAGGTATCTACTTGGATAATCATCTCCCTCACACTCTGCTTATCATTGAGGTCTGCCCTGTACCATTTCCCCAAGCTCTTCACCGGTCTCTCTTGGACCGTTGGGATGATGGTATCTTTGATCCTGAAGCGGAACCTTGTACCTGGTACATTATGTTCGTTTTTACATATCTTACCACATCTGCAGACCCGGGATAAATCGTTTACCTGTTCCATAGCATAATTTATACACATAAAAACATGAAATCAGAGTTTTAAATTCAAACATTTCAAAAGAGAACAATACATCACGGTTGTTTAAACCAATGAGCATTAAGCTGTGTCGTCAGCAAGTCGTTTCCCATCGTGCTTTTGATCAGCGCAGTCGGTAGAGAGCAACTGTGCTCGACTGCAGAATCCGACACGTGCGGCTTGCGCTCGCGAGAGTGTTTTTTTACATACGTCAGCATGACATCAGAGCAAGGCGGACCGCACTCGGACACATTTCTAACCGGCATGCATCTCGCGCTGATCACCGGTGACCGATTTCTGCGCAGATTTTGCTCATCTCAAACAAGCCAGTGACCATAGTACAATGTTTACCTGTTGCCGAGCCACACCTTCACGCAGTGATTGACAGGGCGGGGCGGGCACGTGATCGGCTCAGAATGCATTTTCAAATTGCACATTGAATTTTGCTACATTCATTGCGGGACACTTAAGGGAAATGCAATCGCAAGTGTCTTAACTGTGAGTGTAAATGCAATTAAGAAAAAATAACATTTAAATTACAATTTTGCTACAGTTTTTGCTTGAACATGTTCAACATATCTAATAATTTCTGTAATACATTTTAATTTTGCAACTTATAAAGCATTAAAATATGTATTCAATTTACAAATTAAAATTAGTGTATGAAATGGCAAATGTAAATTATATAATTGAATTTTCATTTTCATTTTGCACCAAACGATGCTCAAATTTATGGGGAAATTAAATTTTAAATACAGAAATGCATTCATTGCCATTTTATATATTGCACTGTCATTTTGCATATTACATTTCAAATTGAATATTGCTACCTATAAGCTTCTATAGGATTAGGTCATACGTCAAAGGAAAATTTGTTGCACTCAAGCTGAAAAATCGTTTAGAGGTGGATTTTTCTCATAGACAGTAGGCTAGGCCTATATAAAAGATTTTTCTACACGTATTTAGTTTAATATTTTTTTTTAGTTTTAATTACACTTTAAATACTTTTGTACTAAATGTTAGTTGTCAAAAGAGTTCGATTATTTGATTTCCTCCTTATTGGTTAATGGTTAGTGACCTCATAGACTACTTTGGGCCGACGAGCGACTCCTGCAGGCATCTTTTCTACACGCATCTTTTCTAGTTCCTTTATTTCTGTCATCCCTGACAACCGAGTAATCAAAGTGAATGGAGTTACTAGACCAGATTGAGCAAAAGTGTAGGAATAACAGCGCGATGATCATAGCTCTATCCGTATTCTGATTTGATTTTAGAAGAATGGATATAACAGAAATATGAAAGGAAAACGCCTGTTATTTTAATCTTAACCCTATTTAATCGTAATTGTTTGACCAGGAGAAAGCGTGTACAACAAAATAAAAAACTATACAAAAACATGTTAGCTTTAAGCTAGCTAGTGCTAACCTCAGACTAGCATGTGTGTGGAATAAGAGACACTGGGACACAGTGATGACAAAACTGATGTAAACCGACGGACTATGGGCTCATTTGAGTCTCAAAACAACTTAACTTCACGTAAGAAGATTATATTTATATTTGATCGACCGTTGGGAAACTTCGAACCTGGCCCGTAAACACCAAGGTAAACCAAAACAGCTAGTTAGCCAAAACTCGCTGTTTTTCTTAAATAAAGTGTCGAGTGTACTTTATCTGATTAACGTTACTAGCAAATTATATGTGTCCACATCAGAATAAATGTATGTTAGCTAGTTTATGTCACCGTTTTGAAGTCATGATTTTGTCAGCTAGGCAGATTCTGTCAGGCTGTATCTGCTAGATGTTTAGCTAACGTTATTTTGTATTATGTCAACACACATTTGTTAAAGTTAATCAGCAGTGGGTTTCATGTAATTCACTGTTTCTTGATTATTTTGAATTTCTCCGCGTATATTATACATGTAAGCTTTGCTGCCTAGGTCAAGCGTTGTTCATATGAACTTAAATTAGATTTAACCCGCTAACTATTAACATACAGTAAGCCCAGGAATGCATTAGTCAGCACATGCTACAAAGAAAATGTTTTCATTTTTTTTATTTTACTAAAACGTTTTTGGTTGCAAATATAAAAAAAAATGGTGACTGGCAAATTAAAGGTATTATCATTGGAAAATTAACAATTGCTTTTAAGAGTACGGTTTTCTGAATAAAAACTGACACCATCACTTTTAAGAGATTAATAGAAGTTTTGAGGAAGCTTAGTTGCATTGCTAAATGTTTATTATACTACATAGAATAATTGAAAATGTAGTTTTTTTTTATTATTTGAAAGGGTTTTTGTAGAAGTGTGAGCTTGTGTACACAGAACACAAACTGCATACTTTCACTCTGATTACAAAGTTACAGTTTTAACAATATAGATAAATATCTACTGTCTGGTCATGGTCAGCAGTTGTTTTGTACAAGTATATATTGTCATAATGCATTTTTTTTTTTTTTTACTGTCCTTTAAGACTCCACAGGTAAATAGAATAAACTAATAGATATCACCATGCATCTTCAGTTGATTAATCACAGAACAAGACAATTGTTTTGTATTGTACGTTTTCTTGAAATGTTGTCTATGCAATAATTGCCATACATTTTCTGAACAGAAGTCTGAACATTGGATAAAGCGAAGTTCAAAATGCGTTTAAATTTGTTAGAATAATAATGTTTTTTGCATAGGGGACTTTAACTCTTTTTATCACACATAAAATCAGAAAATACTGTCAGGGAAAAAAAATGTTCACCATGTTTTTAGGAATAAAGTGAGTGATGTATAAATCAGGACGAATGATAAAAAACCTTCTGAATATAAATGTTGAGACTACTGGGTCAGTGAATTGAAATCAACAGATGCAAATTGATAAAGTGTAATAAAATAAATACACTTAAATGTGTATTTTAAATATTTTCTTTCCACTAGTCTAAGCAAAATAGTCCAACATCTGAAAATTTAGCAGTGCATGGAAAAAAAAAACAATTTGGTTTTGCTTGTAGTGTCTTCCCTTAAAAACGAAGCAGTTGAGAGATCCAGAGGCTGGTATGCGTGTCTGTCATAACCTCCGCTCACTGACTCATTTAGTTCCTCTGTGTGGGTCGCCACTTGTTTGCAACCTTGGTACAATGCAGATAAGCTGAAAACCAGAACGACGGGTTGCTGACAAGTCTGAACACTGTCTCAAAGCATTTCTGATCGCTTTATTAACTGTGCATCTTTATAAGTTAACGTAAAGCCTGCTCTTATATGGTGGTGCCGTTTTTCCATGTTACCCAGTGTCGTTCAATAACAACTGGGATATCTTATTTAATTGCTTTGTCTTTGTTAGGGGCTAGTCACATCGATGGGGCCACTGCGTAATCCTCTTGTCAGAATCCACGGATTACAGTCTGTTTGGTAGTGGTTGGTTTCCATCCTCCGTATGACCCTCACATCTGTTATCATAGTCTTCCTTGCTGAGTGCTAGACATGTACGTGACCCCATTCATCCGAAGTCGAATAGCTTTGTCCCTCATGTCATTCCAAACCTGTATGACTGACTTTCTTCTGTGGGGAGTTTAATTTGTCCATACAATGAAAGTCAATGGGGTTCAATGTTATTTGGACAATTTTTTTGTGTTTCCCAGAAGGTTTGGAATGAGATGAGGGTGAGTAAATGTTGACAGGGCTTTCATTTTAAGACATTATATTACTTTATTACCAGAAGCAACACAGAAGTATATCTTGACCTTTGTATTGACTGATTTTTCTATTCTGTTTGCTCATGCAAATAGGCCTAGGTCTTTCTCCATTGATACACCATTCTCGTTCGGTCACTTGATTATATACCTTTTGAATTTGAACAACCAACTTTTTTTGCGAGCTCTTTTTATATTTATCATAACATCTTCCCACAGGAGCTTTCTTTGCAAGGTTATCTTATCTTTTTAAGTAAACAACCTAGCAGAGTCTCATAATGGATTTATCACCTCTCACTCTATAGACTAAATATACCACAGACCTGTAATTGCTGACTGCACAGTTTGCGACTGCGTCTGACTGCTTCAAAAAGATAAAGGTCATGTAATCGGAAGTGGTGAATGAATGAAAGGCCAGGTAGTTTAGACAAAAGCTACTTTCTTATTTTCCACGTTTGTGGATTAACTTTTCCTGAAAAGGTTTGAGCCAGCCTTAAAACAGTAACCGTAACCGCCCACTTTTTCAGTGGCCTTGTTTATGCATTTTCCCATGATTTTTTTTTCCCCATAGGCATTTAAAAAAGCTCAATGCCATGAACCAAACCAACCAACACTGAGATAACAGATTAAAACTTAGATTTGAAGCACAAAATATTTAAAGGTACTGGTAATTACGCTTGTGATAAAGAAGCAGAATCAAGTCTTTTATGAGGATATGAACTACTCATCCCAGGAAGCACTGCATTTATTTATATATATATATATAATCATATAAGCTGCAATTCAAAAGTAAGGTTTAAAAAAAAAAAAATAAAGTTATTGAATGTGTCTTATGCTCACCATGGCTGCGTATTTGATCAAAAACGTGTTAAAAACGCGTTGTGAAATTGTTTTGCAATTAAAAAATTTCAAATGTATTCCTGTGATGGCAAATCTGAATTTTCAACATCATTACTCCAGTCTTCAGTGTCACGTGATCCTTCAGAAATCATTCTAATATTCTGATTTGGTCATTAGAACATTTCTTATTATTATCAATGTTAATATTTTATATTTCTGCTTAATATTTTTGTGTAGACTGACCCCAAACTTTGGAACGGTAGTGTGTCACCATATGACATCAGCTTCTGATTGGTGGATCTCATGTGTGTGTGTGTTTGTTTGTTTTGTTTATTGTTAAAAAAATCAATATCTCTGCGGCGGAAAATTAATGAGATTTGTACTTCCAGACTAGAACCCTACTTTTGCAGTTTATGTTTCGAAATATCAGACCCTGCAATCAGATTTAAAGCAGCACTAGGTTACTTTTCTTTTTTTTGCTCTCGGGGTCCCCCTACAGTTGGGAAACAGTATTGTCCTCTACTACTGTCGTAAACTCTGTCATACATGCACGTGCATTTGTTGACAACCATGATAGCCCTGAACACTGTAGGAGGAGTTCACATGCAGGTGTTCTGCTTGCGTCGCGTGTGAAATGTCTTCATCCAGGTACAGTGGCATATATTTCAGGCAGCATGTCATGATATGAATATAATTTCATGTTTTTTTTTTTTTTTTTCAAACGACAATCGCGATGCTCACGTTTACAAGCCAGCGTCATTATAGTAGCCTAGTCTATTGGTTACCGTTTTACTGAATCTATATGATACTTCAATGCAATGTTTGAGTGGTAGATATAATAACCATATATCGTCAATATTATAATATCAAGCTACCATAGATGAATCTGAAAATTTTACAAATCGATTTGCATTATAGCTTGTTTATTTGTTTACAAATAAACAAATATCACAGACATGTTAGGTATCCTAAAATATTATTTTGTACATCTTATATATTTACTTGCAAGAATGTAGCCCCTATCAAACTTGTACACGCCGTTTAGACATAGGCTTTCATTTGATATTTGAAAGTCCGCATCGGTCGAGCATGCCACCTTTGATTTGTGAAAATACATTCAGATTATTATTATTTTTTGGGGTCTGAGTCTGAGTTGTATAGTATTTTCTTTGACACTGGTGGCTCATCCGACTTTGTTGTGTTATCCTCATAGACAGTGGTTATCCTCCTCGTCCGTCTCTCCCCCCATTTCACACAATAGATGTAAATAGACAGTTTTTAAAAAGCTAGCTAGCAACTAAACTCACACTGTATCATCTTGGATGTGTGTTGATGCGCGCGCGCGACCGACCGACAGCACAGGCAGTTGCTAGGCGATAAGTTGAGCTTCTAATCAAATAAAAGTAAACGCCTGGCATTGGCTAATCCACTGTTTTACCCGTTTTTACCATGGTTTTTACCCGTTTACGGACACAGGATTGGATGTACTGTACACAACTATGAAGAAAACACAGTAGCGGTAGACGGAAACGGTTTAATTTGAAACCAGGAAATTCTACTTTAGAAGTATATTTTCAACAAAAAAACGGGACAATTCGTGTCCCGGGAAAGAATATGAATTTTCTGGGACTGTCGCTCAAAAAAGAGAATAATCCCTGGAAAACATCGGGCACCCCTCCTCCTTCAGCTCACGCCAGCGAGGAAACGCTAGCCCAATGTTGATCCTCGTTCTGCCTTTAATACGATCACTTTCTCGTTTCCTCTTGTTGCTTTCCAACGACAAAACCTTTGCTTTCTTGCTTTTCTGTCTGCTTCGGCTATGACTATAACATTTGGCAAACAAACGCTAGTTTGGCTCGCACGTCCGACTTTAAGGAAGTGGGGGTGGTGGTGGAAGTGACGTATATGCCGTAAAGCAGTCGAATTTTGTAGTTCTCTTTGTTCGCCGGTTACTACCCGAAACCCGAAGTTTAAAAGTACGATTAAAAACGCTACAGACCCCGTCGGGCTATGGCAGACGTGTCATTCAACCTATTGCAAGTCAATGTACCATCACAAGAGACTTGGAAATATATTATTAAGGTTGAAAAGTAACCTAGTGCTGCTTTAAAGAAACAAATTGGGTTTATCCAGTCAGTGTGAACAAAGCCTTGATGTGCTTGATATTGATGCTGTCATTCATTTTTGTCTTTAATTTTATTTTTGAGTCAGCAGAGAGGTGATGGGGGTTGGGTGGAGTCAGGCAATGACACTAGCAGTATTGGATCTCGGGTCAAACTCAGGTCACCTGCACAATCTCTGGAGCATGTGCACTACACACTAGGTCACTTCTCCAACTGTGATGGTCTTATTCTGATACGGTGTTGTTGTATAGAGGCACTGTTGCAATAATTGACCTCCCTTTTCCTGTCTTTTGTCTTTGCAGAGGCAATGTCACTTGATGGATGGTTATGAGATTTAGCAGCCAGACGGGAGAACCATGGATAAGGTTGAGCAACCTACCTCAGAAATGAAATGTGACGGCCCAGTAGATGGAGTCACGAAGGGCCAGGCGTCTCCACGGACAGACTTGAAGTCTGTCCCGATTCTTGAAGAGACGATATGGAAGGCAGTCCGGGAGGGTAAGTCTGCATCCTCGGACTGTGGAGGGATGTCAGACCTACAGGAGCCGGGCTCAGCTTCGGGTGAGGAGGTCGAAGGCAGCGAGACGTCAGATGCCATAGGATTAGCGGTCTCGCCCGGCAGCAAGGGATCATGGGGGGCGAATTTACAGAATGGAGACGGAACGCCGCAGGAGAGTCCTCAACAGAATAGTGACACTTCTGTAACAGGTAAAAACCCATCTTGTGGGTTTGCTGTAAATGGCTCTTTTATTGTTTTGTTTCATCTGACCATAGAACACAGTCCTGACTCCTGTTGAGGATGGATTTTCTTGAAACCCTCTAAATAAAACAACTTGTGGGGATGTAGGTGCTGTTAGATATTTTTGGAGGCTTTCTGACCCCAAGACTCAACTATTCTCTGCAATTCTCTAGCTGAGATCCTTGGAGAGTCTTTGGCCTCTCGAACTATTGTGTATTAAGACAATAATATAGACACGCGTCCTCTTTCAGGCAGATTTGTAATATCTCAATTTGCTACTGTCTTTTTTTTGGTAAAGCTGTGCATCAGAACCATGTTCTTTGGTTTTATTTCCTTCAATTTCAATCATTTTACTTCAACGAAAGGTTAGTTTTTGTGAATTGCTTGAATGTAAAATCAAAGGATAAACAATGCAGATTTATTTCCATAGCCATCTTTGCTCATATTTACCAAGGGTGCTGATAATTCTGACCACGACTGGATATTCATGTTGTAGCGACAATGACCTTCTTGTCACTTAGAGGTGTTGTAGGATTATTTCTGATGTGTGAGATCCAAACAAGACGCTTCCAGTCCAGTACTGCATTTATCCCTTTATTTGTCACAGTTCCGATGCCAAAACACATTCTAATCCACAAGTTTGGATGTCCACAATCCTGACACAGTCAAAAATGGTTTTCTTCCCTCATTAGTTACACTTGACTTCATTTACTCTCTGGCTACCTTTTAAACCCAGTGTCCAACAGTGGAATTACAAGAAATTATAAATAGAGCATAATGGCTCTTACACATGTATTAATTGTATATTTAATATATATTTTTTAATACTTTTACATTATACACAATATATTTTTATGATTTAGATTCTTTACTTGGTTTCATCCTTGATTGAAACTCAACAAAGAAAAATTAATAGGAGAATAAAATCAATAGAAGTACTTAAAACATTTTAAATGCAGTTTTATCTATAAAATGCCATAATATCATGATTTGTGATGTATAAAATATGGTATAGAATTGTTTTTCTTCCTTGCATTTAGACAATTTGACAATTTATGTCAGATTATACAATAATGAATAGTTAATGTTTTATAGTTTAAAATGTATGTTTTCTTCATAAAACATATACTTTTGTAGTGCTCTCATAAGAGATGTTTTAAGTAGTTTCTCTCTGTTTCTCTCTCACTTTTATAGATCCATTACAGGCACCCTCTCTCTCGTTGTCAGACCAGTTACGGCTGGGTCGAGATGACCCCAGTAATTTGGGCCTGAACGTTGAGTGCCGCATATGTGGAGATAAAGCCTCAGGATTTCATTATGGAGTTCATGCTTGTGAAGGCTGCAAGGTAATTTTTCTGAAATTTTGCAACTACTGCAGTCCAGGTTTTTCACAAACCGTGGGCGCATTTATGGCCTAAAATAGACCATCTATTATAAACCAACATTAAAGGTACCGTAAGCGATACTACCTGACATATATTACTGAAATAGATATCCTGAGAAATAACACCTGTCTCTGTGACAGCCCAAGGTTCTGTAAACAGCCAATACAATTTTTGAAATCCAAAATTTAGAAATCCAGTCTGCATGATGTGAATTCACTGACATGACTTAGACTTAGAGGGAGGCAGGGTGTGTGTTTGAAGGGATGAGCCGTCTAATTGAAGTCTAAAATCTATCATCTTTAATAAAAAAACACTCTGTTTCTTTACCTTGTATGTAAATTAATGTAAATGTAAATGTACCTTAAGTCACTGGGCTTCCTAATGCTTTTCCATGGTGAAATATTTCAGTGATCCAAGCACATGTGTGCCTTGCTGTTTTTCAGTGAGTCATCTTTTTTTTTTTAAGGGTTTTTTCAGACGCACCATTCGTATGAAGCTGGAGTATGAGCGTTGTGAGCGTGCCTGTAAAGTCCTGAAAAAGAGCCGGAACAAATGCCAGTACTGTCGCTTCCAGAAGTGCCTGGCATTGGGCATGTCCCACGATGGTGAGAAGCTGCTCATTTGTACTGCTCGTTTTACATTCACTTAAAAAGTACAAACCGCTTATTAATAGTCATGCTCAGCAATTACTATTTTGGTGTACATAAATGGCTTTTTGAATATATGCTGAGCTTGTTTTTGTTTCTTTGTCTCAGCAATCAGGTACGGACGTATGCCAGAGGCGGAGAAGAAGAAGCTAGTGGCAGGGCTCCTCGCCGGGGAGAACCTGAAAAGCTCTAGTGGGGCTGACCTCAAAACACTGGCTAAGCACGTCAACACAGCCTACCTGAAAAACCTCAACATGACCAAGAAGAAAGCACGAAGCATCCTCACGGGCAAGACGAGCTGCACAGCGGTATGCACTCAGCTTTTAGTAAGATGCCACCAACATTCTCCGTTTATTTTAGCATTGATGCCCTGATATTAAAATTCTGACAATAAGCCAATATTTATTTTGATGTTATTGTTGTTTTTGAATTGTCATTGTTATTTGTTTTTGTATTTTACACAAAAAGCATTTTTAACGCATTTGTGTTCTCATTTCATCTCCAGCCTTTTGTGATCCATGATATGGACTCACTGTGGCAGGCTGAAAACGGGCTGGTCTGGAACCAGCTTAACGGAGCACCACCCAACAAAGAGATTGGGGTCCATGTCTTCTACCGCTGCCAGTGCACCACAGTGGAAACTGTGCGAGAGCTAACCGAGTTTGCCAAAAACATCCCTGGCTTTGTGGATCTTTTCCTAAATGATCAGGTGAGAACCATCCATGTTACCTATTTAACTTATAATTGGTTAAATCTTTTGTTTAAAGACTAGGACGTATTATGCAATACTCACTTGTTTTTGAACATAATTATGTCTGCATTGTGTACACATCCACCCAATTGTAAAAATCCATCAACTCAGTTTGTTATTTTATATTATGGCGAGCCTTAAATTTTTTAATGTGAAACACTGATTTATAATAGGCTTACCATAGTGAATCAGGACAAGACAAATACACAGAAGTAAGATTTTGAAGAAGGATTGATGTTTATTTTTTTAAAGTCACATATTGTACCTTTTAAGTATTAACCCATACTCTTCCACTAAATTCGTCTCACACCTTTTCAGGTAACTGTTACTATTTAGCTAACTCTGGTTCTCTTTCAGGTAACACTGTTAAAATATGGAGTCCATGAGTCCATATTTGCGATGCTCCCATCTCTCATGAACAAAGACGGGCTGCTGGTGGCCAATGGGAAGGGCTTCGTGACGAGAGAGTTCCTGCGTAGTCTACGCAAACCTTTCAGTGAGATCATGGAGCCCAAGTTTGAGTTTGCGGTGAAATTCAATGCCCTGGAGCTGGATGACAGTGACCTGGCTCTGTTTGTGGCAGCCATCATACTGTGCGGAGGTAAGGCCATGCTGTTCGATTGATCAGCATGTTTTCTTGTCCTTTGTTGTTATTTATACAATTTACATCCACATCTGAATTTGTTATGGGGTAATGTCAGTGAAATGAAAACACAACAAAGAGATCTAAAGCTTGTTTATAATAACAGAAAATGGTAGCTAAAAAGGGTCTTTCTTTGCTCTAGATCGTCCTGGGCTGATGAACGTGAAGCAGGTAGAACAGATTCAGGACGGTGTCCTGCAAGCTCTGGACCAACATCTTCAGGTGCACCACCCTGACTCTTCTCATCTCTTCCCCAAACTGCTCCAGAAGATGGCCGACCTCAGACAGCTGGTCACAGAGAACGCCCAGCTGGTTCAGATGATCAAAAAGACTGAATCTGAGACCTCCCTTCACCCGCTTTTACAGGAGATCTATAAAGACATGTACTGAGCTCACAGACTCACGGACCTGACAAGAGAATGCTCTTCAACTTCCCTCCTGAATGGAGAGAGTGCACACACCTTTATGGCACTACGGTGCCATTTTTTTTTAATGAATTTTTGTAAAGGACTTTTACAAATACTGACTTTGAATACTGACATTTTCTCTGATTTTGTGGAGTGTTTTTTATTTAAACTCAAATCTGTTCTTATAGGCCTATACAGGACGCAGAACATCGTCATTGTTTACTACTACTATTAGCATCATGTTATTCTTTGTGTGCTTGATGAGGGCTAACACCTTTAGAAGTTGTCTTTTCCATTATGGTTTTGATTTGCAAGTACATTTAAGTGATATCTAGTATGTTTCTTTAAGGAATTCAGAGCGCAATCAAGCTCTTGAAATGCCACTTACTGTATGCGTTTAACTTTGTAGGGCTTTTATTTTTGTGATAGTTCTTGTCCACCTGCTTCTGTTTGATTTGGCGCTTTTAGTACTAAAGTAAAAGGTACTCCACACAACTGTACAGCAGTCAGGTATATTGTTTTGGAATTATGTTACTTCGTTGAGGATGTTGTTTTCAGCGTCAGCTGCTACAAATATATATTGGTATTGAAACTGAAGACAAATCTATGTTTAATAATTCACTTTAATTCTTTGGGATAAACCTACAACAGTGTGATCATTTCGGTTGTATGAAAGGAAATGTTTTTTTCACTTTGTTCATCATATACATGTATGGAGAATTAAGTGCTGATCCCTTTGTTAAGCACCGGTACCTTGATGGTACTTATATTTTTGCATACTGTCTAGTAACGGTCGTATTTCTTTGGTCATATTTACTGAATTGAGACACGACTTCAATTATCTTTACTTTCTCCTTGATACACAGTTGTATTAAATTAGGTCTTCCATTAATATGTTGATTGAAAATGTTTTATGATTATATATTGTGTGATTGAAAACAAACAAGCAGGCTGTGGTTACATTAAGACTAAAACATTATGGTCAAATTGGTTTATTGTACTCATAAACTTACATTTATTCTCTAAATCAGTTGCATTAATTAGTTAATGATCATGTCGTGAGAGTTATATGTACATTGCAAATGAATGGTTTTATTGAGTCAGTTTGAGGAAAACTTGTGTTGTATACTTTATTGAAGTTGGACGCTTATGAGTCTAGAACAGGTCCTTTCGCAAACAATGCTGAATAATTTGAGTTCAGTGTACACATGTTAAAAAAGCAGTTTTAATGTTAAATTACATTAATTGGCAGTAATATGATGTGCAACACATCTGCCGTTTCACATCCAGAAGTATCTCAGAAATATCTGAAATTGTATCTAATGGCTGAAATTAGCTTTTCTGATCTGTTTATTCAAGATGGAACTTGATGTCAGAGATGTATTGTCATGTAGAAACCTGTTACTGTGAAACTAGAGCACAATAATATGAAACATTTTTCCCCCTTTCTTATTCTTAAAATACATTTTGTCACCCAGTTTCACACCAGACATCGGCCAATATCTGTCTACCTTTCTGGTCTGATCTGTCTAAGAAATGTCTTGCTTCATTAACAAGATCAGACATAATGCACATGTGTTATGGTTTGTGGAATATTATTTTGGATCAAAGTAAAACAATTCCAGACATCACTAAGTTTCTTGTGATTTATGCAAAGCTCCAGATATAATCCAATATTTCGCTAGCGTTTTGCAGTCATAATCAAATATTAGTATTAGTTTAATCTTTAATTTATGGATTACCAAACTATTTAAAATGTGTAAATAATTATACATTTTAATAAGAAACAATTGGTGTCAATGAATAATCATTTAATTAGAGACCAAATGTCCCATTTTATTCGGTACAATCTCATATTTCAGGATTTAATTTCAAGGCATCATAACGAATCGTTCTTTTCTGATTTTTTTTTTTAATTAATCGATTCAACCACTTCATAAACAGGTTTGAACTAAATAGTGGTCTCACACTGAATGATTCGGACTGAATCGGTACTTGCGGTACTCGAGTGATATTGAACTGAGAACCGACTTAGAGCTGAGATAGATATTATATAAAAACAATAGGCTATTATACCCATTATGAAAGTTAATAGAAAAAAAGTATCTCGTGCGTGATGTCGCTGAATTGACTTTATGAACCCTTGCTGTTTAAAATAATAATTTACCGGAATTGATTTGGACCATCACTAAGCATCACGTTTGAGATGCGTCCCTGTCCATCACACGTCCAAATGGAAAGGCCCCGCCCAACAATTATAAAAGTGTGTATGTCATTAGCTATTCATCAGACAAAGAGGGACAGGCGCAAGATGGAAAGGGACGCACAATCATCCAAGGGCTCAGGAAACAACAGTACAGTTTGTAGGTCGGTATGTTCATCAGCCGCAAATATTTGCACTAGTGTGCAGATCAGTGGTATGGTACAGTAGCTACCACCAAGCAAACAATTAGGATAAAAAATATATAATTTTTTTTTTGTTAATGCTAATTTAAATTTAAATGAATTCTGAGATCAAGTCTCATTTGTTTAGATGTCAGCTGGCGAAGTCGTTTTTTTTTTTTTTTTCTTCCATAGAAAATACACAGACGTCCCTGGTTGGCCAGCGCGCGTTCTGCGTGACGTGGGTCTCCTGCGCTTCACTCTCGCCAACTCTTCTATCCGTTTACTCGCTCCGACAACTGAATAAATCAAGTTTTTGTTGGCTTTAAAAATGGATCGGTATCGCATACCTTATAGACACTCGAGAAAAGACAGCTCAAATGTGGAAAGAGAAGTTTGCAGGTAGTTTTGTGATTTAGACTGGATGAAAAGTTCGTTTTTAGCTCCGATCATCTGTTTGAAAGAGTGACTTTTCCTGCTTTAACGTTTCTCGGCGCTGATGTTTACATCCGGTTAAGGCAGCGAGCGACTTAACTTCTAGTAGAAAGAAGTTCTGTTACAACAAACTATTACAAATATACATTTGTACTGACACGTAGGAGGAAAAAGGCCGTTGTAAGATTTGTTAGTTAATGTACTGAACGTGTAAAGACCAACAGTTTTGAGTTTACGTTTAGTGCCGTAGTCAATAACAACACGAACGATCGAGGGCTCAAAACGACTCTATTGTTTCCCTTTTTGCTTTTTTAATTAAATGTTGCAGATTTTCGAGAATTTGTGAAACACATGTGCTGCATTTGTCAACAAATGTTGTGTTTTGCAGGCAGTTCATCAATGGATCTTGTCGCTATGGTCCGAGCTGTTACTATCTCCACGAGTTTCCTGCAGTACCGTCATTCCAGGTTCATTGTAGGTACTTCCAGAAAGGTGGCTGCTGGTTTGGTGATCGATGCAGGTAAGCAGCCAGCTGGCCTTTTTCAACATCATATACTGTATATAATAACTGCAGGATACAAGTTTCATCCTTCAAATTTCAGGTATCTCCATGTTCCGCAAGGGGGTGAGGGCTCTTCAGGGAGCAGCAGACGTGGTTCAGCTCCTGCCGTTTTCCCCTCTGCACTGGCGGGCCGTTCTCTGGCTTACCGCCGAGGATCTGAGCCCTTTCTTCCTCCTCAAGGAGCCTACAGCCTGAATCGGAGGGGTTCTGAGCCCCTGGTCACAAGTATGAGCGCGCTGCAGCAGAATTTTGAACGCTTGACCACAGGAATTGCTGAGGAGGAAGAGTACGGGGCTGTGGAGGATGTACCTCACCGGCAGGGTATTACTGTTTATTCAGGTTTTTCTTTGCAACTGCACAACACATTTTCCTTGTATGGTTTTAATTATGTTGTCCTCTTCAGATGCATCGAGACCGCTGCAACAAAGCGGCACTGCACACTCCAGTTCTTCACATAACAGCTCAGCTGCCTTTGTTCCTGGTGCAGCACCTGCTGAAGTCCAAAAAGTAATCATATCTAAAGCTAAAACACCGGTCACAAAGCCGATGCATTTCCTGGAGCTCGTTGCCTATGCTTTTTGGGGTTTCGCCAGCCTGGGTTTAATGAAGTGTTATTGGATTATAGGTGACCAGTTCAACTTTGCCAGAGAGACCAGATCAGGGCGGTGCTGCAGTTTCAATGGAGCAGCGACATTCAGGGGATGTGGCTTGTGGCATCTGCATGGACAAGATTTCTGAGAAGACCACCGCTCAGGAACGGCGTTATGGTATCCTACCCAACTGCAATCATGCTTTCTGCATCAGCTGCATCGTTACCTGGAGAAAAACGAAGGACTTCCAGGAGGATGTCATCAAGTTAGTCTCACTCCCATTCTCCCTTATTCTTGTATGAATATGTAGATTAACTAAATGTTTAATTGTGTGTATATATATATATATTTTTTAACAGGGGCTGCCCACAATGCAGAGTGAAATCCTCCTTTTACATTCCTAGCAAGCACTGGGTCTGTGATGGGGCGGAAAAGGCATCGTTGATAGCCTCTTTCAAAGAAAGAAGCAGGTTAGTTTGGTTCACATTCATGCCGTCAAGTCTTCTGTAATGGTTTATTTGACCCTTTACATTGATTCTGGAATTCTGTTTATCTCTAGCAAATTAAAGTGCACTTTCTTCATGCGTCATGGATGCTGCCCCTTTAAAACGGAGTGTATCTACAGTCATGACATGCCGCCTAATCACATACACCGTCGCAGGCGCTCAACACCCAGGGTAATTGTATTTTTATTTTATTTATGGAAATATGTTTGACGTGCTATATTGAACATCAGTTAGTCATTTTATTCTGTTTTTAGGACACAGCTGATATGTTGGAGGATTTGGGGATTGATGGCCTCCAAATTTGGAGCTACATTTTTGCCCTTACTCTGTTGGATGAAGACGATGATGACTTTCTGGATTTTCTTGATGACTAAGGACCTTCTAGAGTCATGTATATGTTGGCTCAGCCTTGAGTGAGCGTTGCTTATCTTCTGCACTGAAATGTAATTGTCCCTTTTTAGGGTTGGTTTCACTTTAGCTACCCCCTACATGTTTGGCTAATTGTTTAGCCGTGTAGACTTAGTATGTGTGTTTCTGTATGAGTGTGAAAGTCTTTTGCCTTTAGTTTAAGGAGGTTGGTGAAAAAGTTTGAATGCTCAGATCTCATATTGAGTCTCTATCTTCAGGTTTAGTTGGAGAAGCGACTATGGCAAAAAAGTTGAGGAAAAAAAGTTAAAATTGAAAGCATGGTCACTTATTTCAGCTAGCTTTTTCACTTGTTGATCTAATACTTCATCTGTGCTGCTTCCAGATTTCCGCACCCTCTTTGTTTGATACCTTTTTGTATGAAATCAGATTTTAATATTTTGTGTACTTCCTAGTTTATATTATTGCCAGTATTCTTCCAAACACTAAGTGTGCAACCTGTCAGCAGGCTTTTGATGTACTGTTCTCTTCAGCAGTGTTAACAGGTTATACCAAGACTTGATGTCGTATTTTATGACTTTTAGTACATGTTTGTATTCATTCAAAGAAAAGTGAAAATAAAAAATTGTTCCACTGTTTGCCTCACTTGATCCTCTCTTTTCTTTTGTGTGTGCTGCCAGTCATGTAGCAACAAATGCTTTGAGGAAGGTGTGAGGACACATTAGACTGGTTTTAACCTGTGTTCTAACAATTCATTTTAAACGGTTTAAGATTGTGCACCGTGACAAATGGTAATGGTTTTGCTTTCAGAATTTCCCGAGAGGGATGATTTATTGTAATTCACCTCCGAACCTACAGGTGTCACCAGTGTGCAATAAGCGCTTGTTTAGAGCCACAAAGAACTCATTCGAAACATTTTACACATTAGTGCTTACATGAGCTTTCAGGAGTTTTATGACCCACCATTGTTTAAAACTAGTGTGTACCATATGTTTCTGCTGTAACTGGGACAGCTACGACTTCAGTTTTAAAAATGATAGTAGCAAGCTTCGTCGGTGACGTGTGATTAAGTCCAGTGATGGATCTGAAATCTCTGATGCAGCGTTTTGACGGACGGTCCAGGTTGTTGGTTCACGCTCTGCATTTAGGAGCAGCCGGGGCGAATAATGCGCAGACAGTTTTCAATAAACAGCGCAGATGTGATCCAGATTTCACCCTCACTCCGTTTTTACAGACTTTGTGCCAACAGGAAGCATGTGTGCGCGAGGACGCTCTCGTTCTGTAAGTAGACTGCCATAAACTGTCGGCTCGACTGTTGTTATGCTGTCATAAATATGTCAAGATCAAAAAATAACGTGCTTTTCCACTTTCTGTAAATAAATGCTCAAAATCAAAATGTTCACTTATAAAAAAAAATGTGCACAATATACATTTTCACTTGTCAACAAGAGTTGATACAATCGTGTTTTTTTTTCGTTTGTTTTACAGGAAACCTTTGGTGTGCTTGTTTTCTGAAGGCTTTCAGCGAAATCTGCTGTGCTTTCTGCATCTGATTCACTCCGGACTTCCTAAAGACAGTGTTCTCCATCTGCTTCACTGTCTGACTCGGGATGACAGGGAAAATCAGTGGGCTTGTGCCTTAATCAAGCAGCTCCAAAGAGATATTGAGGGCACTAGAAAAGGGACCCTCCTCACCTCAAACTGTACTGAGACACTAGAGAGTCTCTGTGCGAGATTCAGAAATGCTAATGCAAAGGGAAGATGGGGCTCTTGTGTTGAGGGGCTTATAACAGAGGGTAAAGAGACAGACGTGTCCGTTTTATATCAGAAAAAAAGGAAAAGTGACAACATGGATCATGATGGAGATGCCCAGGAAGATCCTCAAAGTAAAAGGGTAAAGGTGGATTTCTCTCCAAGTAAAGAAGAGAGGTTGAGTGAAGAGGAGGAACATAAAATGGGAACAACCCAGCAGAACCAGAGTGCTGCCTCTGTATCACAGGCTCATTCTGATCTGTTGGGGTCTTCAAAAAACCTGCCAGACAACATGAAGGTAAAGTGGAATTCAGTGCAGTTAAACTGATTTTTCATTTAAAGTACATAAAAATACACCATTAAAAGTTCAGTTATTATTAAAATCTCGGTAACGCTTTACAATAAGGTCTCATTTGTTAACATTAATTAATCCACCAACTAACATGAACTAACACTGAGCAAAATGTTGTTACAGCATTTATTAACTTTTATTAGTGTTAGTTAAAAATGTTCATGTTAGTTCAAAGTGCATTAACTAACGTTAACAGATAAAACATAAATTTAAAATTTTTAGTACATTTTGTAAAGTTTATATTGACTAATCTTAGTAAATGTTGTAGAAGACGTATTGTTCATTTTTAGTTCACGTTAACTAATATAGTTAAGTAATGTTAACAAATGAATCCTTATTGTAAACTGTTACCATAATCTGCTAATGCATAAACCTCTGGAAAGTTGCTGTGCTTCAGGATAAAAAAAAAAGATGGATTCATGTTCTTGTGTCAGAATTTATGGATGAATTTCTAACATTTTACATTCCATTTTTTAGGCTGCCATTCCTGTGATTAAAGAATTACTGGATCCAGAGTCATTGGTAAGAAACATTTGTTTTATGCAAATATAACTGCTATAAATCATCCCATTTATATAATTCCTATTTTTTACTTCACAGTGGGATGAGAGCTCTCTCTCCGCTCTGAAAGTATTCCATGAATGTGACCCCAATGAGGTTTGTGATGTTTCAGTTGAAAATGAAATGCTTTTCATTTCATAGTTACTCCATAAATGTTTCCATCGGTATGAATGAGTTGTATCTGATCACAGGTGGAGTTATTGTGCTCACTCCTGTGTTTGTCTGAAGCATCTGAACAGAGTTTACCTCAGTTCTGTAGCTGCCTGTTGGAGCTTTCTCCAGACCTCAGTCACAGCACTGCTTCTGCGGTGATCACACACCTGCTGCTCCACAAGGTCAGTACCTTCATTGTCATAGCAGGTAAAAGATCTTACAATGATTTTCAACAGGTGAGTACTATATACACATCAATATTTTTGTGATATCTGTGTGTGTGTGTGCGCGTGCGTGCGTGCGTGCGTTTGGTAAAAAATGTTTTATGAATAAATGAAAATTAATACTTTTAGTCAGCAAGCATGCATTAAATTGATCATAAGTGACTTTTACATTGTCACAAACAATTTTGATACATTAAATTATCTTACCCCCAAAACTTTGGTTGTTTTGTTTTCCTTTTATGGTTCATACAAAAATATAGTAATAATAATATAATTTGTATGAGTTATGATAAATAAATAAAGAAGAAGTCATATTGATACTTTAATATTTTATCATTTCCAGAATAAAAGCTCAGTCGCACTTATATTTATGTATTTCTCTGTCTCAGATTGTGTCCCTTGCAGAATCTGCCTCTCGTTGTTTGGTAACAGTCGTAACGTCTCTTTGCACTCGTTATCCCAGACCGACCTGCCAGGCGCTGATAGAGCCAATTTTACGGAAGGGACAAACTGGTATGAATATGTTTTTTGTTTTGTTTTTACCTGCATATCAAAGTTAGCATGCATTTTGTTTGTATTTACCATACATTATCATACCAATTTACATATTTATTTTATGTTCTCTTTAGGAAGCGCCCAGGCAGAGTTACTCTGTAGACTTGTGGTGGACTGCCTTGAGCCACATCACAGACTTCTTGTGTTTCGGTCAGTCTGAATCTTACAGTTTAACTGTCAGAGAGAAATGAGCCTGGGAAATTGCTGGAATATATATATCATGTTTGAGTAACTTAACAGGTTGACAGAGTTTTACTAACCATATAAATTTTACTAACCATATAAATTTACTAACATATTCAAATCTTAGGACAACACTTGGAGTGTCCTGGGATGAGGGTGTGTTATCAGTCATCCATGCATTGCTGGATTCAAAGGTACTTCAGAAATCTCTTTTGAATCTTAAAAGATGGTTTAGTCCTATGTTAATGGTTTCTGTTGTAATGCTCACAGCTTGATCTGAGTGAAGAGGATTTCTCTCTCTTCACCGACCAGCTTTGCAGACAGTCTTTACATTTTAGTAAATCTATGAAGTTTGCCAAGATGTTGCTGAGTGTCTTGACCAAATATCAGTCACATGTAAGTATAACTGTAATAAAAAAAACACCTGACCATAGCCTTCAACCACAATATTTTTAGGAATAATTGTATGGTCCTTAGCATCATTAATACTAAGAAACCTAATTATTCTCCATACAGGAGGCATATGATAGTAATTAATAAACATCACAACACTAAATATCTACATGTTAAAAAAAAATGTTTTAAAGTTTTTTTGTTTTGTTTTGTTTTTTCATTTCAGGTGAATCCTTCAGGCCACCATACACTTTCCAGTTGCCTGTCTTTCAATGAAACCTTCCTCAAGAAATCATTGCAGGCTGCATTAAAACGGATTTCTCTTTGAAACATATTATTCTCATTTTAAATGACACTTGAGTTTCTGTTGATCTGATTGTGTTATTTTGTAAATATATTTGGTATATGTAATAAAAACGTATACATACTGTATAGTTGTATTAAAACTATAAAGTTGTATTATTTTTGTGGATGAAAATATAGATTTGCATCAATCTTTAATCATCAAATTATTAATTAAACTTCATATTTTCAATTAAATCTGAATATGTATTATTTAAATGCTTTGTATCTACTGGACACATTTGAATGATTACAGATAAATTATTGTGATATATGTTTAATATAATATCTATGAAAATATATTTGTTTCCATCATACTAATTTTAGTACATTTATTGTTATTGTAAATGGCGAACAAACTCATTTGTCATCATATTTTCAATTAAATCTGAATATGTATTATTTAAATGCTTTGTATCTACTGGACACATTTGAATGATTACAGATAAATTATTGTGATATATGTTTAATATAATATCTATGAAAATATATTTGTTTCCATCATACTAATTTTAGTACATTTATTGTTATTGTAAATGGCGAACAAACTCATTTGACACTGTACAAAATAATAGTTTGTGAAATGTACTATTGTACACTTTTTATCTTATGGTTACGTTTTATGGCCACAACAATCATGGCGGCTCCGGAAGTCCGTTCTTCACATCCGGGCGCATATATTCAGCGCAACTTCCCTTCATCCTTCCTTTTTCCGAGCTCCGTGTGAAAGGAGAGACATCACGTCAAAATGAGGCACGTGAGAAATATTCACATATATTTATATATAACGTGTTTAATTCCCTGTTCATTTATATTTCACTGTTTAATGTGTATATGAGCAAATATATCATCAAGCAATGTCAGTTCGGATATTGTAATGTTTCTTGACAACCTCGAACAGCCTGTGAGAGCTGCCACGCTGTTTAGCGGGCCATCTGCAATGCAATCCGGTTTAATCTGAGGATTATTTAACTTAATCTAAAATTGTAATTATTTAGACACCTGTTATTCATAGATAACATAATTTATATTGAAATATTGAAGTGTTAAAACACTGTTTGGAGGCATGTTAGTGGTATTCACCGGTCAGTCATCTTACGTAGTCATCGCAACATTTATGTGCTCGAGACACTCGGGAGTAAACTAGTCATGCAATTAACCATATTTTTGTGTTTTTTTTAACAGCAAGGTCTCAAGAGACACTTTGTACGAGGCTGTTCGGGAGGTCCAGTCTGGTTCCCGTAGCAAGAGGAGAAAGTAAGACTCGGACAGTATTGTTTTTCCTAGTAACTGACTGACTTATAAAAAATGTTGTATTGCAGGCCATATAAGCATTGCACCTCTAACTATTATCGATTATTTGTTTGTCATGTACTTTTTTTTAAGAAGCAAGAATTTTAATGGTCAACCGTGTTTTTAATACTTCCATTGTGGAGGAATTGAGATTGTTGCTAGCGTCCTATTCATCAGGACTACGGTTTAATTGAGAAGTACTAGTGAAGCTTGAACAGGAGTTTATAGTTGCAGGTAACTTAACTATGTAGTACCACCTAATGATTAGCTACTACTGACTTAATAGGTAGCAGCAACAATTGGAATTCCTTCATGTTGGAATTGTGAAGTTTATCTGAACTTTTTATCCAGTAGTAATGTCACTTGCCATAATGTGTAGAAATAAGCCTCTGCTTAAAAGCTGTGTTTTAGTTAACACCACCACTGTATGTGACCGTTACTTGCATATGGGATATTTATAGTGACTTTTATATTTAAGGTTTCTTGAGACTGTGGAACTGCAGATCAGCTTGAAGAACTACGATCCCCAGAAGGACAAGCGTTTCTCAGGCACCGTCAGGTTCGGACCTTTACTGTATCACCCAGCCTTCTCACTGCTTGCCCTTTGATTTGCCTAATTTATAAATCTCTGGATGTCTTGACATGGATTAGTTATCCACTTGATTAAATTGCATGAACGGGCAGATTAAAGACAGGCGTTTGAGAACAGCCTCGGGTAGTCTGTCTGAACCACCCATTCTTAGGGTTGGTGAAGCAGACGGACCCCTACCCTGGGTCTTAAAACATGAGGGGAGGCTATAGGTGACTGTTTTCATGCAGTCATACCTAAGCCGACCATTTTGTTAAATGCCTGTGCAATCAACACCTGATGCCAGCTCAGGTGGTATGGGTAAGACTCTTCTGATCTGCATCACATGGGTCGAAAGGGGTCCGATATGCTTATGCTTTGTCTGTCAGTCTAATCCATCACTCCTCATAGGCTGAAGACCACCCCACGCCCCAAGTTCTCTGTGTGTGTCCTTGGTGACCAGCAGCATTGTGATGAAGCCAAAGCCGCAGAGTTCCCACACATGGACATCGAGGCTCTTAAAAAGCTCAACAAGAACAAGAAAATGGTCAAGAAGCTGGGTGAGTTTCCTCCGTAGATTCGTTGTCAACCGAACATTAGCTATAAATTAGAAGACATGCATGTGCTATAGCTCGTCCTGTATTGAGTCTACATTTTGATTTTGTCTTTTTTTTTTAGCAAAAAAGTATGATGCTTTCCTGGCCTCTGAGTCTCTGATCAAGCAGATTCCTCGTATCCTGGGACCTGGCCTCAACAAGGCAGGAAAGTTTCCCTCTCTGCTCACCCATAACGAGAACCTGATCACCAAGGTGGATGAAGTCAAATCCACCATCAAATTCCAGATGAAGAAGGTATGTTTATATTCATGAAATCGCACCACTTTTTCACTCCAGCATGCACTAGCGTTCAAAAGTTTGGTCTGCCCCTGTCTCTTTAAAAAAAAAAAAATTATCAGCTTTTTACCACATTGATCAACAGATAGTTAAGGCCTTTGTTAAATATTTAGCTTTTCTTTGGAACGATCTATTCACCAAAGAATCCTGGGGGGAAAGTGCAGTTTCCACAAAGCAGCCTAGCCATTTTTAACATTGATAAGAAAAGTTTCTTGAGCACCAAATCTGGATATTAGAATGATTTCTGATGGTTCATGTGATAGTGAAGACTGGATTAATGATCCTGAAAATTCAGCTTTGCCGTCACAAGAATACATTTATTACACATGGAAATTATTTTAATCAAACACTATTGTTAATGAAAATAATACTAGAACAAAATGCGGTTACACTTCATTTTAAGGTGTCAGTACTTAAATGCACTGTAACAATGAGTAATATTAATTAACTACTTGTACTTACTATAGGGTGAGATTAGGATTTGGTTGAGAATTAGTTGCATGTAATTATGCATAAGTTACTGTCATTACTATGGTAAGTATATGTAACAAGGACGCTGTAAAATAGTGTTACCCAAAATGCTAGTTATTAATTGCGCATCAATGTTTAAAAAAAAAAAAAATCAACTAATATTACAGTAATTGTAAACATCTTTAATATTAGGCTTACTGTTTCAAATGACATCATTGCTGTTTGAGCTGTGCGCGCTAAAGAGTACGAACATTAAACTGAATTGCTTTGCTAGAAGTTTAATCAACTCCCGGTTGCTGAAGAATGCAACAAAACTCAAAGAATTTACAACTTATTACAATAGTGTTTTCATTATAATGGCATGTATATGACAGTCATTGCTGTTTGAGCTGCGCACACTAAAGATAAAGATGATCACCGGTACAATTAAGCTCTTTAGGCTACTGCATTGTTCATTAACTCGACCAAACACATCCTATATTAGATTAATCAGATATTCACAAAATAAATATATTACAATTTACAATGGCACAACATGCTGGGAGTTAAGTGAACTTGTCGGTGCTTGTCATGAAGGCTTAACTCCATAGAAAAACTCAGTCTGCCACAACGTGCTCGTCGCGCTGAAACACTGCCAAACAATAATTCACAACATTCTTTTACAGGCTCGTTCTTATTATAATGTTATGAAGACTATGACAGATTTGTGCTGCACATGTTGCACTGAACTATCTTTTCGAAGTGATCCCAATCATGGCGTACAGCGTGCATCTCTCAACTTTAGTAAATATATTATCTATTGGCTTTGATATATCGATCTAATTTTCTTATCGAATCGATAACAATAACACAAAAAATTACAATTTATCGGCCGAGATCGATATGTGGTCGATATATCGTGCATCCCTAAAATATAAATTAGTTATTTGTAATTGTTATTGTGGTAATATTAATACTGTTTTTGTATCTTCGATCAAATGAATGCAGCCTTGATAAACATTAAAAAAAAGTGTGTTAATATTACTGCCCCCAAATTTCTGAACAATTGTGTACATTACAAGTGTGTTCCTTTTAACTGCAAGATGTGTTGTACATGCTGATTGAAAGATTTCATTAAGAACTGAATGCATTTATCCAATTGGGAAAATTGTGCTTGAGACCATTTGAGAAGTTTCTGACGGTCATCTGTCATGTTCAGGTTCTGTGTCTGGCTGTGGGAGTTGGTCATGTCAGGATGACTGAGGAAGAACTGGTCTACAACATTCACCTGGCTGTGAACTTCCTGGTGTCTCTGCTGAAGAAGAACTGGCAGAACGTCAGAGCTCTCTACATCAAGAGCACCATGGGAAAGCCACAGCGCCTCTATTAGAGACTTTGTTCCATAACTTTTCCATAAATAAATGTGGAGTTGGTCCAAATCTTGTCTGTTTCCGTCTTCCTTAATGTGTCATTCATGATCTTTAAAATAAATGCTATATTTTCAAATTTAATATCTTACATTTGCACCCAGTGCTCTTTCGCAAAACATGCCATTAAAGTATCGTGTCCAACTTAAAATAGTTAATCAAAGGTTTTTAGGTTTTTTAGTGATAAGCTGCATGTAGTTCATAGAAAAAGCTTGAAGTATGTTTTTGTGTTTTGTAGTGTTAAATTTCTGTGGTTAAATGGCTTTGTCATTACTAGTGTATGTGGCAGCCATGACATGTCTGAAACAGCCTTATTAGCCTCATCTATCTCTTAATGAGATTATGTAGTGCCTGTTAGGAGTAAGACGAGAAGTGGAGAGCAAGAAATCACAGTAAATGTCATGGTAAGCAAGTGTTTGTCTTTATTTACCATACTTTGATTTGTGGTTGTTACGTTGACAACAGTAAATCTGTCGTCCAAATCCAATTATTGTGGTCCGATGGAATTTGTAATGTTAGAGGGCTTTTGTTCATAGTGGACAAGAATATGTTGGCAGAATTTCATAGATCTTTATATGTAGAAACTTTGTTTACAGTACAGATTCTCCATGGTGCTGGAGAAACAAGGATACATGTTAGTTGAGCTTCTACATTCCAAATATTTTAGTTTTTGACAATTTCAGTTCTAAATATTTTGCGACTTGGAGCTAATGGAGATAAGTTGATTCGATTTCAGTTTGTGAGTTAAAATAGGTATCTAATCCATTTATTGTTTTGTAGTATTTACTATATATTACAATTCATTTTGTTTAAACATGAATGGTCAGGCCTGTGAAGACCAGCAAGTGCTGACCAACATCCAAACAGAGACCAGTGAGAATAACTCTGAGGAAGGTAACCTTCAACAAAACCATTTAGGTTTCTCAGTCACAATACATCCTTATTCGTAAATTGTATATTATCTAAAGTGACATTCTTTTTCTTCTGAAGGGCCTAGGCACGAGGACCACATTTCTTTAGAAGAGTTGTCAGTTATTGAGAGGCTGGGTCCTAACAGGTGATTACAACTAGCTTTAAAGTCCCCCTAGCCATTTCTATGGATATCCAAACATTTGATTCTTGCTTTGTGGAAATAATAAATTCCTACAATGTCTTATTTTTCTCCATCATAGTGTTGATATGACAGAGGAGGAACTGGAGGTCAGTTCATTTTTTACTGAAATTCAAAAATCATTGCCTGGTTTCACAGACAGGGTTTAGATTAAGCCAGGATTAGGCCTTAGTTCAATTAGAGCATTTAAATAGCTTTCAATAAATATGCCTTAGAAAAAACGTGCATGATGTGCATCTTGAGACAAAACAATGGCAGTGACATATTTTAAGAAATGTAAATGCAAGTTGCTTTCAGTTAAAACAGTTTAAACATGCATTTTAATCCAGGATAGATTTAAGCCTTGTCTGTGAACCCAGGGTATATGCACGCACGCACGCGCACACACACATATTTATATATATACTGTACATACAATATTCTTACCTCAACGTGATGTGTGGCATAACTTTTTTTTTCATGTAGATTCTCCCTTATCTAAATAAATGCATTTTTATGGCTGACCATATTCAAATGAATGCAGTTTTGAAATACATTTTTGCTCACCTTTAAATCAGGGATTGTTTTTTTTGTCAGCCGGACCACTTTGACTTAAAATACTGAAATTTGAAGTACCCCCTGAGATTTTTAGTTAATATTTTAATAATTTAACAACCCATTCACATGTTCATGATTCTCTGATGTCACAGGACATGCAGGTAAACAAATAAAATGTCATATTTTTTAATTATTATTAATAAAATATATTTATTTAATAATGACCTGTTTGGGAAATTTAAATATAATTCTAAGTATATTGTATATACTGATTATTTCTGAAAACATTTGACTTTTTGCCTGCGATCACAGGCTGCTTTCTCTCGGCTGTCTCTGGCCTTTCACTGTGACCAGTTCACGCTGTGTCAAAGGCTGGAGGCAGATGAACACGCTCGGGACAATGCTGAGGACAACCTCAAACTGGAAGTGGAAAGAAGCATGGAAGTGATTGAGGTATGACTACAGTCTGATAATAGATTTTTTATTATACTCAGCCATATGCCGATTCTTGGAGTGTATTTTTGTCACAGACACTCAAGGGAATGTGTTTAGATATCAAACGGGCCAGGCTCCTTCAGCGTCTTGAGCTGTGTCTTAACATTATCGGGGGCACCATCGGACGAATCTCCAACACAGCAGAGGTTCTTGGGGCAGTGCATCAGGTATCGGTCCATACTTGATTTTACTCTGGTAGCAAAGCCAGAGAACATTACAGTGGGTCCTACTAAGTTCAATAAATGTCCTTTTAATGTTAAATCCCATTCTGTCTCTGTGAGTAGGAGGCTAAAGTGAGCCATGCAGTGGAACTGATGGTGGCTCATGTGGAGAACCTGAAGAGCCGCCACGAGAGGAACAGTGTTGTATTGGAGGAAATGAAGAAGCAGATGGAGAAAAGCAGCAGAGAGCGCCATTTCTGTGAGCAAAGGGGTAAGAGAAGACCCATTCGGTTCTCTCATGATGTTAAAGTTGTGATCCATCCACTAGCATTTAAAAAAAAATGTTTTATGTGTTACTGCAGAGGAAATTGACTCTAATGAAAAGCTGGAAAAAGACCCACAGAAGGTATTGATTTCAAACTTGTTCACTTGTCTTTTTTGTTGTTTGTTTTCTGAATGTATGTAGATATTTAAATAATTTGTAGTTCAGATGTGAATTAAATGTTTTGTTAGAATATCATCTGATTGATAATACCTGTCTGTCTCCCTCTCAGCCACAGTTACGGCGTAGAATCAGTACAAATGTCATCGCAAAGCAAACCCAGGTCGGTGCACAACGAGTTTCATTCACTCAATTACATTTTAACCACAATAAACATCTGATGTTATGATTTACTTCGTTTCTCTTTTATTTGAAGAGACAAAAAGTAATAGAGTCAGAAGCTATATTATCTTCAGTGACCAATGAGATCAGTGACAGAGACAGAGAATCAAACACAAAGAAACCGGACCACACAGAAGACTGCCTTCTAATGGACAGAGGGTAATTTGAATACAGTTTATATTTTAAGTCTGTAGCAACAGAATTTCTCTTCTGTATAGGATGCTTTAGGGATGAAGTATTTTTGAAGGCCAAAGCCCAGAAATGAGTTAGCATTTTAGCAGTTCAGATTCCATCGCCTTAAACTCAATGCGTTTTTGGTTAAATGCCTGAAATAAGATCTATGGATAACATAAGCTTTAATTTACGGCATAAAATACATCAGTAAAACCCCACTCACGCTTTAAAAAAAAAAAAAAAAGCTTTTACTTGGCATTTGCTAACAAGTGGCTGAATGGGACTACAGATGTTGTCAGGGACATTACATCATTACGCCGAACAGGAAAACTCATCTACTGTCTACTCTGCTTTCACAGCCTTGTTGTGTTTATAATCGCTCTCTAACTCAAACTTCCAGAGAAAATGACCGAAAGAGTTGTCGGAAGCTTAATGGTGGTGATGTTGAAGTCATGTGACTTTGGTGCAGTTTTTAGGAAATCGTATTTAGCCTTCAACATTTTTAAAAGTTTACCAAAACGTGATCCAAACAATAATCCAAAAAGCCAATGGAAAAATACTATTGGGTTTTTGTCAAGGGAAGCAAGGTCATGCTAACTTCGGGTTGGCCTTCCAAAATCATCACTACAGCACTCTATTGTGATGTACATCTGATTTTTTGAAATTTAAGTTTTTCTTCTTGCATCCTTTACTTTAAAAATACAT
Source organism: Phoxinus phoxinus (assembly GCF_949152265.1). Lineage (NCBI taxonomy): Eukaryota > Metazoa > Chordata > Actinopteri > Cypriniformes > Leuciscidae > Phoxinus > Phoxinus phoxinus. Next base: position 22,313,934 of record NC_136890.1, on the reverse strand, counting down.
AACATTTTTTGGTGGTAAATTTAGTTTACTTTTATGGTCTGATAGATAGCATATCTAAAGTTTCACATTTCTTAAGGCAAGTAGTACCTGTAGAGGACAGTCCATCACAAACTGCCATGGTGAATAGTCCTGAGGAGACATCCTCTGCCCAAATTCTTCCCAGCCAGACTCTGAGACTTGAGCCGGACCCTGTCTATGTAAAAAAGTAGGTTTCTTAAAACATGGGCACATTGCTATTAACCCTGGAGAAGAACTTTCATGAATAAATTCAATAAATAAATAAGTAGCATTAGAGACATAAGGAAACTACATGCATGTGGTGGTAAGAGACTATTGATTTTATATCTGCTACAGTCAAAAGAGAAACACAAGTTCACTGCCAGTGTTACCTCATCAAAGACTGAGGAGGAAGGCAGCGCTGGAGCACAGTCATGCCTGGCTCAAGAGATCCGAGCGCTACCTCCGAGACTGTGATAGATGTGTCATCAGCTTGTGAGTTACCCTTAATACTCAATCACACACTCCTTTTTTCACTTATTCTTTTATTTATTGAATTATTAATGCATTCATTTTTCTGAACTCACTTGTATGATTTCAGACAGCGCCCCCTAATGCAGTGGATGTATCACTGCCGCTGGATAATCCTGGTCATCTACCTCACTGTTCTTTGCTCAATCATAATATTAGCCATATTAGTGTGGCTGCTGCAGACACCCGTCTTATGGATGTGAAAAATTATAATAAATATCCATAGAAATTACAATGGAATGATCTGTTAAAAGTAATGTTGATCATTTTTTGTTACTGTTTTGTAGTTGTTTTAACTTTGTTTTAGGGGAAACTGTTTCATGTTTGTAAATGGTCTCAGAATAAAAATTTTGCACTGGTATTTATGTCAATATATACAACGGTTTTCTGTTTTATTCAATGTAAAATATTAGAAAATGTGACAAACACAAAAAAGCACAATACATTATAGTGAGGATCTGTGAGATTGTTTATTAAAGTGTATTATAAATAATATAAAATATATGTCATAATTAGTGTACAAACATGAAGGAAAATATTTGCATTTGGTATTATTAAGACTCACAGATGGATTATTATTACAATGCATATTACAGTAGCAGAGCAACACTTCTTGAAACGTTTCACTAATTTAAAAAAAATGTGTTAGCAAAGGGGCAATATTAATTCACAAATAAAAAACAATATGGAAAAATAATATATTATTCATAATGTGATAAATTAAATAAAATCATGGGGAAACTAAGACATTATGTAATACTTTAGTTATTAAGAAATGTGTACCAGACACAAATATATACTAAATGATGTCATTTCCATGAGGCCATTCATCAGTCACTTGCAAAAGTGAGTAACACTCTCTTGACATCAATAAAATTACCATTATATTATACATTCATCATAAATATCTGGCATGATGCCTTACGAGGAAGTCTTAGACTTGAAATTTAATCACAAATGTAGGCATATGGAATTGAGGCGTATATTTCACTGGCTCAGCTCCAACTCGGTCAAAAAGTCTCGGTGAGAATTAACATAATTTTCACTATCAGGCTACATCAATGAGTCCATTGGCTCAATAAATAAAACTAAAGAAGGTGTACAATGAGTTCACTTATTCTCAGTGTAATTTCCTCCAGGTTTCTTCTACCTGGTTACACCTGACTCACAATCTCAGAGTCTTCCTCTTCAAACCACTGCAGCGGCGTCCCATCGGAAGCCCTTTGCAGAATCACTTTCTGAGAAGCCTGGAAAGAAACAAGAATGTTCATTATTTAACTGCCAAGAACAGATTTTATTCATGATGCTCAGTTTATGAAATTGGTATTGATAAACGCACATATTGTATACGTCTTTACCTGTTTTTGAGAGGGAATCTGGTGGTAAGGTGGCGGCTCCGGGCGCTTAATTCGAATCGATCCTTGTCGTTCAAGTGAGCGATGTTTGGACACGGCTAAATTGTTTTTCTGATGCCAGGTTTTAAGCTCTCCTGATACCATTTCTCGAGGAAGCACCCGGCTGGGATGATTGGGGAATTCTCTTAGCGACATCGTGCGGACTACCTTTGTGTACGGCGGGGGAGGCTTGAGCATCCGTTTGGGTGAAGTAACCTCCACTTGTTGGGGTTTATTAGTATGCATGGTCCCAGCTTGTGAATTCGGTCCGAGTTGCAGCCTCCCCATGTCCACCTGAAGAGGTGTCCTGTTGTTAATCTTGACTTGACTGGGGCCAGGCATGAGGTGAGGTGGGTTGTTGTTGTTGTTTTTGAGTGTGCTGTTGGTGTTGAGGTGGCCTGGTGCTTTATTTGGAGCAGTGCGATGGTAGCCGTATGGAGGCGGACAGGGTTTAGGTGCCTCGGTGGTTGTCTCTCGGCTGGAGGAACTGCTATAGGAGGAAATGGAAAGCTCAGAGCTGCTGTCTTCAGAGCTGCACTGATATAAACGCTGAACAGAGTAGGCTAACGCAAATTCGGTCACTCGTCGACGCGGCAACCTGGTCCGGCCCCGTCCCAAGTCTGAGCTGGCCTTGGTCAATTCTGGTTTGCTTCTGGGAAGTCTATTTGACAGGAGATAATATCAGATCAGTAAGGTTAAAAAAAAAATTGCTATAATAAAATGTCCAAGATGGCAGAGAGAATAGAAATGTTGATATAGATATATATAGAATGAAATAATGAGGCATGTATATAGCGCTTTCATGTGTACTACTGTTCACCCAAAGCGCTTTACAGTCATATCGGGGTCTCTCCTCAACCACCACCAGTGTGCAGCATGCTCAAATGCCTGTGCTGAATGTTATTTGTATATTACTTACCTAAAGGACTGAGAGAACTGTCTGCGCAGTGGCAGCTCTGGGGTGGAGGGGGCGCTGTTTGGCTGATTGTTCCGCATTGGCAGACTTTTAAAAACAAACTGGGGTGCTGGAGGAAGTTCTGCCATTCTCGTGTCTGTTGGTGAGCCTGTTGGACTGCTGCTGACACAGAGGAAGCAATTCATGAGATCATTATGAAATCATTATGAAGATTATATACTGATAAATGCATCTAAAATAGACACTTATACTTTGTTTGAATGTTTTAACCTTAAACCAGCTCACTGGATGAACAGTGTAACAACAAACAATCTTTGATTAGTAAAAACACAGACCTGTGACCTATTACACTACCGTTAAAATGATTGGGGTCAGGTTTTTTTTTTTTTAAATAAAGAAATAAATACTCATATTCAGCCAGGATGTATTAAATTGATCAAAAGTGATAGTAAAAATTATTTTCTATTTCAAATAAATGCTAAAATTCAACTAAAAAGCTTTTTCTGTATTTTTGATCAATGATTAAAAAAAAAAATGCAGCCTTGCTGAGCATACAAGACTCCTTCCAGTAACATTTTACCAACCCCAAACTTTTGAATGATAAAGTATACGTTAACCAAATGCTCTATCTAGTCCCTATAAAACTGCTCTGACAACACAAAGTAAACGCTTGCATTATATATACTCCAACTAAACCATCTATCATTTGGCTCAAAACTAGAATATCCCATAATACCTCGAGCGGCTGCTGCAGGTAGAGTGAGACGGATTTTGTTTTTGGTAGGGCTGGTCCAAGCTGGATTCCATCCACGGAGAGTTCTGGATGGGTGAGGCATCATAGTCCAGACTGGAGCTGGACCTCGATTGCTTTGGGACATTATTGTTTAAGAGTGTCAATCGCTGGAAGCCGCTCTCTGTGGAAGACCCCAGAACAGTCGGAGAAAAGAGAGCAGAGTCGGAATCTGTTGATAAAGAACAGTTTTCCGACATTAGCAAACTCATACAGTCTAGTAATAAAATTATCACATGAAGTGGGGTGTGAAAGTTTGAGATGAGTCAGAAAATAAAGGGTCGCTCACTTACCATCATCCAAGGCAACAGCGTCAGACAGCGAGCTGTCATCAGACATACAAAGATCTGAAATGGACCAACAGATAAGACTATTATTAAAATGATTTGATTTGAATGAACAAATAACAATCTTTTTTTGTAGTGCCGAAGTTTAGTTATGAGAAACAATGGCTTCTGATTGGCCGACCTCTCTGTCTGGATGAATAGCAGGTCTGCGGAGAGACACAGCCGTGGTTGATGCGGTGTTTCAGTATCGCATCCTGCAGATCTTTCAGCTTCTTCTCTTCACGTTTACACTGCTGCAGTCGGCTTTTCCTCACCGGTTTGCTGATGTGCTCCTCGAGGGAGAGCTTTCGGGCCGCCTCATAAATCTGCCGCTGCAGGGCGAGATCAGCCTCGAGCGCGTGCAGCTCAGACTCCTGGAGACAAACATTTTAGGGGGTAACCGCATGATTACAAGCTGAAAATGCGGAAATAAATGCACCTCGTAAAAATATTTTCCATATAAGTGGAACGGATTCAGTTGAGTAATAATACCACTTTAAACTAGCCAGGTAGGTTCAAATAACAGCCAGTTAGAGCATAGCTATTAAAATCATCTCTGTGTAGGAACTGCGGCCTGTACCTCGCCATCTTGTGAAATAAAACCCTCGTCCAGTTTAAAAGCGGCTCCGATGCGTCGCCGGACTTTCGGAGGCTTCTCGTCAGGCAGGAGAGGGTAATCGGAGGGCAGCTTTCCAGTCAGCTCCTGTTAAAGCAAAGCATTTTAACCACGAGAGGACTCAAAGAAACGCAATGACAAAGAAAACGAACTTTATGTTTGTTAATCAATACAAAACAAAACAAATCTTTGAGCGAGCAGATGCTCGTCTTTATTTTGTCGAGGTGTCCACAAAGGGTGATGATTAGGCCCTTAAATCTTCTCCCTGCTTGGCCAGTAGTGAATGACAGACATGTGGGCTAACATGCAAAGAAGCATCTGTTTCTTGGCCATTGGCTTTAGTGCTTCTATTGAAGGGCTGTATTCAGAACAAGAGAAAGCCCGGCTTAATCAGAGCAATCTGATTTACGCTTACGGGCCAGCTGACTTTCCTATTGAAACTTTCCTATAATATAATAATATTTTTAGTCTTAAAAGGGGGTGAAGACTGTGGTGCTTCATCTGCTTTAAATATCAAAATCTAAAATTATTGTAACTCCATATATAATATTCAAGTGATTTTATGAGCAGCAGTGAGCAGAGCAGCTCTTCGATCACACAATAAAAGAGTCAGTGTGCGGCACTGCTCACATACTTATACCGTATATTGTTTATAAATCCATAAGAGTCATAAGCTCAGACCTGTCAGCTCGGTGCGTTCTACATGTTTTAATAAAATTATGACGAATGATGGATTGGATGGTTTTTGTGTTGTAAACCTTCCTGTGGTGGGGACAAAATGTACTTTGGCAAAAAGTGTTTTTTACGCTTCATTAAATTTGCATGTAATACACAGTAGTGTTCAAAAGTTTGGGCTTAGTAAGATTGTAATTGTTTTAAAGAAATTAATACTTTTATTTAGCAAGGATGTTTACAAAAAGAACAGTATTTATTGGAAATAGAAATATTTTGTAACATTATGAACATTCAATTTAATGCTGAAAACAGTTGTGCTGCTTAAGAAATGTTTCTTGTGTATATTAGACGTTATTATGCGTCATTAGTTAATTAGGCCAATGTTAAACTTCCCTGGACCAAGGCCCTTTTATGATTATTATTTATTTATTGGCACACTCTGGTTAACTTTTCTTTTCACGGCTTAAAGCTCCTTATTGAGGAAATTTCGGTAAAACTTTAGTTTAGGGTCCTATTCACACTATTAACTAGTTGCTTATTAACATGCATAACTAGGATATTTACTGTTTATTAGTACTTATAAAGCACATATTAATGCCTTTTCTGCAAGACCATATTTTACATCCTTAATCCTACCCAATACCAAAACTCAACAACTACCTTACTAACTATTAATAAGCAGTAATTAGGAGTGTATTCAGGCAAAAGTTGTAGTTAATGGCTAGTTAATCCCTAATCTAAAGTGTCACCGAAATTTCTATAGAGAAAATGAATGGGAAAAATTTATGTTGCCTGCTGAGTAACCTTGAATTAGACTACTAAAAAATAATTCCCAAATAAAGCACCCATGTGGAGTATATTTACATTTAAAATATATGCCCTGTGCTTAAACTAAAACATATGGTTCATGATGGTAAGATGGCTGACTGATGGCTTGTTTTCAGTGTCACTCACAGCCTCTCTAATGCAGAGTTTCTTGAGCTCGAGGACACACAACTCCAGTCTGTCCTCAAGGGCCTGTTGCTTCAGCCTCATGGCACGCGTGTGAGTGCTCAGGTCCTTCACCGGAGACGTGGGGCTGTCCGGGCCTGGACAACACAGGAGATTTCATTACACAAGAGCACACACACATATAGGGCACATTTCACATCCTCAAAATGAAAATGATAATTTCTTTGAGACATGGCCTAGCAGTTGGCCTGCCTTGATACACTGATTTATTTTCATATTTTTGTGACTACACCACCTAATTTAGATATATGCTTCCTTCTAAATATTATTTATCACTAACATAGAAATGAAAGCACTCACCAGAGTTTAAAATGATCCCGCTATCAGAGTCACTGATCTCCTCCTTACAATCCATGTTTGTTTTTGTAATTCTGCAGTTTTTGTTAAAAATAAATAAATTCCCAGTTCAGTCTGCAGATGTGACCTGTTGATGGGAAAGAGAAAAGATTCAAATCCGTTGTTTGATTTCAAGCGTTCTCCATTTACTCCACTGCTCTCCAGTCTAGCAACCACTAAGTAAATTTGCCTTCCAAATAGTGGCTTGTGGCCATGCGATAATGTAAAAACAAACCTCCCGAGGAGAACCCTGCACAGGCACCTCAGCGTCTCCTTAACATCTGACAAAGCAACTGGTCATTCGCCTTATCCAGCCCTATTTCAGTCTGCACACACACGCACACCCCCCTCCCCAAATCTTTGAATGTCTCAAAACACAATAGCCGCCTGCCCGGAGTTGAACGCACATGTGGGGGTCTTATTCTTCCCATACAGCACCATAGCAACCTGGATCACTATGACCAAGCAGGCGTGTGTGAATTGTGATGGAGTGTGTTTGGGGGGAAACTAGAAGTCAACAGATGGCAGAAGGGACTCTCCCCCTTCCAAAGGCTGCACCTGTTCTCTCCAAGAACCCCCTCTTTTTTCTTTCAGCGCACACTCGCCACAGCTTTGAAGTGGAACAATGTGTCCATGCTGATTCAGCTTCAGGCGGGAGATGCTGATAACTCAGATAACCATGTCAGGGTTTCTCTTATTACCATGAAGAAAACTTACAGGCAAAGTTTTTCTAAAGGGTTGTTAGGAATAGCATCTAGGGTTCTCAGATTGTGACGTCTCAGATTTCACAGACTCAGTAGGGAGAGAGTGAGATGAGGAGATGCTACTGTGACATTTACATAAAGTCAAGTCTTGTTACATTGTAGAGGAACATGTTAATGCACTGGGAAGAGTTTGAATGACAGATGGAGGAGGTTCACACCAAAATGAGAGTGTTTTTTGGGGGGACAACAGACTTTTTTCAAATGTTTGTGTTCCACAGTGAAAAGAAAATCATACTTGAGGGTGAGTAAATTATGACTGAATTTATCTTCTTGAGAATCAGGAGGATTACAAAGGATCCTTTTATATCCAGTGACAAGATTTGAGGAAGATATTAGCGTATCTTATGACATTATCTCCAACACTGCTTTTTTGGAGTCCTATCATAAGTTAAAGTAACCGTAATCAGACCTCATTTAGAAAGAAGTGTGTAGAATGATCCTAAATGTAGAAGTTATTTTTGAAATGTTCCTACGAATAAATGACTTAATCTCAGTGACATAATTATCACAAAGCAGTTTAAATGTTGCCCATTTGCACATGTGACAACAGAACAAATTCATACTGTGATTTCCTATTTAACTTTACAATTTCATAATCAATGTTGGATTATTTTAATGAATGGTAAATGAGCGCAAAACGTTTGTACGGATGCTTTTTAGTTGCTGTACTCAAGAACATTTTCACATCAGTTTTTGTGTTTTAAATCTGTATTTGTTCTTCATTTTTGACGTAGGATGAAATCCGATTGTATGCGTGTATGTTTTATAAATGAGGCCCACAGTTCCTTGTATCTAATGAGTGCTGGTGTCATCTACAAAAAAATGTAGGACAGACATTGTATTTATATAAATGCTATTTTGGGGGAAATCTAGTTGCCCACCCACATCACAAGGGACAACATCCTTCCTAATGAGTCAGTGTGGATCTTTATCATCCCTCTTCCTGAGCTCTGAGGAAGAAAATTTGACAGGATGTGATTGTGGCACTACCGAAGGCTCTATCCTCATTCAGTTCTGTAACTCATGTGGATGGATGCAGCTCACCACAATAGAAACTAGCCTGCTCCATCAGACACCCCGACGACTGAAAAAATACCAGCAAAGCTCTCTGTCAACAAGCCCGAGCAGCCAGTTGGCTGAGAGGACAGTCTCTGCTGATACAACAAGACTTAGTCGGTAAGAGAGGGCAAAAGAAACGCTGATGAAACTGCAGTGGGGATTAGGTCACTGTGACAAACTGTGCTTTATGAAAAGCAGTTCCTAATTTTGCCATCATTTCCTCACCCTCATATCATGAGAAAATACTTTCTTCCATGGATCACAAATAAAAAGATATTGAAAACTGAGCTGGTTGCTCTTTTCCGTACAATTACAATGAAATTATGCAGGTACAACGTCTTAAATTTTGGTCTTTTACTCACACAAAGCTATTGTATGTGTTCAGAAGACTTTCAATATAGTACATGGGTTGAAGTTTGACACATTTATGGTGCAATGAGTGGAGACTGAAGCTTTCAAGCTTCAACAAAGATTTAGGGTTAGGGTAGATGGTTCACTTGAATGACTATGAATGGGAGAAACTGCAATGCGCAATATGGCGGAATAAGTCCCATCTTCAAAATAAAAAGAGCCATAGAAGCTCCCATAGAAACTGTCATTGGGTCTCAAAGTGCAATTACCGTAGTTATGAGATTCCGACTTGTAAAAAGTATTGACATCCTCATAGAACTCAACTTGTAAACTCATAATTTTCAGAGAGCTCCAACTCAAAATGGCAGTGGCTTCAGCAGTAAAATGTAGTTATTTCGTAATAATTCTGTTTAATAATTGTATTAAACATTGTTAAGGTCGTAATAATGCAAGAAAAATCTAAAAATTTAATTAAAGACAATACAGTTCAATGTAAAATTTTAATTGCTGCCTGAAGGCGTTGCAAAAATGGCCTCTGAGTGAACTGACTTTCCTTGAAAGGGACTTTGTAAAAAAAAGCAATCAGCACAATCTTCAGAACTTTTCTTTTTGTGTTCCACAGAAGACAGAAACTCATACAGGTTTGGGATGAGTAAATGATGACAGATAAGAATTTTTGGATGACCTAGTCCTTCAAACTCACAGACTGCACTCATAAGGAGCTCCACCCTGAAAGCACATTAGACCGGTCTTGATTACGAAGCACATTAAGCTCAGAAGAGCAGACAGGACGTAGACTTCTCGACAGCGATCTCGGCAGCAGGAGGATAACACAACAGATCCACCCATCCTCTCACGCAGTCAAGCGTAAAGATGAGACATCAGCGAATAAAGCCATTTTCAGTAGCCTGCAATTCTCATGTGCTGTCTATTCCATCTCCACCAGATTCCCAACACCCTTTCCCATGAGCCTGTGGGGCTGTGATCTATTGGAATGCCTACCCAGCCAATTTCATTACCACTGCGGCCAGGTCTGGAATTCCCAGAGAGGGCCAGAGCTTGGAAAGTCTGACAGGAGACTTGAACACGACCCAGAATGTATGTAGAGCCTGTTATTATAGAGATGCTGAATCGTGTGGACGCAGATGTTATAGGAGCGACAGAATTTAGTGAAGCCAAAAACCAGTTGAATGTTAATTTGCCATGCAAAACATGACGGATAGTGAGAGAAAGAGTGAGTAAAGACCTAAAAACAGTCTTTTGTAATCCCATTTCTCTCCTTTCATCATGCCACTCATTGAAGATGAAATGATTAATCAAAATGCATGGCAAAAAGCCTCTCAGAGACAAGAAACCCTTTAGCTAATAAATAAAGGAAAGAAAAGTTTAAACAGTGTAAACACAGACTCATTCTCCTTTATAAATGGAGATCCACTTTGCAATCTGTAGGTATTCCAGTACAAAGTCAATTAAGATATACCATGGACCTCTAAAAAAAGAGATAACCCTTATAGCTAAGCCTTTATACAAATAGCAATGTCTGTGACTGTATAGGCCTACAGTTACAACCTATAGGTAAATGTTTCTTCTAATTAACTTTAACAGACCACAGAATGGATGAACCAATATCAGTTGATCTAGAATAGATCATTCATGTTAAACAACACTTTGCAAGCACTAAGAAGAAACAAATTAGGTTTTTACAAATACAGCATTCAAAAGAAAACATGCATGTCTTTAGTCTGAATGCGTAGAGCTTGAAGACAAATAAAACATCACTTGTTTCATTGTTTACATTGTAATAATCAGTCCGTCTAATCAATCATAACGCAATCATGCCATCAACAATCACCATCAACTCGATGCCCAAAAATATCTTGCAGAATAGATTGAACCGATAATCTGATATAATTGGCATGCTTTGAAGGGTTGGATGGCCTTACAGAAATAAATCTGCACTAGTCTATGAATTTAAATCATCAGCCTTTATGTTTGTTGTAAATGTAGGCTACTTTCAGGTGACAAAAAAGAAAGAAAACGAGTGCAGTAAAAGCTTATCGAAATAATTGGCGCATGCCTTTAAATTAAGAAAATATAATTTTAACACATATGATATAGCCTACACATTATGTGCACACATAATATTATACAAATACAATGTCATATAAATACACATATTTAGCATCTTAATCATACCGTCCTTTGCTGTATCCAGCCCAAAACACACCCTCCCATTCACTCCATTCCCGCAGATGCGCGTGTGCCGGTGGACTCCACAGTGCGGCTGCATGTAGGCTCTAACTCAAGCTATCCAAAAGCCACTGGACTGTACCAAACCGTATCTTCGCAGGGGGGTATGCCATGTAGCTGAAATATTCTCCAGTTCGTATTTATAAAGTAACATACGTGTTCAAATTAACAGACCCCTGCCTAAAATTCTATCGAGGAGTATTTTCAAATTGTGCTTTTAAACAAGTTTAGAGGTAAAAACAGGGCGATACCATTGCAAATAGGCTACTCCGCCCATGTTTGTCTAGAATGTATTGTAAGCGTGTGTGTGTGTGTGTGTGTGTGTGTGTGATCTTTTTGAAGGCAGCACACGCTTCTTCTGCTATAGGCGTGTCGCCAGCGGGAGAAAAACGAGACAATATAGTTAAACAAGAGGACAGCTGGTGAATAGTCCTCTGGACTATATGAATAGTGTCTGAAATGGCACGCTGCCACAACTTTATTGTTTTCCTGCGTGGCAGCATGCCTGATACTGCTCAAATTAATTTGCTGAAAGAGTATTTGTCGTAAATGTCATCAGCCTTTAAAGATATACATTTTGAGAACACAACATGGATTGAGTTTCTTTATTTCTTTTTCGCGCTTTGCTTCCCATTTGCCTCCTGTTGTTGCTTCCCTGATAAATGCAGGTTACGGCAGATGGTCAGGCTTTCTTTTCCTCGAGCCTCTCGGTGAATTTAAAGATCAGCTAATTAAACGGGGACATTTCCATTTGAAAGGAAGAGTCCGTGGAGATTTCTCTTCCGGCTGGCAATGTGCAGAAGTGCTACCTGTAAATGCAAAGGCAGCAAGACACAATCGATTTGTGAATTCTAGGAAGGAAAAAAAAAGAAGTCATGTTTGAAGATGTTATGATGTAACTCTTTTCAATATGAGGCACCCTGCTTTTTTTAGTAGACATGAAAATGCACATTCCGAACTTAAATGGTTCATGGTTGTAATTCAAGAATGCTTTGGAATATAGATGTAAGATTCGTCTTGTTTTAAAGAAGAAATTTGGCAGATTTTTGTAGAAGTGAAATAAAGTTAAACAGAAAGAAGTTTGAGTTTATGAAAATGTACAATGTTAAAAATGTATTTATATTTTATATAAAATATATATTTTCAAGACCTGGTTGACTCTAAAAATGCAAAAAAAGGTTGATATCAGTAAGATTTTGTTTGGGCGCAGTACCAAACTTTTTCACTAGTTGACATTACTGCCCATATAAGGGCGCCTCCATTTCCATATGTTGTTTGAGTGATTGAACCATTATTTCTACTATTTTCATACAATGTATGAAGTAGACAACCTATTCAGAAGTAGTATTGGAAGATTTTGAAATGAATTCAACCTCTAAGAAACACAAAAAGAACACGTATGCCAAATCACAATTGGCGAATCTATTATTTTTTTCTTTATGTTCAAAACATTTTCACTCAGACCTTTTTTCTAAAATAATTGAATGGATGCTATCTTTTGAACTCTTGACATGAAAACAAACTGAGGTTTCTACCATTCTTTCATGATTTTTCATGTTCATCACCATTTCAAAATAAAGGTCTGATATTCTTGCTGCAAATTGATAAATTACGGCTACTCTGTACTTGATTTTGAAAATCAATCACCAAATATGTAAACTAGAGATAGTAAGCTTTCAAATTATATATAGTTTGTCAAGATTAGTTAAGGTTTAGTATATTGCTGTTTTACATATGTAATGGCTATGCCAATATAAGGGGTTAAAAAAAAAAAGTCAGTGGTACTTTTTTCCAGTTTGGTCACTTGTTAATAAACCTTGTATGCCCAATATGATATTAAAGTCCTAGTATCGTAATTTACAAGTAGGCCTATTAAGTTATATGCTCCTCTTTAAAAAAAAAAAGAAAAGAAAAAGGTAACCAGGTACAAGACATAGCTTTAATTCGACTCAAATTTACATTAAATTGTTACAACTCTTAAATACAGTGCATCATTGCTAAACTACATTATAGCTGTATGCCATTTAATTTCATTATTTTCATAACATCAAAATATTCTCTTATATGAAAACATTAGTAAAAATTACAAAGCGCATTTTCTCCACATATCCTTCAATTTTGTTCGGTCAACTGTATGCGGCGCAGATTCTCCTTCACTCGTACAAATTCTGGAACATTTTTCTCATCCTCTATGCGTCTTTGTTCCTCCATCTCATACTGTAGAGACATTTAAAAGAGCAGCGAACTTTACAAAATGCTCAAATATTACATGAAATTTCTGTAATGGGAGAAAAACATATTACAACTGTCCTTTCAAAAAACATTGCCGCATGATTCAGTTCATCAAAGACAATCAAATAATGCCATGCATCTGGCAAAACTCTTGACCTCCATTCCAGTGATGAGGAACATTAAGTGGTAATAAAAAAAAAAAGGTCAGTACCTCCTTTAGTTTCTGCTGTCTCTTACGGAGCTCCTGTTCCAGGTCAGAAGGGGGTCGGAGGGCAAGTTCCTCCTCTCGGTGCAGGTCAAGTCTCCTCTGCTGTAACACACGCTGCAATTCTGGTTTCTCCTCCAACAACAGCCCTCTGAGAACAAAAAGTTCAAAAGCCTTTAGGTCACTTTAGTTTAGCAAGCAGACCTTGTTCAGAAGAGTATATTGAGAACACAGTTTACTGTAAGCTCAATGGGATTTAGATCTTGATTATATCTTTCAACTTTGTTTACTATTCTTGTCAAATAAAGTACTCCAACGTAATCATATACTTTACAAAGTAAACCATGTTGACGTTTCTCTTCTTCACCTCTTATGGCCGAGCAGAAGCTCTTTATGGAGATTCTGGCGACTGGGACACTCGCCGGGTGAACCATTCAGTTTCCTGATGTGAATGAACTCATCTCCGCTGTCTGTGCTCTGCTGGGACGCAGGAGGATGACACACATAGAGCTCTAAAAGACAAAGAGGGGAAACATTCAGACTCGCCTATGAAAGTTAACAAATTTTTAATGCTTTAGTTTCTATACCTACACGTTTGACACTGTTTATATTATGCAAATTTGAATCAGAGCATAGTCAGTGCACGTACCTTTTTTGTGATGTCTGAATCCTGGCCGCTGGAGAGAAAAAATATTTAATTTATTAATGCATTAATAAAATAGTACACATGCAAAAAATACAGCCAAATTAATGGGTCGTTTCTTAATACATTTAGAACGCAATTTAAAACAGAGTAACTGAATGCCAACATGTCCACCCATCCACCTGCTGAGGAAAGCACAGAATCAAATCCACTCAATGGACTGAGATGACACATGCTCTGCCTCCTAATGTGCATTGGCTTGATTTACGAACACAGAAGAATGAAGCAAAGAGGACTATTCATAGCTCAACACTGAAGTGTCCTCAAGTTATTTTTGAGCTCATGACTTCTGAAACAGGCTGAAATTATATGACTAAGCCAATATGATCGAGAAAAGATATTCAACCTGGGTTTCCTTAGTAAGCATTAAAAGGTAACATACAAACCTGGTAAAAAAAAGAGTATATAATTGATTTATTTTTAATACACAATGAAAACCTACAGATGGAAGTGTTATCAGTCATTGTTTAATCAATAATATATTTAGCAAATAAATGATGAATTCATGTTACGGCACATACTGTACAGGAACATTTTATATTGAACTCCACCACTGAATGAGACATTAAGCTGGGCATCCAATTTATTGGCATCAGCGCACAGCAGGGTGTTTAGACTAAAATGACCAGGATAAACCAGCTTACTCTGGTCCTACAGTGCCACACTCAGGAGCCATCTGTGTGTGTCAGCCACACACAAACACACCCATGTCCCACCTCCACACTCCTGAACCAACATGATAGACTACTGTCTGAAATACACAACTCATGCCAGTCATGATAACCATATTATGTAATAGTTTGTGATAGGCTCATATAAAAACTAATTTACTGGGATTGCTGTCATTAAATTTGAACAAGAGTCTATTTCCATGTGAAAACTAAATGCATTACTAATACAGCACAATTAACTTCATAAGCCTTTTGACTCATGATTGGTAACAACAGGCAGAGAGCAAAGTCAAATAAACTTCATAAAACTGCTGAAACCAAAAGTGTATATCAGCTTCCCTTTAAGATTCCCATTGCTTCATTGGACAATTACCTGAATTAAAGTACTTCAAGTGTTGTTCCACTTGAAATTAACTATGGAAAAGTAACTGGACACCATACATTTAAGTCACACTCCTGCAACATATACAGGTACAAAAATACAGATACCTCTAATTTGCTATCTTTGTAGGAAACACTGAGGGTTCACCAACTAAACTTAAATTCTGTTACTATTTTTCTAGGTAACGCTCACCTCAACACACACAGCTGATTGTTTTTTAGTTGTGTTCAAGAAGTCCAGCATTGTGCTGCTGGTGTCGAGACTGTGGCTTTCGCTCACTGTGTTGCTCTGTTTATGTTCAGTGATGCTTGCTGCAGGCATTGCGTTCAAACTCATTACGCCATTCCAGATTAACCTTTACCGATGCCTATACGAGGCACGCAGGATGCCAGATTAACTAATTACCGTAGACAGACATCATTGCTGTTTTTAACTCTCTCCCTTCCTCGGAAACGTCGACTCTTGATCTCTTTATTTCTTCATTAAGACAAAATTAAATTAACAGGTGTTTGTTTTTAAACCAACAGGTTAATCTCGTCTAAATTGTGTAGTTTTAGTCTCAGTTTATTCCTGCACGTTTAATTTACAAAATGCATTAAATATTTGTATTTATTTAAAAAAGAATACAAGATAATAATAATAAAAAATAATAATAATAATAATAAAAAATAAAAAATATATATATATAACGCATGCTCCTAATATTTATAAAACGCTACCGACCACAAGAGGGCACTGTGAGTTTTGCGGTTGTTGAAAAGTTTCCCATGATTCCAAAGAGCTACTTATATTGACGTCAAACCGGACGTGAGGTCATTGAGTGAATGTGTTCGCGCGTGTGTGAGGTGAGCGTGAGAGAGTGGTTGGTTGTTTGTGTGCATGAATGTTTGTATGTATGTGTTTTGTGAAAGTGTGTGAGAATGAGACCTTTTTGTTTAAAAAAAAAATCTACACCATGATCTTATTTGATCTTATCCGAGTTGTTGCCCTGCTCGGATACAGAGATGATAGTAACCGACTCGGGAGCTTCTGTAGCGATGATCGTGAGGCTTTTTCACTGAGGGCATCCACAGTTGAAACTGTGGTAAGAAATGATGATTCGATCAGATATACTAGAGCAAGCATGGTGCTGGATTTAGTTCCAATACGCCCTGTTTGTTTCACTGAGTATAATGGCGATTCTGATCTCACAAAAACAGTCAGTGAGCCTCACCGAGCTGCACGCTAAACCATCCATTTTAAAAAAAGACGACACCAGCATGTCTTCGTTTCTTTTATTTGTCAAACCTTGGTAACGTTACATGTATGTGACGGTTCAATAATTAACCAACTGGAAATACAGGTGGTCATCTTTACTTCTGTAGGTTGTATTTGTATTGCACTACGTAGAATAAAAGCCGCCATCATGCTTACGTGAGTAACCTCGGTTTGTAGAAGCGGTGTGATGAGACTCTATATAACAAAAGAAAAGAAAAACCTGAATAAGTTACGTTGTTTTTTTTTACACAATAAAATCAATTTATTATGGGTTGAATATTAATTCTCACCTATGGACCCTTTAATACTGTATATAGAAGCCTTCTGGATGTCGACCCACACTTTTATTCCTTTGTTGTCGGTCTCACACACGGAGTCTTCTGATTCTCTGTTTTTCCTGTGTAAAGAAAACATTACAATGTCTGAGAAATTCAAACTTGATAAGCCTTCAAACAAAATAAATGATTAAATTTTTTTTTAAAGTGGCAATAAAACATTTCTTAAAAAAAGAAAATCTCCTTTTTCTTTTCCATATAGGAAACGCACACACATGTGTATGTATATATGTAACCTACAGTAGCTAGTCATCATTTGAAGTGGATCAAAAAAGGGAACCAAAGTTGTCCTAGGACAAGACCGGGTATTGTTCAAAATTCATGTAACGTATAACTTCGATGAAAGGTTTTGATCCACTTTAAATGTTGACTACTGTATGTGTATTATATATATATATATGTATGTATGTATATAGAGAGAGAGATGGAGAGAAGCCTTACGCATTATCCATGTAAAGAGTTTCCTTCTGCGTCATTGTTTGACTTTTGTTTTGAAATAATCCTAGATGATGGTCGTAGGTCGACTTTAGATGAATGTCCAGACTGTCGTTTGGTGCCTTGTAACAAAAAAATATGCAAAAAACACAGTTGCTTTGAACCGGAACATATTTGCGCTCATTTAATATACAGTACGTTAAAGTAATAATTTGTCAATTCAAATCCCCATTCGAGGTTAAATGAACTTACTGTAGCATCATAATGAAAGACATTTCGATGAGAACTGGCCTGTGTTGTCGTGTTGTGAAGTCTCCTCCAGGGTTCATCATTTTGTGCGAGATGGGTTGGCTTGTCATATGACAATTTCTGATTATGAGATAATAAGTGAGAAGTTGAGAAATGTAAATAAAAGTTAGGCCTAACGTTAACGATTTAAACGCAGGTAACCGAACTAACGTTATCTGTAAACTGATACAGGGCCAGTTTTAAAGTTTGAAGTTCATTTGTAATTACCTGAATTGCCTTATTCCCTGTGTATGTATAGTCGTTTTCATATCGCGGGAATGGAAACGGATCTCGTTCTTGTGGCATATTCCCACAGTATCCAGATGATGAGTCTTATGGAATGTAACAGCTCGATGGGTTTTGGGATTTTTTTTACTTTCAACTTTGTTGTCCCTCCCACCGTTGCCTAGAAACCAACTGAGCTTTGTTTCTGTTGCACCACCACACAGCGCGAGGCGTAAATAAATCATATGCTTACATTACAGACAAGCACATTTGGGTGTACAATTTTATATTAACAGTTGATTAACTGATTATTGACCCCATTGTTGATGTTTTTTACAACAGCAAAAGAAGAAAATAAAAAAACGTTGCTGTTTCAAATTTTCAACTAACGTTACGTAGTTCAATTCGGGTTGATTCGTACACTTTTCCAAGTCAAGCAAAAAAGTGTCCCGATGTGTTTCCCAATTGAATATCAAAAGAGTCGTCTTATTACTTATGCTATTGACTCTTTGCTCGTTATAAACACAGGGACTAATACGATTTTGTTCTTTTGTCGTTGTTGTTGAGTCTTAGCGAATATTCATCTATTTAGATAGCCTATGGACACGTTTGCAGTTGGGACTCCATCCCAGAGAGACTGACCAATAGGAGAGCTGAGCGCGTTATACGCTTAATATGTGCAAACAGTGTCGGTATAAAAGCGCAGCAATATTAACAGCACGTCTGTTTTGTCACACGCCTTGCCTGAAGGGAACATATATCTTTTGGAAACAGCTATGTTTTTAAGCCACATGTTTTTCACTGCTGGAACGCAAAGCGCTTCTGTCATATTTTTGATCCCCTTACTACTTTTAACGGAGACAGCGGAATTACCCAGCTGCAAAGAGGTAAGATTGTGCTTTAACAGATTGTCTAAGATTGCAACGTTACAATCTTTAAAAAAAAAATCAGTATTAGGCCTATGTGTTTTGTCCTATATTTTTATTTATTAATTTGCTGTTTATTTCTGACAGCTGCTAGAACTACATCTACATCATTACCTACTTATTGACTGACAGACTGTAGCCTACTGGCTGAACTCACATTGACAGAATAACACATTTGTGAGCTAATGCTGTTGCTGATGGAATATTGATCATTATAAACACCAAACATTATCAGGACTGGAGGACTAGGCCCTTTATATAAATAAACTGTTAGGTCCATAAATAGAAATACACTCAACATAGTTTCTTCCCAGATCAGAAATTGAAAGACACCTGTTTTGCTCACGTGCCAATAATCTTGTACACACACCATCACGCATTGAAGCTTGTGTTTCACATTATGTCACTTTACAAATAAGAAACCATGAAAACATTCAGGAACAAATGGGAAAAAACGGACATAGCATTTATCAGTTAATAAAGCAAATAAGGGACATGAGCTGTATGTTTTCTTAGTTAATAAAAAATAACTGCATCCGTATCAACTTTCAGTATGCTTGTTTCCTTTCTGATCAGGATATATGTTGAATTTTAAAGACATTTTTGTTGTTGTTGCAGTCCAACTTCATGTTTCCGCTCTCTGTCCTCGGTTTTCCCAAGAAAATAATCATGTTTGAATAAGAGTGAGCATATGGAAATGGGTCACGTCACACATTTACCTTATCATGTCCAGATAAGCTTGACCGTTGCCTTAGAGAGGTGTGTGAAAAGGACATCT
The DNA here is from genome assembly GCF_949152265.1 of Phoxinus phoxinus. NCBI lineage: Eukaryota > Metazoa > Chordata > Actinopteri > Cypriniformes > Leuciscidae > Phoxinus > Phoxinus phoxinus. The sequence continues at coordinate 22,294,481 of NC_136890.1, read as the reverse complement.
GCTGTTAGGGTCAGTCGACAAATGCCAGCATTGCTGTTGGTATACAGTACTTGCATTGATATACCTGTCTTTTTCTTTTTGTATTGGCAGTGAAACAAAAATGTGTGCTATAGACACACTGATAAATAAATACACAATTAAACTGACTTGCTCAGAGCATGGCCAGATTCAGATTTAACCACAACATCACAGAAACCAGGACTTTCAATCTCTTAATTATTTTGTTAATTATAGGCTATATATTAGTATATATATATATATATATATATATATATATATATATATATATATATATATATATATAGTTCATCCATGAAACTCTTCCGAGCAGCTGATTGGTTAACTTAAAGCCAATCGTTTTGGTCAATCACTCACTGTTTAACTTATTTATTTCAGTCCCAAACTGCATCAACTCATTGCAGGACACTAAGGGATTGTTCTTAGCCCTCCACCTTCCCCAGCACCACCTGCCTAGATCTGCTAGGTGGTTTTCCTTGCAGCAGCTTGATTGTATTCGCTGTATTTATGTGGATTTTTGATCTGTATCCTCAATCATGCAGCAGAAGCATGCGTAGCAGATTTAGTCCGCCAAGCCTAAAGCCGGGGACACACTTAAGGTTGTAAGGCCGATTATGATTGTAATTTGGTACTTATTACAGTCGTATACGACTGATCATGACCAAACGAGCCGAGTCGCGTTCAGTCATTGGAAACAGTCTGTAAGTGTGTTCAGTTCAGTCTTCAGTTTCAGCCCTCGGCATAAGCCTATGCACATTCCATGCTCATCAATAAATGCTGTTTTTGCTACGCAGAAATAACATTGTTGTCTAATTTTATTATAATAATTGCAAATATAATTGAAAATAGACCTTGTCAATGACCTTGTGAAAACAACAACACAGACAGCAAATGTTTCATGTGGGAGTAAGAGATTCACCAGGTAATCTGACTCCTACTAGACACCATAGAAACAAATGTCACTCCGTTCTGTTGCCCGGGTTATTTGGTTTCATCATTTATATGGATGTGGAGATTGTGATGTGGACTACTTGTTCAGAACAACTTTTTTCTTTCTTTCTTTCTTTCTTTCTTTCTTTCTTTCTTTCTTTCTTTCTTTCTTTCTTTCTTTCTTTCTTTCTTTCTTTCTTTCTTTCTTTCTTTCTTTCTTTCTTTCTTTCTTTCTTTCTTTCTTTCTTTCTTTCTTTCTTTCTTTCTTTCTTTCTTTCTTTCTGTCTGTCTGTCTGTCTGTCTGTCTGTCTGTCTGTCTTTCTTTCTCCTCACTAAACATAACGTAGCTGAACTAACACAAAGCACATAGGAACCGCTACAACTTGTCATGTTAAGGTTTTGTTAACAATTAATCTTGTTTCATTCCACACGGGTTATTCTGATCTGCTCTGTGAAGTGTCTGCTGTTGCCATTTAGTCAGATTAATTTAGGTTCATGATTCTTTCCAGCTGCCGGTTCTTTGGGGGAGTTAGCTGTCAACATGTACCATTTGTTTCATTTAAACCGCACCTTTAAGCATCTCTTAGTAGATCATTATGTTAAGTCAAATTAGGATAAATATATAAACAAAATGTTAAGAGGTGTTAAAAGTTTATTTACTCAAGATTTTATTTCATCTGCTTCTCCCTTTTTGCACAATGGGGAGTAAATAATAGGCAACCTGTTAAAGACAGTTTGTTTAGACAAGGATATGAAGACATCCTTGAAGCTGATCACTAGCGGGTGGATCCGCCTACAGTGCAAATATTGATCCGACACAGTATTTTAAAAGGAGATAATCCAGAGGCATATTAATCGCAAGATGTTACAACATCAGAGGGTTGGTTTCCACAGTGACAGCAAATGTGTATTGTGTCTGTGAAGCAGCGTGAAAAGTTTAGCATCTCAGTAATTGTACTGAAAATGACCTAAAAGTATAGAGACAGACTTTGGAGAATGCTATACTGTAATGTTGCAGCATTTGTCTTGTGGCTAGGTTGATTGTTTTGCACATCGTAATGGACTGTTTTTAGTTGTTCTTATGCTTAAGAGTTATATACAGGTAAATTTTTTAATAATTTGAACTGAAATCAACATTTCATGTCCACATTTTATTTAAATACTTGTAGAGTAACAGCTTTCTAAAACTAACTTTCTAAAATTGTATTAGTTTATTTTGCCTGATAGTAACTGGATGACTGCACAATATAATTTTCTTACATAACTACATAGGTTGATGTGGTTGACATCTCTAAAGTTGTCAAAGTGTGCCAACAAATGCTAACCTTGAAAAATATTGTGTCAATTTTTCCCATGGTCCTATTTTCGAAACTGAATGACACAGAAAGACATTTTAATTCAGTTGTTATTGTATGTTTCATTATTTTGCAGTCTGATTACCATTTTGAGTACACGGACTGTGACGTTTTGGGCTCTCGATGGAGAGTGGCGATACCCAACAAGCCAGAGACATGCACTGGCCTACCTGATCCAGTCAAAGGCACCCAATGCAGTGAGTACCTATAACACACACACACACACGTTTTGTTTTCATGTTTTACCGAGACTTTGGACATGATTTTTATACTGTATAACTGTATCTATCCCCTTACACTAACCCATACCCCTAAACCTACCCATCACAGAAAACATCAAATAGTATGATTTATAAACTGTTTTTCTCATGGGTACCAAAAAATGTCCATAAAAGGACAAGGATTTCAGATATTGCCATCTTTGTGGGGACATTTTGTCCCCATAATGTAGGGTTTATCAGGCTACACACAGAGACAACTACTAGACACATTAATGATACTGTCTATAACATGCTATGTTACGAGTTGTAAGAAAGCCATTAAGATATTTTTATTGTGTTGTGTTTTTTTTCTCTGTTGTCAGCGTTCACCTGTAATGAAGGCGAATTTCTGGACATGAGGACTCAAGAGTGTCAGAAATGCGTTGCAGGGACCTATTCTCTTGGGACGGGTGTTGCCTTCGATGAGTGGGACAGTTTTCCCACTGGCTTTATCAGCCATGGCATCAATATTAACATTGGAGACACTTACACAAATTGCTCCAAGTGAGTGACTCATATAAAATGAGAACTACTGCATTCATAAAATGCAAAAGGGTCCTAATGCTCAAAATTCAAGATCAAGTGGATGGTTGAACCATTCAACATTCACTTAACTGTAATTGCATGCACATAATGCTTAATAGTAAATGTAAAAGTGCTTGACGAGTCAGGTCCTTGAGTTATTTGAATTTAAATTAAATTGAAGAACAGACATTTGTGACCTTGGATCACAAAACCAGTCACAAGTAGCACGGGTATATTTGTGGCAATAGCCAACAATACAGGTCAAAATTATTGATTTTTCTTTTATGCCAAAAATCATTAGGATATTAAGATCGACCGGGTTCCATGAAGATATTTTGTACATTTCCTACCATAAATATATAAAAAAATTATTTTTATGAGTGAATGCAGCAAAATCGCGAACATAAATGGACAACTTTAAAGGCGATTTTCTCAATGTTTCAATTCTTTGCACCCTCAGATTCCAGATTTTCAAATAGTTTCCGGCCAAATATTGTCATATCCTAACAAACCATACATCAATGGAAAGCTTATTGATTCAGCTTTCAGATGACGTATAAATCTCAATTACAGAAAATGTTACCCATGTGACTGGTTTTGTGGTCTAGGGTCACATTTGTGGAAATTTGCTTCTGGGAACCCATTGCATGTGTCTCTTGCATTTGTATAGCTCAACATGGATCCCGAAAGGTGACTATGTTGCCTCTAACACAGATGAATGCACTTCAACTCTTTCCTATGCTGTGAGTTTGAAGAAGCCTGGATCTGTGTCCTTCCAGTACTTCTATCCAGACAGCCACATATTTTTTGAGTTTTATGTAAGTAAACAAAGAATACACCGCTTTAAAGACATTGTGACATGGTCAGTTAAATTGCATATATACCGGTAATATTTAAATAACCCAGTAGACAATATAATGGTAATTAACTGAGTTTTATAATAACCAAATGTGTTTCTCTGGTGGTATACCATGATAATGTTGTTATGCATGATGGGATATGACAACATTAGTGTGTTAACAGGTTCAGAATGACCAGTGTCAGTCTACAGACTCTCAACGTCGCTGGATGAAGATATCCGAAAGTGATTGGGATTATCATTATGTAAGTGTGTGTGTATCTTTTGAGAGAATATGTGGAAGTCACAGACCTCAAAACCTTTTCTTTTTACTGTCTAACCAGGTAGAGCTGAGTAGTGGTAACAATGTCTTGTACTGGAGAACAACGGGTTTCACTTTGGCAACCAACACTGCCAAACCGGTTCTGCTGAAGAACATTAGCATCTTAGGTATTTATCCATCACAATTATTTGTGTACTACTTCAAATAAAGATGGCATGTTGGGAATACTTTTTAAATGCATGAAAAAGACAATTATAAAATAACAATTGACCTTTTTTCTTCTCAGGGGTCTCGTATACATCTGAGTGTTTTCACTGTAAGCCTGGTACCTATAGTGATAAACCAGGGGCTGCCCGCTGCATCCCATGCGCTGCTAATTCTTACTCTAATAAGGGAGCCACTGCGTGTCAACCCTGTGAGGCAGACAAATATTCAGGTGTGTCTCAGCATTTTTAAAGCAAAATGACCATGAATGTTAATTCAGGTCGGCCATCAGGGTCAGCAGCAGCTGTCGTTGTTTGTGCTCCATGTAATTTCTTCTTCATCTCTGCTCATAGTTTTGTTTTCCACTTTGTACTTAGATGTGTATATCGCAGAGGTGGACACAAAGTACATTTACTTGAGTACTGTACTTAAGTACAATTTTTGAGTATCTGTACTTTACTTTTTTTTATCTTTTCGCCCTGGAAACTTTTTACTTTAACTTCACTACATTTGAAAGACATATATCGTACTTTTTACTCCACTACATTTCTGTCAAGGTCCTTCAGTAGAAAGTAGTAACGTTAGTCAGGGGATGATTTTGGTTGCAGGGGTTGCATTTTGGTTGGAAATTAATGTCGGGTTGACGTAGGGCTGTTAAACGATTAATCGCATCCAAAATAAAAGTTTGTGTTTACATAATAAATGTGTGTGTGCTGTGTATAATTATTTTATATATTTAAATACACACACATGCTTGTATATATTTAAGAAATATTTGCATGTATATAGGCTACTTTATATAGATTTATATATAATTTATATTATATATAAATTATAAATCATTTACATATAACACATTTTTCTTAAATATATTCATGAACGTGTGTGTATTTATATATACAAAATAATTATACACAGTACACACACATTTAATATGTAAACACAAACTTTTATTTTGGATGCGATCAATCGTGATTAATCGTTTAACAGCCCTAGCGTCAGAACCCGACTGATGTTGGTTTCTGACGTCAACCTGATTTTCATTTTCAACGTTGGGTTTGGTCTTCTGAATGCAAAATTTGTCATTGTTTTGAGCACACTGAATGTTCGCTGCAACGGTATTTCCAACAGTTTAATTCTAAGCAAAAAACGAAAAAGAATTTCGCAGTCAGTCTCTTCTCTTGTAGCCTACGTAATGTTTGCACGAGTACGAGGCTGTGTGTGAGCACGAGCAAAAAGTTCCTGCCTGCAGTTCACTTAACGGCCACCATTGTCGCTAAAGGGTTTCTAAATTCTAAATATAGTCCCTTTAAACCTATGCTTTACAGTTTAAACTAACAAATATCCTACTGTAGGCTATATCTTTCATATTCTAGATTTTTTTTTTAAGCATTTATAATCAAATGGGTTTTTTTTTTATGACTGGTGGTCACACAACAAATGCCTTGTGAAGAGTTTTGACCGTTACATCTGCATAGATGTGATGAAGCATTTAAATGTAACCACATGCAAGTAAATGTTTATGTAAATGACCTGGACGCCCCTATGCCTGTACGCTATTGGATTTGCCTACTGTGTTTTATCACTTTATCTAAACGAGTGTGTGTGCGTGTGTTTTTCCTAACGCCACTGGCGTTTTCCTCTCTCCTGTGTGTGTAACTCTAGGGATTGGTTCTGGAACCTGTCTACAGCGACCGCCCTGCAAAACGACTGATTACTTCTATACTCACACACCATGTGACTCCAGTGGTCAGGTACCATGCTTTTTTCCCTTTTATTTTATATATTTTATTTTATTCATTCATTTATTCAAGGTTGAGTTCAGTTCTCTTGTTTGTTTGTTTTTGTTCAGTTCTGTTCTCTTGTTTTTATTTGGTCCAATCCAGAACAGGATTGCCTACATTTAGTTCTTGTTCGTATTTTTAACCGAACCTAAAGATAAAAACAAACAAACTGCTTTTATGGTGTATATACCAAACATCCAAAATAATGATGTGTGCTAGGCTAAATGCACTCATTGTATGCGTGCATGGTATTTTTAGATAGACAGAACTCACAAAAAGCATATAAAATATGTAAAAGAGTCAAAACAGTGCAAGGAATTCGATTGCAAGGAGACGGCAGTCCCGACACCTGTACTGATATGTAATGGGCAGCTATGATGAGAAAAAAGCTTTCTTGAGCTGTCTTCTTAGGGTCGCATCTTCTGACATCATGTCCTGTTTTTGATTTGTTTAGATGTATTTGGTCTGTGTTGCTTGCGTTCACATTTCATTCAATCCGCATCAGAGTACCCTTGCGCAGCAGTGTTCACACTAACAGAAGAATCACACCATATTTTGAATTTAATCTAATCAAAACTAGCAAGTGTGAACACCCTAAATGTCAATTTATACATTAAATCATCTCCATCTGACAACTGACTGTTTTGTGTGTGTGTTTAGACACAGCTGATGTATAAGTGGATTGAGCCCAAGATCTGCAGTGAGAGTGTGGAGGAGGCAGTGCAGCTCCCGGCCTCAGGGGAGATGGTGGCCTGTACTCCATGCAATCCAGGATTCTTCTCCAGCAACACCTCCACCTGTGAGCCCTGCCCACATGGCTTCTATTCAAATGGGACAGGTAGAGAGACAGCCAACAGGACAGAGATAAACAAACAATAAACTAACATGTGACAGCATATACATCAGTGTTATGCCTCTAGATGACAACACTACATTTGTAAATCCCATTAAATGTATGCTTCTGTGTATTATTTCAGTGCATCAATAACAGAATTCAGTATTAGAAATCACCAACTGTGTCACATGTGTTCAGAATGTTCTGTGTGTCCCGCTGGAACGGAACCAGTCGTGGGTTTTGAGTATAAATGGTGGAACAAGATGCCCGGCAACATGAGGAGTTCAGTCTTCAGCTCAGAATACAGCAGCACTGAGAGGAGCACAGGTACATTTTGAGTGAGCCACTGATTTGGGGATATCGTTGTTGTTTTTTAGACATTTTGTTTTGTTTTGTTTTGCCATAGTTGTTGATGTAAAGGGGTTTTGTTGTATCAGGCTGGGAGGTTGCGGGTGACTACATCTACACCACACCGAGCGATCAGGACTCTGATTACATGCTGCTGACGCTCACAGTTCCTGGATACAGGTGAGCACACACTGCTCTCATATGTTAACAAACAGCAACTGCATCTTATTACTGATCTCAATATGTTAACTGAAGCAGCAGCATTACTAATACCAGAGACATAAAACCTGGGATTATTAATTACTCTATAAATGTCATTTTGGTCTTTTCTTTTTTTCAGCCAGCCTCATTCCCTGAGTGAAGACAAAGAGAGAGTCGCGCTTTCCAGAATAACATTTGTGTTTGAAACGAAGTGTACAGCTGATTGTAAACTGTATTTCATGGCTGTGAGTTTGACCATGTTTTATATTATAATATATGTGAACAACCTTTTAGTATTTTTATTTTCTAAAAACATTTATATTGTGGCTCATATCTTTAACTTTAATATCTAATATCTGTTAGTTTTCTGTTACTTTTCCAGTATACAGAGGAGTGTTGTCTTTTATTGTTTAAAAGAAAAATTATATATATATATATATATATAAGTTTGGGGTCAGTAGGATTTTTAAATCTTTTTGAAAGAAGTCTCATGATACATTTTTTTTTAATTATTACCAATATTTAAAAATATATATTTTTGTGGAAACTGAATAGAAGTTAAAAGAATTTAAACATTATAAATGTCTTTACTTTCACTTTTGATCAGTTTAATGCATCCTTTCCTTTGCTGAACAAAACTATTACTTTTTTTTAAATAAATGCATTGACCCCAAACTTTAAAGTTATAACGTATAATATAATCATTGTGATATTTTTGCCTTATCTTTCAGAGTTTTAATGTTTAAAATGTGTCTACATCTCTCCTCAGGGGCAGAATGAAAGGAATAATATGATTGTGGAGAGTTGGTCAGGCACTATAGGGAAGCAGTCCTACTCTTATCTTATTAAAAGCAACAACACTGTTAGCTTCACCTGGGGGTTTCAGCGCACTGCGGCCTTCAGCATGGTGAGATTAAACCGACATCTTTCACTTCCTGTTGTGTGTTTGACTTTTTTTACTGTTAAGTATCAGACATTTTAGACTCTAAAAGCCTTTGATAATCTATGACTGTGTCTGTGTTTCAGAAAAACGAATACAGCTCTGACCTGGCTAAGATCTACTCAGTTCACCTCATTAATGTGATTGGGGGTGTGGCTTCAGAATGTCGACAGTGTGCTCTGGCTCTGGCTGACTCTGACTCCGCCTGCGTTCCCTGCCCTCCAGGACACTACATGCTGAACGGCACTGGAGTGTGTAAAAGTTGTCCCTCAAATACCATCATCAGGCCCGAGCAGCCAGTCGGAAAGGAAGCCTGCATACCTTGTGGACCCAATACTTATAGTAATGAAGTAAGCACTCCAAATGATTAACACTACACTCTAAAAAATGCTGGGTTGTTTCAACCCAATTTTGGGTAAAATATGGACAAACCCAAACATTGGGTTAAAAATGTAATGTAAAAATTTAACCCAACGGCTGGGTTTGTCCATATTTTACCCAAAATTGGGTTGAAACAACCCAGCATTTTTTAGAGTTTACTTATGATATGATATGTAGGCTATATATATATAAATATATATATATATATATGTCTATGTGTATGTATACAACAGTTCTTTCTGGTTCTCGAATCTGATTGGCTGAAAGCCTTTTCCAGCCTTGCGACATTCCCCAGTATCGACACAATAACCGTTTCATCGTTTGTATCACTAGGCTTACGTCGACTGTCATGGCGGTCGAGCAAATCCACCATATTTTTTTTTACAAATACTACTGTTTTTTAGGTGAGAATGTAGTTATTTTGTCCTAAAATATGTGACTCATATATATAAACATTTACCATTTTTTTTAGAAGTTTTTGGAGATTGAGCTCCAGACCGTCAGTGGCCGTCCAGTGCTCAAGTACCCTTAGAGCACACACACACACACAAAACACACACACACACACACACACACACACACACACACACACACACACACACACAGCCTTTGATATAGCCTATTAAAAATAGCCCTTTGTGATCACATTGTCATACTGCTTACGCATGCATAAAGTTATCAAATAATTGAGCTTAATAAAGTGCATCAAATTGGAGTAATATTTTGATAAGTAATTTGTCCATTATTGTGGATACTGGGCATATAATGCTTTCAATGCACCTTCACTTGGCCTACAACAATCCGCTGTTGAAAATATTTTGTATAAAATGTATTTACTATGTATTTATTTTATTTGACTGACCATTCATGGTAGCGCCATCTAAATAATAATAATTTATAACAATATGATATGAATGATTGCCTATTCTACATCGATCAATGCCTTCAATGCCCTTCATTTATTGCAATATTTTTTTTAATTCCCCAAAACTATAAATTTACAAGGTTCCATTGTAAACTGTGCAGTTTAATAACCACAGTTTTTTTTAACAGTTTTTAGCTTTTTGAATCAATAATGGTTTACTGACGCCTGTTGACCGACAGTCCCGCCTACAGGCCGGAACAGGTACTGTTCATCTGCTGGATATATATGAATGCCTGATACAGAAAATTTGAGGGCTTTAAAACTGCAGTGAGCTGAAAGAACCCGGGCCGAATGGAAAAGACCACATGGTCTTAACAGTTTTAAAATGTGAACTACTTTTGTATAGATAAATAAATTGTTGTTACAAAATAGTTTTGTATGAATTAATTAAATATATAGTAGGGAAACAGTTAAAAAAGTTTAATACGTTTAAAAGGATGTCCTATGGCTTTATTGTGTGAATTTTTGATATTGAAGTTGGTATCAAGAATTGTGCATTTCTATGTAGGGGTGCAAGCCCTGTATACTGTATATCCATTAATATATCATTTTTAATTTATACACTGTAATATTTTGCTGCTTATATAAAAGTCCTAGTCACATTGAAGAATTTCTGTCATACAATGAAAATCTCTAACAGTCATGCATACTTACTAAAGGGAAATAGTTAATACAAATTCTACAAAATTATTATAGCAAATAGCAATAATATAGCATAATTCATTTAGTATATTCTTTAATAATAATTCAATTTAATTATGTTTTTTTTATTATAATATATGCATATTTGTATATTATATTTTTATGTGCATATATCCATCCAGTCCTTTTCTTTGTCCACAGGGCCGTTCTGCATGCATGAGTGACTGCACATTAGCACTGCATCATAAAGGAGAGACCTTGCATTATGATTTCTCTCCGCTGGCAAACGCCACAGGCTTCCAGAGCAGCCCACGCTTCACCAGTAAAGGGCTGCAATATATCCCCCATTTCAGTGTGGCACTGTGTGGGACAGAAGTAAGAGAATAAATTAGACCAGAGAAAGTTTTAAACTGTGAAGTCTGAGTAAAAGCTCAGATTCTCACAATAAAGTGTGTCTGTCTCTTATCTAGAACAGGGTTCTTGCATCCTGTGTGGATAATGTCACTGAAAGCAAGAGGGATGTAAAAGGCTACATCTGTCAGTTCACTGTAGTGCTTTCTGAGATCAGGGGTCAGAGCGTTGTGTCCTCTCAGCCCTTTAGTATCGGAGACACTTTAATTGGTGAGTGCTACCGCTGCTTTGAAATCGCTATCAAATAAACCCATCCCAGCTGGGCATAGGGATTCATCAGATGCTAAATGTTTTATACACAGGAGTGAGCACTGACCACACATTTGATGACATCTCGTCATTGGACGACAACTTTCCTGTTGAATCAAAGCTGCCGGATGTCATATTCTACTACAGGTGAGTACTTGCTTTCAGCGATATGTACTCTCTTTATTCTAATGCTTTTATTGATTTCACAGTAAACACATCATTGTGTTTTCTTCAGATTTATCTGTAATGTTATGTTCTTCTCATTAATGGTGTCAACAGATCTAGAGAAACTACGCAAGCATGTCAAAATGGAAGATCAACCTCCATTAGGCTCCGATGTGATCCCACTGTAACACTGAAAGACCATGTTTCCCTACCAAGGTACAAAATTAAAATTTAGGGTAGGGCTGCACGTTTGATCAATATAAAACTGAAATCGGGATTATTTAGTGTTTAGTGTGATTATCAAATCACAAAGGATGCAATTTAACTAGGTACACAAATATATATGCTGCGTGTTTCAGAGTGAAGTGTGCCACTGTGTTCTTGTACACATGAGCAGCTCATAATCCAGTGTTTTTAGTGTCTCTGAGCGACTTGGTTCATAGTAAATGCTCCACATGTACTCATCTCTGCATGTGTTCTGAGTTTGGCTCGCTTATTAAAGGGATAGTTCACTTTGAAATAAATCTAGTGTATATATATCTGTGCACCAGTCTGCGTACACGTCACACAGAAGGAAGCGCCCGCGCCCTCAGATCACTTGGACGTGGCTGTGTTACAAGAGGTAAAAACGATATAAATACTGTTCGTTTTCTCACACAAACCGCTCGTTTCATGTCTTAGGCCATCAATGTGCACTTACGATGGGGAATTGTTTAATTTGGACGATGGGGAATTGTTTTAATTTGGACTCTGTGCATGCTCTTTGAGACAGTGACCATAGACCTGCATGATATGACTGTCAGACAAGAACGGTTGACCTAAAAATATCAAAATTGAAACTACTGCGGAAAAAAAGACACCTACATCTTGGATGCCCTTGAGGTAAGCTAAAACATACCAAAATTTTATTTCAAAGTGAACTATCCCTTTAATACGTCCGTTTGGGAATGCAATATGAGGCATCCATCTTCTAAAACTTGTAATGAGAAGCATTTTTTTTAAACCGGCTGTTGTCAACAAAAGAGAAGCTTTAAGCTTTAAGCTCCCTGTGGTTTTCTGCTAAAATAAAAGCTTGACGGTGTCACATATAGTTAATTTTTGTTCAAGGGACTTTTATTTTGATTTTCATTTCCCTCAATGGTTCCTGTTCTTAGTTTCTGTGTTTAGTACATGTTTTCTTGGTTGTCATGCACTGTAAAAAATGTGGCTGCGATTATTTAAAATTTGTTGAGATAACTTAAATATCCAACTTAACCAAACTAAACTTAAGTTAACTAAACTTAATATTTTAAGTCAAGCTTGAACACATACTTTTTAAAGTTGAAACAATGTTGGATTTTAAGTTGTGCTAAATAATCGCAGCAATTTTTTTTACAGTGTGGTTTCTAATATGATTTTCATTTCTTTCTGTAGTTACCGATAATGTTCTAGTTTAGTTCTTCATTATCCTGATTCCTTAGATTATTTGACAAAGCTGTCACTTTTTTAGTTAACATGGTGGATTATTCTTGTTCTTTTCATCGTCTTGTTTGTTTAATTATAATAAAGATTGCTGCATATAGATCCACACCTCTACTCTAAACATTACAGATGGTTAAAAGCTTGAAGATTAAGAAATTAAGACAACCAAAAATATTGTATTTTTACAGTTGTAGCCTACTTTAAATAAAAATAATGTATCTTACTGGAAATATTATAATAATATTATTTCTTAATTATTTGAATAATATTTTTATTTAGTAATAATAATCATCTTAATGAAAGTTTTGACTAAATTGTGCAAAACATTTTTATTAGAATTTCCCCCTATATATTTGGGGCTGTTCCAATGAAAAAATAAGGCCAATAAAGACATTGATTTGAAAGTGTGAATATTGCATGAGTTTGGACTCAACTTTAACAAGCTTTGTGTATGTAATCCAACTCGGAAACCGAGGATGGAGGAATATCACTCTTTATTGCTTGCTTTCTGTCTTCTGTGTAGTAAGTGCTCAGAGGGCACATGTGACGGCTGCTCCTTCCATTTCCTATGGCGTTCCCAGCATGCCTGTCCTCTCTGCTCTGAGAGAAACTATAAGGAGATCGTGAGTGCTTGTATCCAAGGAATTCAGGTACATGTCAACTTACATCATGATACAGTGACTGAATTAAACAAATTTCCCCCCACTCTGAAATGGACCATTTATTGTAGAACAGAGGTTCCCAATTCCAGTCCTCACGCCTCCCAGTTCTGCACATGTTGTATGTCTCTCTTATCTGACATGCTCAGTTGAGGAGTGGGTTCCATTCAACCATAAGTGCGCTGCGAAGTGAACTTAAAAGGGTATTTCGCCATCTTAATATCCTAATCTGAAGCAGGTGTCATGGGTGTAAATTGCATGAGATGCGACAGTTACAAGTCAACTATCATGATGACAGGTTAAATGAGATAAAACGACATATTTAAAGGGTTAGTAAACCCAAAAATTCTGTCTGTCTCACTCCTCCATAGTCTTCTTTTGTAATTGAAACTTGCCGGCCCAGAAAGTTAGTAAAGACAATGTCTAAGGGTGAGTAATTACTGACAGAATTTTAATTTTTGGGTGAAATAACCCTTTTAGTATAACCAAATTACATTTATTTCTTATTAAAAATTGCAACATATATTTATCCATCAGTTTTGGGCTCTGGACCTTAACAAATTAGATTAAGTGAAATTTAAAATTAATTAATATTTATATGGATGTATTATACACATGCAAATTAAATTAAAGTATGGTCATTTATATTCATTTATCTTCTTTTTATTATGGCATTAAACCTTAAAACCCTCTAATGTGCGCGACTTGAGTTTCGTCTGTGTTTGATGATGTTGCAGGGTGTTCTGAATGAATGCATTTTGATCAACAGATATCCAGTGCTCAGGGAGTAGGGAGCAGTGAACACTGCGTAGGGACCCTGTCAATCGAGATATCATTGAATAATGGTTTATTTAAAACAGCACTTAAAAGGGCGTGCCTGATCAGTGCCCTGACTAGGGAGCAGATTGAGACGCACCCATACACAGGGACTGGAATTGGGAACCCCTGTTGTAGAACAATCCTATATATTTTGACTTAATGTAGCTAAAATGTGTTTGTGTTTCTCAGAGGACTACTTATGTGTGGCAGCAACCTCCGAGGTGCACAGGCGGGGTGCCGCTGCCGTCTCGACAGATTAGTGCCTGTGTGACACTGGATTTCTGGCTGAAATTTGGCGTCTCCATTGGAACTGTGGCTGCCGTATTGCTCATTACACTTATCTGCTACTTCTGGAAAAGGACACGCAAGTGAGAGTCCATTACTGAACGTGATATGTAGTTTATTATCTTTCAGAAAACGGATGCATTTCATAAAGTCTTGCAGATATGCATATAAACATGGTGTAAAACACATCTATTTAGGGATGCACAGAAATTTTGCCTAAAAATGATAACAAAAACTGTTATTTTAACATAACAGAAAGTGGAAAACTAAGCAGTGTACATGTGAAATTACCTAAGTTTAATTGGATCTAATGAAAATTTAAATGAAGATGGATGATGTATTGATGGAATAGCCTATATAGAGTCTACAATGTATGTTTTTTTTTAAATGGAATATCGCAGTATTTATTATAAAGGATTTATCTGTGTATTCTTTAAAAAAAACACATTTATGTTCCCTCTTTAACTTTAACCAAAATAACTTTCAACAAAATTCCCTTCCTGCAACATCATCTCTCGGTTTCACAGACAAAAATGCATGTTTTTATGCTGTTTTAACTGAAAGCAACTTGCACTGACATATGTCACTGCCATTGTTTTGTCTCAAGATTCACACTAGTAATACTTTTTCTAAGGCAAGTTTATAAAAGGCCAAATCCTGGCTTAATCGAAGCCTTGTCTGTGAAACCAGGGTCTTCATAGACATAGGGTCTTCTATAATGACATGTTTTTACTTACCACAATAATCTAACCATCCAAGTCATACCCTTCATTTTTTTCTTGTTTGAGAAGCCAATTTCAATTGCTTTTGTTTGATTTGTTCATTGCAAACACCTGACCATCTGTACATTTTGCCTATAAACCTGATTTGCAGTGGGGGATGAATAATTTCAATTACATCACAATCGGGAAGAAAATAATATGGCAACTTCCGTTTTATGCCGACTTTAAAATAAAATAAAGCCTAGCTTTTATTATAGTAATGCCAACTTAAGTAAGATATTATAATTAAATATAATAAAATGTGTGTAGTTATTCCAAGCAAAAGCTTTTAATAACTTAAAGAAAGCAAAAGCTTTCAATAAGCTTTTAAATCATATATATAAATATTTTGAAACCCAGTGTGTCTAGAATTTTACGTTTTGATCAAGAATTCATGATCTATGCGCATGAATATATAAGAGTATGCATGCCCTCTCTTTAGGCTGCAGTATAAGTACTCTAAGCTAATGATGACTGCAGGAGATAAGGAGTGTGAACTTCCAGCTGCAGATAGCTGTGCCATCATGGAGGGAGAAGATGCAGAGGATGACCTCATCTATCTCTCAAAAAAATCTTTCTTCACCAAGATCAAGTCATATTCCAGAGAGGTGAGGAGGTCACAAGACAGACTTCATTTTTCTATGAACCACAAACTATGGATATTCTTGATGACACTATATGTTCGAATGTTACAATAATATTTAATAGTGTTAACAGACAGATAATAAAATTCTTAATAAAATTCTGTTCTTTTACAGAGAACGTCAGATGGCTTTGATTCTGTTCCTCTTAAATCATCTGCTGCCCAGGAGATGGAGATGAACTAGAACTTCGACACAGGGAAAGCCAGCAGGAAATGTTTGGCCTGTCGTGTGACATCCTTGACACTATAGTGGACATTATAACATCAATACTGCTATTCCCAAAGAGACTGAGGGTAGCAAATGACTCAAAAACAAGTCTGCCTTATTCAAGAGCACCCTTATAAACCTGTTTGTTTCTCCTAGATTCAGCAAATCCAGTCTACATGCCAACCGAAGGCAAAACTGGCATGAGACGTTTTTTTATTTTTTATGAGAGCTTTTATGTTTTTGTTATTTGCCCATAGGCCTACACAATTGTTATACTAAAAACAAATGCTTGTGAAAGATAATGGTGGAAAATCCACATTACATTTGTTACATGCCATTACATGTATGCCATTTTGGGTTACACTTTATTTTAAGTTATCCATGTTACAATGTAATTATAGCGTATACATTTAAGTATAGGGTTAGGAATAGGGATTGGTGGTTTAGGGTTAGTTGCATGTAATTTTTATTATAGCAACTACATGTAACATGTAACAAGGACACTGTAAAATAAACGTGTTACCCCATCCTGTTATATATCAGATATGATCTTTTTATTTTATTTTAGGTCAGTGATATATGTTGTTTTTATGAATTTGAGAGCTAAACCTGCCATACAAGTGCTTGCAATATATTGCATTTTTAATTTGTAAAATCACTCGACTGTTTTGGCATACAAGAATTTATGCTGTGTGAACTTTTTTTTTATTATTTTTTTAATTGTTATTTGTATTTTAGAAAATATCGTCAAAGTTAGTCTGTGATGTTTTTTTAAATATAGCCCACTTGATATTGAAAAGCTGCTGTGTCTATTGTTTATTAAATCTTAAGATTAACTAATTACACATAAACTACAAAAACAACTATATCAATAGGACAACAATTTAAACGCGTGTGTCTAGCTTTTAAAACCCATTAAAACGAATTTATTCAACGGAGTGACTCCGATGACCGTTTCTATAGTAACGAATGTAAACAGAACTAATACGAGCCAGTGCTGTGCAGGTCCAAAGTCGTTTGATAGTCGTCTGAGGAGCCGAAAGATGCCGAAAAAGAAAGGAAATAAGGGCAAAGGAAAAGGGTGAGAATGAACGATGTCGTTTCAGGTGATAATCAGCTTTTTCTTACTTGATTTCTCACATTTTCTTAACACTTTCTTTACAGAAAAGGTAAGAAAGAAGGCAAGCAGGAGTCTAAAGCCGACAGGGAGTCAGAAATCGAAAAGTTCAAATCAAACGCAACTTTATGGGAGGCGAAGTTTGACTTCACGGAATTTTCGCGTGTCGAATATCGCGAAGCTACTCGCGCGCTCGCCAAAGCCAACGAGGAGCTCGAGAACCAGCAGTACAGAGCCAAAAAAGACACGAATGATATTATTGCCTTCCTGAAAAGGACAGATTGTGAAAAAACAGCAACGGTTTGTCTGCATTTGTTACATCTCCATCATAAGGCTGAGAAACAAGTGCATACGTTTATCCATCTGTGCTGTTCATTTCCCACTATTTTCCCTATAAGATTGCTGCATTAGAAGAGCAACTGAAAAGAGAAAAAGCAAAAACTTCACAAGAGAAAGACTTTTTGGTAAGAGTTTATTCTTTTCCACACAAATTAGGGGTTGGTCTAACGTTATGTTAAGCTGCCTGTGACAATTCTTGAATTTCCACGTACACTTGTCTGCAAGATCTGTTAAAGATCAATTAATCTGGAAAGCATCTGCTGTTTACTAACATCTGATAGACGTATCTAAGATGTCAGTTTTACATGCATTCTAAATCATAAACATCTTAAAGACATCTCTAAGCGTATTTGACATCTGACAGGAAACAGGAAACGTCCTATAGACGTATGGCAGATGAACAAACACTAAAAATACGTCTTCCAGATGTAAACACGCACATCAAATAGACGTCTCTGTGATGTACGTGTCAGGTCTTACCCTTTTTTTCCCCTGAAATTCAAGCCTCATTCGTTTCAATTGACTGGCTGTTGCAGGTGGCTGAATACATGCAGAAGATTGATGCGTTAGAAGAGAGGTTTAAGCAGAGGTCAAGCGACTTCCAGAGGATGCAGGGCGAGCTCAAAACCATTAAGCATTTTCGCAAAATAAAGGCCAATCTGGAAGAAGACCTGATCAGTGTACTGCACAACACAAACTGCCATTTCATATTAGAGCAATGCATAAAAACTCCAGACATATAGCGTGTTATTTGTTTCTTGTGCTTCTAGATGAGAGAAAAAATGTATATAGCTGACCGTGCACACCAAGCGAGTCTGGCGAGAACAGAGTACAAGTTCTACACAGCAAGGGTAAGAAAAAGCATCCATCCATCCATAAACAAGACAGTAATGCATAGAAGTATATTGCATAAATTGTAGCAAAGTGCATTATTTATTTACCATCAGATTTTAAATCCTTTTGTTATAGAGTTTTAGATGCGTGTGCCACTAAAATGCTCGCTAGAACGGTCAGCAATGCCTTGTTTATACAGATTCACCTTGAGAAGGAAGCAGAGCAGAAGATCACTGAGCTTGCAGAGCGAGCGCATCATGAAGCTATTGTGTGAGCAGCCATTCTTCTTTTAATTGCATGTATGGATCAGTTACTCGTTATCTTAATTCTGTTTAAAGACTGCATATAAAAAAAGACCAGCACGTATGATTTGTGCTTACTGGTGTATGAGTCAAATCGTCAGTTCTGGCTCCCAACAGGCAGCTCGGAACAGCGTCACATACTGTGTTGAAGGAGAACGTACGATTGAACGAGGCACTGAATTATCATGTGAAAGAGGCGGAGGAACTGAAAAGGATAAATGTAGCCTTGGCAGAGAAGAATGCTTCCCTTGCTCTCTTGAAGGTGATAATGCTAGCAGAAAATCAGGAATTTTAAGGCAAGACGTAAAAATGTTCACTAATAGATATCACCATACTTCCCCAGTTGATTAATAACAGTGCATTAGGACAATTGTTTTGTATTAGCCTACACATTTCTGAAATATGCTAATTATCTTTTCTAGAACAGAATCTTAACATTGGACCAAGCCACATTTTTAGTTAATTCTGTTGACATATCAGAGTTAAAGGGTTTTACAGAAGGGATCTCTTTTTATCACTTCATAAATCACAAAATACTGTGTCAACAGCCAGAAAGAAAACATTGGCCACTACATCAATTAGGAATAAAATGTTTATTAATCAGGTGAATTATAAATGAACAAACACTTTAAAAACCTTCAGAATATCCACCTTTTCCCTAATGAGCCTTCTGCTATTTGGATTATGAGGCACTAACGGATGCAGGAAGTTCCACTCAAAAAGACTGAAACAAATCATTTAAAATAATAAGGTGCGCTATAGTCCTTATCCGTCAGATTAACTGAATGAGTTCTATATAATGTTCTATTATATATGTACGTGTTATATAATAACGTAACACTTAGTATTTTAATATGACATATCACAAGAATACCTATAGGAAGAGCTCTTTTCAGTCACTGACTTCTTTTCTCCTGATCTTTTTCCCCCTTTGTATTGTGCTGTAACAGTATGGAAAAGGACAACATATACTGCACACTTGTGGTCTGCTCTCCTGATTTAATTTATGAAATGTATCCCATGAATAATTCACTGCAAAGCACTAAGAATCTCTTGTTTTCTCCCCAAATTCATAGAGCAAACATTTTGCATATTGTTTACAGTTTAACGGAAGTTACTCCCATAATTATGGGGCGTAGGAAAAAGGAGGATAGATCGACTGGAAAGTTTGGGGTGTAAGTGCTACTGAAGTGGAGATTTCAGGCTGTGCAGGAGAAGAAAAAAATAGCTTTGAGAAAACGGCCTTTAAAGATCTGTAGGCTATTGAAATTAAAATCTACGGGTGCAAATAGTTAAATTGTAATAATAAAAAATAAAAAACTTAATTGTATATTTTAGATGTTTTTGGCAAAAAGTGTTCAGTTCACTTGCTTGGAAAAATTTAGTAAACCTGTTGCCTTAAAATTATTATGTAAATAAACTTAATGCTTAAAGGGATAGTTCACTTTAAAATTAAAATTCTCCCTCAAGTTGTTTCAAACCTGTATTAATTTATTTCTTCTGCTGAACACAAAGGAAGATATTTTGAAGAATGTCGGTAACCAAACAGTAGACTGTACCCATTGACTTCCATAGTAGGAAAAAAAAATACTATGGAAGTCAATGGGTACAGTCTACTGTTTGGTTACCGACATTCTTCAAAATATCTTCCTTTGTGTTCAGCAGAAGAAATAAATTAATACAGGTTTGAAACAACTTGAGGGTGAGTAAATGATGATAGAATTTTAATTTTAAAGTGATCTATCCCTTTAATTGAAAAAATTGGTTATGTGAACTTGACAATTCCACATTACTTAATGTTTTTTAATTAAGCATGAAGTTTATTTACGTAAAGGTGCTCTAAGCGTTTTTTAGGGCAAACATTTTTTTGTAACATACAGCAAACATCTCCTCACTATCCGCTAGCTGCCTGTCCCCTGAACACACTGTCAAAAAACACGGTCTCTGTAGACAGCCCAGGCTCCACAAACGGCAACAAAAACAAACTGGGTTCACCCGCACCACGAAACATAACAACAGTGTTCCAGCCAATAACCGACAAGAATGGTTTGGGGGGTTAGTGCGCGGATGAGGAGGAAGGAGGGTCTAGCTAGCCTCCGTTTTGTTTGACAATACTTTGAACGTCAACAAGAAGTGACATCACCCAATATCACTTAGAGCACCTTTAATAATTGTAAGGCAACTGTTTTTTTTTAAGTTAAGTCAACTGATCACTTTTTACAGTGTAAGACTAATTGACTAGTGCAACAATGGTTCTCCTTGTACCTCACTTAATAATGTTGGGTTAAACATAACCCAAATATATTTAAACTGACCCAACTTTTTTGTGGAAAATAACCCAACATAGTGACCCAATATTTGTAATCCAGGTTAAAAAAAACAACCTAATGTTTTTTTTTACTGTGATAGTGTCTTGCCTTGAGTATTTTATTAAAGCATACGCTTAAAACCGAAGTACATTTGAACTAAGCTGGCTTGCAGACATGTGCTCATGTTTGCCATTGTTTTCAGCACATTGCAAATGTCCAGTTATGACTCTACAACTGATTGATTTTGCAGGAGACGAATGAACTGATGAGAAAGGAAGGCAATTCCCAGTTAAAGTCCCAACAAAATGAGACCTCTGAGCTAAGGGCTAAATTGGTCACACTTGAGCAAGCTCTGGGCATCATGTCTGGGGAGTTTGAGCAGGAGAGAGAAGAGGTGGAACGACGTGCCATGGTCAGCGCGCAGGCCAACGGCACAGGCCTTGAGAGGTTGGAAATGCTTCTAGCCGTTCGAGAGAAGGAGCTGGGCCAAGTGAAACAGCTGGCGCAAAGCATCATGGAGCAGCGTAAAGAACTCGAGCTCTTCTTTCACAAAGCTCTTGACCATGTGAGGAAGGAAATAAGAACACAACAGCAGCACTACAGGTTAGCTTAAGTTGTGAAAACGAAACGCTGCTTTGTGAAATATTCTCAATAGGGGATTTTAAAGATTCATCTTCACATTTGGAAGTGATTCCTGTATTTGAAGATGATCTTGTATGTATAGACAGGAGGCTCTGAAGGCCTATCGCTGGAGAATGAGTGAGGCACGGGCTGGAAGGTTGGTGTACCCTCGTATACGGACCTTCTCTAATGCCCCACACAGCACCAATGATGTCCAGGCTGACCTGGAAGAGGCTGACAAATGGTGTGTGAGTTTTAGCACAGAATTTCTAACCACTCTTCAGGTGCATCTCTAATTAAGATGACAACTAAAATGCTATGGTGTCATTTCAGGAGCAACTTGAAAAGCTCCAGTGTGGATATTTCTGATCTAACATGGGAGCAGAAAGAGAGACTGCTCAATCTGCTTTTTGCTAAATTGAATGGACAAAAAATAAGGTAAATAGATGTATAATTATTACAAATTATAATTTGTTATAATGATTGTCAAATTTTACTTCAGAAATAACATATATACTTCAATTTTTTTGTGTATAGAATTTAAACTTCAAATGAATTAAATCATTAAGAAAAATCATTGTGGATTAGGTTTTTTTAAACATTAATAGACATGGAATTCAATATTAATTTAAAATGTATTGTTCACTAAAATATTGCTTTTCATTTGTATTTTTCTTTTTATGATTTGTACTTTATTGATTTTCTTATTTGCAAGCAAAACAAGAAATTATATAAACAATTTGACATATAACCAAACCATTAAATCAAAAACGTACATAAACAAATTGTACCAATATAAATAAGTGAATATATATATATATAAAAAATAAAATAAAAAAAACAACAAAAAAGAAAAAAGGGTGGACAGGGGTGTTGCCATTACCATAAGTTCCCACTAAATCATATTTACCATGACCATTATTTTATTTTCATCTCACCACATGCCACTACTACTGCGGGTTACAGAAATGCTAATTTCCCCCCCATTTATCAAAATAAACATCAATCATCCTATGCAGACTATAGGAGAGTTTTTCAAGAGCTTCATTTGTATTTTTCTATTAAATATTAAAATTAAGAACAGAGAAAGTCATTGAATGCACACTGGATCTGAATGAGTTAAAATGTATTTGGATATTGCATTATGTTCTGTAGGCTATAAAACATTTTCTTGAAATGACAGTACTAAAAGAATATATTATTGTTCTTTTAGCTTTTTAGCACTGCCATGCTGTCACCCAATGTAACTGCAACTTGATTTCAGATTTCAATTATCTCAGGCCTGGATTTCTTTGCATTTCACAAGTTCCTTTTGAGGGCGTTCTGGGTCCCAAATGCTAATTTCACAATCATTTCAACAGTGTTGGGATGTGTTGCGACAGACAACAGTGATACGTGGCTTTCATGGTTTTCTCTACAATTAAAAATATTCTTCTTGTTTTTCTTCACTGTCTGACAGGAAACCAGCACATCCTCCTGCTCTATCAACATCTTCCTCAGTGAAGATCCAGGTTAGCAGTGATGCAGGGTAAGGGTCCAGCACAAATGTTTTTTTTGTGTGCATAATTATGCTGCTATTTTGTCTTTTAAAATGTTCCTATTCAAAATGAAAGTCAAACAATGTTTTCTTTACAGGTTTACCGACGAGAAACATAGCCTGACCTTTATAACCCAGATGCCAATGGCAAATATAACCTCTGAACCATGTGTCCTACCAGCCCTCAAGAGCACATGACTATATAACTTTTCATACAGAATTACATTCAAATATTTCCTTTAAAAAAAGATGTCCCAAGCTTCAGACTCTCTTCCATGGGTGACAGGCATTTCAGTGTAATGAAATTCCCTGTGGTAAAATCTCCATAATATCACATCCATCTTAGATTTATTTTGTTATTGTTCTATTAGGTTCAGTCTGCAGTGTTAATTTATGGTCTTTGATCTCTGCTCATTACTGCAGTCTGTAACTATAGTGTTTGCTTTTCTTAATTGTTTATATATTATTATTATTATATCTATCTCGTTTCTATATTTTTAGTTTTCTTGTTGTTTTTTCTTTTACCTTGTAAAGTGACATTGAGTGAATGAAAGATATAAATAAAATGTAGAACGTTTTAAAGGAAAAATTAAAAGAATTATTCCATAAAAAATAATATGGTCTGTATTTATTGAAATCTTACATCAGATTCTGTTGTACACCTGTATGTTCTCTCTGATATTATTGTGCATTGTAAAGTTCAAACCATTTGTGGGACAAATATCGTATTCGGATATTTGCATTAAACATTGCCATGTCTCTTTTATTTTGTGTTCTACATTGTAGCATGCTAGGTCTACAACCTCCTGTATACGTGTGAATGTGTTGCAGGGGGCGCGCTTGGGAACTCGGTTTGCTTTTTTACTGCGTCTTTCATTTGTAGCAGCAGGGAGAGAGACGCTGACGGGATAGTGCTCGAAACCACCGTGACCCCGGAACCGAGCAACTTCCGAACAGTCACATTCCAAGAGCATTCGGAGCCGCTGGAATGAACTAAACAAACCGGGGCGGTTCGTTCCTGAGTATAGGCGTGCACGGTCGACTTTATCGGTTGGTTACTTTTCATTTTTGATTGTTGCAGGAAAACTCAACCACCTCGAATCACAGGCAGGCAAGCCAGGGAAAGCAGAAGTCTCAAGTCGCCTCGGGTGCTCGTTCTGCAGGCATGTCGCAGAAAGAAAGACCCACTTTCTATCGACAGGAGGTCAACAAGACGATATGGGAGGTCCCTTTGCGATATCAGAGCTTGTCTCCCGTCGGCTCTGGTGCATACGGAACTGTTTGGTAAATATTTATCTGTTCGTTTCTATGGCGGAACGATGTCCCATTCATTCTTACGGGCCCGTACAGCATTGCTCTGCGTTAGCAAACTTGCTAATAAGACCAAAGTCCGCGGTTTATTATGCTAGAGGGATTGCTAGTCATAAAAAGCGGGTTTAAAGTTCTTGTAGTGTTGCAAAGTGTTCTAACTTGGGTGATTTCGCTTTATAAATGTTTTAAGTCTCGTATGTTGGAAATGCCACCTCGCGTGCATGCACGCATTCCACTTCAGTTTCAAGTGAAGCTTTGCGGTGGACGGGCAAACGTGATGCACAATAATGTGGTAGCACTACGTTAAAATGGTTGCAAGTCGAAGAGATGAACTCGATAAACTGCAAAGTTGTTTATCTGGTAAACTGTGGTCACTGTTTATGATATAGAACCACGCTTTTCTTTATTCGCCCTATTTAGTGGTGTAGGGTGGTCTTAATGAGGACATCTGGTGGGGTCTGTCCCGAATGAGGTCACCCCATGACTGTGTCTTAACCAAGGGAGCTGCCGCTTTTGGGTACCTTGTAGGTAACTCGATAGGTTTCGAAACGCAACCGATGAGTCAGAGCTGCGTGCAATTTCACGTCTGTTGTCAATGATTCATGGCACTTAATTTTCTCGTTTGCTTGTAGTAACACCCAGGATGAGGTGAAGAACCTCATAGGGCTTGTCGTATGTTATTATCTTAATCTCGTGATTGATTCATCTAAAGATTGCTCGTTTTAAGTTTGTTGGTGGTTCTGTGCTGATGTTTCCTGACACAGCTTAATTTATGATTCAGGTGCGCTCAGTAATTTGTATTAACAAAGCATTATAAGCAAATCAATAAATCAACCACACTTTTGAGATATCATTAATTTAATTTGCACGCAAATAAGGTGTAGACTCCCGATTTATGCAATCTGAATGCTATACGTTACGGGTAGATCATTTTGACATCACATGACTAACATGTCATGCAATCGACTGAAAAACGAAAAGAAACTAAAACAAAATATGCATAAACAGCTTTGGCCTCAGTATAAACTCCAAAACGTATTTGAGATGCATAAGAGTGAGCTAAACAAAAACCTACAAGGGTGCACCTTTAAAGGGATAGTTAACCCAAAAATGAAATTTGTCATTATTTATTCACCCTCATGTTGTTCTAAACATGTATGAATTTCTTTCTTGTGCTGAAGACAAAAGTATATATTTTGAAGAATGTAGGTAACCATACAGTTTCTGGTCTCCATTGACTTCCATAGTGTTTCTGTTTGACTTTTTTCCTCTATACTATGGAAGTCAATGGGGACCAGCAGCTTCAAAATATCTTCTTTTGTGTTCAACAGAAGAAAGAGGTTTAGAACAACTTGAGGGTGAGTAAATAATGGCACCATTTTCTTTTTTGGGTGAACTATCCCTTTAAGGCTAAACTTTGCATCACTAGTGCCACCAAATGGAATTAAACAAAATTATGGTTTTCAAACACACTGCAATGAATTGATTGGGCTATTGGTAGAGACACAGTTGTGGTGCCAGAGGCCTGTTGCATGAAGCTAGTTGAACAAACCCTTATCAGAGTAGGTTTGCAGTTGACATCCATATAAATCAACCTGGTTTAGATCAAGTTCAACAATCTCACAAAGCTCGGTAACGTTCTCTGTCAACTCGGGTTTAATCGAGTTTGCGATGAACCCTGAAGCACTTGCACGTGTGCAACTAATAGCCAATCACACGGAACATGGAGAGCGTCAGTGTGATTCACCTGTTGCGAGAGAGCCGCGCAATTCACTTCTCTTCAATGCATGTGAATCAAAAAAATACCTTAATCTGTTTTAAAGCTTTATATACCAATGCATGTATTACATTTATTTTAATTTAAAAGCAAAGTTTAATATTGTCATTTGATTGATTATGTGAATTATACCTGATTGTAATTCATATAATATAAATATAATAAATAATTAGCAGCAAAAGATGAGCAATTTTGTTTCTAAAATGCTTTCATTATAAACTGGTATAATTTGGAGTGAGAGATACAGGTGGAGTGGCTTTATTACATCTTTACTCACAGCTGATTGGTTGAGTTTTGGTCTGCGATCTCTAACCCTGATAAAACCTGCTCCGGAGCAGGTTAGCCGTGAAGCGTAAGTTACCATAGCAATGAAACCCGCTAAAAACCAATCCACCTTATTGAGCCCGAAAAAACAGTTTGTTCAAATTAATCTTGAACTTACATGGGTAGAAACCGAAACCGGCTTTGTGCAACAGGCTACAGGTGCTCAAACCAAGCGCTGCAGTGTTTTAAACCGAAACACTGTTTTTAGGAAAATCAACATAAAAATAGTTTACTTGTAGTTGTCTTTGCATATTAATGTGGAATTAGATAAAAAAAAATACTTTGCAAAAAAAACAAAACAGCTAATTTCATCTTAAATTGTTGTGATCAGAAACGTTCTGGTTATGACAGAATGTTTTACTGACGAAATGTGATTTATTTAGTCATGTGTGCACATCTAAAGAGTTCTTTGTTTCTTCCTTAAACTCAAAACAAGTGTTACCTCACTCTTTAATGTTTGCAAATGATTTTCAGAAAGGTCTCTGTCTCTTAAACAGACAGGTGTTTGAAGGCCAGGCTCATTTTCTAAATTACTCCTCAGTGTAGTAGACAGGTTGTTTATGCACCCAAGTGACTGTTAGAAATTGCGATGCTAGGCAACCGTGCTATCTAGATTATGTTTCATGGGCCCTCTTATTGTGTCTGTGTAATTGAATATCTGATGAACAGATTGCACTGGGTTTGAAGTGCCAGGCTCATCTCTCAGCCTGTGCAGTGTATTCGAAAAAGCGGAGCCAAGAGATTTTCTTTGATAAGATCAATCAGGTCTCTCAGTCAAGTTGTGCATATAAAATATCCTTTGTGTCTTGAAAGGTTGTATCATTACCTTCACTGTTAGGTCTACTACATAGCACGTGGTGGTCAGTGTCTGTGATTAAACGCTAAACAGTTTTTCCCTTTTAAAGTTTTTTTTATGATTGGTTGCAATACGTTTTACCCTTTAGTTCTGTCTGTAAACATCGCTGGTTTCTTACATGAGGAAGTGAGAATCTGATCAGCTTTTGTTTCAGTCTAAAATGTATGGCAAGTTTCCAACCGTATTTAACTTTGGTCCTGTTGTAGCATGTTGGCGTTTCTGTTGTGCAACAAAGTGTGACGGCATGCTTGAATCATGTCCTTCTGTTTTTCTCAGCTCTGCATATGATGAAAAGTCAGGATTGAAGGTCGCCGTGAAGAAACTGTCAAGGCCATTTCAGTCCATCATCCATGCCAAGCGGACCTACAGGGAATTGCGCCTACTCAAGCATATGAAACATGAGAATGTGAGTTTGGATCCCTGGTATTATCAAACTGACAAGGCCAATATGCAGAGTAACGGTTGGTAATCCTAATGGTTAACGGCTTAGTTCATCCAAATATTAAAAATGTTGTCATTATTTACTCGCCCTCATTTTGTTCCAAACCAGTTTTTCCATTTTTTTTCTGCAGACATATTATATATTTGTGTCATAAGGAGTAGAGCTGCATGAATAATCGTCAAAAGATGGCAATCTCCATTCTAACACAATCTTATTTAGTCTAGACAACGATTAGTCTAGGTGTCTATTTGACGAGTAGCGAACATTCAGATCTGCCGCTGAGCCAGAGAGAGTAGGTGTCATGTATAGGTATGAAACAGCTTCACAAAGTCTTTTCAACCACACAGTATCATTATTTAAATTTTATCACAGAAGCACTGGGATAAAAGTTTATAGTTCGGATATAAACACTACTGTCTACGATTTGCGAACAAAAAAGAGTAAATCACCTTTTGAAACTAACTTGACTCAAATAAAGATAGTATCAATTACATTGTTACACCAGTAGGTGGCGACAAGTTAAAAAATGGACTTGTCATTGAATCATTCGTTCAAGAGATTCGTTCAAAAACGCTGATTCTTTCAGTAATGAAACAAGTGAAGTCATAATGAGTGAGTCTTTGAATATTTTTTTTCAAACCTTTTTTTAATTAATTCAAATTAATAAAATATTTTTAAATAGACGGCAGCAATTAACATTTTGTCAGAACCTCTAGTACGGTGGTTCTCAAAGTTTTTCAGCGCGAGTCCCCCCTTGTGTAGGGTGCATCCCTTTATTTGTGTCTTTGTTCTATTGTCGTTTGATTTCCTATATGCTTGTAATTACCGGTAGTTTCTTATTTTATCACTAACTGTTTACTTGGCTTTAGCAAGCTTGAGAGGTTAATTTTTACTTAGGCGAGTATTAGCTTTTTGTGATATTGAATATGGTGACAAGAAATGATGTAAGATTTTGGTCATATCGCCCACCCCTACTCTGGAACCATTTTTATTTTCTCAATGAAAATAAATATTTTTCTCAATCAAACGGGTATTGTTCTTATCTTAATTGAATTTGGAGTATTCTGTCTGACAGGGAATTCTAGAACTTCCTCTGTGGTAATTCTAGATTTTACTGTCAGGTTATGCAATAAAAATCTTAATGCAATACTGTACATGCAGTACTAAATGATCCTGATTTGTATTCTTTGCACTTGGTGATAGGTGATCGGCCTGCTGGATGTTTTCACACCTGCCACCTCCCTGGAGGAGTTTAATGATGTGTAAGTCAGACAATATCTTCCTCTGAGATGTTATTCACTGGTTTGATTAAAATCGTTTTTTCTTCTTCTTTAGTTTTGAATAAGACTTTACGTCATGGAAGTGTTAATTAAACTAGAGAAAATAGTCTTGTGAGCTAGCTCAGAGGATGAGGGGACCACAGGCTTATACATGCATGCATACATAATTTATTAATATTATTCATTCTTTATATATATAAATTAAATTGACAGTAAAGAATGTATTATAAGACATGTATAATGTTAAAAAATGTTTTTTTTTTAGAATCCTTTCTATTCAGAATCCTGAAAGAATCCGTAAAAAAAGTATCATGGTTTTCTCAAAAATGTTAAGTGGCACAGCTGTTTTTGTAATAATATTTCACAATATTACTGTTTTTACTGGATTTTTTTATCAAATAAATTCAGCCATGGCGAGCATAAGAGACTTCTGTCAAACAAAGCAGACGGGTGGGCAAAATGAAGTGGCTACAACATGTCAAAAATAGAGTCCACCACTGAAGATGTAAAATGGCACACTGTATCGTATCAGATGCTTCTTATACAACTGTTGGTTATAATTAGAGCGTATATAAAAAAATCTATATATATAATTCTGTGACGCGTTCTTTGTACGGTTTTATTACAATCACTCCTGTGTGTTTAGTCCTAATATCTCATACACGTTATTTATCTTGTGCCCTTTGTTAGGTGATTATAAACATGTTTTCAGACTCTCATGGTTTTATGGAGCTTCGGGTTTCCACAGAGACAGAGCTTTTTGTGCTGCCTGGCTCCAGCTTAACAGCCGTAGGTTAGTAGGGAATGCTAAGGATACAGCCAGGTTGTAAAAGCAGATGCTGCTGTGATTTAACATCAATTCTGCTGCCAAAAATAGACCTGACGCACACTGATACATGAAGGGCATCCACACTCCTTCCACTATCGAAACTAGCAGAAATGTTTGTGTGGTGATTTCACTCCAGAGCTCCAGGCTTTTCCAATAAATATTAGTTCTCAACTTAATTCTCAGTTGACAGTGTGTAAATGCATGTGTTTTTGGGGTCTGAATCAGTTTGCTTTAGCTTTTCATTGCCTGTATGTGTCAAAGTGATTTACATTTGTTTATTGTCTAATCTGTGTTTTTCCCCCCTAAATCTTTGTGGGGGTGGGATGTATTTGTTGATTTATCTCTAATACTGAATGTGTCTATTGGGTGGAGAGTGATTCTGGGATTAAGTATGGCTTATTTTAAGCTCTGCTGTGTGTTGTATCGCATTGGCTCTGTTTGACCTGTAGCTCCACCCTCTTGCTAAGAGTCAGTGCTTATGTAGACTCTGCAGTGGGTTATCGTGAGGTGTTTGTGTGATAGGTTGAAGACTGTAATAAAATCTGATATCAGTGCGCCTGAATATACCAGTCAGGTTCAGTGGTCAATACAATTCAGTTTAACATCTTTGATTTAAACATAACATCCTATTTTTTTCCAGTTCTACCTTTGTGACCTCTTGAGTATGACAGTCCTTCTTTTTTTAAATATATACTACTGTTAAAAAGTTTAGGGTTGGTAAGATTTTTTTTTTTTAAAGCCATGCTGCATTTATTCAATAAAAAATAAAGTAATAACAATAATATAGAAAACAGTTGTGCTGGTTAATAGTTTTGTGCATTTTTTTTCTTTCTTTGATAGAATAAAAAAGTAGAATACTCTATATGATGAATAGAAAGTTCAAAAGAAAAAGCATTTATTTAAATAAAAGAGGAATAAATACAAGATATTAAACTCTGCCAAGTGGTTGTTGCATTATTGACCTGTTGAAGATTCTAAATATGCCCAAAAATATTTTTATACACTATCGTAAGGAAAAAAATATTGTGAAATATTACTGTTATATGATTGTATCAGCATAACCTTAGTTTATATCTCTCTGTAGTTTCCTGTTTCTTCTCTCAACGTTCCAACAGTAAACCTTATAATATGTGCAAGCTGCTACCCCAGTATATTTACAGGACAACTGATCAGGTGGAACATCTTGATGTTGACTGTAGTTGTTCAGCTTCATGGCCAAAATTATTTTAAGTTGAGTCTTCCCTCAAAGCGAAAAAAGATTAGCGCATTTTGTCAGAAGATAACTTCCTTACACCAGGTTACTCTTTACACCAGGTTACTCTTTACACCAGGTTAAATACAGTTGGCAGGTGAATAACATTCTTCTTGTGTTCTGATTTTCAGGTACCTGGTGACTCATCTTATGGGCGCGGACTTAAATAATATTGTGAAGTGTCAGAAGCTGACCGATGATCATGTTCAGTTCCTTATTTACCAGATCCTGCGAGGGCTTAAGGTGAAACTGCACTTTTCCATCTCGTAACGAATACAAACCGGAATCTCGGCTCTTAAAGCTGATGTAAATTAAATAAAAATAACAATGAACTGAAAAGTGTTATGTCCAGCACAATGTTTAGTATGTAGACATTTATTTGATCTATTTTTTTGTGTGTAAACCTTACAGCTGGAATTTTATTATCACACATAACTTTTTTTTCCTCTATATTTTTCTTTTAATTTTACCAGTACATCCATTCGGCCGACATAATTCACAGGGTAAGTGCTCACTCGGGTATATGAGAAATGGCCTGCAGGCTATTTTCATTAATGAATTAAGTGTATGTTGCCCCATGCAGCCAATTCTCTCTGGCATAACCATGTTGTAAGCTCAGGCTTGCTTTTGTGTGAAGACAAACTAGAAATTGCTATAAATTAGTTTAGTCTTAAAGAAATAGTCTGTGTTATTTTCAGCTTGATATCTGTGTACAGCATCTTTTCCATGCTGTCGATTACCACAGAACATAATTATGACTCGTTCCTACTTTAGTAATAAAGAATGAATTTTTTTTGTTGCAATTACAAGCCTGGCAGGAAACTGTGCAGTTACATCGGTAATATGAAGTTTATTTACTTAGAAAGGTAGCCCAAATTGAAAAGATTTAATTATAATAATTCAGTATTCAATTTTATGAAGTCATATTGCTTTAATAAAAATAGGCATTTTTTGTTTGTATGAACTGAGCGACAAGTTGAACTGAAATGCTAAAAGATGTCACATCTGTCAATTTAATTCATAAATGGCTGCAAATATTAATTTAAAATAGTTGTTAAATGGTATAAGGAGACAGTGAACTAATATCCAATAATCGTTTACCAGGACTTGAAACCCAGTAATCTGGCAGTAAATGAAGACTGTGAACTTAAGGTTAGTCTGTCATACTTTTTTCATAGTTGTTATACATTTGCTTGTAATACTTTGATTGTTATTAACAGGATGTATTTTCTTTTTGTATCTCAGATCCTTGACTTTGGTCTGGCTCGACACACAGATGATGAAATGACAGGATATGTGGCCACAAGGTGGTACCGCGCCCCAGAGATCATGCTCAACTGGATGCACTACAACATGACAGGTAACACAACTACACCCAGGCTTTTTAGAACCAGATGGTGTACTCTACCGTTCATAAGTTGGAAATTATTTGTAATGTTTTTAAAAGAAGGCTCACCAAGGCTGTATTCATTTGATCAAAATACAGTAAAACTTTTAAATTGTAATAATATTTCAAAAAATGTAGCAGATTTCTGTTTTCAAATAAGTGTAATTTATACCTGTGATGACAAACATTACATTACTCCAGCCTTCAGTGTCACATGATCCTTCAGAAATCATTCTAATATGCTGATTTAGTGCTCAAGAAACATTTCTTCTTATCAATGTTGAAAACAGTAACTGCTTAAAGGTGATATATTCTGCCCATTTTCACAAGATGTAATATAAATAAAAAAATTCAGCTCAAAATACCACCCAGATAATTTATTATAGCTTGTCAAATTTGCCTCTTTTTGGGTATGGGCAAAAACGCTCAATTTTTGTGTGTCCTCGTTCAGAAGACGTGTTTTCGTAAAGGTCCTTTACACGAGCTTCGGATACTCTCCGGGCAATAACAAAACTCGTGAATTTCACTCATCCAAAATTTCAGAGATAACCAGTAGCGTAGCGCAGCCTTACGGAGAGACTCAGGCAGAGGTTGCAACGTTTAGACTGCACCTGTATGTTTCTGAATGGTTAGTGGATATGTAGTTGTTGTGGAGTTACATTGATTCATCTCATCGACTTGCATGTACCGTCATGTTTAACTTTTACACAAGTTTTACAAATTTTTTGGTCGAATAGTGTGCTTTGCAGCCAACGACAGAACAGTTTGCTTGCTTTGCTCGAAATTTTGCCATTGCGTTAGAACTGGTTACACACTGTTGTCGTTTGCGAAAACCAAATGGTGGCGCCGTGGGTGGAAACGTGCAGATTAAAGGGCGGTAATAATATAATAAGATCTCCTTCCTACATCAGAAGGGGAGCGAAATCTGATCGGCTTGTTTTTTTATATTCTTGCAGAGAAATGCTTACCAAAACAAAGTTACTGGGTTGTCACTTTTCATGTTTTCTGGGTGCACCGGGGACCCGATTATAGCATTTAAACACGGAAAAAGTCAGATTTTCATGATATGTCCGCTTTAATATTTTTGTGGAAACCGTGATACATTTTTTTCAGGATTCTCTGGTTAATAGAAAGTTCAAATGAACAGCATTTATTTGAATAATAAATCTTTTGTAGAAGAAAACGTAAATGTCTGCCACTTTTGATCAGTTTAATGCATCCTTTATTGGCAAGTGCATTGGCATTAACATCCATAAAACTTTTCCATTGCACAAAAGGTTCTTTACAGTGGAACAAGTTTCTTTAGATTTTTAAATGTTCTTCATACTAAGAAAAAAAGGTTCTTCCATAGCATCACTGCAAAAAACACCATTTTACACTTTTAAAATGTGTTGCTGAATAGTGTTAATTTCTTCAACAACCAAAAAAATTGTTCTGACCCCAAACTTTTGAACAGTAATGTAGAGACTACCTCCAGAACGACCTAACTGACCCGTGCTAACCAACCAGATCTTGATGTCTTAGGGTTTGCTGAAATGTCTTTTGAAGATTGTGGCAGTTGTTATATGCTATTTTTTCAGCCCTCTGCGACAAGATAGCTGGGTCAGGACACAAGAGAGGGAACATGTGCTTGTCGCCTCTCCTCTAATGTTGTTTCTTGATTTCTTTTCAGTGGACATTTGGTCAGTGGGCTGCATCATGGCTGAGCTGTTGACGGGCAGGACTCTGTTCCCTGGCACAGACCGTATCCTTTTCCTCTCGTTTACCCCTCATTGACCTACAGAACGCTCTCTGCAAATTGCACAACGGCTCAAAGCCAGAAACGTCCCTGATTTAGTGTTTTCTTAAAAACGTATTTTGCTCTCATACTGATTTAAATGTAAACAAATTTTGGATACTTGTTTTTTAACACCACATTACAATCTTATTTTCTCTTTCTCCCTCTCGTTCTCTATATCCCTGTCCTTGCAGTGTGTATGTGTGCTATGGCAGAAGCTGGCAGATCTGTCTGCCTCTCCTGTCTTACACTGACCTTTTGTCCCTTTCACTTAAGCTCTGTTTTCAAGCTGTGCCCCAAGACGCAACACTGATTTGAAGGATATATGATCCATCATTATGAGAATGCAATAAACTCCCTGCAGGAAATGACATGCCTCTCTCTCTCTCTCGCTCTCATTTTACTCTTTTTTTTTTTTTTTTTTTCTCTCAATGACAAATGTTGTTCAAATTTCTGCACTTTCAGCATGTTTTCCCCTCTGGCCATGCATATTTGACACTCTGTATCTTGAACGGCTGCCACTCTTAATGCTTCTGGCTCCACACCCCATGGAACAGAAATACTTGCCAAATATTTCCCCCCTCTTACAGGCAGAGCACACCTGTGCGGCTACTTCTGTCATGCTTTTGCTGGGCAAGCTGAAAATATTCAACCTGTGCTATTTTTACAAGCTTGCTCGTCTTTCCACAGATGTGACCAAAGCTTCTTTGCTTTCCTGTTCTTTAACCCTTTAACTGTCACTGTCCCGTATACGGGACACCTACGTTTACCTCACTATATTACAATTAAATCCTAAATTAATCATGACAAACTATATATTGTTGGAAAAGTCTAAGACTCCTTAATAGATATTTCAGCACTGTTTTTTGTTACAAATTATGCAGGAACAGTAATAGATGAGTTTATGACAAGAGCGCACCTCAAAAAAATCTACATCATAACAGGAGTTCTGACCTTTGTCACAAAAAAGTCGACGCACACACTTTTAGTCATTAAAATGTTGGTTTTCATGCTAAAATTTCATAAGAAAACATATAATCTAGTATTTGTCAATAAAAAAATTATAAAATTATATTATCTTCTAAAAATTATAATATATATATATTATCCTCTAAAATATGATATTATCTTTTTTATCGCCTTTTTTTATTACATTACATATTTTAGTAGTTATCATAAATTAGGTATCATTTGAAAGCTTACGATCTCAGAATTCATCCTGTGAAAACTGTTTTGAAATTGGACATTGTGTTACCATAGAAACATAACTCTAAATTATTGTATCAGGCTCCTCCCCTTTTGGGCATCATTATGTTTCATAATTTATGATCAAAATATTTTCTAATCTTGACAAAACACATATTGTCAGAAAGGTCTGAGTCTCAATGTTCCATATTTTGTGACAGAAGTGATATTTGGACAGAAATTGATACATTTATTATGGCAGAATGCATACAGTTAAATTCAATGGAATTTAATGACACCCGGAGGCTACTTTTGGTAATACGCCTAAACAAAATCTCATGGGAACTTCAATTTTTATGATATCAACTTCAAATTTGGAACACACCTTGGTTAGATTTTTGGCTTTGATTTTATAGTAATTTTATAGTAAAAACTATTTTGTAAAATATATATTTTATATAAAATAAAAATATTAAATAAATTATATTGGATTTAATGTAAATTTAAACTTCCATAACTTTTTTATACTTTAATTTTTCGAAGTGCTTTCACATCAGCAATAATCTTTAATTTTTTCCCTTTAAAACAAGACCAAACTTAGGTCTATACTCCAAAGCATTCTTGAATTACAACCATTTTAGCTTGAATAGTGCATTTTAATGTCCATTCTCAAAAAGGGGAGTGACAGCTAAAGGGTTAAGTACACATGAAACCGAAATGAGCGTTTCCTGCTTTGTGGCGTGTTCCTTGTTGAGCCACACTAGTTTTCCTTCATCTTGTTTTACTAGACATCGATCAGTTGAAGCTTATTATGCTTCTGGTTGGAGCTCCAGGACCTGAGCTGTTAATGAAAATATCCTCGGAGTCTGTGAGTTTAATATATTTAGGGAGAGTGCAAACGCCTGTGTGTGTTGATTTTCAAAGTGGAAAATCCATATTAAAGGAGAACTCCGATCAATTTTAACATTGAGCTCAATTTTTTGTAAAATTGGAGTGCTGTCAATGCAGAGAACAACGACAAAAATCGGTGTTGCCTACACCGTGTTATCCTCTTTTTAAAATTTGCACCCTATTGACTTGAATGGGGTCTAATTTTAAACCTGCTTTTATTCCTCTTATCATCCTTGATGTGTCATACAAGTGCCCAGCCATGTTGAGTGATTCCTTCAGAGTGAACACGAGTGAATCTGACTGCAGTAGATGTGAAAGAGATTAATAAAAATTGTTAAATCAGCCAGCGCACATACCTGTATTTAGTTCCTGTTTTCGGTCGAAGTCCAAAGTAGTCGATTGTCGAGTTCACGCGCGTGATCATAGGTAACTAAACCTAAAACTAAAATAAGCTCAATGTTAAAATTGACCGGAGTTCTCCTTTAAGCTGGAAGCTGTGTTTTGAAACATCTTTTTGTCTGTTCCTAGCTGGACATACACTAACGGTCAAAAGTTTGGGGTTGGTACGATTTTTAAATGTACTCTCTCTTATGCTCACCAAGGCTGCATTTGTTCAAACAAAATACAGCGATATTGTGAAGTATTATTACAATTTAAAATAAAATTTCTATTGGAATATATTAATTTTTTAAAATTTATTCCTTTGGAAAAGTTAAATTTTTAGCATCATTACTCCTTTCTTCAGTGTCACTTGAAATGGTAATACATTTTGTATTTCAGGATTCTTTGTTAAAAAGTTCTCGAAGTTAAAAAATAACATTTTAAAATTACAATAACATATTTTTGTAGTACTATTAATATCTTTACTGTCACTGAACAAATATGCTAATGTCTTGGGAAAAAAAAGACCAAAATGTTTAAACTGTAGCTGGTCTTTAACTGGTCCAAGCTGGGAGAACATCCTGGACCAGCTACAAAACTAGTTACCAGATGGTCATACTATCTTAAATTGATCACGCTAGTTTTTGGAACACGTTGGCTGGTTGACCAGCTAATGATCTGCTTGGACCAGTCTAAGCTGGATTTTCTAACAAGGAATGTGTGTTGAGTGCGGCTGTTTTTGACACTGCTAATAAAAAAGGGTATTTTTCCAGTGCTCTCCTGCTAAACATTGACTTCACTTTTAGATGAAAGACTGATCTGAGGTTCTGTTTGGGACTGAATCTTGACATCTAAACTGAAATTAACAAGCCTGATTTTTGTCTTCCAGATCTGCTAATGGCAGCTGTTTTCTGAGCAGATTCTAATACACTTATCAAGCTCTCTTGCTATCTAATGCATGACGTTTCTTCTCTGCTGTAAATGAATGGAATTTGCATGCCAGACTTTTCCTCTCTCTCTCTCTCTCTCTCTCTCTCTCTGTCTTTCTTTTTATCCTGTCCTTTTCCCTAGAGTAGTGGAGAACCACAATATAATGTCCAGATAATTTTTGATAGATATGCATTACACTAAATTTGTGGACCGTGATCTCCTTGACCTGGCCTTCAAAGATATAAACCAGCTTCAACAGATAATGCGACTTACAGGAACTCCACCTGCCTCTCTAATAAGCAGGATGCCTAGCCATGAGGTGAGCTCACTGTGGCCCTGTTTGCAGAATACCCATCATGCCCTTTAATTAGCAGGCCTAATGATGTCTCACATTTAGTAGATTTACAAAAAAGTTTATTAGCGTATAATAAAGCAATATCACACATTTGAGAGTGATGTTGTACGGCCCAGGTAATGTTAAACACAGTCATGTGTTATTTAATCACTCCGTTCTGGGTTGTCATTTTTCTTTCTTCGCACTGAAGAAGTGAAAGAAAGCCTGGTCCGAGTGTTGCTGAAGAAAATACTGTTACTTTGACTTCCGAAAAACTCTTCCACTTACAACACTACATACTATGTTCCTAAACATCAGAAACACAGACAAGCAGAGGGATACAAAAATGTCCCAATGCTGTTGGACTAAATATTCACTCGGTCAATCAAATTTTGTAATATTTATTTGAACATTTTCAGGTCAGGTATAAATGTTATTTCATATGGAGAATATAAGGAAAGGTAATAGTGAAGTAAAGCAACGGTGTACACCCAACAGAGTTCCTTCGTCTTCTTCACTTTCTCTTCGGGTGACTGCTTGCCGCTGAAGCATCACGTAGTTATTCACTGATCTATGCGAGCTGAAATCACTCTGCCATCACCAGCACAGACCTCTCTGCATTCTGAAGCTGTTTGTTTGCTGCATTATTCAAATGGCACTGCATACTAACACCACAATGTTATGATTCACAGGGTTAGCAATCTATGTGCAAAACACAAGCAGTTGTCATGGAGACCGAGTCAAGAATTACTAACATTGTTATAATCAACATGATTTTATTACCTCTGCTCACGGTTGACCTGTTTCTTTCCACAGGCTCGTACTTATATCAACTCACTTCCTCAGATGCCCAAGAGGAATTTTGCTGATGTGTTTATTGGGGCTAATCCACTAGGTAAGAGAGGCATGTTTAGACACTGAAATGATTTGTGTGTACCCTACTGTTCAAAAGTTTGGGGTCGGTAAGAAAAAAATTATCAATAAAAAAAAAGATCTTTAATCTCATCAAGGATGCATTTATTTGATCAATATAGTAAAAACAGTAATTTAACTAATTAAAAAAAAAAAAAAAAAATTATTCTTGTGATGGCAATTCTGAGCTTTAAGCGTGATTACATTACATTCAAGCGTCACATGATCCTTCAGGAATAAGTTTAATATGATGATTTGGTGCTCAAGAAACATTTCTTATGTTAAAAACAGATGCATCAAATTTATTCTTTGAATAGAAAGTTGAACAATAGAATAGCATTTATTTGAAATGGAAATCTTTTCTAAACGAAGGTGATATTATAACATTTAGCTTTTGTAAATTGCTCAAAAGTGACAGTGAAGACTTTTAAAATGCAACACAGTTTAATCCATCCTTTCTGAATAAAAGTATTAAGTTTCTTTCAAAAATAAAAAAAGAACCTCCTGACCTCAAACGTTTAAATGGTAGTGTATATGAACTTGCGGTTTATTTAGTACGTTTAGTATATATTATTTTAAAGTACATATTGTTTAGGAAATAAAAAAGACAAAAAAATTATTCCCTGTTCTTTTGTTGATCTTTGTTGATGGACAATTTGAACCAATTTATAGAAAATATGCTGCCAATATTTAATTTTGATCAATTATTG
Organism: Phoxinus phoxinus; assembly: GCF_949152265.1. Taxonomy (NCBI): domain Eukaryota; kingdom Metazoa; phylum Chordata; class Actinopteri; order Cypriniformes; family Leuciscidae; genus Phoxinus; species Phoxinus phoxinus. The sequence continues at coordinate 22,254,714 of NC_136890.1, read as the reverse complement.
AATTCTTTGTTTTTAGCTGTGGACCTTCTGGAGAAGATGCTAGTTTTGGACACAGATAAGCGCATCACAGCAGCGGAGGCTCTGGCGCATACGTACTTTGCCCAGTACCATGACCCAGATGATGAACCTGAGGCCGAGCCTTTCGACCAGAGCTTTGAGAGCCAAGAGCTTGATATTGAAGAGTGGAAACGTAAGTCAAGTGAAGAGTTTTTGCTGTGTTTATGTGGGAAATGCTAGTTAGTACAAGTTAAAAGCGCTTAAAGCTATTTTTGCATTTTTGCTCACTTGCTACACTGAATTAGTATGGCCTAAGAAGACATTTAGGCGACCATGAACTAGCCTTATTTTAGTATTATTTATATATAGACCAGTATATTATTACACCATATTTATGTACTATTACTTTTTGAATTAGCTTTTATTTTTTAGTCTTTTTGTTTTGTTCTGTGCTTTTGTCATTCATTTTGTTATTAGTTTTCATTTTAAAATATTAACATTTTAATTTTGTTGTCGTTATTTGTTCAGTTTTAGTTTTTTCCATCCATCCATAAAATGTTTTAGTTTTAGTTCTGAAAACGTAAAGGGGCAATTCTGGTTCCATTTTGTTAAAGACATTATTTAGGATGAGCTAGATTTAATGTATGTTGCAGTCACATCCTTATTATTTTGTATTCTGTTCCTGCACAGGTCAAACATATGAGGTGGTGATCAGTTTTGAGCCTCCAGTCTTTGATGGAGATGAAATGGAATCTTGACATTTTCTTCTGGATGGAAATCAAACCGACTGTACTACTTCTACAGTAATGCTCTAATTTTGCAGTATTGTGATCAGCCAGTCAGTAGGATATTTGACTTTACTTTTGCTTTCTTAAAAAAACAAAAACAAAAAACAAAGTTGTCTACTTGGCCAAACAGAAGGAATAGATGCCATAGAAAATCAGTAAATCTCTCCAAAAGAATAGTCTGATAATAAGAATATCATACTTATTTTTAAATAGTTTGCTCTGGTCAGTTTTATGATGTTCATGTATGACATTCATGCAAGGCCAATTGTAAATGTAATATCTTCCTGAAATTTCTTAGTATTTAGTTGTGCTGTTATGTTCTTTCGATGTACAATGTATCACATTTGCAGTATATTAAGTTTTTAAAATGTTCAAAAAACATTGTTAATTTAGTTTGTGTTAATATGTATTGTTTCCCAATCAAATAATGAGCATTGTATTTAAGATTACAGTACTATCTTTATTAATCAGTTTGAAAAAGACGAGATTTGTTGGAGCCTCTTTGGGTATAGCTTGGAAGAAAATGTAAATTGTGGCATTGGGTATTAGTAATATGTTCAGACTATTTGTAAATATACCTTTCATATAAAGCTTTTGGATTCTGTAGCTGTTTTATTTCTGTTCTGATATTTTTCACATACTTATGTGTATGTTTTCTTGGGAGTGAAAGTGTGTGTGCGTGTGTGTGCGCGTGTGCACCTGATGTTGCTACTGTGAATTGTATGCGATCTGAAAATATGATTTTGTCTCCAGTAGCTGTTTTTAAAATGCTGTCAACTGAATGTTCAAATATGAAAGTAGAGTAAGATATTTATATACTGTTGAGGTGGTATTTATGAACCCGATAGACTGCAATTGTCTTTATTACCTGACATAACAAACATTGAATCAAACACACCATTGTTTACTTAAAATAAAGGCCGATATTTTTCAGAAACTTCTGCTTCCTTGTTTTGATTTGTGGTTTTATGTTGAACAATAGAGTATGAAATCATTATTGTAAACCATAAATTACTCATTTTTCAAATTAGTCATTTTTACTATGTCTACCATGATACCTTTGTCCCATGGATTGACCTGTTTTGTTTTTGTGTTCGGTCATCTTTTGGTTAAAATGCGCATGTTTTCGTTCTGTTTTTAATTGCGCAAACACACATTCAAAAAAATATAAATATACATATATGACAGTACGGACTGTGAACGCGCAGGAGTCAAGATGCGCGTGTCCGGGGGCGCGCGCATGCGCAGGGCCACCCAAGCCGCCAACTGAAGGGGCCAACATGGAGAGAAAAGGTAATCTCTTCCTTCACTTTCTCTGAATAATATTTGCCTTATTTTGAGCTATATCGTTAATGCATGAGGCAAGGCGACTAACTTACAATCTGACTAAAATTAGTAGTGCAATATTAAAGCATAAATGCGCATTTTGCCCGTTCTTTGGACGCATGGATTGGTGTCTTTAGCGTTAGCATTTAGCCGCTCAGTCTGCAGCTGAAGTGAGCTGAATTTATTTTCATCACGACTCAGAGGCATGTTTTACGGCTGGTTTGTATCGCCTTCACTTGAGCGATTTGACTTTTATTTGGTTTTAGATAGACGTTACGCGTATGAGGAGGCGCGTGCGCGTATCAGCTGGATGAGAGTTGAAAGCTGTTTTTTTTTTTTTTTTTGCTGTCGTGGAAACTTCAGGAAATTATTGCCTTCAGTTTTTGCATCTTTGTTCCTGCTGTTATTAAAACTGATACAACATTCACGTTATTAAAGATCCATGTCTCGCGACTATTTAAAGTTCAGTTCCTGTCACAATGTAAACACCCACCCAGCTGTGTATTGTTTATGTGCATTACATAAGATCAACATCAGCGGTCTGTGAGTGTGTCTCCTGTATTATTGTCAGGCTATGTTTGGCTGTCATTGAGCTTACTGAGTTAAGTGATTTTTATAAATGGTTTCATTGTCATCTAATGTTTTCTCATGTCATCTTATTTGTCACACCAGTTCTGGCACTTCAGGCGAGGAAGAAAAGGGCCAAAGCCAAGAAGTCGACCAAGAAGTGAGTTTTGTGCCCCCCCGCCATTTTTTGTTTAACCTGGCAATTTTAGACTAGACTTAGAATGACTGGCTGTGTGTACACTGGGTCATGCACAAGGAAACTTTATATTCCATTAATATTAGGAACCATAAAATAGACCACAATTCTGTCCATAGAGACTTTATAAAAATCTATATTATGTCCTAGAAGTTGCATAGTGTGCTTTTAAACCACTGTTTTGAAGTGTGATTACGTGTACTAGTAGTATTGAATGAGTCATCCTGAGTTTGCTGACTTTGCTCTAATTATTTAGTCTTAATTGTTGAATTGTGTTCAAATGACAATAACGCTTAACATTTTGGCTGGATGAAGTCATCTTTTTGGCATGCGCAGTATCAAGTTGCACTTTCTTTCACTTAAGTTTTTGCGATGATGTAAGAGACAGGTGTTATTCTTGCATAGGTTTAACCAAACATGGTTAGGTGCAGTCAGTGAAATGCTTCCTAACACTGGCAGACTTTTTACTAATATTGCATCAACATTATATGTAATAAAAGAGCTTCTTCACTAGAAAACAAAACACTGGCTGTGGGGTGGGCGCATGGTGCCTCTTAAATTTAGACTCAGATGACTGATCTTTTGTGCATTTCATGAAGTTTAAAAATAAGAATGTTTTTATCGAGGCAGGTTTTTTATGTTTCTTGCAATACAGTGTTTCAAAGCAGCTTTACAATAGTAAACAGAAAAACCAACAACATCACAATCTTTTCAATAAATATGTATTTTTAGGTAGTAAAATGTAGTTTTTATGCAGGTCCTTTTGATTGTAATGTATCAGAAATGTAAATCGCATGCTGAAACGATTGTCTGAACTTTTATACCATGTAAAATCAGCATCAAAAAGTCTATAATGTAAGAGGACAGCGCTCTAAGAGTCTATAATGTAAGAGGACCGCCCTATATAGACTGTACTGTAATGCGTGTCCGTTGACCTAAATAAAATGTACTATCATCCCTCAGGCCAGCACATCCTCCACGCGGGGCATCACAACAGCAGCAGCCTCCTACAGAGACCCAGATACAAGCTGAGCCCGATGAGGAAATCCTAGGCTCTGATGATGAAGAGCAAGAAGATCCCAATGACTATTGCAAAGGTGGGAGACACGGATTTATACGTCCCATTTTGACAGCAGAAGTTACAGCTTGATTATTATAGATGAGACTTTCTGAAATTACAGCGCAGTCCCAGGAAGTAAAAATAGACAAGTCAGTCAGTTACTTGTTGTATCGTACTTGTTGTTACCTGGTGTATCTGTTGGCCAAACTACTTCTTCCTAGAAGTGGAACACATAACTACTGTAAACTGCAAAAGAAATGTACTGTAAATACAGGAATGTCATTATTCCTGTATATCTGTGTTTATACCCCTATGGCGGGATGTTTCTATATAGATATCTATGATATCTATTTTTTTGTTATTTTAGTTTTTTGTGCTTAATACAAAATAGAAGTGATGCTATTGTTTTTCACTTTATTATTTTATCATTTTTAGCTTTATTAATTATCTACTTATTTTAAAATATCAATAGTCTGGTCAGGTTCTAGTTTCTATTTTTGGTCTAAGCATGCTGTAATTGGATTGCTCATAATCAATTCCTAACAAAATGACAATCAAAGCAGGTCTGAAGCGGCCTTCCCACTACTGGTTGCCTAGGAATATTTATAAATGACATTCACAGATGTTATACCATGTGGTAGACAACTGAATCATTTTTCTTGCAGCTAAAAACATACATTTTTAATGGAAAAGGCTAAATATAAATGGAATTAGTACATAAAATCCTTAATATAAGAGATGACCGAGAAACAGTAAGTGCTCTTTGCCGTCGCTACAAATGATCTGTCTATCTGGGTTCTGGGCAAAACTGGAATGGAAACGCGGCTACTGTGTCACCGGAAATCTCCAGCTCTCTGTTAAAACAAATGGGATCATGTCGTTTTGTCGCTGGCAGTGTGAATGCTGCTTAAAGACAATCTATGAGCTTTCTGAATACCAGCTGAAGGATTACTTTTCTTCTTTGGTTAGGAGGCTATCACCATGTGAAAATAGGGGACCTATTCAATGGTAAATACCATGTGATCCGGAAGCTGGGATGGGGACATTTCTCCACTGTGTGGCTGGCCTGGGACATCCAGTAAGAGCTTTGTCATTTCGAAGAACATAAGACGCATTCTAATGTGCTGAAATGGCATATGCACGATACTATTTTTCTTTTTCCTTCCTCAGAGGGAAGCGGTTTGTTGCAATGAAGGTGGTAAAGAGTGCAGAGCATTACACTGAAACGGCTCTGGATGAAATAAAGCTACTCCGATCTGTAAGTATCCCGATAAACCACTGAAATGCTATAAATAATCAATAAAAAAAAAAAGACGAAACAATAAAGATGAAAAAAATATATAGCCTGTATTTTTTGTGTGCTTTTATCTATCTACTCTATATATATTTATTGTTTTTAGGTCAGAAATACAGACCCTGATGACCCAAACAGAGAGATGGTTGTGCAGCTACTGGATGACTTCAAGATCTCAGGGGTCAATGGGACTCGTATCCTTGAATATGAAGAATGTTGTGTGTGTGTGTGTAAGAGAGAGAGAAATGGGTCAAGAAGTCTTCAAGCAGGTGTCTCATGCTATTTTAAGATACCCCAAATTCTTTTACAAGGGCACTTGTGAATGCTGACTTTGAAACCGTTAGCTAAGAGAAGCTGTTCTGAGATCCTTTTATTTCAGTTAGAACTTCTACATTTATTTCTACCAACAAGGTTCTGTTACAAAAGCGTTAGACCTTTACTTGACTTTTCAGATGTCTGCATGGTGTTCGAAGTTCTAGGGCACCACTTGCTTAAATGGATTATCAAGTCCAACTATCAAGGCTTACCTCTGCCTTGTGTCAAGAGCATCATTCGACAGGTAACACAGCATACCATCGCGCAGTCAGATCAGTGCTCACATAATTACGGTCTGACTAATTAGCCGCTGTCCTGGATTTACTGGATCAGTTACAGACAGGGTTTGAAATTAACTTTTTCACTCACCAGCCAATTTGGGTACTAAATTAAGTTACCAAGCCATTCAGAACTTCTCCTAGCCGAAACAGAAATCTCGTAAATAAACCATAATTCCACTAGTCACTGCTTAGATTTAAATATATTTATTATTAAATCTGATTCTGATTCATTGTATTGCTTTCAGCTTTATGAAAGTCAATCTGTCATATTAGGAATTTTGCAGATACCATTCAGATAAAATAAAATGGAAATAAAAACAAAATTGATCTCTCTTTGTGGGACTCTTTACACATTGTTTTGCTAATGTTTGAAGTTCCTTTTAGTGGAAGGGCTCTGATAGCGATGCCATGCAAAGTGATAGAACTTAATTTATGTATCATTACCCGGCAAATTGGCTAGTGTGTGTTGATGTGCGTTACCCGCCACAGTGGATTTTCACCCGCGTTTGGCTGGTTGACTGGTGTTAATTTCAAACTCTGGTTACAGATGAATTATTACTATTTAAGCAGCTTTAGGGTTTTGGTTTTATTAAAAATTAAGAATGATTTACTAATGAAAATGTTTAGTTTTTCTTTTTGGATGAAGTAAGGGATAATGTACACTATTGTTCAAGAGTTTGTGGTCAGTAAGATGTTTTTTAAAGAAATTAATTATTTTATTCGAGAATGAATTCTTTTAACTCTTTGATCGATTTATATTTAATTGATCAAAGTGGCATTTAAATCATTCATAATATTACGAAAGATTCCAATTTTGAATACCTGTAAATGCTGTTCTTTTAAACTTGCTTTTCATCAAAGAATCATGAATTTTTTAAAATCATATTTTCCACAAAAATATTAGGCAGCAAAACTGTTTTCAACATTGATAATAATAATAAATGTTTAGTGAGCACTAAAACCAGCATGTTAGAATGATTTCTGAAGGATCATGTGACACTGAAGACTGGAGTAATGGCTGTTGAAAATTCAGCTTTGCCATCACACAAATAAATACATTTAAATATATTGAACATAGAAAACCGTTATTTTAAATAGCAATAACATTTCACAGTGTTATTGTTTTTACTGTATTAAAAAAATAATAATAAATGCAACCTTGATGAACATAAGAGATTCTTTCAGAATCTTTAAAAAGTCTTACTGACCCCACACTTTTAAATTGTAGTGTTTCTCAATAAAAATCAAATCATTTAGAATCATCTGTTATAGAGAGCTGTGAATAACCAATAATACCGGTAATAATAATAATACAAATGTAATATTTGAGACTAGATTCCTTCAGTTTTGGGATTCAAATTGTCATGTTGCTCAGTATGTTTGTTTGAAAGAGTCTCTGTATTTTTGAAATCTCTCAGGTTCTTAAAGGTCTGGATTACCTGCACACCAAGTGTCAAATCATCCACACAGACATAAAGCCAGAGAACATTCTCATGAGTGTGGATGAGGTATATATCAGGCGGTTGGCTGCAGAGGCCACTGAGTGGCAGAAAGCAGGCGCTCCCCCTCCATCTGGGTCAGCAGGTACAGCACCTCTGCTCTCCCTCTCTCACACACACACACACACACACACACACACACACACACACACACACACACACACACACACACACTCACACACACACACACACACACACACACACACACACACACACACACACACACACACACACACACACACACACACACACACACTACACGGCTACAGTCCATTTCAGATTATTACGTGTCAACGTTTCCCCGCTAGATTTTTGTTTAGGTAGATCACTTGCTCTCTTTATCACAACTTGTTGGTTTACTTTCTTACCCTCTAGCATACTGCTCTTAAAATGACAATTGGTTTGCTTTGTAAACTGTCATTGTGTTACAATGTTTTGTGTTGGCCTTTGTCTTCCAGTGAGCACTGCCCCAGCACCTAAACAGGTATGGTATCTTTCTTGTGCATTTTCACGCTATCCATTTCATTTCAGAGATTTAAAAAAAAGAAAGAAAAAGAAGTAATTTTAACATGTTCCAAAGAGAACCAATCCAGTCTGACTCACTCTTTCTGTAGTTCTCTGAAGTTGATTTGCGAAAGCAATAAAGACATTTATAATGCTACAAAAGATTTATATTTGTAATAAATGCTGTTAATCAAAAAATCCACAAAAGATATTAAGCAGCACAACATTGGTGATAAAAATACGAAATGTTTCTTTACCAAGTCATCATATTAGAATGATTTCTGAAGGAACATGTGACATTGGAGTAATGATGCTGAACATTCAGCTTTGCCATCACAGGATTCTATTAATTTGAGTTTTTGAGAGAGAAAAAATAAAGCTGATGAATTGCATTTTATTATTACTTTCAAAACCATTTCACATTCATGTAAAATATCGGTAAATAAAGCAAAATGTTTACAAACAGTTTAAACACTATAAACATAGCTATAGGCTATTTTAGTTCCCCTCACTCCACAACAAATCTTTTAAATTGAACTGTATTCAGAACAGAACAAAGTAGTTATAGAAACTTCAAGTAAAACAGAAACTGGCATTGGGCTCACATAACCTACCTCTTATTCGGCACAAATCAAAATGTTTCCATTTTCACTATATATTTGGATGCTAAACTATTATTTTATTATGTAAACGGCATTTTTTTACTTTCCTCCAATATCAAACGTAAAACAACATGCATACATGCGCAAAAATGTGCTTGGCCTAACACCACAGTGGGGCGGCGGTCATGCTGAACGGCACAGATCGTACTATGGAATATTTAAATTGGGCAGTGTGACTTCTTATATGTTTGGTTGACTATTTTATTTTGATAATGAACAGGCTGTGATGTCAAGTACCGTAATGCTAGAGCTGATATGTTGTGTGTGTGTGTGCGCGTTAGGCGTGATTGATTACTTGAATTGTTTCCTTATAACAGTGGAAACATCTTCGTCATTTATAGTCATACAGATAAGAGTAAGACATCATTCGAAACTGTAAAGTAATTCTACTTTATTTGTGTACACTCACAATAAAAACAAAACCTTGTGCTTTTGTAAAATAAAGAAAATGAACAGAATGCCGCTTTGCTGTATCGGTTTCCTTTCAGTGAACTTGTTTCTGGAGGTCATCACAAAAATTTGAATTAAATGAAATTAAAATCATCACCGATACTCAGCATGTACTACTTGTCACACCGTTTTTTCTTTCATTTTTTAAATCTGTTAATTAAGTGAAATATATTTAATATTTATCCCTTATATATATGATTTTATTCAGTTTTTGTCTGTTCACAAGCGCTGCATGTGCGTGATGAGATGATGAATCCTCATGTTCTGTTGTGTATGCTGCTTTTTGCGCATGTAAAACTTTTGTTATTTTTAATGGACTTTTATCCATTCTAATTTAATTCTAATTTCACATAATCTTGTCAGTTAGCAGTTAATGATCGGTTTACAAGCTTCTGCTGTCGGTTAGGAAAAAAAAGACTAGTTGACAAAGAATGTTTATATTGAGCATTGTGAGCCCGCTGAACCTAAGCTATACCAGGCTCTAAACCTACTCTGAAACCTTATGCAACAGGCCACTGGAGTGTTTCAGTTAAGATGCTTTTGCTTTTTAGCATTAACATGATTACCCACCTTTTCCTCAGGCACCGAAAATGTCGAAAAACAAGAAAAAGAAGCTAAAGAAGAAGCAGAAGCGTCAAGCGGAGCTCCTGGAGAAGTGCATTATGGACTTAGAGGAGATGGAGATTGGGCCTGAAGGCAGAGAGGAGGATGGGGAGGAGGATGACCCAGAATCCCCCAAATCCCCCACCTACGCCCCACTCCGACAGGCATCACTGCAGGATATTGCTACTGAGAACACAATAAGTTAGTTTCTATTTGAATTAAGAATTTTGTTATATTTATTATAGTTAATAAATAGTTAAAAGCTATAATATCCTTTTTGTGACTTGATTAAATGTACAAATCAGCTGCCATTAGCACATCTCAATTATGTTTCTATTTCTCTGCATCTCTCATAATAGTGGAGACCAGAGAGAGACTGACATCAGATGCGTCACTTGAGCTCAACTGTAACGGCTGCATGCACTCCAGTCAAAGGCAGCCTGAGGAGGACGATGATCAATGTGACCAGCAACATGCCCAACTTCTACAGGAAGACCACCATAATGCGAACACGGGCCCAGAGGACACAGTTCAAAGCATGTATGAGTACTGTAATGGGGCAGAGTCCCCGGAACTGGACCAGGCCAGCTATAGTAACGGCACCTCAGGACGAGAGCTGCTGGAGGAGGCAGAGCTTCCATCCGGGGAGCAAGATCAGCAAAAGACTAGAACCAGAGCCAGGGAACAGAACAAGGATAAGCTAAAGAATGGTCAGTGTGTTTTCTAGTATTTTAGTGAGGATTTTCAGAGAATATATTATTGTTTTTTTTCTACTTTAGATGTCACTCCTTGTCCTTACATGCTGGCAACTTTTTGTATTAAAGGGATAGTTCACACAATTTTTTTAATTGCCATTATTTACATACCCTCATGTCGTTCCCAACCTAAAATGCTATCGTCAGGTAAACACAAAGTGAGAATTTTTGATCAGTCACTCTACAATGATCACATGGCTGTTGTTTGATTGGCTCTTTCTTCTCTTCCAGATAAGTTGTCAGCTGGAAGCCTATTGGTCAATCCACTGGATCCACTCAACTCTGACCAGATCAAGGTCAAGATTGCTGACCTTGGCAACGCCTGCTGGGTGGTAAGGCTCTTTATTAATCAGATGAAATCAATATTGTAGTCATTTATGTATAAAAAGGCAGATATTGTATAATTTATGTGCTATAATATATAAATATAAAATCTCAAATTATGAAATGTACGCTACCATTTGGTGTCAGTACAGGGTTGGTTTTTAAAGCAATTACTTTTATTCAGTAAGGGTGCGTTAAATTGATCAGTGAAAATTATTTATGATTTCTGTATTAAGCAGCTGAAAGATCATGTGACACTGAAGATTGGAGTAATGGCTGCTAAAAATTTAAGCTTAGCCATCACAGGAATAAATTACATTTTAAAATGGAAAACATTTATTTAAAATTTTAATAATATTCACAATATTACTGTTTTTACTGTATTATTGAATAAATGCAGCCTTGGTGAGCATAATACCAACCTTAACATTTTGGACGGTAGAATAAGTTTATTTGGGTCTTGGTCTCAAGACCATTTTTTGAAGGTCTTGTCTTTGTCTCGGCCGCATTTGTACTCGGTCTGGTCTTGGTCACAAACTAAGAGGACTCTGGATTTTATCTCAAGACTAGTCTAAACCACAAATGCAGGAATAACTAATTTCTAATTTGATTTATTTCAATACTGTTGGGGTGGGTCAGAAATCAACAAGGGATTGTGTCAAAATGTCACTAAAATGCCCTCAAAAAACAAGATACGATTGCAAAAGAAATACTTGTATGAGATCATTATTTTTATATTATAACATATGATATAATTAAGCAAGCAATATCACAAGAGCAAGAGAGCAAATATGAGCATGATTGCAAGTCTCATATTGATTTTATTAAAATGTTCCATAAACTAAGTTATTTTTAAAGCATTAATCTCAACAGTTGTATTTGTACCAATTCAGATGCAGCTTCTTTCCTACCTCTGCAGTGCGACAAATTATTTAGCTTTTAGAGATTTAATTGGATTGTTAACAGCTCTGTATAGTTTCTTATTATTCTAATTGTATTTATTTATTAAATATAAGATATTTCTTAGGCAGTAAATGGATCTTTTAGATTATTTAAGCAGTGCTGGTCTGGTCTTGGTCTCGGTTTAGGTGGTCTTGACTACAACACTAGTGTGAACCTTTCTGTCCTTCAGCACAAGCACTTTACTGAAGACATCCAGACGCGACAGTACCGCTCCCTGGAGGTGCTGCTAGGGTCCGGGTACAGCACACCTGCTGACGTATGGAGCACGGCCTGCATGGTGAGAAACGGCACATGGTCTTTCATCAGTCATGCATCCACAGATGTCAAGGTTAACCAATTTGACAACGATTCAGGCTTTGATGTTGGATTGTTTTTTTCCTCTCTTTTCAGGCGTTTGAATTGGCCACTGGCGATTATTTGTTTGAGCCTCACTCTGGTGAAGATTACTCCAGGGATGAAGGTAATGCATTGCTTCTTTACATTCACGATTTTCTGTCTGAAATATTATAAAAATGATGAATTAAATTAAATGACTCAAAATACGTTTATTGAGGAAAGTTGTACAGTAATAAAAATGTATTTCGATTAAATACCTAATGATTTCAGTTTTGATATGACTGGCAATATCAATTTCTCGCTATGTAATAGCATTAAAATACCTAATTATTTATTTTGTTGTTTTCTTCTTTACTGAGCTGTATTGACATTGCAGTGCTTTAAGGGCTGTAAACCTGTGGTTATTTCCCTACGAACAGTCAGAGCCTGCTGTTAAAATGCATGAAAACGTCCTCTTCTTTAAACTTCCTCTTTATATTGACTTCCTCCTCCTCCACCTTTCGCCCACTACTTCTGCCTCTGTTATTGACCCATGTTTCTTTGTTCCTCCTGATCTTCTATTCTTAGTTTATACTCTTACTAAACTAAGACCGAAAGATTCATATTTTGCTTGCTTTAGAAATTGAGTGTGGGAATAATTTGTGCACTTTAAACCTAATTTATGACCATTATCAGTAAAGCGTAGCCAGTTGTTTCTAGTGCATTCTGACATTTGTCATCTAACTGTGTTTGCACTGGGCTGTTTAAACACACCTTGTTAGTCATGATCAGAATGTATACATGTATTGAGCCACAGTATGTTTCCTGCTTTAAGGATAATACATGCAAGTAACAAGATACTCTACTTATTCTGATCAAGTGACATTTCAGGTTGTTTGCAAAAGTGAGTCATTTAATGGGCTACAGCATTTGATAGTTAATTGTGTATTGTGGTTTACTTGCTGTATTTGTATCTGCAAGGTATTTAGCAGGATCTGGTCAGTCAAGAAGTCAAACTGGAGAGACAGCCAGATACCAGAAAAAATGCTGTGTTCTTAACGTCTTACTCTTGTGCTAGACCATGTTGCACTTGAATCTGCTGATGTAATTTTCCTCTATATATCACGTGTGCAGAATTAGATCACACTTTGATCTACTTCCTGTTCCTTCCTAAATCGCCTCTCTATTTCTGATAGGCTTAGAGAACATTGCCGGCAGTTATCTGTGTCTCGTGGTTTTTCCAGTAACCGTTCCTTCCCCTTGCTCATTCTTGTTCTGTTTATGTACAACTGGAGGAGAGACACTTAGTTGTACTTCTGTGATAGAGCTGGGCAATCAAAGTTTATTTTCAATTATGGTTTTGGTTTTGATTATGGAAACAAGATAATTAAGATAAAGCAATTATTATGCCACATTCTGTTTCCCAATGATGCTCTCATTTTGTAAATCAGTGTCCCCCCTGTACCCATACATTTTTTTAAATTCACATTTACATTTTATTTTTCCTTTGAATTATGTTTAAAATTCAAGGAAGTCCACTGTTAAAAAGACAAGTTTAACAAACAAAAAAAAAGTTTAATAAATGCATGTTTTGAAAGTAAATTAAATAATCATGACCTGAGTATTTTATAAATGTATTGTGTGTGTGTGTATATATATATATATATATAGTTTCTCTAATAAGTTTATTTTTATTTTTTATTGTGCATACATATCTCTCCCATTTTTACATTTAGATTAACCTGATGAGCATTTATCAAGAATGTATTGAGCCATTATCTTGTAATAATGATAATTAAAAACAATAATAATAATATTTAAATATATCCTTAAGCAAATATCTATTGATATCAATCCATACTCTATAACGTTGTGATGCTTAAACTTTTGCTTTTTGTTTTTAGTGTTTTATATTTTATTTAGATAAAATAGTGTATAATCTTTATTATTAACCATTTATCTATATTTATTTAGCTTGTAAATAAATAAATAAATGTAAATAAATATTGGCTTATCGGCATTGACCTGAATTTTAAGATGTAAAATTCCCTTAAGGAAGAGTGTGTCTGAAGTCTAGTGTTCATAATGCAAAAATTCTTGATGCCAAAATGTCATCAGAAATTGAGTATTGTAACAAATATTTCTATTCTAGTTGGAGACACTTATGTTAGACACCCTGTTTAGCTTGTAATCTGTCATTCTGACCCACTATCATTTGCCTTGAGTTTGTCCTTTTCTTTTTTTTCTTTTGTGGATCCTGTCCATGTTCTTTCTGCTTGTCCCCATTCCATGTTCATGTTCTCTTTCTGTCTCTGTCTTCTCTCTCTCTCTCAGACCACCTTGCTCTGATTATTGAGCTTTTGGGGCATATCCCCCGTCACTATGCTCTGAGCGGGAAATTTTCACAGGAATATTTCAGCCGGAAAGGTACGCCTGTCAGTCAGGTAGAGCCCTGCCCTGAGAGAGCGGTTTGAAGGGAAGAGAAGGAGATTCATTGACAGCACAGCCTTGTGTCACAGCTAGTTTTCTGAAGGTTTGGGTAAAAGTCTTCCTCAGCACATGTCCAGTAGTTCTCAAGGAGGCTCTTCTTAGAAGTGGGCCCTCAGCACAACAGACGGACTGTTGTAGCTTCAAAGCCGCAGATTTGTGGCATGACTTCGCTTGAAGCTCTACCAGAGGCAGCCGAAGCTCAAAAACACACAGGTCCAATTCTTCTCACAATCTTTAATCTGGGAGTTCTTCAGTGTGACCGCTATCTGTGCTGTCAGGACATGTGGCTGCGTCTCCTTGTCTTCCCTCTCGTCTCCCTTCTCTCAGGATGGGTGGATGACTGTATTAACACTGTCTGATCAAGTTGTCCATTGTTTCGTCCTCCCCTCCACCTCACACCCCCTCCCTGCTCGACACACCCTGTGTGTGATGGTAGACCACATTGCATTGATCATTGAACTGCTGGGGGCCGTCCCACGCAAACTCGTATTGACCGGAAAATATTCCAAGGAGTTTTTCGGCAAGAAAGGTAACACGGTCATTATGAATAACTTTTATATCTAGTCATGATGCTTTCACTTCAGATTATTAAGCTGCATTGCAAACTAAAATGTGTATGTAATGTACGCTAATGTTCAAAGGTTTGGGGTCAGTATTTATTTATATATATATATATATATATATATATATATATATATTTTTTTTTGTCTCATGCTCACCAAGGCTACATTTTATTTGATTAAAATTCTGTAAAATCAGTATGAAATATTACAATTTAAAATAAATTATTTTTATTTTATATATTTTTTTAAATGTAATTTGTTCTTGTGAATTTTCAGCATCCATTCTATGTTACATGATCCTCCAGAAATCATCTAATATGCTGATTTGGTGCTCAAGAAATGTTTCTTAACAATTCTGAAAACATATATTTGATTCCATTTTATGCAAACCATTATACATTTCCTGATTTTTGGATGAATAAAAAGTTCAAGAGAACATATCTAAAGATTTCTATTTAAGAATTTTTTTAAATTTTCTAAATGGTCCTTGCTGAATAAAAAAAATAAAAAAATCGTGACCCCAGACTTTTCAACAGTAGTGTATGTTTCTAAACATAGCTTCATGAATTATTATTGTTTGTGTGTATTTGGATTTAGATACGTTTTACAGACGGCATGTAATCAAAGTTTTCCAAAAAAAATGGTCTTTGCAATGAAAATGTATTAACTTGCTCTGCCTCCTAATGTCACATACTTTTAACATTCTTTCTTGTTAAATATATTTTCACTTTAAGTGCATCACATTATCAATTTAAAATGGTTACATGTTGATTTTATGGGGCTTTATGGGGCAACAAGTTTATTAATGGTAAACGTTATGAGACATAAAAAAAAACATTATAAAGATGTAAAAGATATAGGGGTAAACTGCATGGAATGGGAAGCCTGGTCTCTTAATTGTGTGCTTTCTGTAGGCGACCTGAAGCACATCACTAAACTGAAGCCGTGGGGTTTGCTGGAGGTTCTGATGGATAAATACGAGTGGTCTCGTGAGGAGGCCGAGACCTTCGCTGATTTCCTGCTTCCTATGCTGGAGCTCCTGCCAGAGAAAAGAGCCACTGCTGCCGACTGTCTGCGACACGCTTGGCTTGCCCTCTAGTGGCCTCTTCACCTCACTGCACATACTCCAGGCACTCTCCCTAAACTCAAGAGACTGCAACAGATCACTTTCCAGTTTATAGAGCATATCGGCATACCTATTTTTCTTCGGTTAATCTGAGTGATTTCTTTTGCTGGGTTCGCCAGAGGAATAGTAAACCTGTCTGTTTTTGTTCTAGCCGTTTTTTTTTTCTACTCTTTCAGACTTAAGATATTTTGTGTGAGGGTCACACCTGCTGTGATCTTTCTACCTTCCCTTTTATCTTGGCGAAGGATGAAATGTAGACCTAGGAAATGCCTGTTTAGGTACCTGGGGAATTTTAAGTTATAAAATATTAAGATATGGGTCTGTTTTTTTTTTTTTGCCGTGCTTACCTGAGATACAGTCCACTCCTCCAGAGTGCTGACCGCTCGGACTGCAGTGCGAGGCACAAGAGATCATTTTGTTACTTGTAGTGAAAAAAGAAAAAGTGGTTTCTGGAAAGGGAATTATTTTTGACTGTAGAGTATAAATTAAGATGTTCTGTCCTGCGTCAAGACTCGCCACACTTCTGTGTTTCTCTCTCAACTATACAAGTGTCTTGTGTGTGTGTTTATTAGTTCGGTAGGTTTTGATCTCGTCCGTCTCAGATTAGATTTTTAAGAGCTGAAGTCTTCTCACTCATGGTCAATACATTTTGTGTACAAGAAGCTTCCACATAAAGTGAGTAACTGTCAAAGGGCCACCAAAAAATTATATTTGTGAAAAAAAAAAAAGAAGAAACATTTATTGTCTGAGTGTGTGTTGTACGTATGTGTTTGTGTGCGCGCATGTGCATGCGTGTGTGTCTGTATATATGTGTACCAAAGAGTTTGCCTTGATCTGTATATTACAGCCATGTACAGTTTTTAAAAAGAAAATCCTACTATTGCATCTAAGCTAAGATTATTTAGCTGGATAGAAGTGTTTTAATAAAGCATTTGGAAGATGGGTGTACCTGTTTGTCTTGCTGTTCTAAAAAAATATGAAATGCTATAAAATGCAGGTTACCTTTCACTGTAATTGTCACCAACCTTTTGGGTGGATATTTGTGCAAAACAATAAAAAAAGAGGAAAAGGAAAAGAGTGCTGGAAAACAAATGCACATGCTTGATTTGATTTCATTTGAGAACATTTAATACATTATATAAACCAGGAATGGTACTTTTTAGACAATTTTACTTGATAACCTTTTCATCCTGCTCTCTAAAAACTGGAAAAAAAATGTGTGATCATGTTTACAATAATACCTATGTGTTGATTTATTAAAGGTACATTGTACTGTACGCTCCAGAATTTAATAAACAAAACTGCATGCGTTGACACCTTATAACTAACTAGTTATAACTATGTTATAACTAAGATATTATTGTTTTAAATGTATAATGGCAAACGCGTGGAACCGGTGGGACGTTTGCCATTGTACATTTAAAACAATAATATCTTAGTCCAAAACTAGGTAATGTTGACAAACTATATATATTTTA
The DNA here is from genome assembly GCF_949152265.1 of Phoxinus phoxinus. Taxonomy (NCBI): domain Eukaryota; kingdom Metazoa; phylum Chordata; class Actinopteri; order Cypriniformes; family Leuciscidae; genus Phoxinus; species Phoxinus phoxinus. The sequence continues at coordinate 22,237,158 of NC_136890.1, read as the reverse complement.
AATATATATATATATATATATTTAAGCACAATCTAGTTTTCATATTTAGTGATTGTCAATGACACAGGAACAGTAATTTATTACTTTACAAGGATATTTTCACACTCAGTAGTGTTCAGTTAGGCATGAAAAATAATGAAATATGGGTAGAAACCTCAGTTTGTTTTCATGCCAAGAGATTTTGGGGTCTATCTATGACTTGACAGTTAAGGGGTTAAATGAATTTTTTTTTTGCAAAGCTGCTTTAGAACAATATTTATTATGAAATCTGCTATGCATATACATACATTTGAATTTAATTGAAAGATTAATAAGAATTTATGATTTTGTTTTGCTTTAGTACGAATGTCCAGTTCCATGTCCACAGCAGATCTCCTGTTGGGTTTAGGTTTTTACCTACAAACAAATGTAAATATCCTCATTACTAAAATACATTTTGTCTTGTATTTCTACAGATTGCATCCTACATACAGTATAATATTTAGTAAATAATTCTAATTAGCGGTAATCTCAAAAAACAGTTCCTTATTGATGAATCATTCCTTCTCTTACCTCATCCGTTGTTTGCTCCCTCCACCTCGAAGTCGTCTGGCAGCAGTTTGTCTTGCCGGTTGCCCAGAGTGAAAGCAAGCATAGCCAGTAACCCCGAGTCCAGGATGCTGATAATGCCTAGAATATAAGCCCAGCGAATGGTGCAGTTCCCCAGTGTGTACTTGCCCGTCCGCTCGCCACACATTCGCCTTACCTCCGGAGCATCCCAACCGTCCGGATAAATCATACAACCCATCACCATCAGCACAGCTACAGCATAAAGTGCAAAGGTTAAAAAACAAACTTCTCCCTATATAGGCCTACTTTTTATAGAAAAATTGTGTTCTGATTAATTACGGTAGTTGCAATATTACATTTTTCGCTATAAAATGACATTGTGAGGGAATTGGTTAAGCTTTATATAAATATATATACACTCACCTTTAAGCAGGTGAGTAAATGATGACATAATTTTCATTTTTGGGTGAACAGTACACGTCATTGAATGACTTTGCATCTATCCCTGACAGGGAATATGGCGACTACCCTAATTAAATCTATTAATAAACATTATTTCATCTTTTTTAGTTTGATGCATTTCTAAAGCAGCATTGTATTTACACTTATTAGCGAGTCCAACTGGAAAACTATTAGCCCACCTGAAGATGTTTGCATCCATGCGCATATCTTGTACACGCTTGCGGAGTTGCAGAAGAAGAAAAGACCCAAGCATACGATGGTGCCTACGATAAGGAGCATTGAGGTGCCAACAAAAAACATAGCAGTCCTGAAAGCCCCAGAGGGGATCGAGGCAAAATCAAACACGCTTCCTTTACAGACCAATTCGGAGGTGATGGGGTTGCCAATACAGTAGTGAAAAAGCCCAAAGTATCCAGCCTGCGGGGTGTTCACACTGTCACCAATCCAATAGGGCTGAATGAAGACCACCGCAGTAATGATGGCGAAGCACAAGGTGAAAACAGCCCACAGGACACCGATGGCTCTGGCATTTCTCACATAATTGGTGTGGTAGATTTTGGCAGCCTCTTGGGCTGGAAGCATCTTCTCATTCGCCATTATTAGATCGATTTACGTTTATCTAGCGAGGTTCGAAATCTGGAGATATTTTTCAAGAAGAAAACCAGACTAGATGAGAATCTATTTCAGGATCCAGTAGCACTGACAGCTTCTATCACACTATTAGTCCAAAGGCGGCTGAGAACAGTGTCAGAAACAATATTGTTGCCAACAAAGGTGTCAGTTTTTTAATTATTAATGGTAAATTCAGTCGAGGAATAAGGTGACGACAATAACCTGTTCTCTTGCTGTAATCAGATATGTTTGTTACTTCACAGTAAAATAATAGCTATTGTGTTCTAGGCCCGACATGTACTCTTTATCTTTTGTAAAAAGCTGCACTCAACACACTTTTTTAAGAACTGAGAGAGAGAGAAGAGAGAGAGAGAGAGAGAGAGAGAGAGAGAGAGAGAGAGAGAGAGAGAGCTAATCATTGCTAATGAGGTTTTAGTGATATAAATCAACTGAATCTGTCAGGAATTTGTTGCTCAGAAGGGAATTTGTCAGACAAGACAGTCGACTACAAAGACTGCACTCTGAAGTTTGTGTTCCTCCTGGGCGTGATGTGAAGCCTTTGCTTTGTAGGTCAAAAATTACAAAAATATCAAAGGCGCTGTGAGCTTGATATGTAAACACAACCCTTGAGCATTGCACAATGCTGCAATAACAATGCAACATCTGTTTAGCAGCAATATATTTAATAGTGCACAAAAAGATCTTAAGATTTACAGCTATAAAAGCCTTGAAGACCTTGTTATGCTGTAAGCTTTTGCCTGAATAATGCAACAAAACCTTTCATAATGCCCAAGCCACATTTTACAGCATCATTCCTTGACAAATTTCTTCTATTTCAGGCCTCTGTAAAGTTCGCATTTTATTGCGCAGTGATGATATTTTTCAAATACTTCCTGCATTTCATGTTTGTATCAAAAAGACCACAGGCCTGCATGGCTAAAACATTTCTGCCCCATGGGTGTCCACCAGAACGCTTCTGTTGCCTCTCTGCTACTGTGAATGATTTTCACTCTCATTGGAGATAGGTATATTTAATGTTTAATTCAGTGTGTAACTTGCTTTTTGAAATATTCAAGCTATTTCTGAGTGAAATTTGTTTCAAAGTAAATCCCACACCAAATTCCCTTCATCATAGCTTTTAGGCTTTCACATTCACAATCGTACCTACAAATATGATAACATTGTTAACAAGTTGCTATGTACGACTACCACGGCTGTATAATGTAGTCTTTATATAACACATTATTAGCAGCTCACTTAAAATCCACACTAATCAAAATTCCCATTTGTTGGCGTTAAACTCATGTTGTAGAACAGAATGTGAAAATCTCTTTGTGTAATGTTAACCACACTACTCATAAATCTAATATCGGCATTCTACAAACTGAACCACTAGCAGAGCAATAAGCATGTAGCAAATCCGGGTTCTCAGCCTTTTGATTTATAGTCCCATTCCAAATCATGAATATAAGCCACCACAAATGATCAATAAGAAACACGTCTACCTGCACAGGAAAGAAAATGTCTAGTCAAGCCATTATATCGGAGTTTTAAAAGAAACATCTGCTTTGTTTAAAAGAAACAAAGAACACACATAGGCCAAATACGCTACTTATTGTAGGCCACCTATCATTTACCAAGTGCTATTATTTAGTATGCAGTGAAGAGCTTCACCACCAGATGGCTGCCTCCTATCAGAACACATGTGTGCCCTATAAATAAAATTCCACAGCAGCAGTAAATATGTCAGATGAGTTTTCCCCATGCACACAGCATCATCAGAACACACCAGCAGAGAATTCAATGAGGATGTGAGTTCACAGCAGGCGAAATCAACTTCCACTAGTACAACTATCATTGTTCTGGAATTATAATGATGTTTTGCAGCATTTGATTTTGTGCTTCACAGGCCTGAACTAAAATGTAAATCAGGCACAGTCTATATTATGGTGCTGTAAATGTTGCAGTGTGTAGCTGCATCGTATGCAACTGAAAATCTCACCATTTTACGGTGTAAAAGTAACACATTTTACACGCAGGCTGTCTGCGGCAGGTGAATTTGCATTTTTATCAACATAGTCCATGGATTTATTGTATGTCGTTTATTGGTCAAACCCGACTTGTGAAGTTCTGAATGGAATATATTACTCAGACACAGCAGTGTTGTTAAGGTAGGCTATGTGATGAATAATGATGATCCCTGGACTTTACGTCGTTTTGCATAATGCAACATGATAGATCTTGTTTACTTTTGTCGCTCCTTCAGCTTTTCTTTGTCTTCACACACACACACACACACACACACACACACACACACACACACACACACACACACACACACACACACACACACACACACACACACACACACACACGCACACACGCACACACGCACACATACACGCACGCGCACACACGCACGCACATAACCTACACACAATATGGAATATTTGATTAGTGTTTCTGAATGCTGGATAATGAATTAGGAAACGTCCAACATGTCTGCCATCTGGTGTGTTCTTCAAATTCACTTATTTTATGCACAGTGTATGGTGTGTCGAATGTAAATAAAGAGTGTTACAATTTTTTCAGAGACAATAATTTAAAATTAGTCCAGATCTAAACTCTTTTAATTACATTTATGGTTAAGTTAATCTAAAAGTGGTAAACCAATAAGCACATCTGAATTAAAGGCCTAAGTATAACCACACAGTGAATAGCTACTCATTCCTTTGAGTTTTAGTGGGAATTGAAGTGCATAGAAGCAGTAGAACTCATTATTTTAATTAAGTTTTTATCCACAGTGAGAGGACATTTAAACTTCACTAATATTTTACACAAAGTTCACAACATACCAATACCAAATAATTTCATGTACCTATAGCATTTCCATGTTCATCTCTGCACAAAATAATGTTACAAAATTATTCTTAATATTATACTTGCCATGATAGAAAGCACATTAACTAATGTTTAGCAAAAGCACTACTGATTCTCCAGTGAGGGCTGTTAATGATGTTGAAATATGAAGTAAGCTCGGTGACAGCACAAATGCAAAAAAAAAAAAAAAAAAAACCTGAGGCCAGTGAGTCTTATTACATTTAAGACTAGTTTAATCTTCATTGCAACCGTTATTTCATTTTACACTATCTTTTGTTGTAAAGGAAAGGCTTTATTGGTTTTTGATTGGGACTGTAATAATGCCATGCGTCATATTTGACACATGGTAAACATAATTAGATTTTAGCAGTAAATTTGAGATTGCCCTTTGCTCGCTTATTGTGAAATTGACCTGTGTACATCTATCCCAGTTAAGCACTGTGTACTTCATATAGTGACAGATCCTTGGTTTTCTTATTGTAATGTAATTGTACAACCAATCAGACCTCCTAATCAGTTTGAGCACTTCCAGTCTGTTCTGTTAACTGTGAAGTTTGAAGATTTTGAGTCAATCCCAATGGATACAGTGAGTGACCCCAAAACGCACTTGGACACTTAAGTCACACTTAAAAATCTATGCATATCAAACCAAATGGCATTTGCTAACAAATGATTGGCCTTTTCTCAGAAGTAACTTTTCTTAGCCATTTTAGTTATTTTAAGATCATGTTTAATATCACGAGTGTTCAAATACTTTTGGAAGATTTTACATTATGAACAATATTTGTTGTATAATTTAAAATGTGAAATGTTTTGTTTGAAATGTGTATTTGTGCGATGTTTTTTCTTTTTATAAATACAACTTGGTTTGATATTTTGTTATATAACCTTCATAAATTCTTAAGTGCTGTTTAAATGTCCAAATACTTTTTGGGGCCACTGTATTTACTATTTATGTGCCTCCACCTTACTCAGAAGTTGCCAAAAATAAAGAAAGACATGACCAATTTCTTTTTTGTAGTTTTGTCATCTTGCTTTTGATCATATCAAAGGCTGCAACAGTGATTTTTCCCTCACTCAGATCAACGGTTTCCTCTCATCATCTGCTCTGACCCCTGACCCCTGTTGCAGCTCTCTGTGGTGTGATTTCAGCACTGGACATTTTCTCTCACCTTGCAGGTGAGCGGACCTACGTTACGCCTCTCTTCATCAAACTCACACCAGGAAATTCAGAAATCTGTGCTCTGAAGGTTTTGAAGATGATAAATGTATCTTGCTTGGAGGGATCAAGGGGTCAAGGTTTGCCTGGTTAGCAGGACTTAGGGTGTGTTCACACTTTATTCGGTTTTCTTGGATCTTTTAGTCCTGACCATGAAAGAAAATAATACACTTAAGCCCAATTTATAATTCTGCGTCGAACTCATGTGCACCTCTCCAAAAATGTAACAACGCGTCAATTCTACGCCGCAAGCGCTGTGATTGGTCTAGAACCCCTACTTCGGGTTTTACATGCTCCCTCTGCATATGTAATTGCTTGTCAATGGGAACAACGATGCAGAAGTACAAATGAAAACTAACGCGTAGCCTACAGCGTAGAGACTCCGGCGTAGGTCCGACGCAGAAGTATAAATCAGCCTGAAGTCATGGTTTCGCTTAGCTTTAACATCCTTCGTTTTTAGCCCCCGTTGGTAGGTGCCCATTCAGAATCAGCTGTGTATTCATTCATTCATTTTAAATATTTTTGTTTGCCTGTCTCTTCATTTTTTGCTTAATAGAGATAATGAGAGAAGTTAATAGGTTTGTCTATCCATTAGCGTTTGTTTCTTTCATGGCATGTGTAAGCACTATTTTTGTGTCTGCCAATGGCTTTGTTTGGCCAGGACTTCCCTCACCTCCTCTACAGAAGGTCATTTGGAAACAGCAGCCCATCCTTTTTATGGACAACTGTTTGTGTGGTGAATGGAGCAATTGGGCGTAATTGCTGATGGGTATTAAGTGGAGGTCTTTGTCCTGGCAGTGCAGGGCATTGCTATCATTAATGTAAACTGTCATTATCAATATGCTGTAAGCTCTTCAGCTGCTTTACTGTTGCCCTTTGCCATGCTGGGACCTCTGCTGCATAGAATGCAATACCATTTTTTAAGGATTGCTCAGTTCATACAACTCACAGCCATGTATTCATTTGAACAACACAAACAGCATGACCCTAAGAGGAGTAGACGGTCACATGTCACAGCATTCTCTGAAAATCCATTCATCCATTCGTACATTATGTATATGTATTTAAACCATACTGTAGTAATTGGTAGACAATCAAGTCATTTTGTAATCGAGGGTTAGTATTTGTGTTTAGACTGAAGTGATTGAGTAGTTATAAGGAATTGGTCATCAAGCAAGGCTTCCACAGAAGATTGTGCAGTATAAATGACCAGCAAGATCCATTTGTGTATCTTCTTGGTGAGTGTCAGTCATCTTAATATCAGTCCACGAATGCTACTGACCTAAGACAAGTTCAAATGTTACAGAAGTGTGCAGTCTTTGGTAATTATCCCTGATGTTTTAGTGTATTGATGGCACAGCCATTCCCAGCCACATGAAATTACAGTTTTTTGGGCAATTGATACACTTGACACATATTTTAGATAATTTAGAATACTTAACCATGTGAATCCATGTAGTGCTATAAAGTTAATTTTACAATCAATCATTTTAGATAGTGGAGTGATATTGGATGTGTATATAAAAGTTGTGCCACTTTATTTTTTAAGAAGTCAACTCTCAACTGAAATAAAAGGATCTATAACATAGGGCCAGCATACAAATTACTTCTAAAAAAAAAAAAAGATAAAAAAAAAAAAAAAAAATCAAGGGTAAGCTGTGCAACATCAATAGGTAAATTGAGTCATGGATATGGTAACAATCTTGTTGCAAGTAAAACTATGCTTCTACTTTTAAGCCACTTTGGATAAAATCCTATGCTAAATGTAGGTAGCTGGGCTGAAACTAAATGCACTATTCAATTTCCAATTTCCTAATTTTGCTGAACATTATTCATATTTTCATAAAATAGGCTGAAAATACTTTATATTCTAAAATCTAATATTTGAAACCATTTCCACAATTTTATGATTTTTAACATTTCCTGCATTTGGATACAAAGCTCACTAATTGAGCCACTTACCCTGGAGTACCTGGCACGCTTTACCCTGCAGATACAGATTTAAGCAAACATGCCTCATTGAATAATTCATGTCTGATCTTTAGTCAAAAGAAAGGACAATGTTTTATATCTTGGCAATTCACCAATATACACTACCGTCTATAGCTCAAAATTGACTTTTTAAAATGTTTTTGAAAGAAGTCTCTTATGAGACACTTTGTATTTATTTGATAAAAAATACAGTGAAAATAGAAAGGTTCTTAAACATTATTTTCAGCAGTCATTACTCCAGTCTTCAGAAATCATTCTAATATGATGATTTGGTAAAAAAAACACATTGCTTAAGCCTAATTATTATCAATCTTGAAGACTGTTGTGCTGATTCGCTGTTCGTCTGCCCATTCAGCCTTAAAGGTTAATAGTAAACTAACTTAGCTTGCATGTAGAAAATGTACAGTTTTTATAATTTTTTCTCATGTGCAGTATGAGGTCATTTCTAATAATCAGACAATGCAGTTTGCTACGGTATAGTCAACATTTGAAGTGGATCAAAAAAGTTAATCAAAGGTGTCCTAAGACAAGAACGGGTATTGTTCAAAATTCATGTATAACTTTGATGAAAAGTTTTGATCCACTTCAAATGTTGACTACTGTAGATTAACAGGGTGACACACACCCTATATGTTTGTTATCTGCATGGGTATTTGATAACGGGAGAGACAAAGTCAACAACTTTTAACTCTCTTACATTCTTTACACTGACATTCATGATGTTATTTCGAATTCTGTGCCACGCCAGAGGGCATCTTTGCACTGTCTACATTATGAATAATGTGTGAGTTTGTTTAACGTGAGTTATTATCGACTGCAATGCAACAGTGGAAAAACATTTTTTAGAAACCACATTCAGCAGCAGCCTATTTACCTCTGTCATCATTACCCTTGCTGAAACACCCATGTATTTTTCATCGTGTGGACCTCAGATTAAGAAACGTGTTCAGTTCGGATATTGATGTCAAGATGAGTCGTTATTTAGTGGTCTAGAGCTTTTTATTATTTGTGCCCTGACAGCAGAGCAGCCAGTAAGGTCAGAAAATGAGTAATATCTGTGATGGCATCGATCTATCTGGAGAATGGACAAGAATCATACACAACCCCCCCCATAATAAGAGCAGTGAAACGGTACTTTCATCTTCAGATTCATCTATCATATTCAGCTTGTTATAGACCTGACCCGCTACTTGGTTGCCATTGATCACCGTTGTGAATTTCCTTGGGGGGTAAAGCGAAGGATTTGGCAATGACAGATGTAGTTTAACAGATTTTGATTCTTAATGGTTGCAGTGAAGATGATACAGTGGTTGAACTAGACAAATTCCTGTTACATTTTCCCTACTGGAATTTTTGGAGCTGCTCAACCTTCCTGAGGTTATATAGCTACTCACCACTCGATTCGATGGAAACGGATCTGAAGTTAGCAGAGCTTTGTGAGTTTACACCTCTGAGGTGTATACACAGTACACACACAGTACACACACACACACACACACACACACAGTTTCCTCTAATGATGTCCCTGTAGGCACGTGAATGTTGTGCAGGGATATTTGCTTGTATGCAGTGAGATCATAAAAATATATGCTGATATGGCCCAGTTTTTTATGATATTGTGCTCTCTTGATATCAGATCTCACATCCTCGTCCACACTGTCATCGAGGCGTGAGTGATTTGTACATATATTTTTTAATCTGACCTTTAAGTCTATTATAAGCAAAGTGTAACTCATCCCTCAAAAGGAACAATGTGTGCTGCTGTAGTTTGATGCATCTCACAGTATTACCAATAGCTAATGTTTTCATTCTAAAGACTAAGGCACACGCAAACTCTTTCTATTTTTTTGTCAAGTTTGTGTAAATGCGAGTTTCAAAGTACTTTCAAGTAAAAGCATATTACAATTACTTAAAAAGATACTTAAAAAAATAAAAGGATCAAAGCCCAAACGTTAGGTGCACTTTTTCAGAATGTTTTAGAATTTTTGTACAATTTATCTATGCTGTATTGATATAGCAACGAGTAAACACTTGAAATCCGTCAAACAAATGTAGGTGGAAACTTTAAACCATGTTTGTGACGACCAGCCCTTGTTTCCTCTATTTATGTGTTTTGGTTGTTAATCTGAATCCAAATATTCCCATAAAGCTTTGATAAGATACTCCTCCAGCCTCTCTCACTGAATTATCAATTCCCCCCCGGCCTTAAACTGAATCAAATTTACAGGATTATTTTGTTGTTCCACACATTACTCTCTAAAATTGATAATATAAAAGTGATCCAAAAAATCTCCCTTTGTAAAACGATAACAAAATATTGTCTTTTAAATTGCTTCGTATTCCTTTCATAAATCTTTATTTTATGTGTTTTGTTGAAAGAAGTTGCGGCTGCGTTTACATCAAACCACATTAGCATCGGTTGGTGTCCACATAACAGGATTAGCATCCGCTGTTGTATGTGGGATAATTCCTCTATCACAGCAGCTCAGTGCGTTCATGACAGCAGCAGGTTTGTAGAGGGACTGGGAATCAAATGTCATCAACAGTTGTGCTTTAGTCATTGGGGCTTTTGTAATTCCAAAACATAAAAATACAAAACATTAGAATGCAAAAGAGAAATGTAAACACTGTGATTTAATGCTGATTAGAAAGATTGGAATAAAGCCACAGTTTGCGTTTATAATGTTGGAAGCATCTTTGGTGCTTGGGTGTTTGTTTACATGAGGGAACATCTGACATTTCTGACTCTGCGTAGGAGTTCACACAAGGCTTTCGAAGAAACCGCTAATTTTTTTTAAGGCTTCCAACTCGCCTTCCTATTTCCTGCCATTGCCCTTTTTCGAAGAAAATGACATATCTGCTGTAGAATGTCAGCTGGGAATGAATAGGAACCAAGTAATGATTTTGTGAATGTCTGTATGTTTGTGTGTGGTTGGCACCTCATGGAAATCTCTTGCAACAGGAAGCGCTGAATACAATTTTTCCTGGTTGCTTTGAAATCTCACCTAACATTTTACTTTAGTGTTAACAGAAATGTGATTATATGTGATTTTCGCAAGCTGGTGTAAATATACATCTGTGTATAGGGTTTAAGCGCTATTTTAGGAGTGAAGACGTCGACTTTTTTATTTTTTATTCTTTTTAAAATCACTTTAAATTACCATTGTGTATGACACTTGCAAATGCCTAAAATGCTGTTTATGGTGCTGTGCTTTTTATGTCTTTCCTTGGTGTTTCCCAGGACCTCTCCAGGTATCTCCCTCCAATTAAAAATATATGAAAAACATAGCTCTAGCACTTTGTCACTGTCATAGACATGCAGTTCTTTATTTTGCACCTAACACTTAATGAGCACTCAGCGCTCTATGAGCCGGCTGGTAATAATTAACATCTCCTCTTTCGCGCATGCATATGGTTGGTCTCTGATTAGCGAGTTCATGAATATGTATGTGCTCTGAGAGAAGAGGTTGAAATTGGGTCATAATGGCGTGGTATTCTTTTCCGGTGCTATGAGTGAAGCGTATCTGCACTCTCTGACACCTTAAACCATCTTAATACCTTGACTCTTTCTGATTTAAGAACACTGTGTTCTAGAAGGCTTGTCGAAACTCAAGTTCACAGAATCCTTCAAACTTAAAAATGGCTACAAGAATCTTAATATCACCGGACACAAGCTTTTTCCATATTTATGGGATCCACTCTCTCGACTGACACATTTCTCCTCATGGGTCACTCTAATAACTGGATGTACCCCATCAAACTCAACCCTTTTAATGATGATGATGTAAACATAATACACTTATTAAATTATTTATTTATTTATGTTTGTTATGTTCCTTTTACATTTATGGACAAATATTTCTATTTAATTTCTATTTATAATTTATAATGAGTGCAGAACTAAGTCAGTGAACACTTGTCTTGAGCGGTATTGAGTGGATTTCATTATGTGCCGATGACTAATGTAAACGCCTCTGATTTGCCATTGAGTTCATGTGCTCAACACGACTGTAATTGGTTTTAATACTCAATGCTGCTGCAAAAAAAAAATGGTAACACTTTACAATAAGGTTCGCTAGTTAACATTAGTTAACTACATTAGCTAACATGAACTAATAATGAATTGCACATATACAGCATTTATTAATCTTTGTTAATGTTAATTTCAACATTTAGTAATACTTTATTAAAATCTTGTGCACATTAGTTAATGCACTGTGAACTAACATGACCTAACAATGAACAGCTGTATTTCTATTAACTAACGTTAACAAAGATTAACAAATACAGTAACAAATGTATTGCTCATGGTTAGTTCATGTTAGTTAATACATTAACTAATGAACCTTATTATAAAGTGTTACCAAAAAAATGTTTGCCGACATTTGCCGGAGAGTAGAGATCTAAATAGAATTCTGTTCCTGATTAGTTAATCGCAGCATGTCAGAATGGTAATTGCGATTAATTTTCGATTAATCAAACAGCTCTCATGTATCTTTTAAATGTATCTATTAAATTGACAGAGATTATAGATGTTTGGAGAAAAAACTACTATGATGATCTTCTGAAAAATTCAAGAAACTGGCTTAGAGATTGCAGACTGCAGAAAAAGTGTTACTCGGCTTCTAACCATGTTTAGGTTTTCCAGGTACAAAGGGCAGTCATCTCTGAGCCCAGATATTATTTTGACAGCCCTCTCTTTTTCATTTTCACTACTTTGACTTGATCTTTTGTTATCAAAGGTCATTTTCAAGGTTTTCTCATGGAGATTGCTCCTGCAAATATACAAAACAATGCCAGGTGGGGAGGTGCAAGGTAGAGTTCAAGAACCTCTTTTTGTGTTCGTTTGCACATTTTTATGTTTGATATTTCAAAGCCAGAAGATTTGCTTAAATATTGGGTTATTTCTCCCAAACTAGTCGGCGCACTTGGAAAATGATGAAGCCACATGTACGTTTTGCTGACACGCTCGGGTACTTCATTACGTGCTTAAGCAAGTCACAATTTACTGTCATTGTATTGAATTCACCCTATTTATTAAATGATCCCTGTTCGTGTTCCACAGAAGAAAGTCTTGTACAGGTTTGGAATGACATGGATGAGGGTGATTAATAAATTATGATTTGTCATTTTTGAGTGAACTATATCCTTTTTTTTTTGTGAGCTTGTGCTCAGGGATTTATTTTGTCTAAAAGTGTGCAAAAGACTGGAAAATGGAACATAACTGTCGAAAAATGACTTTACATAAGAATGTAAAAGGCGTCAGCCCTCCTGTCACAGAACAAATCATCTGACCCCCAAACCTTCCTGTAACTATGGCATGTGTCACCATATCAGTCGTCTGTGATAGAACTAGCTCTCGTTCTTTTATATTGATCTATTTTAGATCCCTACACAGGATGACAGATGGACAATGAATGAACTTTACAAAGCCATCTAAAAGCATTCATAGACCGTTCTGTTCTTTAACACTTTCGAACATAAGCTACACTGCAGTGTGAAGACTTTTCGTAGTCCATTTCTCTGAAACTATCAGTTTCTAGGCCAATAGAAAATAATTCTCAAACAAGCTGTCTGACATTGTGTTGTTGCTGAAACACTGCATTTATTGCTTTTTCATAGGCCTGTCTCTCTCAAATGAAATGACATTTATCAAAAGCTTTAAGATATAACTCTCAAACTGACTCATAAGGACCGAGTTCCATTTGACTACCAAAAAAATAACCTGTTGTGTATCCGTTGAGCCAGCGGTGACTTCACCTCATTGAACTGAAGCAACATGTGGCAGAACCCAGAAGGAATCCAGAGAGGGAATCATCTGTTCATGGGAGATAGACCCCGTTCTTACAGCTGCTTTCATCAGCTGGTGGCAAAATAACAGACAGATGAACTGCTAAAAGCAAAACACTTTAGCAGTTCAGAATATAGTGTGCAATGACCCGCCACTATCAGCCAGTCATTTCGTCCGCTTAAACTCCGTCCCTCCACAATCGATTGCAATTTTCGAGTGCATCACCCACATCTTAAAATACACTTGGATGTGTGTCACAATTCAAAAGAAATATCTGTCACTACTTCCATTGCATCGCGAATTTAAAATTCGTAAAAAAATGTTTATGTCTTTTTCCAATTAAAGTGAACATAAGTGCAGCCTTGTACTTGTCACCTTAACAAACTGGCTGTACAACTAAAAACATCCGCCTCACGCTGAATTCCATGACCCGAGGTCAAAGATAAAAAATATCTGCTGGTATTTCTTAAGGAAGTGATAGATGAAATTATGTGTATCGGGTTGCATAGATGGTCTGTGAGCAGATATGGCAGGGTTGACCTGCTATGGCTATCTAGACAGATACTACAAGAGTTTTCAGTTTGAGAAAGCACCTAATCTCTGACACATTCTCCAATAACTTTGTGTCTAGGCGGGCTGGCTTGTGGATAAATGTTGTCACGTTCTGTGAAGCCACTTGTCTTATGGTTTCCACCATGCATGAAGCCATGAAATTACATAGCAATGGCTGGTTCAGCGAAAGCGCCTTGTTTTCCATTTGGTTTCTGATTTATTTTGGTGAGTGATCTTTGGAGATGGAAATTTAATGGAGGCTGTGAGAAAAGAGGCATCTGTGTTTGATCCACCAGTGTGTGTGACTAAAAGGCAGGACTGGGTGTCAATCTGTGAAGTCCTCAGTGGAATTGGATCCAAACCAAGGGGAAAGACTCTGAATGAAGTGTCTCTCCATTTTTAAGAGGAACAATAACAGATGCATATGATAGGAAATACACATTCTGAGCAGCAGAGTAATTCAAGAGTGTAAGAGGGTTCTCTTTCTGTCTTATATTCACTCCATTCTCTCTTTATAGTGTTTCTATTTTCACTTTCACACACCTTCCATCCAAGCTTCAAAGCCTCGATGAACAAAACCAGTGCAACATCATTGTGTCAGTCAGCCCCCCGCTGAAGCCTGCATTTCTGTGACAGTGGGGCTATAGTGTTCCAGCATGCTGTCCTGTCAGAATGCGGGCCACATGCTGTCAACTACAGCCCTCCACTAGTAACACCCATAATTACCCACTGGGTGGCTTGGAGGGAAAAAAGTGTGGAGAAAAGTGCTGAAATGGGTCACGACCATTGGGCCCAGAGTGGACAACAGTGGCTGTAATTAAATCTGACAAGTGATTAACGTTGACTCCGAGCACCTATGGTGGGAAATGGGAATGTGTCTTTACAAGTACATTTTTTGTTGTTGTTGCAATTAATGTTAGTGCTGATGGGTGGAGAAATGGATTGTGGAGCTGTCCAATGCAGTGGTGCTGAAACACAGTTGCAGCATGTAGAACTCTAGCGGGGCCGTCTCACGCTGTGCTTTTTATCAGCTTAAACTCAGATTCTTGTTTTTTTTTTGTGTGATAATTATCCTAGTTCTTTGGACATATTTGCTGATAAGAAACCACTTATTTTCAGAATCAGTTTTAAGTTTGAAATATTGTCTTATAAACAAAAGCTTGTTACCTAAAAAAAAAAGAGATGCCATAGAAAAAACTACTTATTACATTTCTTATTTATTACTTGTAACCAGGGTTATTATAGTTTTGCATTATTCATTAGTTTTTATTTTTATTTCAGTTAACGACAATGTTTTTTCCCATCTAGTTTTCGTTTTTTCGTTCGTTTTCGTTAACGATTATAACCCTGCTTGTAACATACTGTATTTTTACTGTAGTTATTATGAGATTATAAGAAATATTACGGGATAGCATTTTTGTCTATTTCACAGTTCCATATAGGCCTATGTCAAGGTGTAAACACATTTCCTATTAAATTGGTGTTAAAAGTTAAAATGAACTGGATAAATGTGACCGTTTATGCAGGCAATTTTGGCTCCAGTCCATACATTGTATTTATTTCTTATAAAAAACAATTTACTGTGAAATATCTCCTTGTTAAAGTAAGTTTGTGAGTTGTTAGGTAATTTAAATATTCTACAGTAAAATGACATGTCTCTTTAGAAAGAATAGGCCCTATGCATTTTACCGTATAGCCTACAGGCTATGTTTTACCGTATGTGGTAACTCACAGTTAACCAACTTACAGGTTTTCAATGTAGCATGCTTTAATTTCCCCTCCCCCTTGTTTTTTACAGAATGGTTTGAGGGTTGTATTTCAGAAGTTAACCGCCGTGAGAAATAGCTCAGACCGTAATGAGCCGTGGCTGTGGATCAATAACGTGATGCTGCGCCGAGCGAGCGCAAAGCCACGGTTGTGTGAAAGAATGCGCGAGGGGTGGAGTTCTACTCTTTTACTTTCCACTCCACACAGTAGGCTACGGACAGAGAGATCTCACCGCTGTCAGAAGAGGCGCACACTTGCACTCTTCTTTGAGTTTTTCATTTAGCTAACCAAACCCATTGTGTAGTCATCTTTTTTTCTTTGTAACATTGCTAATATCTTATGATAAAGCTCATCACAGGGCATCTGGGCTCTCCAGCGCGCGACCAGCACAGACGCTGATTTTCTGACACCCTGCTGCGGTCCTGCGCGCTCCCGCGTCTCTCTGGAGCTGTGAGATTTTAGGAAGCACTGCAGCACAACGAACTGCTAAACTGTTTGAAGTAGAGAGTGTCCTCTTGTCCCGCGCGCCAATGGAAGGGGACGTTATGGATAAACTGGAGGACATGGCCTCAGTGAGCGAGTTCGACCCTATCACGGGGAATATTCCTGCCACCAAAGTGGAGATCACCGTCTCGTGCAGGTATGAGATAGAATCAATTTGCATTCGCTCACTCAAGTTGAAATCACTTTAATATAATGGTGTTTATAGTTCATATGGACCCCATAATGTCAGGTGTTTGACTAGAGAAAAGTTCTTAAAAGGTTCGGTTTTTATTTTTATTTTCAGCAAATAATCATTGTCTTGTATAAAACACAAGTCGACTTTGTATTAGTGGTCCTGACTGGTTGGTTCTTTAGAGAAAAAAGTTCTTGAATTTTCTTATTGGTTCTGTTAACTGAGAAAAATGAGCTTTTTGTTCTTTGAATCACCATGTAGATGGTTTTGTAGGGAAGCATATGCTCTCCCTTTGCATCAGGCTGTCCTTTTTTCTTTTTTTTTTTTAAACCACCATGAATTATATATGTAAAATAGTTTTAGAAGTAGCAGTTCACATGCAACAATTATGACACGAGACTTTCTGGCTCTACAATATTGATATGAGCGTAAATATCTAATATATCCGGTGAGCTGCATGTATGTACTTGCCCAAAGCATTTAACGTTGCTGCTTAATTGTCTCCATACCGAGATGCCATAAGTTGTCAGATGCTCTGAACATCAAGTCCCCACAAGCATATCATCGTCCCCATATCATCTTCGCTTTCCATCGATCATAAATGTCACATGTTTGTGTATTTAGTTGTATAATAAGAACTGCTTGTGAGAGGAAATATATCTTCAGTTATTCTTTGTTGGCTTTCAAAATGTGTATTACTATAGCCGCCAAATCTTAGCACTGTAGTGCTAAAGCAAGCAGTGAATATTCACGAGAAGGAGTATAAAAACCCCACCCAGTGTCTTCATGTCAATGAACAGCATTCAAAACAGCATAGAGGCAATAATGCAATTTCTTTGGGTGAACGATTTTTCTTTTCTTTTCTAATGCTTATAACATCATCTTTACTTTTAGAGCAGAGGTTGGTCTTGATAAGAATGCATCACTGAAATGCTGCTGTTACTGGAAAAACAGGAGATGTGGTGAAAAATAATTTCAGCCAGGACCACAGTTGGCTCATTGCTCAGAATGATAGGTTGGCTATTGGTTTGGGGTTTTAATCATCTTGAGGTGTAATGGATACGGCTGGTGTACTAAGCATCTGCTATGCCTTTAATAGTCGCTTATAGTCAATTATACACGCTCCAGTCCAATTTAGACAAAATGATTTTACTGAATTTCCCAACTTGACAGTCAAACCATCTATTTAATGAGAGCAATTTCCCATGCAAGTAGCTAATAACCATAAACTCGCCAACTTCTCAGCTGCAAGTTAATATTGCATGCTGTCTGCAATGAGAAAGAAAGAATACTGATTATGGGTGTAATTTGGTCTGATTGTTAGCTGAATAAATTTCTCTGTTAAAGACCAAGACTTCATCACATTAGCTAAATGTGATCTCAACTGTTTTTAATGAACCAGATATAAATAGCTTTTTAGATTTGAAATTCATTTTCAGCTTTTACATCCACTAAATGATTAGGCTTTATCAATATACAACCAATACATACTGTACTGTGCATTACACACGCATTACGCATTACTGTGCATACTGTGACTTCAGTGATAAATTGCATTTTAACTTGAACTCGACATGTATTTGACAAGGGCCTTAAGTGTCAAGCACATGCATGTAAGAACATATTATTGATCCCCCCCCCCACCCACCTGTCTCTTCATTCTTTCTTTATACTACTTGTAAAAAAAGAATACTAATGCATATAAGGGGGTTTCTTTCATATATCCAATCCTTATGGGTGCAAATAAGAAAATAATGAATAAAAAATACTAAGATTAAACTTGAAGTAAGAATGTCAGTTTGTACAGTATGATCTCATTTGATTCTAAGAGAATTTTTAGAGGATTCTTGTTTGATCTCAACAGGAT
Source organism: Phoxinus phoxinus (assembly GCF_949152265.1). NCBI lineage: Eukaryota > Metazoa > Chordata > Actinopteri > Cypriniformes > Leuciscidae > Phoxinus > Phoxinus phoxinus. The sequence continues at coordinate 22,218,791 of NC_136890.1, read as the reverse complement.
TGGCTCCCATTTCTAATTATGAAATTCCATTAGCATTCCCTTTATATGATTTTTCTACCCTTTTTGCTTCTACACCCCCACATAACTGCAATAATTCAAACCATTATAAAAAAAACCATTAGTGTTATCAAATATGCGATCAAGTTATTGATTTGTACATTATTGTTATTATTTTAATTGAATTAGATTTTTGCCACATCCTTGCTTCTGAGATTGAATCAATGAATAAAGAAATCTATTGGCCCTGAACCATTATGGCCCTCTCTGTCAGCGCAGAATTCTCTCCAGGTTTGTGATGAGACTCTGCGAGGTGGTGGTGGAAATCATCGCCTGCGTTTGTTCTCTGTAATTGATTTAGTTTGGGCTGATTATCAGGGGATTGTGGCAGACATGGAATTGAATCGCTTCACTTCCCCCTCCAGATTCCCTCATAACCTGCCGGTGTTATTGGAGTGCAGAAAGTTTGGCCTGACAAAACAGAAACTCTGTGATAACCCTTATCACAAACAAAAGCTGTCCTGTGGCTGTGAGATATGCAATTGATCCAGTTGTCTGGCACTAATTGGGTTTTGGGTTCCGATTGTTTTGTGTTTTAGTATAGTCTAGTAGTCTAGTGGCAAGAAAAGTATTTGGATATACTTAGTGGGTCTTGAGCATTTTAACTACAAATATGAAATATTCAAAAGTGTGCTGTTCAAGAATCAAAGAACAGTTTCCACTAAGCAGCACAACTGTTCAACATTGATAATAATAAGAAATGTTACCTATTATTATTATTCGCACCAAATCAACATAATTTGAATGATGTGACATTGAAGACTGGAGTAATGGATGCTGGAATTTTAGCGTTGCCTTTAGAGGAATAAATTACATTTTAAAGTATATTCAAAAGGAAACAATATTTTTAATTGTAATAATATTTTATTATTTACTGTGTTTAAATCAAATAAATGCAGCCTTGGTGATTTATAGATCCAGTTTAATGAAATAAAACCTAATATTTAGTTACTTTGAATTCATTGAATTATTTTGAATTTAATTCTTGCTGCAGGGAAATGCATGTCCTTGCCAAAAATCATGTGTCCCTGTTGTTACCATCCTTCATGAGTTGCTCCATGAGTAGCTCTCTGTAATGTAAAAGTGGAGGAATAAAGTTGCAGATGTTGGCAAGCTTCAGTTTCACTGCAGATCTACGTCCTCCTCTCAGTTGACCTTGCAGGCGAGGAACCAGATCATGGAATGCATCTACATTCCCTCTGCACTGCTCTGCTGCTAGACTCTCCACTGCTGAGAAGAGCTCTGTCTGGTGGGTATTTGCAAGCCTAGAGATGATTTACAGTTGGGGGTTCAGCTCCCCTCTCAGCGTGTGACTTGATTCCAAATGGAGCCGTGGTGTATTAAGCCGTTATTGTTCTTTTGCTATCCGTTCAGCTCCAGTGCCTTTTATTGCTGGATTTCCCCTGGTTATATATGCTAGAATAGCAGAGTACCTATTGTCCCAGATCTGTGAATATTAGAGCAGACATTCACATCTTCCTATGTATCCTGCTTCCAACATGTCTTCCTTCATAGATTGAAATACTCTGCCACCGAAATGAAAAGTACTTGAACCTGAACTGGTGAAGAAGCAAGTAACTCCAAAGTGAGACTGAGAGAAAGAGAAATGTAGAAAGATGATGGGTGAATTAATTTACTGGATGGATGGATGAATGACAAGTATATCAGAATACTAAGGCTTCTACATGATGGCATGTCAGTCTCTCAGAGTCCGAGCCTTTCATGGTGGAAACTGAAACGGGGGTCAAACAGGGGTGCATCATCGCACCCACCCTGTTTTTCATCTTCATTTCTGCTTTCTCATTGGTGAAGCCTTAACCCATTTCAACCTTAACAGATTCAAGGCCACGAGCAAAGTCAACTACACCGCCATCACAAAGCTTAAGTATGTGGACGATAGTGTCATCGCAGCGCACTCCGCAGAAGACCTCCAGGGCATCCTGAATGTCTTTGCAAAGGCATACAGAGCCCTGGGCCTAACCTTAAACATTAAGAAGACCCAGGTCCTCTATTCTATATCTCTTGAAAACGTGGACCACTTCCCTTACCTCGGCAGCCTTCTTTCCTCAAAAGCTGACATCGACTCATCATCATGAGATCAACCATCACCTGAGTTGTGCCAGTGGAATCTACGCAAGACTCAGGAAAAGAGTCTTCAAAGTCAGAGACTTAACAGCCTAAACTAAAATCCTGGTCTACAGAGCCGTTGTCCTCCCCACCCTGCTGTATGGAGCCAAGTCATGGACCACCTACAGCAGCCACCTGAGAGCCCTGGAACAATATCACCAAATATGCTTACGAAAGATCCTGAGGATCAGCTGAGAGGACAGATGGCAGAACACCAGTGTCTTGAAGGAAGCCAACATGACCAGCATCACCACTATAATAATGCAGTACCACCTTCGATGGACAGGCCATCTCGACATCTGCATGTCCAATACACGCCTCCCCAAGCAGGTCCTGTATTCCCAGCTGAAGGAAGGTCATCGAGCCACTGGTGGGCAAAAGAAACGTTACAAGGAAAATATCAAGGTCACATCACATCAAGCAACTGGGAATACATTGCACTGGACAGGAGCTCCTGGAAGAAATCTGTCCAGAAAGGTGCTGCACATCATTAAAATACAACTCCGCTGTGCCACAGAGACAAATCGACAGCTTCACAAGGAGAAAGACAAAAAGGCTCAACCACCAGCAATTGGCCTCTACAGCCATCTGAAGACCCACAAGTAGACAACCCAATAGAGAGGACAGTCAAACTTGCCTTGAGTGACCGCCGATGATGATGATGGGGCAGAAGGATAGATGGTGAAGTTTTCGGCTTGTGATAAAGAAGCAGAATCAATGCCAAAAGATGTGAGGGGCTGAATGAAGCTCAGAGATGTACCGACATTATGTATTCACACTGTAATCTACTGCAGAAGTGATTGTGTGTGTCCTAGGTCATATATTGTTTTCATCCAATCTCTATTCACATCTCTTTGTCCGGTTTTTGTAGTGTTTTTTGTCTCTACGGTTGATTGGCATAATTGACATCTAGAAGAACCAACCGAAATTACACTGAAGTAGTAATTTTGAACCTTAAGGAATAAACAAGCCCTGTGATGTCCAGTATGTGATTAAAATAAAATCATAGGTTGGTAGATAACAGTTTTTAGGAGGAGGGACTGAGTGTCTGACCTCTGCATGTCGCAGAGGGAAGCACTTAATATGGTGAATAGTCTAACAGATGGTTGAGAAAAAAAACAAACAGCTGCTGAACGGATGGATGAGCTGGATGAGAGCTTGGCCAGTTGTTAATTGAGCTGGCTGATTTAGTATGCATATAAATGTGTTAGTCGGAGAGCGACTGAGGGTATGCCTGCGTTTTGACAGAGGATGGTGTTGAATCAAAGAGCTCAAAACGGCTGTCTCACAAGCCCAGAATTCTCTTGTGTGGTGTTGGGATCATTGTGTGATATGACAAAGATACTAGGAATGACAAAAGGCTTGTCTACATTTGCTATTCATCTCTGATCTTGGTTACACTTTATTTTGATGGCCCACTGTCTATTCTACTAACCATAAGTAACTTTTGCAACTACGTACAGTACATGTCAACTAACTCTCAGAGTATTATTAGACTGTTAGATTAGGTTGACATACGTAGTTGCAAAGATACTTATAGTCAGCAGAATTTTTGTTTGGGGACCATCAAAATAAAGTGTTGCAGATATTAAGTAGACAGTCTCATAATACTCTATATACTCTAATGAGAGTTAGTTGACATGCAGTTGGAAAGTTACTAGTAGAATGTCTAAAGTGGACTATGGAAATAAAGTGTTACCCTGATCTTTATTGGGCTTATTCAGTTGAGTGCGACAGCCCCAAATTGATTGGCATCACAGTTTTGAACTCCAAAACAAGAACTGACTCAATGAGATGTGCTAAATATCAGCATTGATATTTTCACATCACTACTAGTAGTTTTTTTTTTTTAAATCACCGGATTGGGGGAGGTTTTGATTGTTGCAGAAGAGTCAACATGAACTGACCCTATTTACTTCTTGTTTTCTTTAATCAAAATATAATTGCTTGCTACAAAACTACTACATTTAAATTACTTAATTTTTGTTGACATCTGCATGAATGCACTGGCAAGTGGACCACCAGCAAACACTGTTTAGCGTAGCAAGTAGAGCTGGCGTGGAGGTTAGTTTACGGCTTTGGGCATCACTTGTTATAATTCTCCTTTCCTTTAATCTACTTCCAATAAAAATAAAGGTTTTCAGTCAATATTATTAACAATTTCTCTGGTAATTGTAATCTGCATTTCTCTACCATTTTGTGAAAAGATAAAAATCGTCATACATAACTCATGAATGCTTTTTATGATTATATTAATAAATCAGGCCATGCCCCTGTGTGACGACAAAACAATAATTTGCATATCTGACTTTGAGTATTTCATTTATGTCGGTTATGAAGCTTGCGACATGTCAGAGGGAACTTACAGCTTGTATCCTCTCATGCAGTTACAGATGCAGCATTTTGACTGAACCACTTCTAATTCTGCTGCATGAGATGAGAGGACATTTTTATTATTTTCTGGGTCATGAAAGAGTCTGCGTTTGTGATATATTTCCTCCTTCCTTTCCTGCAAAACGCTCGCTCTGTCTGGATGTGTTTAAATCTGCACTAAGGATCCTGTCACATTTCACACATGCGTACTTCAATAAGCCGACAAAAAGCAAGGTTAATGTGTTTACATACTGCGCAAAATCTGAGTAATAAGAGGCAAAAAAAAAAGGTTTATGTTTAAGCCGTTTATGACCTTACTCTGATAAAAGTATAACCGGGCTTCTGCGTTTACATGACCACATGCGTTGTTGACTTATTACACATAATCGGATGTTTTTAAATAAACACTGATAAAAAAAATACACGATATGACGATATGGACGATATGATGATATATAGGCCTATAGTAGTCAACATGTGAAGTGGATCAAAAACTTTCATCAAAGTTATACATGAATTTTGAACAATACCCGTTCTTGTCTTATAGGACAATTTTGATTCACTTTTTTGATCCACTTCAAATGTTGACTACTACTGTATTGATATGAGTGTTCACTCGGATTTAGACCTACCTATATTGTATTTATATAAGTTTTCACAGGCAAATTTGCTTTATGTAGCCTATTTCCCCAGAGTCAAAATCAGGCTCATGTCAGGAAACACGATTCCTGGCTGCATTTAAATATCCATGGATATCTAGAACACTAGAAACACTACATCAAGTTTACATCACTACATCATGTTTTACTCGCGTTTTCGCAGTTTCCCCTATAAAATCCAGTCACGCAGCAGGCTCTTTTGCCACTCAGTCCGGCTGAGGGGGGCGTGTCCCGGCGGGAAAGTGACGTCAATGCATTCCCTCTATTGTGAAATGTAGCCTATTGCTAATGTATTACCAGTCCAATTACTAAATCACATATTACCATCACTTTAGCCATTTTAATAACTTTTTTTAAAGCACTTTTACTTTTTATTATGCAATATGACACTTCATTATTATCTGATCCGCTGAACTCGAGTTTTATTGTTTGTACTGTCCTCTGTAATCAAATAAACAACATGTTTATCCTATAAAGAGGTAATTCAACTTAAATGAGCACCATAGATCAGGATGTGCTGTGTAACAGTGATTAAGTGTTGCATTTACAAGCTTGAGCGAGAGACATGCAAAACAAGACCATTGGCCCTGTGGCTTCTAACTTCACCAGAGGTTTTTGTGTAGATTTATGCCTGGTTTATGAACAGCGCATGCCAGGATTTAATTACCCTGTTTCATTGACGAGCTGGAAAAATGCTGACACTCCTGTTCTTCTGTAATTACTTCTTGAGGAAAAGACAGAGGGATTGTAGATCATATTGCATTTAATGAAACACTATAACATGAATTTCTAGGTCTTAGAAGTGGCACAGGACCTTTGAGAGACATTCTAAGAACGCACTGGTTGATTGCCAGTGCCCTATGTGCTGTTACGTGGCAGTTAGATGGAGCCCTAGGATGTTAAATTATGCCCTGCTAAGCCATCTTTTGTTTTGACTCACGGGAAAAGTTAAAGTTTCGCCTAGTGTTGTTCGTACTCAGACCTGCTCTGGGTATTGTTCAGAGTTCATCAAATAGCCATGGTGATAAGCACTCTCCATTGACCAGAGAGTCTGTCATGGTGGTAATACCCCTGCCAGGATGGCCAGACTACAAGCGTTTTCATTCCAGACGAGCGACATGATCCTTTCCTCTCCTCCACCTCAAGGTATGTGGCTTTTGGCTGAGATGCACTCTGAAATTTCACTTTGCCCCCCTTAACCAGATAGCAACTTGAATTACTTTTTCCTGCTTCTTTGAACCAATGAGGATTCATTGGCTGAGGAGTTTAGAATCTATTTTGATCCCCTCTGGCTGAAATAGCTTCTCCCGCATGAGGGTGCCAATTACAGTGCCACTGGTTCTGGGAGAGCGGGGGTGAGATGGAGATTGGATCACAAGCCCAATAGTGTCAGACCACTTCCTTGGCAAAGAGAAAGAACTGATCTGTGGTGATAATATCACCTTTCAAAGTGAGATGTGTTACAGCACACAGATCAGTCAAAACATCAACATAGAACACTACACTACAGTTACAAGTCTGTTCGGCAAGATCTAAACATCTGTTCTGAGTTCAGAAACATTTTATTTTATTGTTTTATTTAATTTTTAATTTATTTTTGGCGTCCTTTCCTGGCGATTCCCTTTGTTGGCGGATGAATGGAAACGGAGTCTCTCTCGTGGCTGAAGTTTGAGGCTGGGAAAGTCTATAGAGTCATTGACTGAAGCTTTTCAGCAAAAAGAAAACTTAGAAAACAAGACTCAATGGGAAAGAAAATAAACTAAGTAAGGAGTTCTGACCAATAAGACATTGTCTTTAGTTCGGGGTGTGACTATTTCTCCTCCCCTCACTTAAATTACTTGTTATCTGATTAGTCGCATGGTCTCTCAACTCTCCAACTCAAGCAGAGTACAATTTAGACATGATACCTATACTAGGAGTACAATACATTTTACATAGATTTGATTCATTCATACAATAATTAAAGAAATGAGAAAACATTCATGCTGATATCAAACAAGACTCACCCCCAATCAACCATTCAAAAGTTTGTGATCATTATAGACATATATACAGGTTATGCAGTTGAACAATGTTTGATTATAAGTCCCTCTAGCATTGTTTTGGAATGATCTGATGCATTTTGATATGTAAAAGCAGTCTGTGGATTTGAGAGAGGATTTTTCTGGTCCTGCATTTAAGGGAGAGGCCAGACAGAGGTCTTTGGGAAGGTTTTCTTAAAGTCCCTGTCTTGGAAATCTAGTTAAACGTGACATCTTAAGTGTTCTTTCTCTAGTTGGGATTATATCTTACAAGTGTTCTTTGTCTTATATGTTAAATAATCAATTAGTTTCCCAAATGACAGATCATCTGATTTAAGGTCATGAGTGTTGATTTAGAATTTGGTTCATTTTTCAGTTTGAAGACACATTTTTCCTAATTAGCTCTCAGTTCCTACAGCACATTAATTGGTAAATTAAATGAAATTTTATTGTTGCCTTTAGTTTTGAGACAACTCGGTTTGTCTTTTTTCTTCTTCTGTGGAATGCAAGATATTTTGAAGAAAGTCTTATTTTGCATTCCACAGAAGAAACTGTACCTTTAAGACTGATATTAGTCTCTTTAGTAGCTTCACTAACATTTACTGTATACGTGAACCTCAGAAAAAAATGACATGACAAGCAAGGCATTGATGAATGATTTATGTGTAAATCTATGATTAATGTCTTGTCTTTTATGGCTAAATTTAATCCTTTCTCACAAACCTCAGACATTTAAACTACTGTTCTAAGATTCCTCTTAGAATGCAGTCTTGCCTCAAAGCCCAAAGGAGTTAATTTGAACTTATGGTCTGTGTTTGAACATCACAGATCTGTCAGAGCTTCTATATGTTCAGACAGTTAAGCCCATTTCAGCAGACTATAATGGCTTTCCAGAAGTGTTTTAACGGTAGGCCGCAAATCATAGAATAATGATGATTCTCTCTTATAGTGCAGATTTTCGGCCAATGCCGATAACGCTTTATATTTGAAAGCCGATAAACAATATATTGGCCAATAAATCTAAATCCAAATTAATGTCCCAAGCACACAATTAGAATATTCTCATTATAATTTTATGTAGCCTATATGACATACTTGTGCTGGACATGTTGAACCTAACCGTATTTCCCTTTTTTGAAGTGATTCCAATCATATTTCAAGCAATTCAAAACCATCATGGCGAACAGTGTGCATCTGAAGCATCTCAGCTGAAGGAAATAATCCATTAATTATCAGCTTTAATATATCGGCCAAATCTTCTTATCAGGCCGATACCGATAACATAAAAAATTAACATATAGCCTACTGTATCTGCCAATACCGATATGGTGGCTGATATATCGTCCATCCCTATATTTTAATGCCGACCTCTTTAAAATACAGAGAGAACAGAAAAATAATAAAATATATAATACACACGACTTTTAACGAAAGTTAAAAAAAAAAAGAATTATGTGAGGATTTTTATCTTGTTTTTCTAAAACACTGCTTGGGTGCAGTTCAATTATTGTTTTTTTGCATGAATTAAAGGCTCTATTTTCCACTGGTGAAGGATTGAGAGACTTGAGAGACATTTAAAAGGTTTTCATTTGCAGAAGTGACAGTGTTTTTCTCCTGTCTTTGTCTGTTAGAGGTTTGATATGACAGCACACATTAACAACCTGTAGCTGACACTCATCTGTATTAGAGAACAATTTCATTTTCAAACAGCCATTATATAGTCCAGAGCCACATATACAATTTAATTAAAAACCAGTTTCTCTGACAGCTGATATTGTGACAGAAATGAGATATTTTTCAAGCCTGTCGAATCAAACGATTGTTTTTGTTGAGCCCCTCTCAATTTCTAGGTGTGTATAATCATGCAACTATTATAGTGATGTCAGACTCTAAGAGAGTGTGCCAGTGTGTACCTGTGTGCCAGAATCACTCTGATTCAATCAGCTCTGATTCAAAGATCCATTTTATGAGAATAAGATCAATGCCAAGAGCTGAATAGGATGCAGAATTGTTACATTCTGCAAAAGATTTTGAGTTTAAGTTTTTGAGCATATTTTTGTTATGTAACAAATGTAAAGACAGTGTTTTTCTGTCTTTAATCACAACTTGTCAGTTACTCTTTAGCAGACTGTAAAATTCAGTAGCTGCCAAAGATGGGCAGCTAAGTGAAAAATCACTGCGGCACACTAAGAATCTGTCATTTTAGCTCACTTTTTAACCAAAGGTGCAAGGATAGATTTGAGATGATCAGACTAACTTTCTACTTCTTGATGGAACCCTACCTGGAATCTAAGTGGTACCTTTTATATTATTCCTTTAGAAAGACCCAACCTAATGTAAGGTGAATATAATGGTACGTGAGATTCTCAAGCTGTTTTATTGATATCTTCCTGCAGTTGAAACACTGGTTGAGAGATGTAAACTGCCGAACATCGTCTCTTCTTCTACTGTGCTTTTTACTGGTAGCAAACAGCGTTGCATTGCTGCGCGCCCTCCTTCCGGATTGGAGTGTGGATCACCGGTGACTGAATGTATTCGTCTTGCGACTGCATGCACCGAACCGCGACGTCCGTACCGTACAGTTTGGGACGATTGCATGAACCGTTACATCCCTAATATTTATAATGAAGATAAGGCTGTTTGATTGCTCATAAAATACCTGTACATAAAGATATTTCATTACATGATGAATGTATTTGCGAGTATAAAATTAAAACACATTTCAAATGTATGTTATTGAGTTATTGGGATACAGTTTATTTGCCACCCAAAAAGTGTATGTGTTTTATGAAGCATTGAAAATAGAGATCCTTCCATTTTGTGTTTGTGCTCTGCTAATGTTCCTAGAGCCAAATATAGAATTTTTGGAGTAACTGGAGAACAATGTGCATGCATTAAAAAAAGTGAGATGCCTTCTTTATTTCATACATCACGATGGAAGCGTAATTTGCTTCAAAACACAGTGACATTGACAAAATCTCATGTCAAGAGATGTTTTGTGGCTGCTAATGGAAGAGAATGAATGGATTCGGAAATAACATGTAAATGAGAGCTCCATCTGGTTTATTTGTAAGGCCTTTTATTCATTGTATGGCTGAACTGTTTGACCGAAGTGACCTAGTTTATCAGCCTTTTAATTTTTTCTCTCCTGTTTCCCCAGAAACCTGTTAGATCGAGACACGTTCTCCAAGTCTGATCCTTGTAAGTATTTCTCTTTTTTCCATAACTGAAGTACTTGTTTTTTAACCTAAAATCTCTTTAAAATATATTCCCCCCCCCCCACACTTATACAACCTCGCTCCCCAGGCTACGTACCTCACTGAAATGTTTTCAGGTTCTCAGGTTCTCTTCAGGATCCACACACCTCTCTGACTTTCTTAGGCTCTCCACACTTTGCAATCTGTCTACTCTGCTATTTCTCCAACTTGCCTAAAACACATGCATATAATTTGCATCACAATGTGACAGCTTTTCTTCACTATCAAGAAAAATGCAGAAGTGCTTAATATATGCAGAGCATGAACTCAGCCCCCTGAATACAAATGCTCCATGAGTCATGGGGACTTGTGTACAGTAAATCTCTCGCTGAAGACATAAGATTATGAAAAAGAGAGCAATAGGTCAAATAGTCTGGCCTCCTTTGTAATTCTAATAATCCTCCTTTGTAATCCTTGCAAAATAAGAGCGTTTCTTTCTTAGAGTTTGCTTTTTCATTAATGAAACATTCAATAATGTTTAACAACAAGTTAAACATTATTGAATTATTAGAATTCTTAGTTCGGTTTCATTTAACCTTCATGTTCCACTGAGTGTGTGTAAAACTAATAATTTTAACCTTGTTTAACCTTATCTTGTTTATTTTTAATTCAAACTGTCCCTGACCCCTTAAAACCCCAGTAGTTAGATGTTGAATCATCTGGAAACCCAAATTCAAATAATGTTTTTACATTTTTCATAGAACTTGAGGGTTAGGCTAAATATTAACTTAATATATCTTAATATTTTTCTCCTAAAATTTTTAATAAGAAATGAATAATAGACCCAGGAAGATTACATTGTACAGAGTATACATTTTAAAATAATTGTGTAAAATAATTTAAAAACATTCCATTTATTGGAAAAATGTAATGATAGAAAATGATAAGGTACATTTCTCAGGAGAAAAATGTAAGCAGGAAACTCCATTTGTTCTCTGTCTAATCTCACTTGGGACGTTTCTTTTCTATGGGTCTAATCAGTGTTAGTTTAGGTAAATGTGTTGATTTGATTAAAAAACGTTTGTTTTAATCATGAAATGCATCTACAGTAACTGTAACCCAAAAGCTTTAAAAAAAATGGAATAGATGCTGATTTCTTTCTTTTTTTTTCCCCTTTTCTCGTCTTCTCAGTGTGTGTTCTGTACACTCAGGGAGTGGAGTCTAAGCAGTGGCGTGAGGTAAGTGTCCACGTTCGGGAACAAACCTACAATCAGTTCTGACAGACTCCCTCATTTGGCCTAATCAGCTCTGCATATCCTCTGTCTCTCGCCCCCTTCACTCTCTCCACAGCCCTCTGGTGCCCATCACTGCCCATTGATTCTCCTTTTGAATATTCATGAATCTGTCCCCATGGCCCTTAGTGATTGGCTGTTAAGATGATTGTACACTTTCCGTTAGCGATTAGCATTAAAGTCGATCTTGCTCTAAAGTTACAGGCCAGGGCATTTGTAATGCTTCCCAGCTCATTGAACGTGATTTTTCACACTTAAGCTGTGTTGAGCTAGAGGACTCGGCCTTTGGATTTGACAGGTCATTACAATCAGCTGAAAAACGGACATCCTTAGGCTATCATATCCATCACTGAGCATGCAAAAAAGACCCTGAATATGAAAAATCGCATTGCGGTACTTTTTTGCAAGTTTTGGTTTGTGTTACAGAGACCCTTTTTAATTAAATCCCTTATTAGCAGGTGACAGTTGTTCCAGCAGGTGTTTTCAAGGCCAACGTGAATGCGTCAAAGCGGTCGTAAATGTCACGATGCGCGCATGAGGATGTGTAACAACTTTTTGACCCAAAATAAAACCGAATTGGTGTCCGTCCTCCTCCTTTTGATGGAACACCTTTCTCCTATGATGAAAGACGACTGCTTGCATAACACTGAGCAGGTTGCTAACTCCGATTAGCTGCGTAGACTTTCTCCATGCCTCTGTCCATGTAAGATGCCTCTTGTTTGGGTATAATACCGACCGCTGTGGAAAAGAGGCAGTCAAGCTGTAAGGGATTGATAAGGATGGAGTTTTCTTTGTGCGTTTCTCTGTCTCAGCAGGAGATTTGGGAGTATGTGTGTCTCTCTTCTTTGTTACTAACACAGCATAAGCGCCTTACTTTCACTGAGTGATTGTGCCCATGGTTTCACTACAGTATTCCACTTTCTTTTAGCTTTTTTCTTGTTTTTTATTTATTTATTTAATTCTTTATACATTAATAAACAATGAAACCACTCAGTTATACGCATTACAGATTTTTTTTTTTTACCATGGATAAGAGTGTTTTTATGTGCAAAATATGCTTAAATGTAGTAAAAAAAAATGCCTATTGCTTTAATTTAAATATTTAATTTGATAAAAGCCACCAATGTTCAATAAATTATTATATGTAAACAATAAGGTACAAGAGGGTGCTGTATCGTGAATAAATCAGGGCTGAAGATTGTAGCCTCGAGTACCTTATTGCTTTTATAAAACGGTTACCACACAATACAAATATTAAAGCCAACAAATATGTATAAGTGCAACTTTCGTGAAGTAAAAAAAGACGAAGACTTTTATGTTGAAATGACTGAAACTTGTGAACACAGAGAAGCAAGACTCAACTGATAAGTGATTAGCGTGTCATGGCACGGGAAAACCGATTAACTGTTAAAATTACAATATATCGCAGCGGACATTCAAACGGATTTTTTAATACGAATATAGGACTGAGCTGAAGGAAAATGCTATAGCAGCTAACGTTACTGTAAATGCAGGTAACGTTAACGTTACACTCGCTCCCTCACAATTCTAACGTTACTCTATAAGCTTCAATGAACAATATGAGAACAAACATGTTTACGTTGCTAGCGGTGTTGTGTAGACATAACAGTTAGGCCCTGTCCCAAATGGCACACTTTTATGCACTTTCGGTCTTTTGGACAATGGCTGCCGCGTGTCCTAACGTTAGCTAATTAACGTTAAGTTAGTTCAACCAAAAATGAAAATGCTGTCAGTAAAATTAACTTTAAGTAAAAAATAACTCACCCTCATGTTGTTCCAACCCCGTAAGACTCATCTTAGGAACACAAATTAAGATATTTTTGATTAAATCTGAGACCTGTCTCACTCCTCCATTGGCTTTTATTGTAATTGAAACTTGCCGGCCCAGAAAGTTGGGTAAAAACATCGTTAAAATAGTACAAGTGACTACAGTGGCTCAACCTTCAGTTTATCAAGCGACGAGAATACTTTTTGTGCGCAAAACAAACAAAAATAAGGTTCTGTGTGTGTGGGCCTCTGAGTGAATTCACGTAGCGCAGCGCTTCTGGGTTGTACGTCAGAAGGTAGGCTCACTATTGGCCGACGCTGGTCATGTGTGTGATGCTGGCCAATAGTGAGCCTACCTTCAGCCTACCTAAGTGAACTTACTTAGAGGCCCACACAGAAGAAAATCAATAGTTGAATAAAGTCGTTATTTCTGTTAGTTTTTTTTGCACCCAAAAAGTATTCTCGTCTCGTCACTAGTCACTTGGACAATTTTAAACATTGTCTTTACTAACTTTATGGGCCGGCGAGTTTTGATACCATAGAAGCCTATGGAGGAGTGATCCAGCTCTCAGATTTAATCAAAAATATCTTAATTTGTGTTCCGAAGATGAACGAAAGTCATACGGGTCTGGAACAACATGAGGGTGAGTGATTACTGACAGAATTTTCATTTTTGGGTTTCATTCTAAGGTCAAAGATTTTTTTTCCCCTCTTATATTATCGACTATTGACAATCAGATCACATGATGATTAATTTTCACTTAGAGCTTGAACTTTTTCATGTTTGTCATTTTAAAAAGTAATTTCTCTTAATTTTTCTCTTCTGTGCAAATGCATCATCATTAACTTTAACCTTAATTATTAAACCTCTTGTGATTTAATCTTTTTGTCTCATCACTGCTATTGCGAGGTTCAAAATTGACAAATCATTTCTGAATGTGACCTTGTGCTAATTCTCCTGTTCTGCACAGTAGTAGTCTGAACAACACGCTTCAGCCCCTTTTCACTGCCCTGGCTTTGTCTCTAACACTCAGTGGGTGGTAAAGCTTTTCCAAAAGCAGTTTGGTGATTTAAGTTAAATGTTTTTCTTTGCATCTCCTCTCTCTCCGATGGGATTTCTCTCCAAAAACAGTTTAGACAAAAAGGATGCTGGAAACCAGTGAAATACTTGCAGAATAGAATAATGCACCATATGACAAACATAAAAGGCTTTATGGCTCTATATAGCAGCAGGTCAACAGAATGATTTATAGCAGCCGGTAAATGATAAAGTAAAGCCAGACTGTGAGGTCTTATTAGCTGTACATAAAGCATTATGCTGTGAATGCTAATGACTGTGCTCTGCTATCACAGAGCCTTGCTTGAGAATGTTTAGTCATTATGTTTATGGCCTTGAAATATAAATTGAACCAAATTTTTTATAGATTTAGGACTATTTGTTTTAGGACTATTTAGATTCTATTTGTGGTTCAGGTACACAATGTATATGTAAAAAAAAAGTTTAATTCTAGAGTTTATGCTTATCTAAACTACAGCAGAGAACGTCAGACAGACATGCCTCGGGTACTAACCATATATTGCACTGCATGTTTGTAAGAAAGTCAGACTGTTGTGATAGTGTTTTTCTATATCCTTTACAAGATCACGGTGGTCTTCAAAATCACCTACAGTAAGTTTAAATCACCACATCGATCCCTTATCCCTCATAAGCTGTCTCCTTCATTTCTACGTGGCCAGGGTGTTGTAACACCCTTCTGGTGATTCATTTATTTATGCATTTCTCATCTGCCTCATCTTGTTTAATTATTCATGGGAAACACAATTAGCTGAGGGAACCGACTGCAGAGGAGCCTTCAAGAATACAGTGCAAAGACGACAGGCTTCTGTAATCCTCTTCTCTTCTCTTCTCTTCTCTTCTCTTCTCTTCTCTTCTCTTCTCTTCTCTTCTCTTCTCTTCTCTTCTCTTCTCTACCAAACCATTTGTCGATGTTGGGCGGAATCCTTGTTATCTCCAAAACCGCTAACATTTTACCACAATCAAGCTCAATGGAGTTATGAGGACAGTAATGACAGACAATGTCATTAGCACATTGTCTTAAAGGACAGACAATGGGTTTTTTTGGTCTGTCATTAGAAATGCTGAATTAAGTGCATAGCATTACGTTCATCATCAACTTACAGATTATAAAGCTTATGATATATAACCTTATATATGATATAATCTTATGTGATCTTGTAATTTTAGTTTAGTTATATAGTTTAGTTTATTTACTAATTATATAGGTTATACTGTATATATTCACATTTTATTCAATATTACAATAATATATAATTATACTAAAATAACACTGCCTCAAACTTTCCTTCTTTCCATCTTTTTTTCTCAATTGCTTTACTTTCATTTCCTTCTTTCTTGTTTCCTTTTCCTTCCTCCAAACACTGATTTAAGTTTCATACATAAAACCAACAATGAATGGACACATCCATACAGAGACAGTAGAAGATGAAGAGGAGCTTTTATCATTAGTGAGTCAATCAGTAGCGGCTCCTGACCAAAAATGTAGGTAGGGCAGATTCTGGGTCTTAGCGCCAGTTTAAACATTTTGTAAGCTTTAGCCTATGTTGTAATCGCTGAACACACGCAGAACACTTTTGACAAGGGTTGTATTATTCAGCCTGAGGGTGGCTCTCCAATGTGGATTGACAGGCTTTAAGAACAAAGCATATGCATCGAATGCTATCTTTGAATTGCCTTAATGTAGTATTTATTATCTCCGAATTTAGTTTTAAAATATTAGTTTGTAGGTTGTAGAGGAATTCCAGTGAGGAAAAGTAAGTCAAACATGAAACAAACACAACAGAACTGTTTATCCTCATAAGCGTTTGATGCGCTACTCCACATAGGAAGAAAAGACAGGCAGCTAGTTACTGACCTGATGCAGATTAATATACATATTTGAAGATGATTGATATCGTCTTGGTCTGGAGCAAGATTTACATAAGGTAACGTGAAAATAATTATCAGAGCAGTCTGAAATCTGCCCCAATGGCTCTCACTTAGAGTGCACTGCAGTTCCATTTTTCACCACAGATTTACATTGGGAAAACAGTGGGGCACTGTAGAGCTGGGGAGGGCTCAGGCACCCGCTGCACCGCTTAGTATAATAATACATGCCTACCGAATCCATACGCTACATTTTTATTTATCCTGCTCACTTTATGACTTAAAATAGTCAAGAAAATCTGAATAATATTTGTTGCAGTATATTCCACCTGCTCTTACAGATGAGCCACGGCTGGAATGAAAGGCCTTCTGCTTTTTCAGAGGATGTTACATAAGGAATGTATTGAAATGGGAATGTTTGTGGTTGCACAGTAATTCATATATAGCACAGATAAAACTGTTATTTGTACATTAACATAGAAATCACAGTTTGCAGTACTGCATATGTTCAGGTGGATGAATAGACTGTTATTAAATTTACATCCCAGGCATGAGCTCAGAGCCATGAACTCATGAATATTCCTGAATATTTATTACCTGTGTAGTCTTCATTTGCACACAAACGCACACATTACTGATTCTGAGCAGGGGTTCTTGTTGTTCATTAGAAGCATAGATACTTCACCTCTCAAAATATCACCTCTTAATTTTTCCTATGGCGGCAGAGTCAGAAGAACGGGGCTTTTAATGGACTGGACAGAGATTCCGGTGGCTGCACTGTGACAACTTTTTCATTCTCATGTAGTGGTTCTCTCTCTTTTTGTGTAGTTTGGGAGAACTGAAGTCATTGACAACACCCTGAACCCAGACTTTGTGAGAAAGTACATCCTGGACTATTTCTTTGAGGAGAAACAGAATCTTCGCTTTGACATGTGAGTTATTCCCTTTGATGCTGACACACAGAAATCTGCCTCACTCTCCGATGTGCTGTCCCACTCCAGGCTTTCTGCTCTCGCTCTGTCTGTTTGTCTCTCCCTCTCCCAGTGCGTCTTCCTCTGTAATTATTGATGCTGCCTCTCTCTTGACTGTCATGTGTAAGGGGCTGGATCAGTGAAAGGGTGATAAATATTTCAGATGAGTTTTATCCTCAATCTTTACGCAGCGGTTCAAAAGCAAATGTGTGGCGCGGGATCCTAGATGATTTACAACGCATTCCTCCCTTTCCTGCACCTGACTGTCCATCTCGCTCTCATTCACCACCTTAAATGGGTTATTCTGCTGAGTTGAAAAGGGGCTGCTGCAGTGCAGACTGGAGAGTTCCGTGTGTTGTCAGCGAGAAACCTTCCACGTTTATGCCAACTCTCGCTTATACAAATGCAAATATTCACAGAGCCAACCAGCTGTGCCCCAGAACAGCGCTTCCACTCACATTTTAACAGCGGCAAGAATTTAAATACAGACTAGTAGTGATCCAAGTCAGGGTGAAATGTAACATTTCTTCTCCAGTAGTGAAATGTAATTGCAAAAAAAATAACACTTCTTCTGACAAAATTATTATGAAAACTAGATGCAAATTCAAGGTTTGATTTGTGACAATCACGATGCAACGGAACTAGTGACAAATGTTTTCTTTCATATATCTGCAGCCATATTGTACATACGAATGTGACAAATTATTATAAAATAAAAAATCTAGGACCTGGTTCTATGCATCGATTCTTGATTGCACTTAAGTGACGGCAGATGAACATGAGCTTGCAGAGGTGGAATAAATGATTGGATAAGTCTGGCATTCGCCAATAGAGAGTAGTATGTCATTTTCACTGGACGGTCCAGTGTTTAATGTTTAATTGAACAATATACAAGTTAATAATAATAATAATAATAATAATAATTTGTTGCATTTATATAGCGCTTATTCTGAGACCTCAAAGTGCTTTAAATAGAAGGGGGGAATCTCCTCAACCACCACCAATGTGCAGCATCCACCTGGATGATGCAACGGCAGCCATATTGTACCAGAGCGCCCACCACACACCAGCTTATTGGTGGAGAGGAGACAGTGATGAAGCCAATCAGTATATGGGGATGATTAGGAGGCCATGATAGACAGAGTCCAAGGGGCAAATTTGGCCAGGATGCCGGGGTTACACCCCTACTCTTTTTCAAAGGGCATCTTGGGATTTTTAATGACCACAGAGAGTCAGGACCTCGGTTTAACGTCTCATCCGAAGGACGGCGCTCTTTGAGAGTATAGTGTCCCCGTCACTATACTGGGGTGTTAGGACCCACACAGACCACAGGTTGAGCGCCCCCTGCTGGCCTCACTAAAACCTCTACCAGCAGCAACCTGGATTTCCCAATAAGATCTATAACATGCATTTACAAAACAGATAGGGTGAATTTTCATTTCACGTGGACTTTGACACATTCTATTTTGTAAGAAATCAAAATATCATTATCATTAATCCATTCTAGATCAAAGAATGTGAGGATGGGTTAAGCATTCTTCTTTATAACAAATAACAAGAGAAAATGGGCCATGCTGTCATCTAACAATACTAACTGAAGCTGTTCTCTTGGATTTCAGATATGACATTGACTCCAAAAGTCCTGATCTGGCCAAACACGTGAGTATATATCAGAACTTTGTATGTGCTTTTTTGTGCATGTGTGTTTGCTTGGATGTATATGAAAGTTCCTTGTTTTCTTTGGCGATTGCACATTTTGACATGCATGCTTCTTCATTCTGCGGTTGGTTTTATGCAATCTAAAATGATTGAAAATTGTCATATTTTGTATCATTATCAAAGCTGTGCAAACCTGAAGAATATATAATGAGTTGAAGGATAATTTTAATAAACAATTGCAACACTTTTCATTCACAGGCATTACGATTCTTCTAGCAGAAACCAGCTTTCTTTCTATGTAAATTAGGCTTATTATTATATAAAAATAAAAAGACTTGTAATTAAAAAAAAAACTATTTGCTTATAGAAATGAATGGAAAGTGTAATTCATTATAAAATAATTACTTATTATTATTATTATTATTATTATTATTATACTATATCAAATTTATGTAGCCTAAGTATTATAAAATAGGTTGTAGGTTTTTGGGCATTTTTGCATCATTGTTTGAGTTACATAAATATAAAACCTGAACCAAAACTATTCAGACAGTAAACAACTGGGGTTTATGAAATTATGATTTCGTATAGAACCAACCGAATGTTTTGTGTGTGTGTGTCTGTTAATTTTAATCTTTAGTGAAATTCAGCAGATTTATGATTTGGTTTTCTCACTCTTTTTTGTTTTGTTTGTAATCTGTGATCATCGTGGGTGTTTTTCCCTTTCTCTCTTCTCCAAGATCCTTTCTCACTATTCTCTAACTCTCGTTTTTTCTCTCCTATCCTCTTCGGCCTGACTTCTTCAATTCGTTTTTTTTTTTTTTTTTGTCTTTTCTGTTACATGATATGCTCTGTTGTTGTTAATATATTTGCGGCCTCACCTCCCTCCTGGAAGCCCTCCGATTTCAACGTACGTCTCTGCCTTGCACTCCTAGAATTTTCTCTTTACCGGTACAACTCATTTATACACAGTACCACCCTGACTCATTCTGTTCTCTCTTCTTTACTTCCTGCATGACAATCCTGCCTCCTCTGGGCCATCTTTTGTTCGGGCCACCCTTCTCTAGGACTTCCTAGGTCAGACCTTCTGCACTCTGGGTGAGATAGTGGGTTCACCAGGCAGTCATCTGGAAAAGCCTCTGGGGTAAGAAGCTAATGCACTGTTCTATGAGCCACGCTTACCTCCTCAATCAGATCGGGATGTATTCAAAGTTAGAGAAGCTGTATGGGCTCAATGGTTGTGCCTGAAACCATCTCAGACAGATTACCAGCCACAGGAAACAAAGAAATTACTTTCTGTGCAGCTGTTCTTAAGTAGATCGCCTTAGTTCCTATTGGCTGCCTATCTATCTACACTGTAAAAAGGGGAATTACATTGGTGTTTTTGAGCCACATATACTAAAAAATGACTTGCACATAGATTAAGAAATTATCTACATAAAAAATGCATATACACTACTGTTTAAAGTGTAGGGTTGGTAAGATTTGTTTTTATGCTATTGAAAAAAATATCTTATGCTCACCAAGGCTTCGGTCACAAACTGCTCCGAAACATGGGTTGAGCAACCAAAAGCTTTTCTTAGGGCAATCCAGAATCATAATACATAAAACAGGCAATAGGTCAAAACTCAGATAATCTAAAAAGACAACAGGGCAGACAAACACACAGGGAAATCTGGAAAACCAAGCAGAAAGTCAAAACCGTGGGTAACCAGAGGGTAAATGTAGTGTGACACTTAAAAGTCTTCACCACAACATGACCATCACAACAGAGTAGACAGGACTGAAGTTCCCCACGGCGGAGCAGAAGACCACCACAGCAGGGCAGATGGGGCTGGTGACCACCAAGGTGTAGCAGAAGATCACCACAGTGGAGCAGGCAGGACTGGTGACCACTATGGCAGAGCTGAAGACCACCAGGACAGATCTGGAACAAATACCACAGAGAGGTTAGGGTTGGCTTCTAGGGCCGTGTCAAAATGGCCTCCGTGGTCATAACCGGGCAGACAGGAAGTACAGGGACAATCTCTGTGGTTGTGTCATCGTGTACAGAGAGTTCATGAGCGGATGCCACCGCCTCAGAAGGTGTAGCTGAAGTGTGAACGGCCCACACACACAAGATGCCAGTTCCTATCACAGGAAACACAGCCGACAGTGGAAGGACCTCTTAGATCCCCAGACTCGGGACCACTGACCTTGGGTGCGCTAAGCTTGAGGAGGATGTTAGGACCATTGAGATGCCAGCTGTTCGCACCGACATCAGTGGTGTGTCCGCCAATCTCAAATGCCTAAGGACCACTTTGATAGTTTCATAGCCTCTGGCGTAGCAGCCATGGCGGCTGGAGACCCTGCGTGGCGGCCATGTCGTGAAGAGGCCCTGGTGTGATGTAATGTATAAGACTCTGGCCTTGTATATTTTGACTTTGGCCAAGCAGCTATCATGCACTCCATTCGATTGGTTTAAACTGTCTGCTCAGATATTGCTGAAATGGGCCATAGCCTGGTGTTCTAGTGTAGGATAGAGCGTTATAGCTGCGGAATGATGATGGATACTCCCATCTATTCCTCACCATCTGTGTCTTATGTCACTGTAGCAGATTAGGCTTGTCAGTGCAGATTGCAAACGCTTATGGAACACAACCAGACTTCCATGCTGCATTTACTCCTAAAGATTTTGGCATACGACCTTTAGAGGTGGAGGTTTTTCTCATATCACAACATATGTCTCATATCTCACAACAGTCTCCTCACCGAGTCATTTATTAAGTAGACTAAAGCTTGGTCATTTTTTTGTACAATTTGTTGGTGGTGATGGAAATGATTAAGAGGACACTTGTAATTTTAAATCATTTTGATTATTTCATGTTTTTGTTAATTTTTTGTTTTGTTTATCATAGTTTAAAAAATGTATATCGTTGTTGTTGGGTGGAAACCTTATATCTCCAAAAATATCTCCAAAAACACATTTGCGTTAAACACTGTGTTGTCAAAGTCTATATTGTGGCTTCATATGGTCAGACACCTGCATGTGTCATTATATTATTCATTACCGTATTTATAACTAATATATATGTGTTTCTAGAGTAAAGAAAACACTGTACAGTAACACTTTTTCTAATATTTTACAGTGCCATTGTTACACCACGTTACATGTTACTAGTAATTGTGTATAATTGCATAAAACTAACCACACCCTAATCCTAACCCTTACCATATAGTAAGTACATGTAGTTAATTATAGCTCGGTACTAAAATGTAAAATTACACGTCTGTAACACAGACTCCTTAAAATAAAATGTTTTACTCTTGCATTGTAAACAAGAAGAGATGCTCCAAACTGTGTGCGGCACTTCATTCACCATAGAGGCGGATAGAGCTATGAGGTTTTACAGATAGCTTGAGGATCCAGTGGAGTTATGAGGTTTAGTCACAAGCTCTTTTTAATACTTTTCATTGGTTAAATATTTGCAAACCCCTCACAGATGTAAAGTGTGACCAATAGTAATGAAACATAACAATGAATTCATATATTTTTTTAAATATTTAAAAATATTTTTAAAATAAAAAAAGATATTACAAATTTTAGAAAATAATATTTCACGGCAATAATTCATAATCTGACCTTCAAATCTCACACATCTTCCCCCTCCAAATCTCTCCCCCCCCTCTAAATCTGTGCTGGCTGCTTGTACGAAATGCCAAGAGAATACAAGCTGAAGTTTAGGAGGTAGATGTAACGATTGCATGGTTTAGTCAGCCTTTAAATACGGTGCACCACTGAGTGAGTGCTGTGGATGGAACAGACCCTATTGATCAACCTGAAACACCCACTCAATCTCATGGACTGAGGCGTGTGAATTGCTTTCATTTATGGGCATTATCTGCAGAAAGGAGGGTGCGATTGGTGAAATTTGGATGTGGAGAAGAGCTTGCCCGGTGATGATGAGCTGTTCTGCTCAAAATCTGTGGGAGTTTAAGAGATTTAGGGGGAATTTGAGCCCCTGATCTCAGTACAGTTTTCCCAGACGATGTTGAACTAGATGGAGACAGACAGGGAAGGGTAAGGGCTGTAACAGAGAGAGAGACTGCATCCACACAGCAGCAGAATACACTTGTCAGTCCTGTTTTAGAGAGATAAATAAGGTTGTGTGCTGAATTCTGTTAGTTGTCAGGGTAGCAACTGGTTTCCACACCGTGACTGTCTTATATTTTCAGGACTCGCAAACAAAGTCTGACAGCAGGTATATTGGATAGAATGAACAACTGCTATCTGCTGTGTCACTAACATACAATAATACTGTCTAGATGTTTCACAAAAATAGTTGTCTTGAAAATTGATATTTCCTGCTTTAGTGTGTCAGTAGAAAATATTATTTTAGTTTTCAAGAAGTTCGTTTTGCCAATTCCTTGCCTACAAGTCCAGTGAAAAGCAAAGGGTGTCGCACCAAATATTGATTTAATTAATTCATTTATAAATAAAAAAGTGCCATTAATGCCACTGTACATATGACACGAGGCACACACATATTGCTGTTAATATATAGATATATCAAATAAATAGACTCATGCACACTCTAATGGCTAATATTGTCCACAACCCATTGTGATTAGAGACTAGTTATTAAGAGAGAGGTTTAGGGTAAAGCTTAATTTATACTATATATTTCATAATATTTTATTTGCAACAATATTATCAATGTTTAGAAATACGCTGGGGCATTAAGTATTTGCTTGGCCTTTTATATGCATTATTATGTAAAAATACGAGAGTTCTCTGCATTAAAAAAAAGACCCACAACTGGCAGATCAACGTGTTTCTACTTTTCACTCCAATACGGTAAGAATTGTTGACTAGTGTCAACTTAATTCAATGAACTGAAACAAAAACTTCACAAAAAGAGTATATGCTTTTAGTGCATGTAGAAGTAGGTGAATCGGAACACAGCAAGTGACTTTGGTTTTGTGTTCATGCCAACTTTATTTGAATAGATCACAGAAGGAAAGAGAATCTGAAGAAAAATAACTTTGTAATCAGTGCAATTGAAGAATAAAAAATACTAAAATTGTGGAAAAATGTCTGAGCAAAGGATGACCTGCTTTTGAACAGCCTGTCTTCTTTATTACACACTGACAAACTCTTAATATCGCCCTCTTTCCACTCTTCAATAATTCCCCATAGCCATAGAGCTGTCTTTGTGTATCTATTGCAGGAAACAGACTGGCATTCACTCTATCCTGTGCAGCGGATATAGATGCAGCCATCTCTTGAAATGTATCCGTCCGTTATGTTGAAATAATAAATCTACAGACTTGGCAGCTTAATATAGAGAATTGTTTGGCAATAATAAGGATAATTTAGCTTTGGGCAGAACTGCTTTACGACAAACTGCAAAACTAGTCTGATTGGATTTGAATTTCAGCAATGTTAATTCATCATCTCCCTTCACTGGCTGTGTGCTGAAAGAACGCAAAACATAGCCCAGCTTTAGATTCAATTAGAGCTGTCTACACTTCAGATCGTGTTCATATAGGCGATATAGGAATGGAGGTAACATAAACCTTATTGAATACAGTACATTTGGTCCATCTGTGCCTTAAAAGCATCTGTAAAACTTTCTCCTTTAGTGGTGGAGATTTAATCAGATTGACCTCAATTTAAGGCTATTTATCTTTGAACAACAAATAATTTATATATATATATAATTTTTCTTCTTCTCAGGGAGCATAAGTAGCACTTGTAGCTCACTTGGTGCCTTTGATTAGACCAAAGGAAAAAAATAAGTTTCTAATTTCTGCTTAATTTGCATTTTCATTGTATAGAAAAGGGCAGCTTTGACATTTGGATTTTTGTGCCCCATTCGGTTTAAATGGGCATCATGCTTCTGGCCCTTGGCGTTGGGTTATTATGTCATGCTGATGAATTGGGCCTGTGCTTTATATCAGCGTTAAACAGGACTTGTATGCTTTGATTCTGGAAATGCATTATGCTGAGCTGCATTGACAAATAGAGAGAGAGAGAGAGAGAGAGAGAGAGAGAGAGAGAGAGAGAAATATGGGCCAATGAGTCTTATCTAGGCCTCGGATTCGATACTCTGGTGGGACAACACAGCCATGTGTTTCTGACTGCGGGCTGTTTGAGCTTTTTACTGAAGAAAAAAGTCTTTCAAATTGAAATGGTAGCCAGACAAAAAGCACAACAAGCACAACTATCTGTGAGCTGTGGAGTGCAACAGCAGACAGGGAAGAGGAAGCTTTTGCCCTCAATGACGGGCACAGTCCCAAAAAAATTCCCTCAAGAAAAACAAACTGCAAAAATGTGCTGTGATGCTGCTCTGATTCACTGGAGCTACCTGATCCGACCACTGACTATTACTGTCTACTTTCATTGGAGAAAGGTTGATTTTGTCATATACATATTATTAAACTGACCTTTCTTCAAAGTAAGTAGCTATAATAGAAATGTTGTACAGTATAAAAATTATAAAATAAAATCATCTATTATATTTATATATATATATATATATATATATATATATTTAAAAAAATGTATAATTACTTTTGGTCGAAAGAGAAAAACGGGCGATAATATATGCCACCATGCCTCTCAGCGCTCAGGTTTCACTCTCGCTCTAGCCGTTATCATTGCGCGGTGTGATGCCCCACTCAATATTTCGCTGTATTTTATGTTAAACAAATTGTAGTTGATCCGTGATCCGTGTGGCATCAGTTCGGTTATTCGTATGCTGTTATCTGTGCGCACAGCACAGCTGGACATGTTCACGAAGTACACACACAGAGCTGCGTTTCAGAGCGCGCAAACAGCAAAGTAATTCCTCTTTTGCATCCCTTAATGTGCTTGAACGGACACATACACACAAAATTATGTAAGAAAACCAGTCTCTGCAAGTATTACGTAATCACAGTCGGTAATGTCTTAAGTGAGCATAAAGAATTTAAAAAGAAATTGGATGTGTATCATTATATTCCATGCATTCAGTCTTTAAAGGGACATCAACCTATTATACCTGCTGCTAAGTCATTAATGTTAATCAAATATAGCTCTAACAAAGATTAATCTATATTTAATTAATATTGGCTTGGTTTTTTTAAAACTCAGTATCATTAAAATTATTTAATTTCATTTAAATAATCATTAAACATTTTATTACATTTACGGTATATATAAATCATAACACAGTATGTCTGAGCCATAGTAGATGAAGTGGCAACAGCAGATCAGCAAAACATTCAAAATCATAGATTACATTTTTTTTTTTTTTTTTTTACTAAATAGTCATATTGAAAGGAAAATCTAGTGTTAATCCATCACCTTGGATTAATTAAATTGGAGTTTAAACATTCAGCACAGGAATCCGTGATGGTCTAAGCCGCTCCATATTATGCAAATATACAAACATTCACACTGAAGGATGGTGCTTTTTTTTTTTTAGGTCCCCATCACAAAATGTAATTTTAAGCCATTCTGTCACATTCAGCGAGCTCAGGACAGGGAATGCATTTCCCATTCCATCTAGAGCAGCACTCCAGGCTAGGGTCATTTATGAAAGGGAATTGTTGTCATAATGTACAGTATACAAAGATTGCTTTAGGCTGAGTATTTAAATGGCAAACAGACCATGTCAAACACCTCCAGTGCCGGAAACAAATTTGACCTCATAGATATTCTTCCTGTTGTAATTTTGATAATAGCTGATGTGTTCACTTATGGTCATCTTGAGGGCAAGATACATGTCTCATCAGTGGACAAAGGCACACCGCCATCTCTCTGACCTCTAGAAGAATTGACTCTTGTCTTTTTACTACTGTAGGAGACCTCAGACATGCTAACGGTTTCATATTGTTAAACTGACTCCACTATAGGCAGCAGCCTATATCCATAAGGACAACAGCAAACCGAATTATAGATATGAATGCTATCAATCCCTATGCACAGTCAGGTGGCAGTGGTAGGAAGAAGAAAATGAATCCGCTATGACTCTAAAGAATATCTCATTCACGGAAAGTCATATACCCAGAGTAAGCACAATTTCAGGTTTGTAACAAACATCCTCTTCTCTTCTGCTAGATGAATGGCTTATGTTTAGCTGAGGTAGATCCTGTACTCCATTATGTTGAATTGATTGTTTTATGAATAACATTGAATTGTAGGTATGCATGTATTCTTGCACAATATACAATAATTATTCACATGAAGCTGGTTTAACTATGATGCAGAAAATGAGTCTTCATTATGATAAAGCAATGGTTGTTAAGCCAGGAGGTTTCCTATTAATTATGGATTATGCAGCCTCTTGCAAATCATGTACAGAGCTTTGACTTTCCTTGGTTTGGTTAAAGCCATTTTGCAGGTTTCTTCAGCTGTCATAACAGTCACTGTTGCTGTGTTTAGTCTTTTGAGGCCGTTGAAACACTAAATTCCACAAGTGGTGGAGAACGGTGCACCAATCTTAATTCAAATCCGGGTGTATTTATGGATTACGGTTGTCTGTCTAAGTATGAAAAGCAATTGGATTTAAGTTATAATCTCATTGACTGCGACTCGCTCTTGCGCAGTGAATCAGCGATCCGTCATATTTCACCCTCCGCTCTGTTTGTCTTAGTTTCACATGAAATGAGTCTGGATAAACTTACTCACTTAATCTCTTTGTTAGACAGATGAATGTAAATGTTCCTAACAGCTCAATGGTCTGTGAATGCACAGCTTATCGCTCTCAAACAGGGCAGTTTATTTCAGGTACTCTAGTTACATACGTGCTCACATACTCTGAAATACATGAATATTTAATCTAACCTTTCTCTGTTTTCTCTTATTCTAATTTCTTTCTCACAATCAATATATTCTCTTAGAATGATGAGAAAACACACACACACACACACACACACACTGATTTCCATGTTTTAATAGGACTTGCATAGACATAATGACTTTTATACTGTACAAATTACTGTACAGTTTGGTGGGGAAACTGTTAACTTCATATTGCCGTCTTGCGTTGCTGATAGCCGAAAGATGTTATGACGGACACCTTATAACCTGCACATATTCTTATTGGTAAACATTTTTTGATTCCAAACTAAAATTTGCCACTTTCAAAAAACTGCTGAAGACGCAGCTTTTTTTTTACGAACACTGATTATTCTATATCTATTATAAAGGGGGAATAAAACTTGCTACGTGTTCTGTGTCGGACTAACTGGGACTGGTCACGGTACTTGCCCTATTGCAAGTTTGATTGTTTCTATTGCTCTACTCATTTGTAAGTCGCTTTGGATAAAAGCGTCTGCTAAACGATTAAATGTAAATGTAAAATAAAAAGTGAAATCATAATAATATAAAATTTTCTTAATGTGTTATTTATTTAACATTATTTTATTATTTCATTAGATCATTTGTATTGTTTGAACAATTGTTTGAACAATTTTATATTATTATTTATTATATATTATTTTTAACAGCATTATTAATAATTGTTATTTTGTGAAGAATTTTTTCTTCCTATAAACTTTTTAAATCTCAAAGACTCCCTAGCACCCTTTTGCAGACCCATGGGAAACCCCTGCCATAGAGGATCTTAGTTGGCCTTTTATCACAGGGCCCGGGACAGTGTTCTTTATGCCGGCCCTGATTGTTCATCCATTAATTTTTTTCCCTCTCTCACCTGTCAACCTGCCGTCTACTTAAATACCAGCATAATCCTTCATCCTAATGATGAAATGTGCAAACATCTCCACAAATCTCACTTCCTGCTGTATAGAATGACAATGCTGGCTAGCGTTAAATCCTGTTATGCATCTTCCTTAGGCGCATGAGATGACATTTAAGCATTTTCGATTACCCAGAGGGCTTTTGGCAGGTTTAAGACATCATGGGACACCATGTTTAATTACAATGCAGTTTATTTTATTCTTCGGTACATTATACAATTTTCTGTGATTCTTCAGAGGACACGGATAAAGAGAAATCTTCCTTAATTATAAACCCTGGAGTCTTTGTCAACAATTTGATGAATAGCTTCTGATATAGCATATAGAATTACCTCACAAGCCGCAAGTACCGAGCAATTTGTTTGGCTGACGGGTAGCTCCATAAATCACCTGCTTTTCTCACATGAATTGGTCAAATCAGGCCTGCACATGTGAAATGAGATGCTGAACAGCTACAGATGCCATGATGAAGAAAAGGATGCAGAGAGTGCAAAAAAGACTGAAAACATTCAGCATAATACCAACTAACTCCTCTCTCACAGCCAACTTTCTTTCATCTGTGATCAGTATGTAAAAATATTCTCCTTGTCCCTTAAGGACAGGATTTGGTGCGCATACTTTGTTAAAGGACTGTTTGATCACAGCGAACAGGTCAGGCTGTGTGATGTTGACTTATAAGTCATTTGGCTTTGAATGGCGGATTTGGGACAGTATTATTGATCCTCTGAATCTCTATTGGCCCCAGTTACAGGTTAGAAAGTTGATATCATGCTCTTGGCTATGTGCAAAAAGATGCCTTGATCTTCTTCCTCATGCCGGTGTGCGCTCTAGATCAGTGATATTGCTTATGCCTACATTATCGAGCTTTCCCTGGGAAGGTGCAATGCTGCGAATGCCAAGAAAATCAGCCCATAGTCAAATCATGGGCTGCAGTTTGTGTAAGGTATGGAGTTTGTCTAATTTATACTGAATTATTGCCTCATTGCATAGTATCTAGCAGCCTTGCGGAGTAAAAGTGGCAGCAACAACTTGATAATGTTACAAAAAGATTTCTATTTCCAATAAATGCTGTTCAAATAAACTTTCTGTTAATCAGAGAACCTTGAAAAATACGGTTTTCACAAAAATATTGAGCATTATAACAACTGTTTTTAACATAAATAATAATAAGAAATGTTTCTTGAACAGCAAATGATCGTATTAGAATGGTTTCTGAAGGATCATGTGACACTGAAGACTGGAGTAATAATGCTGAAAATTCAGCTTTGCCATCACAGGAATATATTACATTATTATTTTAGAAAATAGTTATTTTAAATTGTAACAACATTTCACAATATTACTGTTTTTACTCTAAATTGGTGTGTGATGACCTTCATGAAATCTTACCAACGCCAAGCTTTTGAATGATAGTGAGAAAAGTCGATCTGAATGGTTAGTGTCTATATTTTTAGATTTCACATTGAGTTTTAATGGCTGAGAAATTTTCTAAATCTTATTTTCTGCCAATGTGGACTTTAAACAGCATATATAATATGGCTTGGTTCCAGGTCATGATATTGCTTCAATGGGAATACTGTATGTAGTTCAAGCAAATTTTAAATAACTTTTTCAATTTAAGCTTGATGAAAAGAAAATTAAACTTGAGTGAGTTTCATTAATAAGAATAAAACGGCGTGCTGTGTTCAATGTCAGGCTAAAGGCACGAAGCGGTTCAGATGTTTGATCAGACTCTAATCAATTGGCAATGCAGCAGGGAGAGGCGTGAGCGCCATTGATTTTGCTCTTCTGCAGAGCACAGCTAACACACAGTGTTAAAAGCCACTTTCCAAACAAACAAATGGCCACACCAGTGGGGTTTGTGATAGGAGACAATGGCGTATTTCGAACAGTTTCATCATTTTTACTCTCCTGTTGCATTGAATGACTGTACATATAGCAGCTTGTGAATGCATATGTTTATAAAAGATTGCTTCACTTGTTACAGTTGTCGATTTGTTCATGTATCTTGCAACTACAGTGCAACAAGTATAATATTGTTGTGAGTTGTTAGCA
Source organism: Phoxinus phoxinus (assembly GCF_949152265.1). Taxonomy (NCBI): domain Eukaryota; kingdom Metazoa; phylum Chordata; class Actinopteri; order Cypriniformes; family Leuciscidae; genus Phoxinus; species Phoxinus phoxinus. The sequence continues at coordinate 22,187,922 of NC_136890.1, read as the reverse complement.
TTCATTCTTTTGGCAGTTTGAAAGAGCATTAATCAGGGTATGACCTTAGAAAATGAGCTGGACGCCATCAGTTAACCCGGTTTACTTGTTTCTGGTTCATGTTCAATAGTTGAATCAAAGATTCTGTTTTGCTGTACGTCTTACCACTCTGTCAATGATTTAAGGGGAATTGGTTTAGAGACTGCAGAAAAGACACTGGAGAACACATTATAACGTTCCAAGTTTTCTTTTTCTTTAGCAAAGAAATGGTTTTTAATAAATTGAACACAATATGTTTCATCTAACAAGTCATCTCTAATGCCTGAGGGAAAAACATGAGCAGCAAACACTGACCTTTCTAACCTACATGTGGAGGCCAGTGGAGGTGAGACTGAGTGATCCTGCAACTTCAGAAGGTTAATGGGGAAACTGGCCTGAAATCCATTGTGTATTTGAATTATTCAGTGTCATTTTTTTTTACAGAAGTGTCTCCTATAAAAGCAAAGGACAAATTGTTTCTTCATTTGACCTTACATTGACTCGAGTTGAACTGGCCTGCTTTTTAATTCTCAACTTTAGTGTAATATAGTTAAAAGTTCAGGGAAGAAGGAGATGGAAACAAAAATAAAGTCAATGGCAAAAATAAAGAAGCACTATATAACGAAAGTAAAGCGGCAGGCTCTCACGGATGACTGCTGCACAAACAAACAAAACACAATGTGTATTCCAGGCCTGGTCCTCTGTCGTCCTTCAGTGTTGTCACTTCTCCTTTTACCAGAGCTCGCCTCAGGTGTGGCGCGCAGGTGACGCTCATTATCACTCACGCCACCGGCCTTGCTCCGTTCCCACGGCTCTCGGACCCGCACTGCTTGCCACATTTAGATTTGTGAATTTGTTTTCCTCCAACCATTTGAACTCAAATCTATTTAGTAATAATATGAATTATTTGAAATGACTCTCCCTATTCTAAATTAACAAAAGATTTCTCTTTCAAATAAATGCTGTTTACTTATTATTATTAATCAAAGAATCTTAAAAAAATATATAACAGTTTCAACTGTTGGAATAACTGCAGGAATAAATTGCATTTGAAAATACTTTAAAATAGAGAACAGTTCTGTTTTTCCACTTACTTTTATTCAAATAAATGCAGTCTTGGTGAGCATAAGAGACTTCTTTCAAAAAACATAACAAAATCTTACTGACCCCAGACTTTTGCATGCACTGTCATGTGAAAGTTAAACTGTGGTTTAAAATAATGAATTACTATTATAACCTACGCATAGTTCACAACAGTTTCCCACAGTTTACATGGTAATGCAAAGCATGAATGAGATTTGCAAATGAGCTGCGAGTCAGTTCTGCACCTGAGCACTTTAATGCATTGCTTATGTGTTTATCATTAGTCTGCAGTGACCCTAAAGGCAGAAGTAGACACGAGAGGAGGCATTTCCTTTGCACACATAGCAGGGTCAGCATAAAATCCTTTACATGATTGTGCATCGGTTGACATCTAAATTAGAATCTTCAGTGATTGACAGAAATAAACTGGTGCGAATCAGCCAAAGATTTAAGCTTTACAACATCCCAAAAACATCCTGAGGCAGAGATTTATTTTAACAGTTGGTGGAAAACAATGATCTGAACTGAAATATCCAGTTTTTGTCAGCACACAACACATGATCTTCAGCTCCCCAGTATATCCTCTTTTCTCTGATACACTTATCCTGCTGCTGTTCTGGCATGTGGCCATGTGCAATCCTGACATTTCTTTGACTGTAATTATATGGGAATCAAGTCATTATTATCAGTATTTATTTTTGTTTACACTATTCATGCCCTGCTATTCCCAGTAACACACCGTTTGCACTAATGCATGTGTTATTCTTTCAGTGGCATCCCTGGGAAGAACTGCGGTACCATTATTCTCACTGTAGAGGAACTTGGAAACTGTCGGGTAAGTCAGCAGTTTTACTTTATCCTCCACAGAATACTTTTGCTCTGAATAATTGTTTTTTTTTTAACCGCCTTTCTTTTCAAAATGCTTGTAACTCTTCAGCAGTGAAAACCTTTACTGAAATGATTCACTTTGATAAGAAAGCTGACTGTTTTACTCTTGAAATCAGACCATTCACTGCCTGGCAGCCAAATACATTATTCCAGAGAAATGAACTGCAATATGTTATCTCCACAGACAAAAGGGAAACAACTTCAAAAACCAATTGAGCACCAAAGACATATTTCCATACTTTTATTTCCATTTTACTGACTAAATGCTTTATAAGAATAAATAATGGAATAACAGAAAACATTGGTATTTGTAGTCACAGGTTTGGAACATTATTTAATAGTTCTAACATGAATTATTAACCTTCTTTTAAATTGGCCATTTACTTTATTTCTGCCATTAACTAAATAAAAACCAGAACATGGGCTGATGGAGCAGCAGTTGAAAAATGACAGCGCTTTCAGTAGTGAAGAGCATTGCCCATTGGGTACTGTGAGAACGTTTGATACACAGTGAAGGCTGTGTTTGTTTCCCTTGTTCTCCTGAATGCTTTCAGCTAGTATTTTAAGACCAGCTCATTTTGAACCAAAGGATCATGGAATGTTTTCAAGGAAGAATGAACACAGAATGGAATGTTGCAGCAACTGGTGTCACAGCTTGAGTATAAATAATCTGCGTTTCTTAAAATTGCTTACATTTTTTTTAAAGTGAGATATGAATATTGTGACCTATTTGAACTAATTCAAGGGTGACGATGTCTCTAAGGTTCCCTTCAAAGACTTGAATGCTCATAAGGATCCATATGAATTCTTGGAATGCTCTTTGAAGTACTTTGGACACATTTTCTACATGTCTTAAAACCTGCATTGATTGTCTGGGCCTAACAATCTGAAGAGGATCAAGCATCCAATCTAATATTCTGCTTATGCATTTTAAATTTGTTCTGACATCAAGTGTTGATTGCTGTTGGATGCTGAAGGGTTCGAGATGGTGTCAGTGAATAGCACTAGATGTATATGTTAAGAGGCTTCTTATAATGGGAGTTATGGCTTGGAAAAATGATAAGCAATAAAATGCTAATTAAGTGGCATTTGATGAAAGCTGGTTCTGTAGACATGCATATGGACTGATGAATATGTGCGGTGAGCAATCAGACCATGTAGTGTTTCTTGCAGAATAGCGTTTTATTTAAATACGATATCAAATTTATATAATTTTATATATTTTTTCATATTAATTATATTTTAATAATAAAATGCTATTTTGATAACATTTTTAAATAATTAATTAATAATTTAATGTTTTAATTTAATTTATAAAATGTGACCTGATCCAGCAAAATGAGTCACAGTGACCCAAATTTGAGATTTTGATATCAATGGAAAGAGGAGATCATAAGCTTTCAAATGATATCCTAGTCAAAGTCATACCTTGAATGGTTTTAAAGATATACACATTTGAATTATGGTCGTCTGCCCTCTTTTTCCAACTGGAAACCTGAGAAAATAGCTTTTAAAGTTTTTTGCCCGTATTTTTGTAGATATCTTTCAAAATCCATTGCATTTAAAGGGATAAACTATTTTTTTTACAGCTTAATTTGACCAAAGATATTAATATATATAATAAATGCTATTACAGTAAACCAGGCTGAAGATCAAATTATTGTAAAGTATTTATTTGAATAAATATTTTAAAAGGCACTTTTACAAAGATTTACAAAAATCAGAAAGATTGAACAGAAGTGCTACATTTTAGCTAGAGAGAGAAAGAGTGTGTGTGTGTGTTTGTGTGTGTTTGTGTGTGTGTGTGTGTGTGCGTGTGTGTGTGTGTGTGTGTGCGTGTGCGTGTGTGTGCGCGCGTGTGTGTGCGCGCGTGTGTGTGTGTGCGTGCGCGCGCGCGTGTGTGTGTGTGTGTGTGTGTGTGTGTGTATGTGTGTAGGCTAGTTGACAATAACAGTGTAACAAATTAATAACGGAGATACCAACAGTTATCGAGTCTGACAGGAGGATGGCTGGACCAATCGCGTGCCGCGGGGCTTCCCATTGACAAATGATCAGCGTTTGTGTACATTTCTAAACTTTTTGATTGGCTCAATACAACGTGTAACACCATATTTGGTGAGCAGAGATAGTGACGTTTCAGGGGATACCCGGGAAATGCTCAGAGGTGACGAGAGGATTTGAGAAAAGCAATGTTCATTTCCAACGAATTTAGTAAAACTATGTCAAGTTTAATAGTCATTTAAATACATTTGCTCAATTATCTGGACCACGAAACTTTGGAAGATTATTTTTGAATGTCTTTTCTTTGAAATTAGAAAAAAAAAATTTTTTATTTTTTTTTATTGTTTTTTCACATTATCGGCCCGTATCTTAAAATGGAACGTTGCGACTTCCGACTCATTTCGCCAGATCGGGTCACAAATGTTAAATATCGGTTATAAAAAATAAAAAATTAAAATATCTTTTTATATGCATTGTCATATGAACGCCCAGCCAGTAATGATACTAATTTCATTGAATTAATAAATTCTTGCTTTATTTCAAATAATAGAGATGTTAATTCAGCATCTGCTTTTTTGATGGATTCAAAATTTATTCACAGTAAATAAATTTGTGGAATTCGTTAAAAGAACTCATTCGTTGGACTACAATTGTTGTTGTTTTGAGTGCAGCCAGCAAAGATAAAGTAATAGAAAAAATATTGAAGTGATATTACTTTGAAGTCCAAAGTTGTTTTATTTCATTTCATTCTCTTCAGACTACAAGGTAAAATATAACAATGCCATGGCTCTGTAGATGAAGGAGGTCAGTGATCCAGGAAAAGACAAAAAAGTTTCCATCTCTTTCCCTCCCATCTCTTTATCATGTCTTCTCACAGGACTGTTCTGCTTTCGTTTCGCTGTCTAGTAAAGTTTACTCTGTCACCGGTGATAGTACTCATTAAATAGCAGAAATAGCAGCACAGAGTAAATTACAGCTTTTCCAGGTTGTAAATGGCTATGTTGTGTTGACTACAGGCTCAAACACACACAAAGGACTGCTCATTTGAGCGATCTAATGCACACACTCACAGCCACACTCAAGCTCATTTGAAATGCCCAAAAAGCTTTCCCCCTCTGCTTGAGGGTAATAGATTGGTACATCTGCTTGATCTATATATATATTTCACATGGTAGATCAAAAGATTTTACAGGATGTTATGAAAGGCCGGGTTTTGATCTGGTACATGCGAAGAACATCTATGAGGAAATGTGGAGAGGAAACCTCTGATTTTAGCAAATATCTTCAAAAGTCTGTCTCTTTCCAAGAAGTTACATAGCGGAATCACATTCAAAGACCAGATAAAACCTACAAACCCAAAAATAATGAGTGAAATGGTTCGTCTATGTAGTACAACGTAGCCAGAGACAGGAAGCTTTAGCTGTGATGCGAAGGGCTTTGAATCCTTGAATTGTTTACTGTTTCCAAGAAAACTGTCACTTTATGCTTGATTGCTCAATTCATAGAGTCTGGGTTCAAAGCTAGCTTAGGTTGATATTTTGCTTTTCTCTGCTCAAATTGTTTTCAGCTTGAATTGATTTTGCTAAGTTTCTATTTATGGGATCATAATCATTTTGAATGCTTGGTTTTAATGGACCCGTTAATCATACGGAAAGTCCTCCTCCTCCCACTGTGGTTTAGTTCAGTCAAGAAACAATTCGAGCAATGTATAAGCCTACATTACTGATAACAAGTTAGTGCTCTTTTGTCCATCAGATATGAAGTAAATTGTCCCTATACTAGCATGAAAAGTCTCCTTGCTATTCAAGAAATCAGTACATATAGCCTACCATTAGTTTTAATGACTTTGTATCAAATACCACACATCATACACCATTATGATGAATGACGTCTCCATTTTGTTAAAGGCTTCGCTTACCCAAAAATGAAAATTCTGTCATTAATTACTCGCCCTTATGTCGTTCCAAACCCGTCCATCTTCCGAACACAAATAAAGATCTGAAACTTAAAACTAATCTATATGAATCGAGTAGTTTAGTCCACATTTTCCGAAGAGACACGATCGCTTTATATGATCAACAGATTGAATTTAGGCTTTTATTCACATAAACATTTATCAACTCACACATCAGTTGTGGTAAACCAATGGAAGCTTAAGCATGTACGCTTGACTTGCGAGAACCAATGATATGCAGCTTGTTTGAGCTTCCGCTAGAGCTTCTGTTTATGTTCGCTGACCAATGTCAGTCATTGCCGGAGTGAAATTTACCAAGTAAACACTGGACGAAGTGTCTTGTGATTGAAGAAGAACTGTAGAAGATTTCCAGAGGAATCAATCTCTTCTCTCACTCACTCTTCCTCTCTTCTCACTGACTCCAGCCTACAATTTGATCATTCTCTGAATGGCACTCTCAAAGCAAGATAGTGTTTAGTGGCTAATTGGCTCAAATGGAATTGATGCTTGCTGATGGCAGGCACAGATTAACCATTTGGGGCACAAAATAGCCATTTAGGGGCCTCAAACAGTTTTTCTTTTTTTTATCCCAAAAATGTGTATTACTGTAAAATGATATCATAATAATAATAATTCAATTAGTATCTTGATTCATGTGTGTTATTTTAGTATTATTTATATGTATTCATATTTTATAGTAGCTTCTATTTTTATATTTTTTAGTTTACATTTTATTTTAAGTTTGAGTAAATTTTTTTGCACATATTATCATTTTAGAGTGGAGCAGGTATAAGGTCAGAACCTGGAAGACTAATTCGCCTTTGGTTCCTTATTTTCTTATGAGTTTTATAATGGGGGGTTTCAATTTATCAGTAAATAAAGCCTGTGGTAAACATAACTTCACAATACTTTGACGTTTTGTTCGACAACGTAAACTGCACACACTCGCACCCAAAACTGTCTTATCTAGTTATTTATTTAAAAAGTACGTTTTCAAAAATGAACATAACTGCTTCAAAATTCATGTTTTCGGTATGGGTGTGTAATTTATGTTGTAGGACAAAAAGTGTCGTCAAGTTATGTTTACTCCAGGCTTTATTTGACTGATAAAAAATATATATATATAAATCGTACTCGGTTACTAACGTAACGTACTCGGTTACTAACGTAACCTCGGTTCTCTCTAGGAGAGGGAACGAGTACTGCGTCGAAAGAACGCTACGGGAAAGTATTTCTTTGTCGAGATTGAAGCCTAAAAATTAATCCTTAATTTTGTAAACATGTAAAACGCTTTTCTGTAGCATACAACCCTAGGCGGAGCAATATCGCTCACCCATTGGCTGCTCCGCCAGAAAAGCACAGCCTATGCGAGGCCAGAGACGCTGACCAATGAGGGCGCTTCGCGCCCATTCTGCGTCATCTCCCGCCGAAACAGGCGTGGCCTAGGTCTATAAATACGAGCATAGCTGTCTAACACACCGATTTTCGTCACGAAAGCGACGCAGCGTGGGCACGCACGGCATGAGACGCAGTACTCGTTCCCTCTCCTAGAGAGAACCGAGGTTACGTTAGTAACCGAGTACGTTCTCTTACGTAGAGTTCTCTCGTACTGCGTCGAAAGAACGCTACGGGAACCCCATGTAAAACGCCGTGCGTGCTCTTGGACCGACACAGACACCTAAGGGCGCGCGCGCCCTGGCATACAAGTGCCTACCCCAAGAAGTATAGGGAGAGCGGCTAAAATAGCATCATCCCTTTATAGTAGTGCCTCTAAGGGCATAATAACATATATATGAAATATAAAATATATATATGAGGGGTAATAGCATGCTCATGGGACACCATGTCAGTGAGTGATGCTTAAACATTGAAGTGACCTGGGCCGCAACGCGGGGCAGGAACACTAAAACATAGTCTTCTAGACCGAGAGCAGTTTAGCCTGCAGCGCAGGAACCTCTAGGTTATAGAACCGTATAAATGTAGACGGGGAGGCCCAGCCTGCCGCCATACAGATATCTTGTAGCGAGATTCCACTATACCAAGCCCACGAAGAGGCCATGCCTCTCGTAGAATGTGCTCTGATGCCCAGGGGGCATTCCAAACCTCTAGATGCGTAGGCTAGCGCAATGGCATCCACTACCCATCGAGATAGACTCTGTTTCGTCGCGGCTCGCCCTTTAGAGCGCCCACTGAACGAAACAAAGAGCTGCTCCGTCTGTCGAAAAACAGCAGAGCGGGACACATAAGCTCTTAATGCCCTGACCGGGCAAAGGGAGCTATTTCCGTCCTCCGAGGCCGGCAGGGCCGACAGGGAGATGACCTGAGCCCTGAACGGTGTGTTGAGGGACTTAGGTACGTACCCATGCTTCGGTTTCAACACGACTACAGAGTCGTTAGGCCCGAACTCCATACAAGAAGCTCTAACTGAGAGCGCTTGCAAATCCCCCACACGCTTCACTGAAGCGAGAGCCAGAAGAAACACGGTCTTGAAAGACAGGTGTTTCATGTCAACTGAGTGAATAGGCTCGAAAGGGGCCCCTTTCATAGCGTTCAACACTGTAGAAAGGTCCCAAACGGGGACTGAAGGAGGCCTTGGAGGGTTTAACCTCCTGGCTCCTCTAAGGAAACGGACCACCAGGTCGTTTCTGCCCAGTGAATGGCCAAGCGTTGGATTAACGAACGCTGATATGGCAGCCACATAGACTTTGAGCGTGGATGGGGTTCTTCCCTTATCCAACAGTTCTTGGAGGAAGGAGAGAATCTCCGTTTCCCCGCACTGGAGCGGTGACAGACCTTGGTCTGAACACCAGCCAGAGAACACCGACCATTTGGAAGCGTGGAGCCGTCTAGTAGACGGAGCCCTAGCCTGTTCGATCGTGTCTAACACTCCCTTTGGGAGGTTAGCGGGTACCCGTTTATGGCCCATACGTGTAGGGACCAGAGCTCCGGGCGAGGATGCAAAATCGAGCCCTTGGCCTGCGAGAGGAGGTCTCTCCTCACTGGAACCGGCCACGGGGCAGTACTCTTCAGTCGCATCAAAACTGGGAACCAGGGTTGATTCGTCCAGTATGGAGCGACTAGTAGCACCGAGCATCCGCTTTCCTTGATCCGCTCCAGCACTTGAGGCAGGAGTGAGACAGGAGGAAAAGCATAGAGCGGACGGCGGGGCCAGACACTGGCCAGCGCGTTCGTGCTCTTCGAAAAAAATTCTGGGCAGTGAGCGTTTTCCTGGTTTGCAAACAGGTCTATTTCCGCTCTGCCTAACGTTTCCCACAGCAGACGCACTGTCTGCGTGTGTAGGGACCACTCTCCTGTAGGAACGTTGTTCCGTGAGAGTCTGTCTGGGCCTACATTCAAGTGGCCTGGCACATGCGTTGCTCTCAGCGAGCGCAGGTTGTGCTGGGCCCATACCAGTATGCGTTCCGCTAACCTGAATAGGTTTCGGGATCTCACGCCACCCTGGCGGTTTATGTAGGCTACTACCGACGTGTTGTCCGAACGGACCAGGACGTGGTGTCCTTTTATCCGGGGACAAAAACGCCTCAGCGCAAAGTCCACCGCCATCATTTCCAGGCAGTTTATGTGCGGTAGTTTGGCCCGTTCTGCCCACTGGCCAAAGAACGGTCTGCCGTCGAGCAGTGCTCCCCAGCCTGAGGTGGACGCGTCCGTGGACACCACCTTCAGGCTCGAGGAAGTCCCCAGGCTTACACCTGACCGGTACCAGTCTGACGCTCTCCATGGTGTCAGGGCTGAAATGCATTCCTGAGTGACCTTGAGGCGATAGCGACCGTGCAACCATGCTCGGCGCGGAACGCGCGCTTTCAACCAGAACTGCAGTGGGCGCATGCGCAGCAGGCCCAACTGCAGTACCGATGAGGCTGAGGCCATGAGGCCCAGCATTTTCTGAAATCTCTTGAGCGGCACTATATATGGCCGCTGCGGAAGGATTTCGCCATTTGCAGGGTATTTTGCCTGCGCTGTGATGACAGCTGTGCTGTCATAGATAGCGAGTTCAGATCCAGTCCTAAAAAGGAGATCCTTTGACTGGGAAACAGTGAACTTTTCTCCCAATTGACTCTCAGACCTAAGCACTCGAGGTGATCGAGTATTAGTGTCTTGTGGTGAGCGAGTTCTGACGGCGATTGAGCCAGAATTAGCCAATCGTCCAAATAGTTCAGAATTCGAACGCCCCGGAGTCTCAGGGGTGCCAGCGCCGCGTCCATGCACACTGTAAATGTACGAGGTGCTAGAGACAGGCCGAATGGCAGGACTGTGTACTGATATGCCCGGCCCTCGAAGGCGAATCTCAAAAATCGCCTGTGACGTGACGCAATTTGTATGTGAAAATACGCGTCTTTCAGATCTATCGCCATAAACCAGTCTCCTCGGCGAATCTGCGCGAGGATTTTTCTGGTCGTGAGCATTCTGAACTTTCGCTTTGTTAGCGCTTTGTTCAGACGCCTCAGATCTAAAATGGGTCTGAGACCCCCGTCCTTTTTCGGTACCAGGAAATATCTGCTGTACAGACCCCCTTCGCTCTGAGCTTGAGATAAAGGCTCTATGGCCCCTTTGCTCAATAGTTTCGCTATTTCGGCTCGAAGTAGATGTGCTACTTCTGTTTTTACCGTGGTTTCGACTTTCTCCGTGAAACGTGTGCTGTAACATGGACGCCGTGGCGTCTGAGGCGGGGGGCATGTTTAACACAGTATGCGTCCCGCGCGCGCTCTGTTCTCTGAGTTGCGAGAGAGCGCGCGGGGGGAGCCCCGTAGGGCTCGTTATGTTTGTGAATAAACGTGGGCGCTTGGTGGCGGGCACATTTATAACACCGGGGACACTGTGTTTGTGAACTGACTGACCGCTCGTTGGTTTCGTTTTTACAGAAACCGCGGAACGTGCAGTGTGTAGTGGTTGTGGGCACTGGACAGCGGGCACGCTCACTACATGTAAAGCACAATCGGCATGAGCCGATTTTATGTGTGCAAACCCTGTGTTGAACGGGGCTGTGCTTGTGTGAATGAATGGGCACTGGGTGGGCATTGCAGTTACACACATTACACCATCGGCCTTGGCCGGAACACCAGAAAATAAACTCTTTTTTAGATTTATCTGGGTCGCCGTGAAAACGGCGTTTGTGTGCAGGCAAACGGGCTTTACGGCCGGTTTGTTGGCTGCTAAATACACTGGTACAAACACGGAACTTAGGGCTGTACAAGCGGGAATCTTGGGTGGAAGTCCGGCCGCAGCGGGACCCGAACACCGTCTTTTTCCTAGCATAGCTAGGATGGCGCCGAGGCCTCGGGCTTGAGTGTTATCTTGGGCCGAGGACCACGCGGTGGCGGGCGGCGTCCGGCGGAGCGAGACCGTGGTCTCTCTCGGGCCTGTTGCTGCTGGGCCGGTGCGGCGGGCGCGGGGCGCTGCTGAGTTCGGGCAGGCGGCTGTTTAGGGCGGCCTGTTGCGGAACTGGAGCGCTTTGGCAGGAAATGTCTCATGGCCTGCGAAGTCTTCTGTACCTCGGCGAATCGGTCCGCGAAGTCCTTCACGGAAGATCCGAAGAGGCCAGTCGTCGAAACGGGAGCGTCGAGGAACGCCGAGCGCTCCGACTCCGCCATTTCAGAGAGAGTTAGCCACAGATGTCTCTCGGAAACGGTAGCTGAGGCCATAATCCTGCCGATGGCGTGTGCGGCGGACTTTGTAGCACGAAGAGCTAGGTCTGTGGCGCTACGTAAGTCCGGAACACTGATCGCGCCCGGGCCTTCCTCGTCTAGCTTGCGGAGGAGGTTGGCCTGGTGGATTTGAAGCACCGCCATGGTGTGCAGCGCCGATGCAGCTTGTCCAGCGGCGGAGTACACGCGGCCGTTCAACGCTGACGATGTGCGGCAAGCTCTGGATGGTAGGACTCCCTTAGCCCGCCGTCCAGCAGAGGGTGGGCAGAGGTGAGTCGCTACAGCCTCCTCGACCGGAGGGAGAGCGTGGTAGCCTCTGTCTCGAGCACCGTCCACTACGGAGAATGCTGGCGAGGCAGAAGTACGCACTCTGGCTGAAAAAGGCGCCTTCCACGATTTCGCTACCTCTTCATGAAGCTCAGGAAGAAATGGGGCGTGTCTGGAGGGTGGCGCAGCGCGGTCTCCAGAAAGGAAGCAGCCATCCAGCCGGTTGAAAGCAGGTTGTTCGGGCGTCGACCACTCGAGGCCGAGGCTCGACACGGCCTGTGTGAGCAGACGCATCAGCTCTGCCTCAACGCTGATCTTCCCTCCTCTGCGTTCCGGAACAGCGGGGGAGGGGAGGTCCACGGAGCTCGCCCATCCCTCGCTCCCCGAAGCGAGAAGCGAGCAGCAGTCGTCATCCCCCTCAGATACAGCTTGCTGGTCATCCTCCATAACGGACATAGCGGCGGGCTGCGGCTGTTGTCCGTCGGTGAGCGACTCGAGCGAAGCGTTGAGAGGAGCTAGCGGCGGTGGCGGCGGCGAGCTCCTCGTGGAGGGAGGTTCCGGGACCCGCTGAGCGCGGCGCTTCTTACGGCGCGGCGCTACAGGGGGTGGGTGAGCAGCTTTGGCAAATGATGCAAGGCGAGTCCGCAGAGTCGCGATGGGCATCATGTCGCAGTGATGGCAGCCGCCATCACCGAGAGCGATAGCTGCATGTTCCTCGCCCAAGCAGGAAACACACAGCAGGTGGTGGTCCCCGTCGATGAGCGCGGCTCGGCAGGAGCCGCAGGAAACGCGAGACATCTTTAAAAAGACACTCGTGCTCTTTCTGTGAGAAAAAATGTGTGACGCAGTAGGCGAACACACACACAAAACACACACAAAGCGAAAGGATATTCCACGCCGGAGAAGCGCAGCAGGGAACGGCGGCTGAAGGCGGCGAAGGCGGCGGCGGCTTCAGATAAGGGCTCGTCCTGCTGAAGTGCTGTTCCAAACGGCTGTGGCGGCTCGAATCCAATTCAGCGATGCGTGCAGCTTCGTGAATTTTAGAAAATCGGTGTGTTAGACAGCTATGCTCGTATTTATAGACCTAGGCCACGCCTGTTTCGGCGGGAGATGACGCAGAATGGGCGCGAAGCGCCCTCATTGGTCAGCGTCTCTGGCCTCGCATAGGCTGTGCTTTTCTGGCGGAGCAGCCAATGGGTGAGCGATATTGCTCCGCCTAGGGTTGTATGCTACAGAAAAGCGTTTTACATGTTTACAAAATTAAGGATTAATTTTTAGGCTTCAATCTCGACAAAGAAATACTTTCCCGTAGCGTTCTTTCGACGCAGTACGAGAGAACTCTACGTAAGAGAACTCAAGGGAACCAGGGGTCAGGGATTTGACATCATCCCTTACCACTCTATTAGAGATGTTGGGGAACACTACCTCATGATAAACTGTTTGTAAAATGTATTAGCATAAAACTGCTCCATACAAAAACATTATAATCTAGTCATTGGAAAAAGACGTCAGGGATGTCAGTATCGACATGGCTTGAAATATTCTGATTAAACTAGGGCCAGCCATGTTTTTGAGAGCTAAATATTGAGCCGCTGTCAGGGTCAGTGGTATTTGTGGGAGGAATCGTTTATTAGCGAATTATTTATTCCAGTCTTTTAAAGAATAGGAAAACAAAAAGTTGTTTTAGCTTTAAAGCTTTTCCCACCAAAAATCATAAGGTGAATGAAGGAGACGTAGGCGCAGCTGTCTGGAGCTCATGATTTTATAAAATGTGCATGCGTACATGTTGAACTAAAGAGTCATGGTGGGGGTGAATTGCGCCTGAAGGTCCAGAGACTCTCATCATTCATCTAAGCTGCTCAAGAAAAAGCAATGTGCCTCTGATTTCACTAGATTTAGCTGCTCTCTGCACTCTTTCAATCTCTTACCTTCCATTTTTCCTTCCACCCCCCATGTTCTTTCTTTTCTTCTTTCTCTCTTCCCCACAGGACTGTGCAACAATGCAGTTCTGTGCCAATAAGCTGGATAAGAAAGACTTCTTTGGCCGCTCTGACCCGTTCATGGTGTTCTACAGAAGTAATGAGGACGGAACGTGAGTTATCTCTCTCTCTCTCTCTCTCTCTCTCTCTCTCTCTCTCTCGCTCTCTCTCTCTCTCTCTCTCTCTTCTTTTTGTGCATGTCTAAGGAGAGGTGAAGAATATTGATCTGAGTCTAAGGAGTGTGTGTCAATATTGTTCTAGCCAATAATATTCACTTAGTACTTTTATCAATATGCAAATTTCTATCCTATACACTGAGTGCAGAATTATCAGGTACGTTGATTTTCTGATCATATTATTTTTCCAGGCACATTTGACCAATTTCAAACCACACTAATCCTAATAACAACTATTAATTTTGTATTAATATTATAAGTTATAAATTATAAGTGATATATAATTGTTCATGAAGGCTTGAAATTAAAAACGCCTTATATTCAGGTGTGCATAATTATTAGGCATGTTTTCTTTTCCTGATATTTTCCTCTTATACCACTGTTTGAAGAATTCATCTTCCATAATCTGGCAGTAAGTGAGTAAGCAGTCCATCTCCTACCCTGGAGTCCATTTTGCAGAGATAGACTAAAAACTAACTAATAATGAACTCCCAAAACATACTGCAAGATTCTGGAAGAAGAATTCAAACAGTGGTACAAGAGGATTTGATGCTGGTCCTTTAAGAGTCACTCTCAACCTGTCTGTCTATAAAGCCTATAAAAAACAGTCTTCATGTATTTTACTACACTTCAACTTGTGATTCTTATTAAGAAGGGGTATTTTTTAAGGATTTAAGTCTCTGAGATCCTGACACCTTGCACTTCTGGAGACTCCAGGCAGGTTGCAGTTCTGGAAAATGGTGGTGCTGGAGACTAAAGGGTTCCTGATCTTTTCACACTTAATTCTTCACCTTAATTCTTACTTATTTTGCAGTTAACGTGTCTTTTCTTCTCCACCTGTTTTTGTCTGACCCTGCTGACCTAATGAGCATTTCACTGTCCAATGGTCAGGCCTTAACTGCAATTTCTAGTATTGCATTAGTAATGCATTCTTCTCATGGGCATTTAATAATTTTTTACTTCAGTCTGAGTTAAATCTCTTTTTTATCTGTAAAAGACAACATGCCTAATAATTATGCACACCTGAATATAAGGCGTTTTTCATTTCCAGCCTTCACGAAAAATTAAATATCACTTATAAATTATTAAATACTAAATTAATTGTAGTTATTAAGATTAATGTGGTTTGGAATTGGTAAAATGTGCTTGGAAAAAAAATACGATCAGAACATCAACGTACCTGATAATTCTGCACACAGTGTATATAATAAAATGTAATCATACAATGTGTACTGCTTTGTTTGAATTTCACATCTTTGTGTTTTGTTGCTTAGGTTCACTATTTGCCATAAAACTGAAGTGGTAAAGAGCACACTGAACCCTGTCTGGCAGGCGTTCACCATCCCTGTCAGAGCGCTTTGCAATGGAGATTATGACAGGTGCACTCACACATACACAAACAGACATGCGTGTCAATATGCACTGTTGCTTTACGCCTGTCACCAGTGTTAACAGGTCTCATGCACATAAAACCAGTGTGCAAAAGCTTTCACACTGTAATTATGATGTGTAAATACATTTTTTAAAATGTAGGATCATTTTTTTTTAGGATAAAGACATAAACAATTCACAGAAAAGTATATATTATATACTATATTATTTTATTAATGAAATTAAAATATAGCAAAATAAATAATATTATCAGTAATAATAGTAACAATATAATATAATATAATTGTTTTGTACTATTATTACTTATAATATAATATAACATTTTTAAAATATATAGTTTAAAATATAATTTGAAAAAATAAAAAGGGCAAAAAAAATGTATTCCAAAAAATATTATATTATATTATATTATATTGTTACTATTATTGCTTATATTATTATTGCTTAATATATATTTTTAAATATTTCATATAAATATAATATAATTCCTATTATTATTATTTAATATAATTAATATTATAATTTTAATATAATTGTAATATAACTAAGAATAAAAAGTAACTATATAACTGTTGTCTTTTTTCAGAGTAACAAAACTGTTATTGTTCATTCTGATATGCAGTCGATCACTTGTCGTCTAGGACTATGTAAAGGTGTTTAGTATGTGAATAGCCTTATTTAGAGATGTTTGGGTGTGAATTATACTACATGTAATTACTCTGTGGGTATGCACTCTGTTACTTAGACTAATTTTAGCAATGAGGGTTTAACATAAGAATGAGATATAAGAGCACATTTGTGTGCTGTGTGCATACTCTGTTGTGAATTCTGTGGAAATTTAGTGTGAGAATGCTGTTGTTACTGAATAAGACCCTCTGTATATGCGTGTCGAGAGGGATCGTGTCCCTGTGCTCTTTGATTCAGATCTGACTGCTGGTACTCATTGCGTCAGCATTATTTGATCACAGACAGCCCTGTTCACGGTGCTGCACTGTTGTGATTTATGCTCTACAAGGACACATTATTTTTGCTTTCTACTTTCTGTGTAGCATAAATTTGTGTGTGTGTTTGCACTACACTGTTTCTTTGTTGGTCTACATATGCTTTCTAGTGTCAAACAGTTTGTTGTGTTCAGTGTTATTTCGTAGGCCAGGGACGGGCAACATTTTACATTTACATTTATTCATTTAGCAGACACTTTTATCCAAAGCGACTTACAATGAGAACAATAGGAGCAGTTAAACTAACAATAGGACAACAATATGCAAGTGCTATGACCTTTCCCAGTTTAATCTAACGCAGTACGTGTACTTTTTTATTTTTTTAAATTTTATAACGATAATAGATATAGAATAGAAGATAAAGTGTTAGTATTAATGGATCAAGTGTTGCCGAAAAAGATGCCGTTTCTTGAAAATGGCCACGGTTCAGAGAAAGAGATTTTGTGCCTCTTTGAGATGGCACCACAAAACGGCGTTCACTTGCAAGTTTCTGGATGCACGTAAGTCTGAACTAATCAGTTTAGGTAGGAGGGAGCAGAGCCAGTGGTTGTTCGGTCCTGGAGTGCCGCTGTCTGCAGAGTTTAGCTCCAACTCGAATCAAACACACCTGAACAAGCTAAGCAATGTCTTCAGGATTACTAATGCTACAGACAGGTGAGTTTTTCTTATCAGGGTTGGAGCTAAACTCTGGAGGACAGCGGCACTCCAGGACTGACCTTGTCTACCCCTTTCTTAGGCTGTACCTGTGCGTTCATTTTCATGGCAAGGGTGAGGATTGCAGACGCATTGGCAGCTGTGTGTCGTCTGAGAGCTGTCATAGCCAATCAGAACACAGGGAACAGAACCACCTGCCACCCAGTCCCCACCTGGCCTGTGATCCCCTGTGTGTGAGAGAGACAGAGCAAACGAGAGAAAGAAAAAGGAAAGGGAAACTCCAGCTGTTGTGGTGCTGTGCTAATTATCACCTGCTGTAAGGATGCCAGCTGAGAGGAGTATTTATATTGTAGTTGGTATATTTTTTTCAACAGAAAAAGGTTCATAATAAGTTTTAGATGTTATGCAGATCCTAATATACTGGTTCCAAATCAGAATAGCAAATAATAATGACTTTTAAGCAGTAATGTGGCAGGAAGTATGCTATTATGACATTATTTGATTCATTTCATTTTAACAGAGTGCTGTTGTACTGATGCTCAGCTCAAGTTTTGCTAATATGAACCAAAAGCTCTAGTTATTTTTAGAACATAAAGCATTATCTGTCTTGCTGACCATCAGTGTGCATCTTCTGGATATTCTTATCTTTGAAACAAATGCTTGTATTAAATCAGGTTAGATAAGAGTGCAGGGTCTCCTTCAGGGGTCTTAAACAAATGAGAGAAAATTTGGTTTGATTGACATGAGGGGAAGCCATAATTTGCCCATAGTGTCATAACTGATCTGCATCTGTCTGTGATCTTGTGGAGAGACAGGAACAGCACTTAACCCTGTCAATCAGCCACGCTCCTGAGGGACACGTCTCAGAGTTTACAGAGGAAATTACCTCAGGGCTTCCGGATGTTTCCGACACACTGGGAGATTGATAGAAAGTTGTGGAAGTTGTTTTCCAGTAGAAAGTCCTATAAAATAGTTTTGTTTGGCACTGGAGGATTTAGTGGATAAATGTGTGTTGAAATTCTAATTAGTCTAGGCTATACATTTTCCAATATTTTTCTATTTTTGTCTGGTTTGAATTGAGAAGAAAAAAGTACTTGCTATATTTAAAATGTTTAGAATATTAAAATATATTCAACTGTATACTACTGTTAAAAGGTTCAGCAATTTAATTTATTATAACAGTTAATACAGCAAATAGCAGTGAAATTGTGAAATGTTATTACAATTTAAAATAACTGTTTTCTATTTGAATGTATTTTGAAATGTAATTCATTCCTGTGATGGCAAAGCTGAATTTTCAGCATCATAACTCCAGTCTTCATGAGTCACATGATCCTCCAGAAATCATTCTGATATTATGATTTGGTGCTCAAGAAACATTTCTTATCATTATCAATTTTGAAAACAATCGTGCTGCTGCATAATATTTTTGGTGTAAACTAATAAATCTTTTTGCACATTTTTTTGTATTAATAGAAAGTTCAAAAGAACAATATTTATTTTTGTAATAATGTAAAAGTCTTTACTGCCATCTAATGCATCCAATTAATGCATCCTTGCTGAATAAATTAATATGTATTCATTTATTTTAAAAGAAAAAAAGCAGTACTGTATACAATATAATTGTATACATTATTATACCACAATAATAGACTGGAGTAGGGAAAATAATTATATTATATTTCAGATTATAAAAAAAAAAAATTGGTCACTTTACATGTCAATCAGACCCTTGTATAGAATAAGTTGCAATTTGAACCAGACCTTTTGCTGTTTAGCTGTGAAGCTCTGTGAATCTACTGGTTGCCTCTGCAGGGAATCTGAGTACTGATAGAAGTGTGCCATATGATCTCTGATGAATCGCATACATCTGTTCTCAACTCCAGAGCTGTATCAGTCTGCTTTACCAACAGATGGAGAGTTTCTCCATGTACTCCATGGAAATACTCAATAGAAGCTCAGTGCTCTGAGTTTTGGTCCATTCTCTCATCCCAACTCAGATGATGCATTTGTGCCACTGAGATTTCATTATTACCTTCGCTGAGTAAACAGCAGCAAATGATTCTAATCAAGCAACCGTACAAAATCATGTTACACGTCCTACGATTATGGAAATTTCCTGATTTACCAAGTACAAATCCACCTTTTGTAGCATAATCATGTGAAAAAATAATCAAGTCTGCACAAAACACTGCAAGTCAGTGTTTTGTAGTCCATTCAATGAGTTGTTTTGGACGCCATTGACTGCCATTGTAAGGACACAAACAGCTGAAATATTCTTCAAATTATATATTTTTTGTGTTCTAGAGAATAAAAAAATACAGGTTTTGGAACGACATGAGGGTAATTTTTGGTGTAACTATCCCTTCAAGAAGATAACACAACATACATTGTGCTGGTTATTAAACAGGAAAAGAATGACTGTTTTTGCTCATTCATTTTCATCTCAACAGTAAATACAAGCTCATCCCTGTATTTTGTGATAACAAGTGTGTGACATGCTTCGGCGCCGAATGCCGTTTAGAACTATTACCATTGAAAGCCATTTTTATTAACAAGGCTACAAATCTCTGCTGCCTCTCTGTAATTGATCGCGTTAACTTGCTTTGAACAGAATGAGGTTCTAATTATTCAAAACTTCAGATGTAATTAATGTTTAAATGAAACTCGCCTGCGTCCTGTCAGGTGAAGTGATGCCCCAGGGCTGCGCTGTGTCACAACCCGGGAGTTCGTTCCCCGCCGACCGCTGTTTAATTCCGAGTGCACTGTCTGGATAATAGCCTGTAATTGGTTGGTTTTAGCGTTGAGATGAAAAGACAGTGAGACAGGGTCTCTAAGCCCTTTTATAATCAGAAAGCATCCATCAATTCAGCTGCTGCTCTCTTTTCAGTTTCTGACATATCACCACACCATGTTTCTAAATGCTCTGTTTTAAATCTTTCAGGTCAATTAAAGTGGAGGTGTACGACTGGGACAGAGATGGCAGGTAGAAAAACACACATTTACATAATATGATCTCATGATCCAATATGTGCATTTGGTAAACCCCACACAAATACACATCACTTTACACATCATTTTCTAAATTCTGATTTTTTTTCTTGAAAACATAGTGGAAAAATGTCCTCCTAGCTGCAGTATTCATTTAACCCATGCTCTAAACCGCCTGGCACTAACAAATACTGATCACTCTCTCGTAAATAAGTTCAAATCCATCTATTTTCATCATCACAGACAGTAAGAGTCTCTCTGTTGTTCCTTCTGCTTCAGTCATGATTTTATCGGGGAGTTCACCACCAGCTACAGAGAGCTCTCTCGCGGCCAGAGTCAGTTCAACGTGTATGAGGTGAGTTTAGTGAATCAGATACTCATCCATTATTCCACTGAGGATCCATTGTGTTCATATAAAGGAGGCGATTCTAGATTCATGAAGTGATGATGGTAAAAAAAGAAATAAAAATGTGTGAATGGAAGCTTATCTTGTTGAAAAATATAGGGTAAAACTTCGCTTGGTTGGAACATCCCCTTTATATTCAGAGTATTCATTGACATTGTATTATGATGATTATTATTATCATTATTATAGAAATAATATTAATATAATGCTAATATCATAAGTGTACAGTATTTGCAAAGCGCAAGTTTGGTTTAAGGTAGACTTTTAAACTAGTATTTTAACACCGTGGACACAGACAACCTGGACCATCCCTGTTGGAGTTGGTTGGCACAAGTGCACAACTTAAATTGAGCTAAAAATGCACATTTACTTTGTGATCTTGAAAATGTGTTTTTATCTTGGAACTCAATCTTTTTTGTGTATGAGAAAGGAGGAGGGGGTTGGGTGTGTATAAAAGTGCTGTGTATGTATGTATTCACCCTAGCATTAGCCCAGTGGTGGGGTGAGGGGGGTGATAAGATGTTCTACAGGAGTGTGACAGTCCCAGCGGTTTGTTGAAAGGATTTGGGGTTTCCTGGGGATTGAGTCGGACAAACAACACTAGAAGCTGCAGGGTCGGTTCAGCTAAACCCCAATCCATACAAATCACATCATCTGTGTCCTGGTTTCCAAACTGTTAGCCAGGGTTGCATATGAAACTGACCTGAACTGGATTTGTCAAAGCATCATTCTGAACATTTAGAACAGTTGTGTCTTTTAAAGTAAGTGGAACAAAAAAAAAATGACTGGCAGCCTGGAAATGATCCAGTAGCAGTTCTCTCAAACGTTTCTTCTTTTTGGACAAGTACCACATTTATGTTCTCATTCTCTGTCTTTCCCTGTCTCCCTTCCTACACACACACACACACACACACACACACTCTCCCACTCTTCCTGTAAGTGATGTGCCATCTCTAAATTTTATATTTCAGGTGGTGAATTCTAAAAAGAAACTCAAAAAGAGAAGATACATCAACTCTGGCACAGTGAGTAGTGAATTTTCTACTATATATATATATAGTTTGTAGTTTTAGTAGGCTACAAATGTTTTAACGTGTTAGATATAATAAGATAATACGATTTGTTTTCAATATATCTTGAATTAAGGTTATATTTCTTATCACATTGTTTTAGTGAGGTTGATGCTTAAAAAAAAATGTTTGCAAATGGAAAATAAGAACAAAACTCAATTCAAGATATGTTCTCTGAAAAAAAGCTTTCCCGTCTTTAGCAACAGGGCTATTTTAGTATTTTTCTACAGGATTTAGTTAGACTGTGGGGGGTGAACCTCGGCCCCTCTAGGATAGTCCAGGGACATGCTCCACCGGAAGAAAAATTTGTACATGTTAAATTGATCAATCTTTTGAACTTTGAGAGTTCAAAATTAAGAGCTCCAACCCATGTTCAGTGTGCAAATTGAACAAAGGAAAACATATTATTAACATATTGACATAGTATATTATTAGTATTATTCCTAGGACAGTAATAGCCATAAATTGTGAAACAAATGCACTGTAAAACAAATAAATATATATAATTTATAAGTATGTTATTTCATTTTACCCTACATGTATGCTTTTATTTTGGCGGAAAACACAACGTTAATATGTTACAGTGAGAAGTTTAAATATATTTTCAGTTCATTATGAAAACGGGCGGGCTGCTAGTCTAGTTAATGAATGGAAACTTTGATTTTAGTATTTATTTATATTTTGACTAAAAGTAATATTGGTTTAAGGTTTATAATAAGGTTTATTTTTATATTTTTTGTTACTACTTAAACTAAAATTAAAATGAAAACTGTGCTTTTTATAAAAAAATATATATTTCCAATTAGATTTAATTTATTTTCATTTTAGTTTTAGTCATTTTTGTACTTCATCTTAAAGGTGCAATATGTAATATTGACAGCTAGTGGTTGAAATGGGTGCTGCAGTCCAAAGGCAAAATATTAGAGAGAATTGTTTCCCCCGCCCCCTCCTCCTCAGACTCGATGCTCACGCAGGTTGCCAGATTGAAGACACGCAACAGGAGAGAGCGCAATTAACAATGAAATCTGAGGAGACTTACACAAGTTGTTGAGTTGATTTATCCGCATTTTAATATGCTCCCGTTTATAGAGATTTTTAGGATGCCGAGGCTCTTAAAGGTCTGGAATATGCAATACGCTGTGTTTTCCGCCAACTGGCAACCGGAAGTGTGGAAATACCATTGGATAAACTGCCAGTGTGCGGCATCACACAGACCAAAACAAAAACAGACATTCCGACACGGGACGCACAATTTAAAGTAGAATAACTGGCTATAGCATTGTTTCTCAGAGAAACAAGTATGTGAACATACAACAAACTTCATTTTTTTCAGTTTGATGCCAAGGCAACATTTTAAATGCATTCTTACAACACTAAATATATTTGTCCAGCTGTATTCCACAAGGACTCTGAATGTCTGGTTATTATTCAGATAAATGACTTGACAATCTGAGATCCAAGTCCCTTGACTGAATTGTGCTTTCTGTTTCATACTTTGATAAGGAGAGCAGTGAGGAAGTAATATCGGAGGTCCGGGTGGATAACAGTGATTGATGATCCACAAAGACTCTCCGCATTGACTGCCATGAATTGGCTTTGAGATTTTAATCAAAACTCAAATGAATAGTCCATCACCTGTCTTCCTCCCAACATGGACAGATCCTAGTTGTCTAATGACAATACTAATGAAAAAGACTGTGTGGCACTGACAGCTGAGAGAAGAGAGTCTTTGCATAATGCCATGATGGATTGTTTCGTTGCAGATGTGGTTTGTGCGCATATGCTCTTGTAAACCATCTGTTCTTTGTTGCTCAATTACCCAGGTGACAATGCTTTCATTCTCGGTGGAGGCCGAACACACGTTCCTGGACTACATCAAAGCAGGGTATGGGTGAAAATACACACATTCGCCCTCATGTAAGCTTATGTACTGTATTTAGCCTGTTCTAAAATGCTTCTGAAATCTCAGCGTCACAACATGTAATTTTTGTAAACACTCTCAGCGGATGTAAAGGTCAAAGTCTTGCTGAAGCCACTAGGATGTTATCATTGTAATGGCGTCAAACAGCTCATCAAACAGCTTTGGGAAAGAGTTCCGGTAAACAAGACCCGAATAACCCCTTAAATACTAAACTAGAACAACAAACACGGCTATTGTCGTAGTTACTGTAATCTGTATTCAGGGGTTGCCAGGTCCTTTTCAGTTTGCTCTGATGAAAGGCTGGCCTTCTGCTCGGATGCCAGTTTTGGGGAAAACATCTCAGGGAAGCCGACTTTATACTGTGGTCTGATCCATTGATATATCTGGCATTAGGAAGTATGACCTGCTTGCCCCTCTTTGTCTGTTATCTCTGACTTAAAGGCTTTGTCCTAAACTGGAAAAAAGCTGCATTGACAGGCAGTATCTGGAGGTAAGAAGGCATCAGGGCATGTCCGAATCCAAGGTTTGAATAATATCCTGCTTATTAAGATACCTCCATCTGGTTGGTTTTTATAGGTAGCGATGTATCCTGTCTGTTTGGTGTGGTGATGAATTGAATAAATTGTGGTTAAAATAAATTAGTACTTAATTCATTTTAATAGGGGTGGTAGATATACCGATGGACATGATTAACCGGATGCATTAAGTTAATCAAAATTGACATTTATGTATGACATTTTATAAATTATAATGTCATAAGATATTTCTATTATAAATAAATGCTGTTCATTTTAACTTTCTATTCATCAAAGAATTACAATTTGTTTTGATCAATGTTTCCACAAAAATATTAAGCAACACACCTGTTTTCAACATTGATAACAATAAGAAATGTTTCTTAAACATCAAATCATATTATAATGATTTCTGAAGGATCATGTGACACTGAAGACTGGAATAATGATGCTGAAAATTCAGCTTTGCCGTTACAGGAATAGTTTATATCTTAAAATATATTCACATAGAAAAGTTTGTTGTTGTTTTTTGGCGATTTTTGCCTTTATTAGGATAGGAAAGCATAGAGTGGACAGGAAGCAAGGTGGGAAAAGAGAGAAAGGGACGGGATCTGGAAAGTTCAGCGAGCTGGAACTCGAACTCGGGTCGCCCCAAGCGCAATAGTGCTATATGTCAGCAGCCCTGTCACATTATGTTCAGTTAGTTTCATTTTCATGGGCTTATAGTTTTAGTTTGTTTTCATGTTCATCATGTGTTCCTTTGTTCAGTTTTCCCGCTCCTCACATTCATTCTCTGTCCGATCACCGTTGCCCTATGTGTGTGTTACTCTGCCTGTTTGCATGCCTTGTGGATATTTATCATTAAACGTTGTGTTGGAACTTGATTCTTCTGTCTTCCTGAAACCACACGTGACAAGCGCTGCCTACAAGGCTATTGGCGCCAACAGAAAACAAATGCAGCCTTGATAAGCGTAAGAGACAAAAGAGAACATAATATACAATTTTTTTTTTTTACTGAAAAGTAAACATTGTATAGTTATTAAATATTTGCCTAGATGTCTCTAAGGCTTTCTTATATTTTTTTAGATCATGAGGTGAGATGTTATTGTTCCTGTTGAAGATATCTTCATTCATTATACATTCCTTGACTTATTAGGCAGCGGTAGTTGGTTTAAGAAAGAAAGCTGTGGCTTGCAACCTGACTGTAGTGTTGAGTGAGCAATGCGTGGCTCTCTTATTCTGGTTATTCATAGATAAGGTTCAACAAACAACAGACTCTACCTAAAGTGCCTTGACTTTGCTGTTGAAGTCTGTGGATAGTTGCTTGAAAATCACATCAGCTTACGTAAGAGAGAAGGACAAAAGACTTAGTGGTTAGCGTACATGTTCTAGACTTATTGAGCCATGATGCTTATCTGGAAAAGGTTCAATTGTAATGTTTATTTATATGGTTTTAATAAATGGAACTATACGAATACATACAACAAACTTAAGCAAAGGATGTATATAAACAGAATAACCTAAAGTAAAGAAAGAAAGAGAGAGAAGATCAAAGATTGGCAAATATCACAAACAGTTTACCTTTAAGAGCCAGTAAAGAATCAAGCGCATCTAAAGATCGATAAAATGAATACTTGCATTAGTTTTTGTGCTGAGTAAGGATGGATGCGTGTGTGTGTGAGGAGATTCTCTTTGTGCGTTCGTAAGCTGAAGCTTAGTTGGATTCCTCCAGAGGCCGAGTCGTTCGTGGGATGTTTAAAAAAAGGTTTAACTTGAAAGCGAGTTGTCGGAAAGTCAGGAAAGCGTTGTCTCATCTGAAGAAGAAAAACAGATGTTCTAGTGTACGTCTCTTTTAAGGACAAATCAATACACACACATCTTTTCTGAAACTACCTGAAATTAATTTCTTTGTCTCCTTAAACTTTAAAAATGAATATAATGCATGTTATCGTAACATATTATACATAATTAATTAAGGCATAAAGAGAGGGACATTTGAATACCAAATGAGAAGACATTAAAGGAGTGAAACATTCTCCCATATGAATATAAGCATTTAAAATTACCCTAACATAACTAAAGAATCATAACTAGGCTAATATAACATGGGGACATGCCCAAGTCTTTATGTGTGTGTTATGTGTTTTCCGATGAGTCTGCCTTTATTTGTGATTTTTTTTTTAAGTCACCATGGAACTTAAAGGTGTTTCTGTTTAGCATCTGCCAGGCAACTAATGTGACAACAGGGGCAATGCGGTACAGACTCACTGGAGACTGTGAAGCTGTGAAGCTGCTTTGATTCAATCTGTATTGTGAAAAGCGCTATACAAATACTCTTGACTTGACTTGACTTGACTTGGAGACAGGGCTGTGATTTACATGAAGAAGTCCAAAATTAAAAGCATCGCTGAGGCCTAGAGCTGACTCGGCCAGACGGCCACCTTGATTCAGTCCAGAGACACTACACCTGTAATGACAAATCTGAATTTTCAGCACCAATACTCCAGTCTTTAGTGTTACACGATCTTTCAGAAATCATTCTAATATGATGATTTGGTGCTCAAGAAACATTTCTTACTATTATCAATATTTTTGTGGCACCATGATAATTTTTTTCGGGATCCTTTGATAAATAGAAAGTACAGTATTTATTTGAAATAGAAATATTTTGCAACATTATAAATGTCTTTACTGTCACGTTTGATTAATTGTTTGAATAATTTAATGCATCCTTGATATAAAATAAACAGCATTAATGTGTTTTTTTTGTAATTACTAATTACAGCTGTGTATCTTAAGGATGTTTAG
This sequence comes from Phoxinus phoxinus, assembly GCF_949152265.1. Taxonomy (NCBI): domain Eukaryota; kingdom Metazoa; phylum Chordata; class Actinopteri; order Cypriniformes; family Leuciscidae; genus Phoxinus; species Phoxinus phoxinus. The sequence continues at coordinate 22,161,135 of NC_136890.1, read as the reverse complement.
ATATTTTTAATGGAAAAAAGACAAAAGTAGTCATTAAGATAATTTTTTTCTCTCACTAAGGTCAAAAATGAATGTGGCAAAAGCCGAAAAAATAAATAAGAGAGGTCAGAAAGTGTGTGGACCGTTATCCAAAAGACGTGGCTGACCTTTCACACTAGAGTAATCCATATCGCTCTGACATCACCCTGTGTGCCACGTTCAGTTCACACCGAGTCAGATCACTCTATCCACACTCAAACTGCTTTCTGTCAGGTTTTTACCTTTGTTATTTTTCTCCATCAGACTCTGACCTTTAATATTGATGCTGAAAGCAGACCTTTGTATGGATTTCCCATTGCTACATGTTTCATTCACTTTCCTCTTTATACAGAGGACTATATATATTACGCTTCTGGCTGTTAAATCAACATATCCTGCTTCAGAGAGTGTGATGGATTCACTTTTTACTTCTGCGATTGAGTGAAAGAATCATGTCTTGAGTGAGCTGTTAATTTAGTGCAGGTCAGAAAGGTAGCTCTCAGAGTTAATGTAAAATTCAGAACCCTTTCTAAGGAACTTATTAAATGTTTAATCATGTTTTTGAAAAGAAATGGACTGCAGGAAGATTTTTGTCCCCTAGACTAATTATTTTCATTTATATAAAGGCAAGACGGGTGAATAGGTTAAAACTTTCAACTAAAAGATGTCACCATACTTTCCCCAGTTGATTTATCACAGTACATTAATACAGTTGTTTTTTAATACAAGTTTTCTGAAGTGTTATATTTAAATATGCAAATGAGGCATTACCTAATAATATGCTCAAATTTGCATACATTTTCTAAACTAAATCTGAACAAAGTTCAAAATTCTTGTTTTGTTGACATTAGATTCAAAAGTTTTTAATCTCTTTTTATGACCCTAACCCTAACCCAAAAATATGAAACCAAAATTTATTTTAACAATAAATTTACTTAAATGGCTACAACATACGGACACTATGCATATGCACTCTTTTTACTGTGTTATCAAAGTGATGATGTAAAAATAATACTTTACATTTCCACATTTAGATTATTTTAATATATGAATAGTGGAAAAACCTGAGAATCTGAAGTCTCCATTTGCTCTCTATTTAGTTTCATTGCTGTGAAAGTGAAAAAAATAAGATTCAAATCATTTGATTCCTTTCCAATGGCAAATACCGTAGAAAGAAATAGACTTAGCAAGTACCTTTTCATGAGAATTGTATTATTTTATTTCTTATTTGGTTTAGTTAATCTGAGTGAACTGCTTTTGTATTGGTGATTATGTAATTCTCTTCATCCTGGTCCAGAGTTTGTGTCAAATTTCATTTAAGAACTCATGAGGGGAATATAGCCTTAAAGACACAAGATATTCGTAACTTAACCATACAGCGAGGAATTTCTAAACTGGCGCATTGCAGAGTTGTGTGTTCAAGTTGCACATATGTTTTATATATCTTGTATGTGTATGTGTGTGTTTGTATATACATATATATATCTGTCTGCGCTGTTGCTAATGTCACAGGCGCAATCCCATCATTCTATATCATCATTTTTTTCCAGCTGTTTTTTCACTCCTATAGATGACATTCAGAATTCCACCATTAAGATAAATGTTCTTCATATGAAAGCTCCGGTTCAAAAGCTCTCCGAGTTTTCTCGTCTCCAGCACAGGAGCTGTTGAGGTTCCCGGTATAATGCAGATTAATGCACCAGCCCAGACTTTGTGCCTGGAGACATCAGTGATAATCACAAAAAAACTTGAGATGGACAGAAAAAAAGAAAGAAATGAAGATAAAGGAGCATACACAGAGCTTGTTAATCACCATTGTGCTGCTCCCCCCCGCCTTCCTGTTTATATTGTGCTGAGTTAAATAATGGGAAAAAAAGAAGCAAGGGCTGATAAAAAAGGAAGCAGTTTTTTTTGGGTGCTTACTCAAGGTCTTTGCATAGACACAATACCCTTGTGTTGCCATATGAATGGGATTTGGCCAGAATCACTCATTAACAGATCACTGATGAATCGGCTCTTAAGAAAACATCTCGCCGCAGGGATTGCATATGAATGACAGCTGTAGTCGCCGCCTGCTGATCAGGGCCTTCATTTAAAATGTTTTTCCCCCAATTTCGTTTCTTTTTCTTTTTACCCGCTTGCATCAGAGGATGATTTCTTTGTTTGTTTGGAAATGTTTCATAAATATTCGCTGACCTCATACCTTCCAACAATATATTTGCATCCAGAGCTCATTTCTCATTTGCACATGGAGCACAGCAGACACATGAAGAGCTCACGCTGAAAGAGGAATGCCTTTGAGATTCAGATATTAGATGTCATTATAATATTTTTCGGTGCTTCAGAGGTTATCTGTGCAAGTGTTGTACTCCCATCAGCAGCAGAAAAAGTTGCTTGCTATCGTATAATCGTTTCCGTTGTGCAGGTGTTCAGATTTGCCATTTGTTTTCTGTGGGCTCAGTGCTCTCTGTTAGTTCATAGGGAATAAAATCATCTAATGCAAGAGATAAACAAAAACAAACTAAATATAATATACCAGTATTAGAATTTGTTCTGTAATAGATTTTTCTTTTTCTTTGTAAAGCACTTTTTCACAATATTATTGTTACAATATATATTGTACTAAAGAAGCTTTATGAAGACAAAATGTTTGCATGCATGTTAATTTACGCTTATTTATATTTTTGTATTGATTTTATTTTAATGGCTTACATGCCATTTTGTTTGTATGATTTATGTTAAGGGAAAACAGGACTGGGACATTTTTCTGTTGTAACGGCACTACCCTATATCCAACCAAAATTGAACTTGAGCCTGGAATAAACTAAAACTCTGAAACTGAAAAATTTTATAATAATAATTAAAATAAATATATACTTCAATTCAAATTTTCACCCAATTTTCTTTCATTAGAGCAACAGTGAAACTGGTCTCAGAACAGCAGTCGGCAAGCTTTCCGTTTCTGTATTGAAAATCAGTGGGAACTCCAGCTTAGTCCTGGATTACAGATGCTTGTCCTGCTGAGAGACTGGCTAGAGGACAATAAAGATTTCAACGCAGAAACAGAGTTGTGAGAGAATCCATGATTTTTGGCAGTTTTGTATGTGGAAAGCTTGTCGACTGCTGTTCTGAGACCAGTTTCACTGCTGTGCTAATGAAAAAAAACGAGGAAAAAGAAGTGTGATTACACAGATGTTGGATCTGCCCACCAGGCAGAGTGGATTGTGAGGAATGTCTGGCTGGTGAGCGGGAGGTTGGCTGTCTGCCTGTCAGGTGAGAGACGGCACACTGGAGATGGTAATTGCACCAACCCCTCGAACAGCAGGAGTGGAAACATTGGAGTGTTTTGAAGCAGGAAATATTATGTGCCACGGCTAGGATCCATCACCTTTGTTGAGCTTCAGCTTCAGGTTCTCACATCTGTAATGTCAATTTAAATGCTTTCATTTGATATTCTTACCGTCTCTCTTTCTCTCATTCTAGCACTCAGATCCATTTCACAGTGGCCATTGATTTCACTGCCTCCAATGGTAATTTTTTCCGTGATGATTGTTTCCTGTTTAGAGTTTGTTCTCCATGCTGTTGGCTAACATATCTGAATCAGATATGGCCTTAATTCATGATCCATCTCTCTTTAAACTCTAGGGAACCCTTCACAGTCTACCTCCCTGCACTACATGAACCCCTATCAGATGAACGCGTACGCCATGGCGTTGAAGGCCGTGGGCGAGATCATTCAAGACTATGACAGCGATAAGATGTTTCCTGCATTGGGCTTTGGAGCCAAACTTCCTCCTGATGGCCGGGTTTCCCATGAATTTCCCCTGGTACCTGTTCCTAGATATGATAGATTATGTGGATTTCACAGCTAGCTGGCACATATCCAGAGTCATTTCTGCTGGAGTCCTAAATACGTGCCGTGCTTATCCTGTGGGTGAAATTTTATGTGTGAGGTTGTGTATGGTTGTTTCGAGGTATTTATTTAGTTGTTTGCACATATGTTGATGATATTGTAATTAGTAATGCTTGGTTTCATCTATGTGTAATGTGTAAATAAGGCGCTCTTGACACTCCTGCTCATTAACGTTACCCAAGCATTCATGATGTGTGTGTGCCAAACCCTCAACTCGTCGAGCATTTGGAGTCTCTTAATTAGTTTTCGCTCACTCTTTCTTTCCCTTCATCAGCTACTCCTCCTTCCCATCTCTCTTTCCTTGTGCTGGAACTTGGGATCATGACTGTTCATTTTCATTCTTGCTGCTTCGCTCCCTGATTCTTTGAATATCACTGTCATTAGAGCATGAATAATTATCTAATGAATCATAAAATACTGAGCAGATACTGAGATCCCTAAGGGTGATACACTAGAGAAAGTTTTGATGGTGCATTTGAAGAATATTAATGTGTAAGATGGGTTGCGAGGATGCAGAAAGAACGTTAAAGAACCAGTTTTTGGTTGAATTACACATTTGCAAACCCTTGCGGTTTCAATGGATTCGCAGATGAAGTCACTGATGCAGTGCAAATTAAAGTGTCTAGACGGCCTAGTAAGCATCAAGTACTTTATGTTGTTACGTTTCTTATTCAAATGAATAACTGCAGATATCTTGAGAAATGTAAGTGTTATGATAAATCCAATCTGCTGATTTGACCTTGACAGTCGAGGCGTAGTTGTTGATTGATCTCTGATGTTCTTTTTGAAGAATGGTAATGTAGATAACCCATACTGCAACGGGATGGAGGGCATCCTGGAGGCTTACCACCAGAGTCTAAAGACTGTCCAGCTTTACGGCCCCACCAATTTTGCTCCTGTTATCAACCATGTAGCGAGGTGAGAAAAATGCAACAACGCTCAAAGCGGCATGCTGGAACTGTCGAAAACTCATCCTGTGTAAACCAATAGAAAGAAACAGCATTGAAACAGATTTCTGGATTCAAATGAATAGAAAATGGTTATATTGATTGTAATTTATTGTGACAGACTGTATTTTAAAGACAGACTTCACAGTTTTGGAAAAAACTAATCTTCAGCTGGTGTTTTAGGACCACTTGCTTCAGACAAAACCAAAACTCACAGGCTGAAATTATGACATTTATATCAGAACAACAGGACCCCATAAAACTTAACAGATTTTCAGGCTGACCCATGTATTAAAGCTAGTTTTCACCTCTGTGTAAAAAATGAAAAACTATTTTGAGATAAAGATTAAAATGAGAACCATATTAACCATATTGTGAGCCACATTAAGTCAAAATTGTGAGAAATAAAATCGCAACTGTAAGAAATTGTCACAATTGTGGGATTTAAAGTTAGAGTTATGAGAAAAAAGTTGCAGTTCTAATCTCAAAAGAGAGGTATATAATCAGAATTTTGAGAAACAAAATCGTAGTTTTGAGATATAATGTTGAAATGATGAGAAACAAATGTTGCGATTGTGAGATATAAAGTTACAGTTATGAGAAAGTCTACAATTGTAAAATACAAAGTTGCAATTGAGAAAAGAAATTCCCAGCTGTGAGGAAAAAAGTCACTATTGTAAGACATAAAGTCACATTTATGAGAAACAAAGTCGCAATAGTGAGATATAAAGCCAGAATTATGAAAAAAGTTACAACTGTGAGGAAAAAGTAACTATTGCTTAAGTAGCAATTAAAATAAAAAAGTCACACTTGGCCCTTTTGTTTTGTAATCAGAGACAAACACAGAATTCTATACTCCTGAATACTGTAGCTGATTGTACTTATTGTCTAAATTTGGGACGGGCGACGTCGGTCCTGGAGTGCGGCTGTCTGCAGAGTTTAGCTCTATCTCCAATCAAACACATCTGATTCTGAACAAGCCCATCAATGTCTTCAGGACAAAGCCACTTAAAGGCAAGCCTGCAACCTTAGCTGAAAAAAAGCATAACACCTGCTAATGCTGGACAGGCAAGAGACAAGAGTCCTTTTTTAAATGGAGGTCAATAGAGAGGAGGCTTCACTATGCTGAATAAACCACTTTTGTGAAGAAAATATCTAATTTAATTAATCGACAGCCCATCGGCTAATCTTCATTGTTTGCTCTTAAACATTAGTTTTGGATTTATCTGTTTAAAGTTTTCACCGAAAAGAATGCTGTTTTAGTCACAGACGTGACACGTATGATTTCTATGGTATCCGCAAACAGTGATTGACTGTCATACAACTCTGAACGAAATTCAATGACATCAAGGCTGTAATGTGATTGGTCTCAAGGCACACGTTATCCAAGTTAGCCGTTACTCTTTCTCCAACGTTAGAGCCACGGTCCCTCGTATCCCCCAATAATTAGACCATCTTTGTTCAGGATTATGAACGCTACAGGCAGGTGAGGGTTTTTTTGAGATCAGGGTTGTAGCTAAACTCTGGCAGCGGTATTCCAGGACCGACGTTGCCCATCCCTGGTCTAATTCAACATGCCTAGATGATTTAACAACCCCCAAATGTTGGTTTCTTGTTGCTGTGACCGAGTGCCAGATCTTCTGTCATAGCTTCTGTAAAGTGCTTTGCATCACAAAGAGCATTATGGGATTTTGATGAAGGCAGAAGAGATATGTCAATAGCACAGGGACATCCCTGAGCAAATATATATATGCATGAGATTCAGCACTGAATACTAAGTGTTTAATGATGATGCTCATTCTTTCATTATTCATCTGGGATGTTAAAACACATTCAATCAACTGAACCAGCATGAAGAAATTTGTATGTTTGGCTAATGGTTCATTTGGGTTATTTGGATTTTTGCTAATATGTTTGTTAATATGAAAAGGTGTGTGTGTGTGTGTGTGTGTGTGTGTGGTATATACACACAGGTATGGTGCAGCGGTTCAAGATGGCTCGCAGTACTTTGTGCTTCTTATCATCACAGACGGTGTGATATCAGATATGGCTCAGACTAAAGAGGCCATCGTCAATGTAAGTAATCTTTGACCTCACTCGCTCTCTTTCTGTCTTCAAAAACTGTTTATATCACCACACTGGTAAAAAACAAGAGCCCTAAAAGCCTAAGAAGAGTTAAGGTGTGTTTTGGGTCTTCCGGAGGTCCTCTTCACATCTAATGGGATTCGTCTGTCACCGTTGCTATAGTTACCCAGCAGACTGGATTTAAAGGGAATTTGCGACTGTTTAGTCACATTATTAGAACAGCCACACCTTCCTTTTAAGATCTTGCCTGCTGCTCTGTCTCTTCACCCTCTTCCCTTGATGCTTTGGATCTCAGTCTTCAGTCACACTGTAACATTTCTTCACTGACTGATTTGGGTTCACGCCAAATGACCGAACAATGCATGTGCGTTATTCATTTCTATGCCTCAAATGATTTTTTATTGAAATCTGCTGTGAGAATTCCACTTTTGTGCTCTTTTATGTTATTCTTTTTTTAAATGATTAGATTAAAATGAGCACTTTGAAGTATTTCTCATATGCACTTTCTCGCTCTGTGATTCTCTGCACTTACATCAATTTGGCCTCTTATATATTCTGAGAGTAGCTGAAGTGAAATGTAGGGTAATTCAGTCAACTTGAGTGGTCACTTTCTGTCACTGATTTAGATTTATGCTCGCTGGTACTCCGGAATTTTCATAATCAGTATTTGTCTTGTTTTCAAGAAAAAATCATTTACTTGAGAAGCAAAGTTAAAATATCTTTAAAGTACCGGTATAACTTAGCTTAGATCTCGTAAAACTATTTTCTGAGAGAAACTAAAAATGATGTAGGTAAATTTCCATCTAGTACAATAATAGACCATTTTAGACACACATGCACCTCTGCTAAACTGTAAAAATTAGTGTTAATTAGTATTTCTGTCTTTTTATTTCTGTAGATTTGTTTTAACATCCTTAAAATAAAGAACAAATAAATGCAAAAATTAGCAGTTTTTTTTAGTTTAACATAATTAAACTGTTAAATTTATGCTTGAAACAAGATTTTTTTTAAAAAAAACATTGTCAATTGAAATAAAGAACAAACTGAAAAATAAACTTAAAGAGACAGTAAATGATCTATGTGTAAGAATTTAGTTTTTTATATTTAATAAATCTGTTAAATTACCACAAATAAGTTTTATCCTCACCGATACCAGCAGGTGTGAGCGCGTTCAAGCATCCACTGAAAAGCTAAGAATACACTGAAGCCAGGCAAGAGGGTATACACTGTAATTCACAGAGTTTATTATAGGCTAGCTGTAAATGTGTCACCTCACATAATTCACAGTAATCTGCACTTATTTCAAGGCTGAGGGAGTTATTTGGTAAAAAAAAAGAAAGTAAAGAAAACAGGGAGAAACAAGAAGGAGAGGGAAAGTAAACAAGGGAATGAGAAAAATTGCGAGAGAGGCGCTTGAAGGAAAGACCTACTGGAAACGGAGCAGTGAATACATGAAGTGTGTGTGTGAAATGTGTTTGTTTAGGCACATCTTCCCAGCTCTATTTCTTTCAACTCATGACTGCCTCTGTCCCCCGTGAGCATTTCCGGGAATGCTGACCTACTTCCAACCCCATAAATATGTTTTTATAATCCTTGCCCATTGGCACCAAGCACTCAGTGTGCTGTCTGCACAATGCATACAGACAGGGATGGACTGGTAGACAAAAAACAGCCTGGGACCAATACCATCCCCATCACAAGTGGATAAAATAATTATTGCCTGCATTTTTTTATGTTTGTTGGTTGTTTGTATGTATATATGTATGAATGCATCTATGTATGTATGTATGTATGTATGTACATACAATATATACACTCACCAGCCACTTTATTAGGTACACCTTGAGTGCTGGGTTGGACCCTATTTTGGCTTCAGATTTGCCATAATTCTTCATGGCAGAGATTCAATAAGGTGCTGGAAACATTGGTTTATATTGACATGATAGCACCACACAGTTGCTGCAGATGCTGCACATTCCAGCACATCCAAAAGGTGCTCAATAGCATGGAGATCTGGTGACTGTTGAGGCTATTTGAGTGTAGTGAACTCTTTGTCATGTTCAAGAAACCAGTTTGAGATGATGTGAGGTTTGTGACATGACGTGTTATCCTGATGGAAGTAGCCATCAGAAGATGGGTACACTGTGGCCATAAATGGGATAGACATGGTCAACAACAATACTCAAGTTGGCTGTGACATTTAAACCATGCTCAATTGGTATCAAGGGACCCAAAGTGTGTAAGAAAATATCCTTCACACCATTACACCACCACCAGCAGCCTGAACCGTTGATACAAGGCAGGATTGATCCATGCTTTCATGTTGTTTATTTCAAATTCCAACCCTACCATCTGAATGTCACAGCAGAAATCGAGACTCATCAGACCAGGCAACATTTTTCCAATCTTCTATTGTCCAATTTTGATGAGCCTATGTGAATTGTAGGCTCAGTTTCCTGTTCTTAGCTGACAGAAGTGGCACCCGCTGTGGTCTTCTACTGCTGTAGCTCATCATGCTTCAAGATTTGACATGTTAAGCATTCAGAGATGGTCTTCTGGAGACCTTGGTTGTAACTTTTGTTACAAAGTTACTTTTGACTTTCTATCAGCTCGAACCAGTCTAGCCATTCTCCTCTGACCTCTAGCATCAACAAGGCATTTTTTTACCAACAGAACTGCTGCTCACTGGATGTTTTCTCTGCATTCTCTGTAAACCTTGGTTGGTTGAGATGGTTGTGCATGAAAATCCCAGTAGATTCTGAAATACTCAAGACCAAGCCCATCTGGCACCAACAACCATGCCACCTTCTAAGTCACTTAAAGGATTAGTTCACCCAAAAATGAAAATTCTGTGAGTAATTACTCACTCTCATGTTGTTCCAACCCCGTAAGACTTTCATTCATCTTCGGAACACAAATTAAGATATTTTGATGAAATCTGAGAGCTGTCTCACTCCTTCAGGCTGCTAGGTAATTACACCTGCCGGCCCAGAAAAGTTAGTAAAGACATTGTTAGAATAGTCCAAGTGACTACAGTGGCTCAACCTTAAGTTTATCAAGCAACAAGAATACTTTTGGTGCGCACAAAAAACAAAAACTATAAAAAACAAAAAATCTGTGTGGGCCTCTGACGTGAGTTTACAAGAGCGGCACGACGCATGCGCGAGAACTGAGAAGATGATAATTTGATGGGAAAGTGTGAAAGGTAAGCCATTTTGCGGCATTGATAAGGCACTTTTACGTTTTCTCGTTGATTTCTCAAGATTCGGACATCCAGGAAATGCACACTTTACAACCATTTTAAACACTATATCGAGACCCATCTGTGTCATCTTCTCAGTTCTCACGTATGCTTCGTGGTGCTCTCGTGAACTCAAGTCAGAGGCCCACACGGAAGAAAATTAATAGTTGAATAAAGTCGTTATTTTTGTTTTTTGTGCGCGCAAATGATTCTCGTCGCTTGATAAACTTAAGGTTCAGCCACTGTAGTCACATGGACTATTTTAACGATGTCTTAGCTTTTCTGGGCCGGCAGGTGCAATTACCTAGCAGCCAATGAAGACAGCTCTCAGATTTCATCAAAAATATCTTAATTTGTGTTCCGAAGATGAACGAAAGACTTATAGGGTTGGAACGACATGAGGGTGAGTAATTACTGACATAATTTTCATTTTTGGGTGAACTAACCCTTTAAGGCACCTCTCTTCCCCATTCTGATGCTCAGTTGGAACTTCAGCAGATCGTCTTGACCGTGTCTATGCCTAAATGCATTGAGATGCTGCCATATGATTGGCTTATTAGATATTTGCATTAAAGAGTAGTTGAACAGGTGGAACTTATATAGTGCCCCGTCAGTGTTACACAAATAAACTAATTGAAAACATTCTAAATAATATATATAATACATAATAAACTGATAAATATATATATGTGTATGTATGTATATATAGTATATACATACATATACAGTGTATTTCAGAAATAAAGAAACATACCATGAAAATCATATTAAAAAAAATATAATATAATATAGAAATAGAAAAATAAATACATTTATATATATGTCTGAAATTCTGAAATATGCAATCAGCTGATTCTGTTTTAGTATTTGTTCATATTCTCACAATTTGTTGAGTCCATCTTTTGGTTTCCCATATAAAGCTTGAGGGTTACTGAAGAAATCGATCTCTGAATCGTAGTAATTAATGATCTAAATCACTCATTGGTTTGATTAGCTCTTCAGGCCCCACAGTTCGGGGGGTTGTTTGTGCTCTGTGTGTGTGTGTGGCTCTTTTTCATCTTGTGTGATGTGTTTTATTGTGTGGCCCCCGGTGAAATTCCAATTCTAACTCCATTACAGCCCACAAACTTATCAGCGTGACTGAGGTTGTGTGTCCAGCCAGCTTTATTCAACAAATTATTCATTCCTCTCAACAGGCTTTCACAGGCCCTCTGGGAAAGCACTTTCAAAATCCAAACCCTCGGGAGCCTTTAATATTTCTCTCATTATATTGTTGATACTCTATATTAAAGGTATATATCTCATTATAAGCTCTTTAGATTACATGTACAGTAATAGAAATCATGTTATCCCCGTTGTATGTATTTCCTTTATTTTAGACTGTTTCTGCTGGGATCATGTGTAATGCATTATCTGCAATTACTTTTCATTTCAAACCACTGGTAAGTCGCTTTAGGGAGAAAGTGAGTTTTGTTTCTGTGAATATCCTGTGGTTTTCTTGTTATCCGTTGTCACACGTAAGCTGCCTCTGAGTTTTCTCAATATAGACTCACTCTTTACTTCTCTGATAAATGGGATTTGACCTGTCAGTCAGGCATCATATCAGGAACAGGGAAAACTAGCGCAGGAGAGAGAATGTTGAGCCAGAAGGGCCTGAATAATGCATAGCTTTTCACCTCACTACGAGAAGAAAAAAAACACGCTTTCAAAATTTTTTCAAACCATCACTCAGTCAAAGCCATAATGTCCTTTCACACCAAATTGGCTCAACATGTACAGAGATTTTTTATTATTATTGTTATCTCCATCACAAGCTGTGTGTTAAATGTATAAAAATGTTTCAACTTTATTGTCGTTAAGCTAAAGCTTGTTAAATGATATCGACCCTGTAAGGGTGAATCATACAAAAACAAGTCCAGTTCAACTTTGGCCCCAAAACAGAACAAAAATACAGAAGAAATTGTATTTTACATAAAGCAAATGAAAATAAGTTTTTGTCCGCTGTAGAACCCATGTGCAGTTTATTTATCCAAACGAACAAAATACAAAATAAACAGACTTGACTTGAACTAAACTTAAACTTAAACTTGAACATGAAACAAAACTCACCCACAGAGGTTACAGTGAACAAAGCTAGACAGGGAACAATGGAAACATGAGGGCTAAATATACACACATATGCTGCGTCCCATTTCGCATAGTATCCGTCCTAAATAGTATTCGAAATTAGAATCAGTGTGTCCCAAATCGTAGTCCTATGTTGAAGTGAGTATTCCATAGATACACGGATGGTCTACTTTTTCCGGTTAGAATCCCGAAGTGCAGTTCTATGTTGTCCACATTATATTTAATCTGCAACAGCATTGTGAACTTTTGTAAAGATACATTTGGTCATTAACTTTTAAATGCATTACTATGCAAATTGAAAACACAAGAGGAGAGTTCTCCGCATAAAAGACTTACGACTGGCAGATCAACATGCTACTATATTTCTCTCCGAAACGGTTGGAAATTTTATTTAATTTAATTTGGGGTATTTTTATTGTGACAACAAGATGTTTGACAAGGATGATTAAACCGTGACAGGATGAACGTAACTAAGTGACAGAGCTCTCCGTTAAAGAGGCAGTTATGACAAAGTAGTATGTCCCAAAGCTCGCATACTATTCTGCTACACAAAAAAAGTATGTACTTTTTCTACACAAAAAAAAACAGTACACAATTTTAGGGCATAGTATAAGACTGCGTTTACACTTGGCATTAACATGCGATCACCATGATCCGATCAAGCAGATCGGATCATTAGCCAATCAGGACACGGTGCGTTTACATTTGTTCACATTAAGTAGCCTCTGTATCTGGATAACCGATCGGATTTCTGTTTCCTTCATAATATTTAAATTAGGTCTGTAGCACGACACCATATTAAGAGTAAAAATGATACAAATTAAGCAATGTCCCAATTGCTTTCACTCACTCGCTTTACTTTCCTATGCAATCTCCAGTCTTAGATCAAATTACGTTTTTGAATGAAGGAATACTTCCAGAGTTGATCATAACTGGGTTGATCATGTTAAACAAGTCACATCATCGATCATCGGGGTTTACGGTGCAATGACTATATTAACAGAAATGGGAGATTAATAAACATGCTGAACTAATAAAAACATTTAACATTTAAAACATTAAAAAAGAAAAAGTTTATTCCGATTATTCCTCTGGCAAAACAACTTCATTAAGTCCTCATGACTGACTGTGATTGTAGGCGATCGCCTCATTCAGATAATGTTGCACAATTCAAATGAAAATTGACACAGAGTACCATATAAGTCTAAATAAACTGTTTTAAATATTGACGTTTATTGTAAGGTTCAAATAAGTTTAATTTATTGCATAATTTAACTGCATCTGGCCATTATTTTCTGACAGCCACGTGGGGAGACTAGGCGGGGATTTATGTGACGTCCACCTGTGAATGCAGACACTATGGCTGGATTGCATTTATATTACACTGAGATCCGATCACAATGCGTGATGCGTCCTCGACTACCTCTGGACCTGGACACGCTGATTGGATAACATACCGCCCAGAAACGCATTTACACTTGTCTTTTCAATGTGTATGTGGACAACATCTGGATACAGGTCGCATGTTAAGGCCAAGTGTAAACGCAGCCTAAGTAGGCGAATTGGGACGAAGCAAGAGACTAATTACTAACAAGGAACACCTGTGCATAAGCAAACAATGAACCATTGAGAACATAGAACACATGACTAGACCAACCTATGAGAACATGCCACATGGGGATCACATGGCAGGATAACACGAGAAGCTCATATTAAAGACATGAAAATATAAACATGAAACAATACCCAAAACAACATGACACTGGAACATTCACTTTAATACCAACAATACTGGACAAAGAAACAGGAAACACAGAGCTTAAATAGACAGGGGGTGATTAAAGCATGTAAAATGTATCATGAGGTAGAATGTATCTTCTCTGTGTTCTTCTTCTCAGGCAGCAAAACTACCTATGTCCATCATTATTGTTGGAGTCGGCCAGGCTGAGTTTGATGGTAAGAAATCCAATCTCACACTTTATTAAAGATTCAGTCTTTATCTTATTTAGTTGTATCTTTATATCCTGTTTATTTACTCTTATTTTCATTATAGTTGTATGTACTGCAAACATAAAAAGAAAATGCAAAACCTTTTGCTTGTTTGTATTGTAGCCTACTCAGCATTTTCTGCTCATAACGATCAACTCCGCTAAATGAAAGCTAACATTAGCATTCCCACATGGAGGTTTAAAACGTGAAGGCATGAATGCGACTTCACTTTATTCATTTGCACTCACTAAAAGTAGAGTTTCTGGACGAAAAGTCACCTAATTTGGAAGGTTTAGGGTTTCGGACTGGTAAGCAGATGTCAACTCACAGATCTCACAGCTGTTCAATATAATTAGGCTGTCCCACCATCTGCTATTAGTATTTGTGTTTAGCCTTTCATTATGTTCCAGCAAAGAGGTAAATGTTGGTGTCATGCTGGGGCGAAAGGCTCAAGATTGAGTTTTACTGGCTTGAGGGCAGATAACATGATGATCTCACTTTTTAGCCATGGTAGAACTGGATGGCGACGATGTAAGAATATCCTCCAGAGGAAAGCTGGCGGAGAGGGATATTGTACAGGTACATATCTCTATGTATTTATTTGTATGTATTTATGTTTGTATAATACGTTTATATGTGTTTACACACACTATTTTATGGCGACTAGTGGTTGTCTATGAGTGAGACATTTGAAACATTAATTAAATTTCTTCAAAAATGCATTGATTCATTCAGGAACTGAGCTACTAAATCATTCACTTAACTTATTTGTTCAAAAACATTGATTCAATCAGGAAGTGGATCACTACTGGATGGTATGTGGTGTATATATTGCCTAACTAGTGTCAAAATAATGCAAAAAGTGACCTACATTTTCAGGCATCTCAGATTTAACACTGCGACACTACACATAACAAACAAGCTGTGCGTAACCAATGCATTTTTTTTATAAAACATCCATGGGGATTCAGGGAATAAATAAACCACTAACTAACTACTTTTTAACCTTGTCTGTGCCTGCAGTTCGTACCATTCAGAGACTATATGGACCGGACGGGAAACCATGTCTTGAGTATGGCTCGACTTGCCAAGGATGTCCTGGCTGAGATTCCAGAGCAGTTAATCTTATATATGAAGTCAAGGGGCATCAAGCCCAACCAGCCGCCACCAGACTACAGCCCACCTGGACTCAGCCCAACCCCCACCATATGAGTTTACCCAGCATGCTGAAAGAAAACAGCCATGCTTGTTATGTCACCTCCAATTTGGATCTCATCCAAAGCCAATACGACTGAATCAGTATAAGGCGTCTAGAAGAGCGGATGGCTTCAATTCTCCATTTTTGGATCCCATACACTGGAGAAATTGAAAACTAAATCTGTTTTCTGGCCTTTGAACAGAAAAGGATGGTTCTGACTGGTCTGTGAGTTTGTTTCCCTCATCATTTATTCACAAATTAGTCAATGCTATGAGCAGATTAATAGTTTGGATCTGACTGTGCTGGATATACGGAGAAGATCTGCGCAAGCAATACAATTTTCTACTTATTTAACATCTGAACATCTACAAAAACGCTTGTGCGTCAGCATGCGAGGACTGTGTTATATTAGGAAAATCTTCCTATGTAATTTATATCCACCAGAGGAGGTAAACAAGAAAAATAGTGATATTATACGTGATTGTTTGAAATATTATACCCTTTATGGGTAATCTATGTAGTGGAATTGATTGATTTGTTTGCAGAATTTGTAGATAGTTTGTGTAATTGTGGTTTTATTTTTCCACAGGCAAAGTCTTTTTAGTACAAAGTAATATTTCCCATTGCAGTTTCCCATTTATAGCTTTTTAGAGCTAGATGATAAACAAGATTTTCTATTCTAAAGCATGAAATCCAGGTAAAAACTATTGTACATTGCATTAAGACACTGTAATAAATGTATTTACATACTTTCAAGTCAAGTTAGGAAACATCCAGTGTGAAAGAAAGCACAAATATTTTCTTAATGCTGTAAAATTTGTAAATGTGAATCAGAGAGAAGTCGAGAGATGTACTCACCCCGTAAATGATCAGCTCTCAAGAACGCCAGATTTACTTTCCTTTTTTAATTTGCCACTCCAATTCCTTTTTGCTCTGGAGCCAGTATGTCTTGATATTGTACAGCAGCAGCACGACCCATCAGGGGAAACATGAGAGATGCCTCGCCGCTCGCTGCTAAAGATGATTGGAGATGAGGCAACATCTGCTGTTTTTCTGTCTGCTCGCATCCAGCCACGCTAAACCTTTGCCCTTTCATTTCTGGGATTCACCCTGGAGTTTTCAAAAGATAAAAAAAAAACGCCTTTGCATGCAGCTGAAGTTGCTTTTCTCAACATGATGCCATTTTGTTGACATTCTAGCCTTGAATGATTTATAGCATTGGCATAGTAATTAGGTAAACATCGAACACAGATAAATTGATAAACTTGCCTTACAAACAGTAAGTTTACATTAATGGTTGATAGCATGCATACATTAGAAACAGTATTTTATATATTTTTTTTACAAATGAAGCTAATGTTGATTTTCTTTTTAATTTTACTACCATAAAAAAAAACGTTTAACATTAGAATAACATTTAGCATTAGAAACACTAAAAAAACATACATATACAGCCTCTTTTGTCAGAGTCAATGTGTATGTATCAGTAAATACAGACTGTTTTTCTTTATTGGACAGCAGGGCTGTTTATACTTGCTCTTACTCAGTTTTGATACATTTTCTTCTTGTCGAGTAAATCTTGACATCTTTTTTCTCGTTTGTTCCAAGCTGTAACAATGTTTTGGCTTTAGAGAAAGCATCTGTTAATATATTCAATTTTGCATACACTGTAGATTATAAACTGTGAAGTTGAACGGCATTTTTTTCTTCTTCTTTTTTTAAGTCTTCATTGGTCCTGAAACTACACATTTATGAGTGAGCACAGATGTTTACAAAATGAGAAATCCTCCTTTTAACCCACTTCTACAACAAGAACGACACTTTTCTTTTGCAGGGATTGTTACATTCGGAAATTCCGCTCCCAGGCAATAAGACAATGTGTTTAAATGCACCTCTCTTTTATAAGTTATAAGCACACCTTTAGTTACTGAGAATGAAGTGATCCATCAATCAATTAGGAGACGAAGATGAAGTCTGACACAGGGAGCATTGGGTGAAAGGGTTTGTTTGAGAGTGTTAACAGGTATATTGATTTATTATACTTGTGTTTATATATTTTTTTTTCTTTTCTTTTTTTGGTGTTTTAAAGGTTTTTTATTTATTTGTTTGTCCCCGCCAAATGGGCTTTACTAATTCTGTGTTCTAGATGTAAACTTGTAATTTCTACTAGCATAAATGTAACCTTTTTATTTATTTATCCTATTTAATATTCATCAACGCATTGCTGCTAGGTGGCTTGTAAATCTGAAAACAAATTACAGGCTTCCTGAGATGTATATCACTATCCAGAGAATGTTAATGGGTTAATTTTATGGCATGGTGTAAATTTAGCAAATACTATTTTTTTTATCCCACTATAATAAATCCAGTAAGTCATAGTGAAGTAGCTCTCAAAATTATTGCAAAGAGGTATAATAGTATGAAAAAGTGTAAATTGTGTACTAAAGATGTGGCCCTTGTTCAGTGCTAACATTCCCTCTGTGAGAAATTGCATGATTGTGCCAAAATGGCCGATGGGTTCAGTGACAAACTGTCCTGTTGCTCTTCTTTTAAGGCTCATAACCGGAATACAGAGCATGACGCATCTAGTTCTTGCTGGATTCCTTTTCTCTTTTTCTCTTCTTCTTTACCTCTCTTAATATCAGTCGATATGCATGGTGAGCTATTTCCAAACCGAACATAGAACATTGCTGTTGTCATTCCCGTGGTGTGTGAAATTTGTAATGGATTGCCTTAAAAATGACAAAGAATAAAACAATGACGTTTTTCGAGAAGATCGGAGAGAGATTTTCTTTTTCTTTTTTTGTATGCATGAGTTTCTTCTTCATGAATAATCCATCAGTTACAAACTGTTACAGTCTATTACAAACCGAAGCAGCCTTTAATGGGAGAGCAGAGAGATTTTCTCATTAATTCATGTTATATGCCACGGCTGGGCCCAGAGACAGGTGTGCATTTACATAAGTCTATTCGCTTTAGTTCCTCTGGGTTTTGTCAAATTCACTCTGAGGGTTAAGTCACTATTCTCTGTCAGCGTTTAGATGGTGTACATGGGTGAATTCCCTCTCCTAAAAGGGTTAAAATACTGTTACTGTAAATATGTCTTTAGTTTTTTTTCCTGCATTAACTGCAAAAGTTCTAATCTATCCTGTGTTCATTATGTTTACTTGTTAGATTATTGCTAGTGGGTGGTCAATTCTGTTTAGGCTGAAATTGATTGACAAAAGCCCATCCTGATGCAAATAGAGAAGTAAACTCTAAGTCAGGAGATAGGTAGAATTTTAACTAAGTGATATTGTTCAGACTTGTCCCTCAATCACAGTCTTTTTGTCATTGCCAAACAGCAGGAAAGTAGAGAACTAACTCACCGTCCAATCAGTGAGCTCCCTGGGGCCGGCTGGTGTGTTTCCATTCCTCAAGAGCACCTGCAGCATTTAATAAAATTCACTTCTGACACATCAGCTGCATCACCTGAATCGAAGGGAGGAAGGACAAGATACATCACTGATAAGGAGTTGATTTGTTTTCTCCCTCGAACAAAAATGCATTTGCTAAATTGCCGTCCTGCTTCTTTAGGCTTTCAGCTGTTCTATAATGAGTGGAACTCTTTGAAATCAAAAGCTATTTTTCAATGTTAGCAGGGGAGATGGAGACTCATAATTCTGACAGATTGATTGACGGTCCCTTCAAACTCCACCATATCGGTTTTGATTGCTAATGCCAAATTAATTCTGCAATGGTTTTCACTGGCAATGGTGTCCTAACAGAGAGAAGAAGAAGAAAAAAACATCTGGACAATGTTCTCTGGAAGAACAGATCCAAATGTCTGAAACCATCTGGGAGAGACACATTCTACACCATAATAATCCACACAGATGACAGTGATAAAGCAGAGATGAACTATAGTCAGTTATGCTCATAAGGGGTTCCCTAAAAAACGTTTTCTGTAAAACATAATAATACATGCAGCTACATTTCTGTGATTATTTAAATTTACAATACACTCTAAAAAATGTTGGGTTACATAGTTCAAACAGTAATATCCTATATTAAATCTAAACTAATCTTGACAAACTATATATCATTTGGTGACTTTTGATTTGGTCAAAATAAAGTACAGAGCCGTAATTGATCAATTTGCAATAATAATATTTTCATACTCCTAAGGCGTGTTCAGACCTTTATTTTGAAATAGTGATGAACATGAAAAATCATGAAAGAATGGTAGAAACCTCAGTTTGTTTTCATGCCAAGAGTTCAAAAGATAGCATCCATTCAATTCTTTTAGAAAAAAAGGTCTGAAAATGTTTTGAATATAAAGAAAAAAATAATAGATTCACCATTTGTAATGTCGCAGCGAGCTATAATGCACATACGTGTTATTTTTGTGTTTCTTAGAGGTTGAATTCATTTAAAAATCTGCCAAACTTCCAATACTACTTCTGAATAGGATGTTGTAAAAATAATGGTTCAGATCACTCAAACAACATGGAAATAGAGGCACCCTTATATGGGCAGTAATGTCAACTAGTGAAAAAGTTTGGTACTGCGCCCAAACAAAATCTTACTGAAAGTTTATTTTTTGAGATATCAACCTAAAATTTGAAACACAACTTGTTCAGATTTTTGGCTTTGATTTTTTTTTTTTTTTTAAGAGTCCACCAGGTTTTGAAAGTATATATTTTATATAAAATATGAATAATAAAAATGTTAACATTGTACATTTTCATAAACTCAAACTTCTATAACTTTTTTCTGTTTAACTTTTTTAATTTATTTCACTTCTACAAAAATCTGCCAAATGTCTTCTTTAAAGCAAGATCAATCTTAAATCTATATTACAAAGCATTCTTGAATTACAACCATTTAAGTTCGGAATGTGCATTTTCATGTCTATTAAAAAAAGCGGGGTGCCGCTTAAGGAGTTAAAAACAAAAAACATTTAAATCAAACAGAAAATTACAACAGTAAAAACACTGGCAACAGTAATATGCTAATAAAAAGGTGAACATTTATTTATTAGTAAGGACACCCAAAATTGACAAAAATAGTAACTTTTTTTCTTTTTAGCCGGGCAGTGCATAATGGCACCTGAGGACCAACTACTAGATATAGACGCATCCTTTTGTCTGAGAAGCACGGCATGTGTTTTTTTTAACGATTCATTAAAGGAACCGGCTCATAATAGTCATTTGTTAGGGAATTTATGTATTCAGGTCACGCTGTATTTGCGTACAACTGATAAGCGGTGCAGGAGAAAGTGGTTGCTTCTAGAATTGGACGCTCTCTTGAGGTACTTATTTAAGTAGCCTAATAGTATGAAATTAATCCGGACGTACTGCATGTGTCCAACCAACATCAGTTGTGTGGCTTCACTGCAATTCATAAATCCTCTCCTGTGGCCTTATGGGATAGTAAAGTCTCCATTGTATGCACACTTCAGAATATCGTCGGAAGTAGTTAGTCATCCGGGTACTTCCTGCCTACTCTTTTATGAGTAGTGCCATGTACTGTTTTTGACCTATACAGTAAGGAAGTATGCAATTTGCATACATATGCAGCCACTGTTATGATCTGCGTCACATATGGAAATATGTGAGTACAAGTTATGTCCACCAACAAACTTGTTCATTGTACAGAGTACTTTGTTTCATATTTTTTACATGACCCATAGTTTGAAAACCACTGCTCTATTAATTCATTTAGTGCCGCAAGCAGAAAGGAGTGAATTTATTGTTCTCAGCAATCATGCATCTTTTGTTTCGTTTTATTTAAGAAGCACTAAAATAGATGCTGGTAAATTAAGTATTAACCGCTAAGGGTTTGCAGACTGATTTTGATGTGCTATCAAAACAGCTTTAGTTTTGTTTGTTTGTATTAGGCTATTATCTGTCGTCTGTCTCAGTAGAGATGTCAGTCCCCTTATAAAACACATGGCTGAAGGGAAGGCAGGTCTGAGGTCATCAACGTGCTGGAAACACTAATGTTCTTTGTCAACCTGCCTTAAGCCAGCCTGCTTTAAAATACAGTCACTCCATTGAAAAGCATGAGCCTGAAATAGAGAAACCAGGGAACATTTTCACAAATGTCATCTGAAATCTGGGGCATCGGAAGTCTAGAAGAACTCCAGCCCTCAGACACATTTCATTGCACCTGTGAGACTGCACATTTTCAAATCATTTTAGTGTTCATTGTACAGCTTTGACATTCATCTAAGTTTCAACAATAACAAGACTTTTGGCAATGCTTAGTGAGATCATCAAAATAATCTCCCCCAGTGACAGAAAGAGAATAAAATCTACATATTCACAATCAAAAATACACGAGCGAGAGATTTTTGTGAATATCTCATTTGAGTGTTCATTTCAGGCATTTTTTAGCCAACAACAGAATTCATTTGCTAGTGCAGCGACCAGTTAAATGTGTTTTTCTGCTCATAAAATTAGAGAGGTTTGCAACAACATATTCACTTTACTCAGAGGACAAACAGAACAACCTCATGCATCTTCATAAGCTGACTTAGTCAATGGCTTGATGTTCTCTGCTGTTAAAATAAATGAAATTACACCAAGCTAACCTAAAAAAAAATGAACTAAACTAAACTGATATAACAGTCAATAGTTGGCACTTTCACCAATATAATACACTTTGTTGTCCTCACAGTGGGACACCTAAGAAGCAATTTGGACTTGTTCACAGCACGGTTTTCTTAGCTTTACACAAATTGTATTTATTTTTTAAAGGGGTGGTATAATGCCCTTTTAACAAGATGTAAAATAAGTATTTGATGTCCCCAGAGTGTGTATGTGAAGTTTTAGCTCAAAATACCAAATACAATTTCAACAATAATCCCATAGAGTTCAGCCAGGAAGCTGAACTTCAAAGACCACATTGCAACTACAGCACGGCCACACAGGTTTGCACTGCACAACATAAGATCAGGCCCTTCCTAACTAAGCATGCAACAAACTTCTCATCCTTGATATTCCTAGGCTGTACTTTTGTAACAATACTTCAGGAATCTCAAGACAACAGGAAGGTGAGTCCTGTATACCTCAAAAGGAAACCAAACAAAGTGACTGTGTGAGGAGGAGTGTGTTTATATGCATTTTGAGATAATGCGGGTATGATCTGCAGGTGTGGGTGATTAGTGTTCCGGTGGTTGAGAACGTTGTGATTGGGTGAGGGTTGAGCCTGGTTGATCCGTGACATATATATTATAATTACAAAACACTTGTGCTGCTATTGAGGTGGGATACGGGTAAGGTTAGGGACAGGTTTGATGGTATGGGTCAGTTTAAGGGTGTAAGGAAAGGGTCAACAGTGTAATTTAGATGTAATTACAGAAATGAATTACAGCTGTAACATGCAGGTATTTCTAAAATATGAGCACAATGTAAAAACATGATTCTACACAATAAGTGCATTTTATCAAATTATTCATTTAAATATTAGTAAATAGTTAAAGACATCTAATATAAAGTGGGACCAGCTTTCTTCTACTCTACATCCTCTCCCTCTTTTCCTTTCTCATTAAGCTGCCTTGGCTCTTGTTGTAAAGCGAGGGACACCCCGTCTGGGGCACATCAAAGACTTTCTCAGTGGCGACAGGAGCTGATGAAATACTCCATGCCTAATTTAAACTTCCAGAAGCACCACCAGAACTTGGCTCAATCTTCCCAGTAAAAGTCACTGGATGGCCTACTTCAGGAAGCAGGCTCAAATCACATGAGGCTCTGATTCTGACAAAACCGACCTTAGAGAGGGAAGAACTGCATTATGCTTGGGGTGATGATGCTGTATCCTGCACTGCAGATGCTGATCAGAGACCATAATAATTATGCGATCTGAAAAACAAACTGAGAAGGAAAGTCTGAAGATTATTAAAATCAAACACATGCACAGCATTTAGCCCTGCATCTGCTATATCACTCAAACTTAAATATAGCTTCTGTATAGGCTTTTCAACGTTTAGCCTTGATGACTTTCAACAACAAAAATTATCATTTATTTTAATTGTAAAATAAGCCTCACTCCCCTAGCCTCAAGAGGCGCTCTAGTGACAGATCCTAGAGACTGCGATTGTTAGCGTGCCTTCCTCCTATGCTGGAGACGCCAGTTCGAATCCCGGTCGGAGTAGGGTCAGGTAAGACCAATTGCATAAAGTTACTTTTAAGGAATATCACTTGAGTTCTGTTGTTCCAAATATCATTTAATTATTTAGACAAAATATTAGTTTGAAAAGATTAAATTAAGAAAAAAACACCACTTTATTTTTCTCGGAGATGCACAACGAATCACAATCTACACACGGGAAACCGGGATAGATCCAAAAGCAGTAATATTTATTCAAGGTAATCCAAAATCGTAATCATCCAGGTAAGGGTCAAAATCCAAATAAGAAACAAACCAGACAACAGGGGCCTGTTTCAATAAGGAGGTTCAACCAACTCTGAGTTAAAACTTGAACGCTAGTTACGCATGTAACTGTGGTTCTGGGAATTCTGGATGACCGCCAGAGGCAGTGTAAACACTATGGATTATCGCAGCGCCAGCCAGATAGGTCGAGAGAATATACCAACAAAGTCACGTGGCGTGACGTATGCTGAGCCCTGGAGGTTATAGGCTACAGTAGCTCAGCACTCTACCTCGGTACGCCTTTCTCGCGCATTCCGAGTGACTGAGAAGAACTCTGGCGGTCATCCAGAATTCACAGAACCACAGTTACATGCGTAACTAGCGTTCTGTTTCATTCTTACTGACCGCCAGAGGCAGTGTAAACACTATGGATGACACATACCAACATAGTCATGAGGAATGCCACCCACCTGATGAAATTAAGGCTGCTCCAGAAGAACCGCAGAACTAACGGCATGATGAGCAGCAACATTGACTTTATAAAACCGGGCAAACGTGCATGGAGAAGTCCAGGTAGCAGCAGTGCAGATATCCACCAGGGAAACTCCTCTGAAAACAGCCCATGAAGATGAGATGGCCCTAGTGGAATGGCAAGTTAGTCCCCAGGGCAGTGGTCTCCCTGCTGCCTTGTAAGCCAGTGTAATGGTCTCTACTATCCAGTTCGACAACCTCTGCTTCGACACTGGAGCACCTTTCTTCGCACCACCATAGCAGACAAATAACTGGTCCGTCTGTCTAAATTGAACAGTAGAGTTCACATAATACTTCAAGGCACGAACAGGACACAAAAGTTGGGCACTTGAATCAGACCCTGAAGAAGTCTGAAAAGACGCCAGTTCAATGTGCTGATTTATGAACTGAGGAAGAAGGACCTTCGGAAGAAAAGAAGGATTGGGTCGTAGAACCACCCCGGAGTCATCCGGTAACCAACGCAAGCACGGTTCACTAACAGACAGCGCGTGCAACTCACTGACCCGTTTCGCAGTAGCAATAGCTAACAAAAAAGAAGTCTTCAAGGACAACATTTTAACGTCAATGCCTTGCAAGGGCTCAAACTGGGGTGAACACAGGAATGCAAGCACAAGTGACAAATCCCACACAGGAAAACTAGGATTCCGAGCAGGGTTCAGACGGCGCGCGCCCTTCAGAAAACTGCAGACAAGACTGTGAGAGCCCAGCGAAGAGCCGCCAACTGGAACATGATACGCAGAAATCGCAGCAACGTATACTTTCAACGTGGAAGCTGCTTTTCCTTCCTCCAGTAAGCGTTGAAGAAAGCTTAAGATATTCGGGATGTCACATTTTGCAGGATCAAGCCCTTGTTCCTCACACCATGTAGAAAAAAGCTTCCAACGGGAAGCATAAATCTGCCGTGTGGAAGAAGCCCTGGCATTAGAGATGGTGTGAATAACAGCAGGGTCACAATGCTCCAGGGAAGGATTTAGCCCAATGGCCAGACCCAAAGCTGCAGACGTGCCGGGTCCGGGTGCCAGACACTGGCCTCCAGCTGGGAGAGGAGGTCCTTCCTGGGGGGAAGCTTCCATGGATTCCCTGTCAGAAGTCTCAGCAACAAAGGAAACCATGGTCTGGCTGGCCACCGTGGTGCCACCAGCAACACTCGGTGCTTGCGCAGGGAGATCCTGTGCAACGTCTCCCATAACAGAGGGATAGGTGGAAACGCATATAGCAGGCAGTTCGGCCATTCGTGAGACAGCGCATCCTGGCCCAGGGGGCTGGACACTTCTGTTCTTGCGAACCATAATCGGCAGTGGGTGGTCATCTCTGAAGCAAAAAGATCCACCTCTGCTCTTCCAAATCGTAGCCAGATCTCCTGCACTACAACTGGATGAAGCCTCCATTCTCCTGGGTGTACTTGATCCCTGGAAAGAGCATCCGCTGTCTGGTTGCACACTCCTGGAATATGAGCTGCCCTCAGTGAAGCGAGTCGTGGCTGACACCAAGTCAGGATCTCTTGAGTCAGCTGTAGAGACCTGCGGGATCTCGTGCCGCCCTGGTGGTTCAGATGGAACACCGTTGAGGTATTGTCGGACCGAACGAGAACATGGCGGCCTGCCAGAACCGGCATGAAGTACTTTAGGGCCAAGAACACTGCTCTTAGTTCTAGCAGGTTGATATGTTCTGTGGCCTGGATCGGTGTCCAGCGCCCGCAAATACCCCTCCGATTCCACGTTGCTCCCCATCCTGTGAGGGAAGCGTCTGTCGTGACCAACTCCCGACGAGAGGGAACAACACCCAGGGGCACTCCTGCCTTCAGAAACTCTAACTGTCTCCACCGCCTCAACGCACATATGCAACGGTGAGAAATCACAACCAGTTGATGGTGATGCCTGGTGGGATCTAGCCGCAAACTGTTGTTCCATAACTGGAGTGGCCTGAGGTGGAGTAAACCCAGGGGAATCACCACTGTAGCCGCTGTTAACATCCCTATCAGTCGTAGGACCACCTCGTACTGCAAAGACACCCCCGGGCGAAAGCGAGCCAAAAGTTGCAGAATGTTCGTCACACGTTCCTGAGACAGGGAGGCAGACATTAGACAGGAATTCAGGGTCATTCCTATGAACGTAGTGGTCCGTGATGGAATCAGACGGCTCTTTTTCTCGTTCACAGAAAACCCCAGCTTCTGCACTTGTCTCAAAAGTAGTCTGGAGTCTTGTACAGCCTGCCGCTCTGTTGGGGCACAGAGAAGCCAGTCGTCCAAATAAGGAAGAATACGCATGCCTCTCATCCAAAGAGGAGACAGAGCTGCGCTCACACACCTTGTGAAGACGCGAGGAGCAAGGGAAAGGCCGAAGGGTAGCACTTTGAACTGATAGGCTTGATTCAGGAAACTGAAACGCAGAAACTTTCTGTGATGTACAGCAATTGGGACATGAAAGTAAGCATCTTTCAGGTCGACACTTACAAACCAATCGTCTGCAGTCACAGACCGAAGAACATCGGCTGTGCGCAGCATTCGAAAAGGAAGGACCTTCAGGAACAAATTCAGAAGCCTCAAATCGAGAATTGGGCGGAAACCACCGTCCTTCTTCAGAACAAGAAAATATGTTGAATAGAACCCGTCTCTCTGAACGAGGGGATGAACTTTTTCTATGGCTCCCTTCTCTAACAGTGAACAAATTTCCAGAGAGAGAGCCACCGCGCGAACCGCGTCTCTGACAATCGTAGGAACAATTCTTGAAAATCTGGGAGGCCGACGTCGAAACTGTAGAGTATATCCCCTGCTCAGAGTCGCCAACACCCAGGGGTCTGCTGTGTTGGATCTCCAGTACTCCAGTTGATCTATTGAAAAGCGATCGACCGCCGGCCTGGCTGTCTCAGGCTTTATGTGTGCGATTTTTAGTGTTCGCGCGGGGACGCTGACGGGGTCCTCCTGGAAACTGTCGATGAGGTGGGCGAAAAACTCTCGCCTCTTCAGGAGCACGAGGTCTCTGAGGGGGCTGTGACTGAGATGTAGCATGCCGGCGGAAACGTTGCTCCGATGTGGCATAGTGCTGTCGGGTCTGAACCGCTGGCATCCTAAAGGTAGGGTTGCGCTGCACCTGTGTCAGTTGACGAGTAGCTTCAGACAGCTTTATCCTCTTTTCCAACAGTTCCGGAACATTTGGACCAAAAAGATGCCCGGGAACGAATGGAAGTTCTCTCAAGGTTTTCTTACAGTCCTCCGGCAGTCGTGCTTGGGCAAGCCACACTTGGCGGCGGGCTGCCAGAAGCGTGGCTGTAAGACTACCCAGCTCGCGGGTCACATGGCCTGTTGCCAACAGAGCAGTTTGCAGAAATTGTGAAACAGAGGGATCCGCATTCGCAGGTTCCAGCGTACTGGTGGCAGCAAGGAGTAACTGGCAGATTGTGTTTTCTGCTCGAGTAATGTAGGCAACAGACTCGTATGCCTTTTTCAGCAAGGAATCCGTACGACCGCATTGCGCACTGGGACATCGCACATTCCCTCGCAGAGCCTCATCAGGAGACACCACCAAAGCTGCCACAGGCTGCTCTATTTCTGGAGCACGACCCACCCCGATAGAATCTGCTTCAGCCATAGATGCTAGCGTTCGAGCAATCTTAGAGCGCCGTTTAGGCGGACCAGAACCAGTGAGAGCATTTGAGAATTCAGCCACAAAATTCTTACATGGTGGCATTGCAAAAGAAGTTGCTGCTGTGTTCTGTCTGAAAAACACATTTGTTTGGGCAGATTGGACAGGTGACTCATCAAGTCCTAGACGAGCAACTGCCATTCGAAGCACATCCAAAGTATCATCGGAGGAGGACTGGGCTTGTCCAGACGACTGAACTGAACCCCCACTAGACCCCTCCGCTGCTGGGTAACCAGTGAAAACAGCCTGAGGTGATGGTTGTGCAGCAACATCCATAGTATCCCCATGATCGTGAAAAAAGGAATCTGAAGCACTTGTAGAAAGCACATCAAACTCTGAACGATGAGAAAAACCAGGGAAATCAAGAGACTCTTCCCCAGCTCCCTGATTCTGAACATTCTCATCCTCCTGTGTCAGCTTCACAGGTGTAGCAGATGAGACAGGCTGAAGCGAGTGAAGCAGACGTTTCAGCTCTGCCATCTCTGAAGAAAGCACCGACACCGTCATAGAAAGTGAACTTTTCTCAACACGTGAATGTTCATCACCTCGCGATTTGACTTTCTTAGATGGGGGGGGAGCACCAGCTGCCGCCGACGCTTTGCGCTTCCGAGTGCGTGAAGGGGCTGCATCCAACTGCCCAAGTTTCACTGTCGAATTAGGGTCTAACTCGGCAAGACGGAGCTGTCGTTCCGAAATAGGCAAAAGGCTGCAGTGCATGCACGGGTCCGTGAGAGCATCTCACAGATGTTGAACACCCAAACACGACGGGCAGAAGTCATGACCGTCGTCAGGGAGAAGATGATTAGGGCACAGCTTACAAGTCAGTGGAAAACCAGTGGCGATCGAGCTGTGAGCCATAGTTACTCGTTAATAACACCTTCGGATAGCACCGTAAGGTTAAGTTGAGCGGGATGAAAAAATAATAAAAATAAATAAAACAATTACCTCGGGCAAACCGACAGGTAATACCAACAAATATCTCACGAAAAAGAAAAAATGTCTAAAATGGCCGGCGGATTGAACCGATGGACAAATAATGTAACATGGATTCGAGGAAAAAACAGTCTGAGTAACGTTAGATATGTCAACGGGAGACCGTTAACTCAGTCGCGGAAAACACAAGCCACCGGATAGCACCGAGAGGCACAGAGTGTTACCGACGAAGTAATGTTAATATGACTCACCAAGCGCTGTAAAATAAATCCAAATCCTTGAAATTGCGTAGACGCGCGCTGTCACAGCTTGTGAGGACGAATCTCGCTGCTCTTGTAAGCTGCACTTGACAGCGCGAATAATCACACAAAAACAACCTATCTCAACCAGGCGAGAAAGCGAAAGAGGTAGAGTGCTGAGCTACTGTAGCCTATAACCTCCAGGGCTCAGCATACGTCACGCCACGTGACTTTGTTGGTATATTCTCTCGACCTATCTGGCTGGCGCTGCGATAATCCATAGTGTTTACACTGCCTCTGGCGGTCAGTAAGAATGAAACAGAACTCTGAGTTGACTTACCCTGAGATGGGAAACTCTGAGTTTTCGGTTTCAGATCAGCTGAAATTAGTTAGTTCAATCAACTCTAAGGTGACTGACTCTGAGTTAAGCGCATGCACCACAACTATAAAAAGCCATCATCAATGGAGCGCAGATATTATGAGTCACCATGGCAACAGCGCCAGACACAAAGAGGAATTCTTCTGTAATTTAAAATAAAATATGATGTAATTACATTAAATAGGCTACTGCATAGACTATAGAACAATTCTGTATAAAACAACAGTGGATTTAACATACATTTTTAAAAGGTATATTTTGAATGTAACCTTCTCCCTCTACACACTTTGGTCAATTCAAGAATAATTCATGCAATTGTATATTGTTCATTTTGAAAGCATTAAAAGTGCAGTTTCTTGTCTCTCCTCATTGTATTGTTCAAGTGGTTGAGGTTGATATGGGACTTAGTAATTAATAATAAGTAGACCAATACTTTCTAAAGATAGTAATTATTACATTAATCTAATTACACTGTTGAAGATGTCATTTGTAGGTAGTAATTAATAACTATTTTAGAGTAACTTGTTATAATATCAGGTGAAACTGGAAGAACAGTTATTCAACCTAATTTTAATTTTCATGACTGCAGGCAAGAATGTGGCAGCAGCTGAAAATAAAAAATATATAAAAACATAATTCAATCAGGTAAGGCTTGAGCATATCATGAGTGTAGGCTATCTGACTTTACAAACATTTGACATATTACATAACTAAATAGCATTGTCTAGCAGTGCAGCAGCATTTTTGGCTGAGGGAATTCCTTCATCAGAGCCAGTCACTCCCGGAGATCCAAGGGCCTTCATAAAATGTAAGAGGTCTATGTGTTATTTTTTATAGGGTATTTTTTATATTTCCATTTATTTAACTTTGGGTTGGGTTTTTCGTTGGTCCCACTCCCAATAGATTCTGATATCTATTTGGACTAATATCTACAGTATCTAGAGACTAATATCTGTCTTTTGGAGCCTCATGTCCCAACAGAACCCCAGAAAGTTGTAAGTTGCCTACTCAATACACCAGAAATTATGACAAATAGTGTTATAAAGTGTACAAATGCTCATCTTCACAGGATGATGGGTATGAAGAAACAGTTTCTGCGCCACAGAGAGGCCTACAGGGTAATGTTAATATTATGTGTCTACACATCAGACAATCTACACATTCACATTTGTATGTGGTGTAGCCTATAGAATCGAAGTTTATATCTAAGTATAAAAGGACATTCTTATCCCCCAAGTGATTTTCAGTAAATGCCACAGTTTAATTCTGTAGAACTTGTTTAGAACTACATGATGAAACTCTAATGTACTGTATTTTCAGTTGCCAGTTAAGGAGTTAACGTTAAATATACTTCATCTTATTAATTTCTTTTTTAAAACAGC
Source organism: Phoxinus phoxinus (assembly GCF_949152265.1). Taxonomy (NCBI): domain Eukaryota; kingdom Metazoa; phylum Chordata; class Actinopteri; order Cypriniformes; family Leuciscidae; genus Phoxinus; species Phoxinus phoxinus. The sequence continues at coordinate 22,130,154 of NC_136890.1, read as the reverse complement.
GGAAAAAACAGCAATAAATAAATGTACAGAAAGAATGAATGAAGTGTTTAAACACCGCTTCCTCTTTAAAAAAGGGGAGGAGACCGCAATAAACTCTGGGTTTACCGAAGAAAACCTGCTCCCGACCAGGTTAGGTTCACAGAGTAAGTTGCCATGGTAACTGACTCTGAGTATAAGTTACCTCTCTTTCAGAAACGGGCTTGACTTACTCTGCTTTCTCGGGTTTGATATACCTCCCATTCTGAAACGGAAAACCCAGCGTTTCCCTCATTTCAGGGTTAACATACTCAGAGTTTTCACTTAACCTCCTTTCTGAAACAGGCCCCAGGACTCGGAAGTGGCGTGATACATAACAAGGACTAAATGGAGAATTGGCTGAGTGCAATTATTAATGACAAGGAACAGCTGAGTGCAATGAAGAACAAGGATCGTGGGGAATGTAGTTCAGAATATGACAAACACCGTGGGGAAGGAGGACATCTAGGTGAAGAACTCAAACCAGACACTGTGACACAAACGTGATTATGAGTGTGGCTTTCATGCAACAGTTCAATATTGTATATTGAATTGTAGTCGGTTACTGATTCCAAATTTACAAAAATTGTAGTTTATTGTACTTACTTCAAATTGTAGCCTACTTTCATAAATTAAAAAAATCAGCTATTTACTTTATCAGTAAAACTAGCTATACGTTCACTTGTAGTATAGGCCTATAGCAAATGAAAAACGTAGCCTAGTTGTAAACTAGTTTACTGCTGTTACTTTTTAGTATACTTTTATACACTAAAAAGTTGGCAAATTTAGTCCCAAGTTGTGTTAAAAAAGTACACTTTCAACTATTCTACTAGTGCATTGATTACTATACTTAGGCTACTACATAAAGTATACTTAAAAATATAGGCCTACTTGAACTTTTCTTAAGTATACTTATTTTTTGTAAGGGACAGGACAGGTCAGTGACAATTTAACAAGATAAAATGTCTTTACACTTGGTGTAAATGCGTTGCCCTGTCTGACTCTCTTAAACGGCAGTGTCCAAGGACTAATGGGGTGTGCAGAGAAGCTATTAGATCTGTCCTGCTGCCCTTCTGTGGATCATGAGCAAATGCGTTGTTTATTTCTATTTGTCTTCTGCTTCTCCTTTAGGGCAGTCGTGGTCTGATGCCGGTTAGTGAATCGGACTGGCAACCCGAAGATTGCAGGTTTGATTCTCAGTACCAGCAGGAAATGACTGAGGTGCCCTTGAGTAAGGTACATAACCCCCAATCGCTCCCTGGGCGCCGCAACAAAATGGCTGCCCACTGCTCTGTGTGTGTGAGTGTTCACTGTGTGCACTAATTTGGATGGGTTAAATGCAGAGGACAAACTCTCCATATGGGTTACCATATTTGGTCTTCACATGTCAATTTTACTTTTCTATAGACAAGTCAGGTTTTTGTTGAGTTTGACAAAACTAAGTGAACCGAACATGTCCCCTCCCGGTCACAGTCCATTTGTGACTTGTTTGGTACAAAATAATTCACTTGAAGCACAAAGTAAAAAGATTTGATGTTGATAATGGTGTAATATCCAGTCTAACATGTAACCATTCAGAGATAACACAGATGGGCCAACTGAATCACACATTTAGGCTGATAACTCTCACTGGTGAGTCTGTTTCCCTGTGGCGGTTGGCTGAGTCTGGTTGGCCATCATTCTATGATGTTAGCTGATGTAAGAATGCCTGTGCTGGATTAGGCCAGCCTGGAGAGCGTTTTAATGTGGATTTGGCCTCATCTGGAATGCAAAGAGCCCCCCTGATACATCAAACCATTCATCCTTTATGAGCAGAGTGAGCAGGCAGAAACCAGAGGTGAATTAAACATCACTGCTATAGGACAGCCTGGCTTAAGTTGTATTATTTTCTTTGCTGAGCAGCATGCAAGCCCAATCACTTACAATCCCTCAGTACGTGAATTCAATGGTAAATAGAAGTGTTTGGAATACCTAAATATGTATTACTTGCATTATCTCAAGCTGGTGAATACTAAATCACAAACCTCTGACTTCCCTATCTGCGGTATGAGAGAAATATATTAGACATTGATCCGCTCTTATGTTATTCATATCTCTCTGAATATGAGGCATTGGTATCAGTGACGGGGACAAATACTTGCGGATAATCTGTTCAGAAAGGAATTGTTTAGGTGAAACTTTTGATGGTGCCCATTCTTCGAACATATAAAATGATCTGTCACAGATTAAAGTTACGTTGTAATGCATCTCTTTCACAGACATTAGTGGAGCTGCTTGGGGCTTTTCTTGGTGCATAACTGGTTGAAGTTCTGTTTTTTTTTTTTTTTACTCATACCCATCTGTGAGACATGAGCATATGACACAATTAAGAATGGCTGCTTCCCTAATGTCTGCTAATGTAATCAGACTTTCAGTGGTGTAAATGTTCCTTCGACACAAACTCTGCCTTGGGAGGGTAAATAACTGCAAATTGTTATTTCAAAATAAACGGAATAGTATTTCAAGATTACATTTTGAGACGAAAATGAATAGAATTTTGCAGCTGTGCACATAATCAGTACTGTCATAAAAAGCGTTTCTCAAACTTTTATTGGCAATTGTAAAATCAATAAGATTAATTCAGAACATTTCCCTGCATTTATTGCATGTTACTGTATAGCTGAGTTTTAGAGTATTGAACTACTCTGCCACCTTCTGGTTAAAACAACAGCCTATTCAATTCACACCGCATTAAACAGTGATTCTCCCTTTTTTGGTCTAGAAAAAGTGATAGTTCACCTGAAAACAAAACATCTTTCCATCATCTACTCACCTTCATGTCATTCTATATGACTCCTTTCCCAAGGAACAAATGACATAAAAGTAGTCTATGCATCTCTTGCACTATACAAGTCATTTGAGGAACATTGTATTACAAACACACTGAAATTAAAGATCCATTCTGCCACATTAGTGATATGCAGGGACATATTTGTTTGCTTTCAGAGATAAATTCAGCATGCCCGATAGCACATAAAACCAAATCAGGAAAATCAGGGAAGTCTCCCCCACACTTTGAGAACCACTGCCCGTAAGAAAGCTTTCAGTAAGAAATTAAGTGTCAGATTAATCAAAGTATTACTTAAGGGCATTTTTCTCCATTAATGTTTAGTGCTTTGAGCAGCTAATAAAGTCACAGACTATTATCTTTATAATTCAAAGTATCCTCTTTATGCCACAGAAGTTTATGCTAATTTAAAAATACCACCGACCAAGAATTATTATTTTAATAATCTTCAAATCCTTGGTCTGTCACACATCACATTTTCTATCCCGAGTCCATTTGTTTGAGGCTGCCAAACATTTCTCACATTAAATAAAAGTTCATTTGATTGCTTCATCAATATTCTACACATGAAACTGAAATGTTCACAGTTTAAAAGGTCTAAAAATCATGTGCATTAATTAAAAGATTTACCTAAAGTTTATTTGTAATCAAGTCAATTTTGACAAAGACAAAGATCACTTTTAATGAGGACATTTATTTCCATCTAAAAGCAAATCTGCCACAATAAGGTGCTTTGTAAATGCTACATATGAAAACATGTTAGTGTGATACGTCAAACATTAGTACTGAAAATAATACCATCAGATTGATGCCATCAACAGTTTTTGGCACAGCACTAATAACTTGGAGACAATACTGTTGTCACTGATACATAATTATTAACAATTTACATAAACACAAATGCTTATTTTAATCACAAACTGCTTTATTTAGACTTTTGAATCTCCTTTATAGCCGCTTCAAGAGGATCACCAGCTGGTTTAGGAAGATCAACCTGATTAATGCGATACATTTCATAAAGTCCACACAACACGTGGTCACCTTTGCATTCTTCAGCAGGGATGGTGAAGTTCTGAAGGAGCCACTGCTCTCGCTCTAATCTGAGGGTCAAGGCAGAGGTCACTGGTCTTGTTTCAGGGGGTGTGAGCGCAGCCGCAGCGGAAACACAGGTCTGATCATGGATGCTGATGCTGTCCATCGAAGAGCACATCTCTCTAGAGTTGGTGCTGCCCCTTTGAGGACTCTTCTCCTTGGATGATTTTGTTGGACTTTCATGCTCGCATTCGTACACGGAGCTGCGATCAGGTGATCCTACATCTTTAAGTGTACAAATAGATTCGTTGTCATCCGGAGGAAGGCTGCTGCTGATCGTGACGACATCTTCCGATGCAACTCGGACGAGTCTCAAACGCTTGCCGTGTGGGCCGTGGTAAGAGTCGGTGCTCATGTCTAGAAGAATGCAGTCAGAATCTTGATCCATCTTAGAATTCCCATTCACAGCATCATGATCTACATCCGCATCATCTGAATCCCCGTCATTGTGACTAAGTCGGGTTATTTTTGACTCTGGAGAGTCAAACACCACCCCTCGAGACTCAGGACGTGAGGTTCTTTGAAGCACGCCTGTTATGCTGTTTGTGGAGGCCTGGATGTTAGAATTGTTCATCATGCAGTGCTTGACCGACTCTGGAATCACCACCTCTTTAGACTTCTTGCGGGGGCTCAGAAGGGAAGAAAAATAAGGCAAGCAGTTGCCCACTATAGGCACTAGCGAGACAGGATGCAGGGCAGACACAAAGTCCTCTAGCTCCTGGTAGGAGGAATGATCAGAGTATGGCACCACATAGACATTACGGTGGCAGGAGACCATAGGGCGACTGGTGGGCAATATAGCGATAGTAGGCTGCACTTTATTCCACGCCAGCAAGTTGGAGGCGTTGATCACAGACTGAGAGACCACGCGAATACGGCCCGCACCAGAGTCAGTGGTGAAAACGTCAGGAAGCTCCAGAATTCTCAAGGTTTGCAGACGCTCTCTGTCCACCTCCACCCATGTTTTAAACTCCATAGCCAGCTCCACCAGCAGGGACTCTTTACCCAGAGAGTAAAGACCTGATCACAGATAGCAGCCTCATTAATAAGTATTGCAATATTAAAATATCAAACAATCTCAAATGTGTGAGATGAATTCAGTCATAACATTATTTAGTCGATACATGAATATGAAAAATAATAAGAATACACTACTATTCAAAAGTTTGGGGTCGATCATTATTTTTACATATATTTTTGAAATGAGTCTCTTATGCTCACAAAGAAAAGTAATTCAATTAAGTAATTTATTCATGTGATGGAAAAAGTGAATCAGTTATCAGTCTCACAAGACCCTTCAGAAGTAATTTTAAAGGGGTCATGACATGTTTTTTTTATTTTATTATTATGTTCCCTTAGGTGCAATTATAGTATTACTATAGTTTTTTTTACAAAAAACTTTTAAAATGTAGTGATTTATGACCTTTTCCCACCCTGTTTCTCATCCTCTGATTCAAACAGTCTGTTTGGGGGGTGTTTCCCCTTTAGGAGTTCAGTGTTAACGCCCACTGATATGATTGGCTAACGTCAGTGCCTGTGCATCAATTATTAAAGGGTAACTAAACCCCTGGTCAGAGCCTGACTCCACCCACTGGCAATATTTGAAAAATGCTGGAAAAGTGGGCAGAGCCCAACGGACGAACCGAGGGCGGGGCTGAGCGGGTGATTGACAGACCCGCAGTGACTGACAGCTGCTGTCAGAATCGCTAAGATGGAGAGTGACGCAAGTAGCTTTGCAACAGAGCGGTCATTTAAAGTTGAGGACTTTTCTCACCTGAAGTGGAGGAATTGTCTGTGGACACAGAGCTAAAATCATATCAATTCGAGCCGCTAGCTCAAACTGCGGTGTCGCATCGCATTAACTCCCGCCTCGCGATCGGCATCCGACGATGCTAGCGAAGCAGCCGCGCTAGAGAGAATGGGTCCAGTATCTGAGTGGATTATTATTACTATTGACCTACGTTAAGCATATTTTGCCGCTATGTGAAAAAAAATATCCAGCAAAACGCGCCGGCGGTTGTGGAGTCCATGCAGGAAGAGCAGCGTTTGGCACACAAGTGCATGTAAACACTGGCGCCTAATTTCTAAGTCTGGTGGGAAGTTATACAGTCCAGCAGTGCTGTTGCAACCGGCAACACTACACCTATACCAGCCTAACCACTGTACTAAATACAGATAAAGCTAATGCTAAAAATCTACACTATCCTAACTGATGCAATACTATGCTACTAACTAACTATGCTTCTAACAACACTAACAACTATGCTAAATAACTACCTAGGCTACACAAAATAATCTAAATAACTATAAATGCTATGCTAACTACATGCTAAAATACGCTATCCTGATCGTTTTCAAAACTCGTAATTCCAATTTCCAGCTCCTGACTCGCTCTGGTGTTGACGGAACCAGATGCTTTTATACCAGGGGCTGCCAGGGGCGTGGTGAGCTCGCAGCGTCAGAGAGTACCCTACGTCAGAGAGTACCCCTACTTCAGGAGATTCCGTTTAACCTGAAGAGGGCAGCACTCAGACGTTTTTACACCATATATTTGAAAATTAAAACACTTTATACTCAAATGTTAAAAAAAGTACTCGAATCAATGAACAGCATTTATGAAGCTCCATTCGTACAGATCATTAACTAAAAAAAGTTGGTTTAGTGTTTAGTTACCCTTTAACGCCCCCAGCCAGAACATTTGCGGATTCGGCGCAACTGTTTATTAGCGGGTGATGCATGCGAAGCGATGGCTCTTGCAATGATAAAACCTTATTATGTTTGAGCCGGAATCAGAGGAAAATGAACCATCACCACAACAACGAAGACTGGATCAGCTCGTGTCCACATGGAAAGTGAAACTATTTTGAATTAATAAAAAAAAATTAACCCGAGACACTTGAAAACGGATTATTGTTGCATAATTATCCTATAGCTTAATTTGCTAACAGTTTAACATTATTTAACTAATCACATGTAGGCCTACTAGAAAGGCGACATATTTTCAAGATTCTCTTATACAAATCTGTTTATATTAGCCATGGTAAAAAGTAAGTTTGCGTCGTCGTTGTTGAGCCCAGAATAGTCGGCACGGACTTATCTTTGAGCAACAGTTTTCTGGCAAAGCCAAGCATCATATTGGGATTTTTTCCTCAAAACAGTCATCCTTAAATGTATAGAACAAACGCTTAAACTAACACTGCCGTGACTGGGACGTCCGCAAAAAAATAAAGTGCATCCATTTTTCCCTGACGACTGGATCTTTCAGCGTATTTAAAAAGTAGTTTAAAGTTTTAAATACATTACTCACAGTTTGCGTCGTCGATGTTGAGCCCAGAATAGTCGGCACGGACTTATCTTTGAGCAACAGTTTTCTGGCAAAGCTCAAAACAGTCATCCTTCAAATGTACAGAACAAACGCTTAAACTAACACTGTCGTGACTGAGACGTCCGCAAAAAATAAAGTGCATCCATTTTTCCCTGACGACTGGATCCTTCGCAGCGTATTCAAAGATGTTGTTTGTCCACAGCCAGGAACAGCACATCTGCGGCATCGTAATTTCCCTGTACACAGACCCACTCGCTGTCCGTCGACTGAACACTTGTGAGGCGCGCAGCGCGCGGGCGCGACAACGATACGAAATGAGCGTAGTTGCCTTGCGCTTAAAGCGTAACTGTCTTCTGCTGGAGGCGGTCATTATGCAAACGCTGGTACGTCACTTCGTACCGTGACGTCACTTCTTACCATGGATCCAGAACGAGCTGTATTTAGAGCTTGATTAAATAAATGATTCGTTTATAATGGGGAGGACGTCTTAAGCTATGAAACTTGCAGGACGTTTAAATGGTACAAAGACCTCTTATACACCAAAAGATCAAGGCAAATTTGGTTTCTCATGTCATGACCCCTTTAATATGATAATTATGTGCCCAAGAAACAATTATTATTATTATTATCAATGTTGAAATCAGGAAAACAGAATTCCTCAGGATAATTTAAAGAATAGAAAGTTACAAATTTTGATGAATAAAAAGTTGATTTATCAAATTTATTTTCATTTATTTGTACAAAAGTCTTTACTGTCACATTTGATTAATTGAATGCATCCTTGCTGAATAAAAGTATTAATTTCTTACTGACCCCATACTTTTGAACAACATAGAAGTATGTATAATGGGAGAGAGAAAGAGTCACCTAAAAATATTTGGAGGCTTTTTGTTTGGAGGCTTTTGAATGTTTTTGTTGTTTATCAGCTGGACATTTTTTTTCTCAACAATATCGTTCCTCTGTGTTGTTATGGTTGTAATTTGTTCGTAACTGTTTTGTGGAGATGTGGACTTCCCTATTCTCACAGAATTAGACCAATTATTGAAACGGTATAGTTATCATTACAGTTATAGTATTCGCTTGCTACGGTAGTCTGTGTTACACTGTGTTTGGCCGTACATCAATGACATTACTTGCCCAAGTTTAGCTTTTATTATAGAAATGAAAACCATTTAGATCAGTTGGACAAAGGTAGTGATAGAGAGTTTACTCTTAATAGCCCTAGTGTTGGAGTCGACTCCAGCACAGAAATCGCCTCTTGTTGTCAACTCTGTTGCTGTGTCTGAAATCGCTCATTCATGCGTAAGACAGCTGGAGCGGTCACAGAAACAACGTTACAGTCACAGTTTTATCCTACATGTAAATAACAGCCAATTACATTGTAATTATATACATACCTCCGTAACTTTGTGGTGTCATCGGTTAATTTGGTTTGCCATGATATCATAATTTGTGTTCATAATCATAAAACTAATCATAATTTACCTCTTTAAAATTAGGTAGTATTTGCAACGACTAGGAAAAGATGGTGACATATCATTTCAAGGTAATGTCATCTCAAAACTGGACTAATTTGGCCAGTCTCGCTAAAAGTGTGTTGTTTTAATAAAGGTAGTTTTAGGCTTTGTGTCGGAGAAAAAAAACAGCCTAGTGTGCAATAATGACGGCAATCTTGTATTCCTATATTGCCGACCCTGTTTTGACAAAGTAAGTGGAGCAAATGGAGTCGGGAATCGGAGTTACCTCCAGAATACACTGAATCGAACACCCCCAGACAACGGACGCTACACTTATAAACTTTGAGTGTCTGCTCTGCTCCACACAGCACGAGCTGCAGTGTTGCAGCACAGTGCAGAAGGAGTCAGAGTTCACTTGTCACATGACGAGAGCAAGGAGAGGTGACTGACAAGACGACGGAGGAGGATTTGGTCCAAGTCCTGTCATTGACAAATATCTTGTAAAATGTGAGGACAGTACAGCCACTCCCTATACACAGAGTATGCATTCAAAAGTGATTTCAATACCCCGCATATAAATAGTGGCAAATTATAGACCTACACACAGAGTGGGCAACACGTGGTCGTGAATTCGAAATCGTAAAGGGAGGACGGATTCAAAGGGATTCAGTGTTATCTGTAATACTGGTGTTGTCGTAAGTATATATACCGGTGTGAAAATTTCCTCACCGTGACATCCCTATTATCATTACACAGTTGGCCTTTATTTACTAACAGACTCAAATCTTTTTTGTTTTTTTGTTTTGTAGAAACACATGAAACTGTATTACACGAAATTCTTTAATGTTGAAAGTGTGAGAGTCTTACCAATAACGACGGCGTATCCAGAATGAGCCCTAATGATCTCTTTAATTTGCTGAGTGGCTCGCTGACGAGAAGGTACAGCTCGAGTGGGGTCACAGTTTGTGTTGTCCAGATACAGCACGTCAATGGTAGTGTTGTTCCTCAGACATTGCTCACGGAGCATGGATGGGGTATAACGGAAGTCACCTGAGATCAAACACATTAACTATCATTAAAATGTAATCTTCAATATGTGACAGTGAGAATCAATAACTTTCAAAAGAAAAACTATTAGAATATCGTGCATTTCCATAATATTAATTTTCACCAGTGTAGAGTCTGGTGCCAAAGTATCCCTCGAAGAGAAACATAACTGCCCCAGGACAGTGATTGGCATCTATTAGAGTAACGGTCAGCCGCTCTTTTCCAAGATCATCTAGCAACAGCATGTGAGCTTCCCCAATCTCCAAGGGACGTATCCATTTCTGTCTGACCTGTAAATCACAACAACATGACACAATTTTTCATTCCTGCCAGTTTCAGCCATTTAGAACTTATATAATATAGAAGGGCCTTACATGACATTCATGTACTGTATAAATTTATACAGAGTGAGAAAAAACTTGATATTATAGAAAACATGCTGTTTGTGAAAATGAAACAAAACAGGCTTTTATATGGTTACTGACTGTACTAAAGCTAAGCACATGCTTTACAATATTGACCCAATATTAATGTTCCGTTTAAACCTGAAGAGAAACGTTTTTAAGTCAATTTCTAAAAAAAATTATAGCACTTTTCACTATAAATGTCATTCCATATACCATCATTTACAGTTGACTTTGATAAGAGTGTTGCTATTGTTAAAATAGTATATAAATAATACTAAAATAGAACTGATATATAAATATTGTTTTCTTTTAAATGTTCCCCAGAACCCTGTGCGGTCACCTGCAGTTTGAGCTGGAGCAGTTTGGCAGTGAGGGGTGAGCAGTAGATGGGCCTGTGACTCCAGGAGGATGACAGGCCAGAGGTGTGATCCGCGTGCATGTGAGACAGAAAGAACAGTCGGACGTGATGGCACTTACGGAGCTGCCAACAGTCTACGGCTATGGGAGTGTCCGGTAGGACTTTTCCGTTCATTTTATGCTTCTGTGAGGAGCTCAGGCGTAACCTACTGCTTATTCCCAAAATAATTTGTTTTTGACAAAAGCTGTATTTCAGCTGCACTGGTTTTGTTGGCGTTTAAAAAGCGTGACTTATCTAGTAGCGCTGTCATAAATGTAAACACACACAATATTCAATATGAACTGGCAAGTGTTTGTAACGTAACAGTGTAACTGACATATTAAACACGCAGCGTTAGCAGTAAAGAAATAGCGGCATCGCATTTAAGTTTCGCTTTGCTTATGCAGGCACAAAGTCAGACAAAAAAGGATAAATGTAAGTTAACTGCATGCTTGCCAGTCTTTGATTATCCGAGTGTATTAGCAGGCCGGTTAGCCGGGCAGATGATGATGTGCTCTATTTTTGCAGATGAGCGCCATGTCGCGGTGTGTTTACCAATTCAAATGATTTCAGCGCGCTATGATATTTGCGACTGGGTTGTCCGCCAAAAAATACGTTTATTGTCCACGCCTCCATGTAGCTTGCGAGCTCATGTGACGTCACTGACTTCCGTGATGTGCAAATTTAGGGTCTTTTGCTCGACTTTAACCGAGAAATCGCTGCTTCCACCAAATATTTTTTAACTAGTGTTGACCACAGTAGATTATATTAAGTGCCATTCAAACTTCAAATACGATGCTTTAAAATGCTTCAGTTCAATTCTCATTTTGCTTTATTGATGTTTCTTTCTTTCTTTCTTTCTTTCTTTCTTTCTTTCTTTCTTTCTTTCTTTCTTTCTTTCTTTCTTTCTTTCTTTCTTTCTTTCTTTGAGAAGCAGTTTATTATGTAAAAAAATCACATAATGGCCATATATTTTTTTCACTTAATAACCACTGGGCAGTGCTGTCCCATCAATTACTTTAGCTTATTTAGTAAAATCAATGTGTTATATATGAGATATAAATTTAGATTTTTTTTTGTATATTTAGATGTTGGTCTTGTTATATTCACTTATCAAATTCAAAATATGTTTTTTTTTTAATCTTGCAAAATTGGCCTAATGCTTTATTTTATATTCAGCGCCCATTACCTCCACCAGAGGTCAGTATAACATCATGATGCGGCGCGGAGTAGCCCGACTGTTCATCTTTTTAGCACATGACATCACTATTAAAGCTTGAGGAATTCTTAAAGCAAAAAAATATATATCAGCAACACGTTGACACGTTGGTTGGTAGTTTGTGGCTCGTCATCATTATTGCGAGTTTGCATTTCGCAATTCTGACATTTTCTCGGAAATCTGTGTTTAAATCTCACATCTTTTTGTGTTCTCAGAATTGCTAGTTCATATATCAGAATATCTCGCTACTATGTTGTAAGTTATAAACTCAGAATTGAAAAAAAGGGTCAGATTTGGAGGAGTAAAAGTTGTTTACTTGTTTTTTTTTCCGTGGAAATAATCTCCTATAGGCCTACAGGAACCAGATTTGAAAGCCTGTGATACTGATAAACGATGTTGCATGGCTAAAATAATTTATGAAAATAATTTGTAATTTATTCCTTTTTATGACACATTCATACAAGCTATAGGCCTAATCATTTACCAAATACATACAGACATACACAACTATAATAATAACAGAAACAGAATAATATAATAAAAAGGCAACTAGTGGAGCACAAAAATATCATATTAATCATGTCTCATGATCATATTTCATATCACATATATGATTTTAATTTTTGTTGCTACTATCTCAAAGCTGTAGATGTTTAACACCATTCCCATTATGTCCATTAATATAACTTAAGTCATAAATTACATTGAATGTATATTTCTTTAACTTAAACTTTCATTTTCAACATAATTGAGTTGATATATATTTTTTCCACTTGAGATATTGCACAAAAATAAAAAACTGTGCCAACCAACCCTGTCTCCCCTACCCGTGCATGTGGACCCCTGCGACCTGTGTTACTTCTAATAAGAAACTTCACTTCTTCCTTGGCTTCTTTCTGCTCATGTTGCATAACAGAGGCTTATTTGGAGATCTCAATATATTGTTTAACACAGTCATTTCTAAATAAAACTATGAACTATGACTATGAACCACTTCCATTGATTTTAAACTGACATTTCCTGTTTTGGAACATATTGAGAACTGCGTGGGGTTCAGGGACAAGAAGTCCCCACCTCCTCATTCAGGCAATGCACTACCACTTATTTATACTGTGTGTGGTCTGTCTGATGCAGTGCAGTAAAAACAAAATGCTAGAATTAATTAGCCCATTGTTCCCATTTACTTAGACATATTTCATGTACAAATGATTGTAATTCCACAACTTTCAAATAATTATGAACATAATGTACTTGGGCATGGTGCATATAACATTGCTATATACAGATTAAATACATGTTCAGTTTTGATGTCAGTATAGACGTGGTATTACATCCACATGTGAGATCAAAAACCCCACAGAAAGTGTGACAAGTGAAATTTCAAAAATCATTTCTAAACAAATTCCCAAACTCTCCCATGAGCAATTGGTGCCTAAACTCACGGCCAGGACGCTCAAACAAACAGAGCAATGTTTTTTGATAGTGTCTCAGAGCCACAGTGTGTTTTTGAGGAAATCAACCTAAAATGGCTTTACTTTTAGTTGGGATAGGAGAAAGCATTTTATCATCTAAAAAACATACACTTCATCCTTAACCCTCTAAGGGACATCGTCATTTATAAATGACACTAATACAATGATAATGTTCAAAAGAAAAAAGAAAAAAAAAGTTAGGAATATCATATGACCTCCCATTCAGCCAATAAAATTAAAATCTATTTGCAATGTGATTGACATTTTTGCCAACGAGGAAGTGGAGACATCAGTATGTTAGGTCACAGGCTGCCAAGGCTCCAAAGCGAGTTCATTTTAGTCTAGAAAATTCATTTCTGTGTAGCTGCACTATTTTTAAGTACTGGCAGGCAGTATAATAGTCTTTTTTGATGTTAAGTTTTATAGAAGACCAGAAAGTATTAATGATAGTGATGGCAATGTGCACCAGAAAATAAGGTTGTGGTAAGAAAGGAAGAAGTTGAAGATCAAGGAGGATAGAAGCAGTGTGGGTGCTGGCAGAGATGAAGAATATATGCCATAGCATGTTGTGGAACAGGTCAGAATCGAGTTACGTGTGGAAAGCGTGGGCTACACTGAAAAAGAAGAGTCTTGTTGATTCTCACTTGTGCTACAATCAGTTATTTGGAATTCCAAGAAAGAAAGAAACAATTTTTTACAATTATTTTCACATTTTCACTAGTTTGTGAAATTGCATCTGAATTTCTGTCCATTTTTTGACTTTCACATGTTAGTTCCTAATGAAATATAGTACGAAATGAAATGGAAAGTTAATAAAGCTGTTTAATGTTTTTTTTTTTTTTTTAACACTAAGAGGTTTCAGACAATTTGCCAAAAATAATTGACCCTAATAGGTCAGTTAAAAATGACAGCACCCTAAAAAAAGGGTCAAATGTGTAGAAAACTAATTTTGGAAAATTATTTTATATGTTATATAAAATCTTTTTTTTCTAGCTGTGATTTTAGAATTAGTCAAACTAGTTTATTATTGTATCTGTTTTTATCTAAGTGTAAATATTCTGCTTAAAATACCCTTCTGTGTTATACAGGAGAAAGAGAAGTCAAATGGGTTTGGATGAGTGTGTGTAAATGATGTTTTTGTTTTTGGGAGGTCTATCCCAGTTCAGTAGGTTTACTCAGTAGTGTAACATACTCATTCCAATGCGTCCGTTTGTTTTGTTGAAAAAGTATAGCTAAATACTGCTAGAAAACTCAAAGGAAATACACTATTGGATTTGATCTTTTATTAACCCTGAATATTTAAATAGTGGAGATTTAGTCTTGGGTACAGACAGTTCCACTTTTGTTTTCCGGTCACAGGAAAAAGAATAAATAGGACTTCAATGCATCTTCATTTCCTCTAATAATTCTAGTTTTGTAATGACATGCGCACAATCATACACATACACACATTTGCAAAAAGGCAAGAGAACCTCAATGTAACTGTGAGTGAAATGCAATGTCAGCTGCCTGCAGTACATACTTTTGTCCTTCACAATGACAGACCAGTGCTCAGACACTCTATAATAGGACCAGAAAAACCTGTGTCCACCACCTTGTCACCGTTTCTGACCTCCTCTTCCTGTCATTGTGCACAAAGGTTCAGAATACAAGTCGAATATCCAAGAACCTTGAGTGTGTACGGTGCTCTGATATCTGTTCTGCATACATTCAGATTGAACCAGTTTACTGCCGAATAGATGTTTCCAGAACTGCACGATATACAATTGTGTGCATTATTTGAGCAAATATTTGTATAATTGAATTGTATGATGTGTACTGTCAAACTCATTTTACTTCAAAACATTCTTCAAGGCAAGATTTCCTGTGATTCCCTCTTATGAACTTTCTCTTCTCTTGAGCGATGCGATCTCATCCAATAAATGGACATTTCAGCCAAAACAGTTGGTGGTGAGCTCTGATTTACATTCAAAAGAGACAAACCGAGACTTGACAGCTTTGGCTGTCCAGCCAGCAGAAGGCATTCGAGCTCCCCAGAGGATGCTGGGAAGTCATTCAGACGTTATGTTCCAAAGCAGGGTCTGGGCGAGCAGTGGCGGCGGCGATATAGTGATTGTTATCCAGTCTCTCGCTTGGCTGGCTTTCAGGGGGAGGAGCCTCCTTGCAGCAGAGGTACTGTTTCCAGATCCTCTGGAAAGCAGAACGAAATTTGTTGATGCGGAAAGCGTAAACGATGGGGTTGACGGCAGAGTTGCCATGCGAGAGCAGAATGGCTATATAAATGAGGAACATGGGCTTCTCATACTTCGGACAGAAGAGCGTGATGCAGTTCATGATGTGGAGAGGGAGCCAGCTAACGGCGAACAGGAAAAGGACTAGCGCCAGAGACTTCGCCAGCTTCAGTTCTTTGTCGTAATACTTGTTCGGTTCAGAGTGGCTGGACACCTTCTTATTCAGCTGCTTGTGGATCATGTAGAAGATTTCAGAGTAAATGATGAGCATGAAAAGAAGAGGGGGAAGCACCCAACCAAAGAAGTTGAAGTAGACCATGTACTCCATGCTGATGACGTTCTCAAACTGGCAGGTGATGAGGTCAGGGCCGAGTGAGCGGTTGTTATGTTGCAGGTTGTGTAAATTGTTCCAGCCCAGCATGGGAGTCAAGCCGATTATGAAGGCCACCGTCCAACACATGAATACTGCAATTCTAGCTCGTTTGGGAGTGACCACTCGCTTATAACTACAAAACAAGAACACAAAACAAGTTAATTTGAATCCATATCATATGCAGTATTATAGATACTTCAAAATGTGCAGTTAAGAAAACATATTCACAATCTCTATTACAAGAAAATTGACCTGCCGTGTAACTTTAAATTAAAGGTGGGGTATGTAATTCTCTTTTTTGGCCATTTTTTCAAAATCACTTAAAATCCTATTCCTAACCCACTTACAGCCACTGAGTTAGAAGCACTGAAATAAAAATTAAGCAATTTAATCATCTGTGGAACAGGCAGGACTCGAAAAACTCCAGCCAATCATTTCCAAGACCACCTAGAATCATTGGACAGTAAGTGCGTCAATCAATCGGTCGTACCATCCCCCCCTCCCCCCATCCATGTCCATGTTCTTTGAATGGGTGGAGTCAAAGGAAAGACGGTAGGACAATTTGAGTTGTGTATTTTCAAAATCTGCCAGCCGTTTTGCAAATCACATACCCCACCTTTAAAAACAAAGTACCACCACCAGAAAAGCTAGTTTCAGTCCAACCCACACCCTCTCGTCCTTCAATACAGGTGCATGTTCTCTGAGATGCCATCTTTCATCTGAGGTTCTAGGTCTCTCTCCAATCTCATTGTCTTTTGTGTGAATGATTTCACAACAAAGGCACCTGTGATTTAATGGCAGACTTTCAAGTCTCTGCAGCTGTCTGACTAAATTCCACACAAAAGTGCTCCGAGTCAATACTCCGTTTGTTAAGATTCAGTAGATGGTTTTTGTTTGAATCATTGCTTGAATGTACTTTAACACAGACATGTTAAATGATCAATTGTTCGTTTCATCTCAATATTTTATACTCTTTTGGATGATTTCTGTTGCCTAGATCCACAGTCTTTAACTCTGTTTTCACTCATGTATACTGTAGGCCCAAGAGAAGCACTTTTGCTGTGATTAAAGTATCAGTTTTCTGATTGTACAGAAATAGATGGTCGTGTTTGGAAAGTTGTGACGCATGACTTAATACAGAATAAGAGCCATGTGCATTATTGAAGAGTGGAACAAATTTGTCAAACCATTTGTACCCATCTTCTGTAAGTAGGTATATGGGACATGTAACATTCTGCATTAGCACAGTAGACCACAGAACTTTAGTATTCTGTACTTAAGCGTATCCTTCCATTATTCTGGGAACATGCTGGAATAACATGGATGGAACTTGTGGAATTCATACAGATCGAATGCTGCTATCAGTGAGACATATCAGATAAGATGATACACTATATTGAACTTTCTCAAATTGTTATGCTGATAAGATAATATGCAATGGAAAACGAGCATTATTTTCTCTAGTGGTCTTATATTTTTGGACACCATTGTAGGTCCTCTATTTGATAACTTGTTCTCATCTATTGTGCACAATGAATGATCCTGGCAGAACCGACTGGCAGTCGCTCAGGGCAGCAACTCTATACACTTCTCAGACACACTTCACTTCTCTATAGCTCTTTCGCGACAGTTTCATGGGATTGTTTTTGCTTTCCACTTGCCCCTCTCAAAATAAACATGGGCACTTTTTCCATGTAGCCCCCATGTGCTACAGTATATTTCCCTCACAATTTTTCTACTATGAGTCTGCCCACATATCACCTCACGAAAGTGTTGAAGGGGTGGATTTCATGTTAATTATGGCATATACTGTAGTACAGGTCATGGCAATCAAGACGGCTAAATCACAAAATTAAACGTAAAGTTTAACACAGGACTCCCATGTTTGATGCCTTACATTGAGAAAAGAGCACAACTATATTCTCCACACAAAAAGCCTCTTTAAAAATGGAATGGCTTTTACATAGCAGAGTAGGTTGCATTTAACTCCTCTAGGGAGAACCCACAGGCATAGTCTGTAAATAGGATGTTGCTAGAACTTAAGCAGATAGTGTGTGCATTTTGTGCCCTAAAGAAATAATGCACTTGCACATACGGAGTCAGGTGCAGCTTTTAAACTGTTGTGATGAGTTTAATTGTGGCATGTTTCTTGAATTTTGTGCATGATGTCTCTGACACTTGACATTAAGTGATAAGCAGTAAGTAGAAAGTTAAAGGAAAAATACAAAAATAAGGAACTGTATACAAAAAAGGATCAAAATGTATGTGGCACATTTACCAAAGAATTGAATGGCCTGTTCTAAAAACAAAAATGAGAGCCTTTTCAGATCCGTTGACACAGTGCTTGCTTGCTTACTTAAAGATATGTTCTCCATGAATTGTTTCATATACAATGTATGGAAAGCAAATAGTGCACAATAAAGTGTAAGCCATGTGGAAAGGCATGAGTCACATGTCATTAGGTCAGGTGCATGAGGTTTCTTCCTTTACCCCTTGAGAACATAAACTGCATGTTGATTGAAAACAGTCTGACCAGACAGTGGGGCTAATATGATGATGATTATTATTATTATTTAACTTATTAAATGTAACCCTTTCCATAATTTGCATTTTGTATGAGAGTGTTACGGGAAAGTGTTGAAAGCAAGCCACACATTTGCTTACATCTCAGTGACAGAATAGTAGCCTAAATAATAAGCATTTACGTTATTATTTATCATATTTTTATTTGACCCCACCACCCATCCACACACACACACCATTTTTATATATTGGGTATATTACATGCAATGTGTGTCAGCATAATGTAGCCTACTCTCACAGATAGAAATCTGCAGAGCTGCTCCAGAGGGCATGAGAGAAGGATAACTTTACCTGGTTGGGATCTTGACCCTCAGGTATCGGTCGATGGCTATAGCGAGCAAAGCGAGGATCGAACTTTGGGTCAGAACCAGCACCGTGCACGCCACCAGCAGACAGCTGTAGAAGTGAGTCTTGAGTCCGATACTTATAGTTATCGCCAGTGGGATGACCAGCGCTCCTACAGCAATGTCCGCGAGCGCCAGAGAAACAATGAAGCAAAATGTAGTATCTCTCAGAGATTTATTAATTTTTACTGCCCAAACCACCATCACGTTTCCTATCACGGATGACACGGCAATCACCACCTCCATGCCCATGTAGAGGGCTTTGGCCGCGGAAAGCTCCTCGGGCATTCTTCTGCTCGACGATGAATATCCACGCGAAAATGGGTTTTCAAGTGAAAGTGATGTGTAAATTGATTTACTGTAGTCCAGAGAAAAATCCTCCCATTAAAGCGTTGCCCCTCAAAAGAGTAGCGGTATTCCACACATGCTTATTTACATTTTAAAATGGAACGCGAGAAGAACAAACCCCCAAAACCACATAAGTGACAAACAAAATCTTCTGCTAAAAATATCGACCAGTTTCGGCGTTTTTTCCTCGTTTACTACAGCGCCTCTTCATTGGATCCACCTGCGCTCGTGCGAGACATGCGCGCGCCACTTATTCATCCCACAATCAAACCAATACATTTCTCCGTGTCACCTACAACTGTCAGGCAGTTCTCTAAATGTCCAAACAATAGGAAAGTACATTAAAAGACGCACCATATTTGTCCCTGGATATGTGAAACAATATATTGTCCAGAGCGCGGGTCGTTTAGGCTACACTCCTGTGCTATGCGGTGCCCCGGAATAGCTGTCGATGGGTAGAGCTCTTTGTCTCACACATACTTAGCAATTTAATACAATTGGGAGCAAAATAAGTCCAACTAACCCGTGTGGATTCCTTTTTTTGTGAAAATCCCAAACCCAGAGGTCATTCCGTTTTCCTTTGACAGGAGAAAAAAAACCACCCCAAACACCGCGCCGTCTATGGTCCCTGCTTGAGCATATCTGAGGGACAACCAACATGCGTTTTCTACTTTCTTTCGTTTTCAGAGTTTAACTCGAGATAAAGAGTGTGGCTGACCGTGCCTCTGTTCATAGTGTAATATTAGTGTGCACTATATAGCCTAAGATATTGCACCCATGAGAGTGCAGGGAAGTAGGAGGTGACAGAGGCTGATAAGCATGCAGTGACTAATTTACACTCAAACGACGCCCCAAAGAACATATAAACATTTATTGTGAAATATATTTGCAACATTTCAACTAAACTAATAGGGTTAATAATCTACAATAAGGTTAATGTGCCTACTGAGACATAAGTTAGGCTGATAATAAAACAAAACAAAACAGTATGCTCCAGTTATCTCACAAATGAAGCCAGTCTAATTTGGTTACTCAAAAATGATGTAGCTGTCGACATGTCTTTGAAAGGTCCTTTTGATGTTTAAGTTTTAAATAGGGAAGACCAGGGCTGGTTGTCCAACTTTTTACCCCATTTAATATTTAGGTTCATTTTTGTATAAATTGTCACATTAGAACATGCCATTAAATAAAATAAAAAAATCAAATATAAATGCAAATGTAGCCTAATATTTATTTATATTAAATAAATATTATTTATATGGGCTACAGGCTTTCTTGTAGCTCAAACAGTAGAGCGTAGTCACTTGCAACGCCAAGGTGATGGGTTTGTATCCCAGGGAAAGTAAGATAAGACTGTAAATGTGTGTAAAAGACTGTAAAAGCGTCTGCCAAATGCATAAACATAAACATTTATTTGATCCACAGACATGATAATTAAAAATATATATTTATAAAATATTTATAAAAAAATAGAAATGACAAATTCTAGAGCATGTTATGTGTGTTGGTTGTGGATCAGTGACTAAGCCTCTGTCTGTGGCTGACAAAAATCTCCTGTTTTTTGAGGTGAATCATAATGAAGTCTTCCTCCATCTGTCACGTCCCGGTCAAATCCCCCCCCACACACAGGGCTTTCAGTCATGGTTTCTCCAGCTTTTGCACAGAACCAGAACACAATAGATGCAGGTGATTTTAGCAAGTATAAAAATTCAATGCATGAGAAAGCTGGCCGCAGTGCCAGTCTCATTTCCATAAGAGAAGTTTCTGGATGATTCATCAGGTGCGGTGAATCCATTCCTGCACTTCACACAGAATTACAACATGAGATTTATCCTGTTGACTCTGTGGAAAGGGACGCCACATTCCTCTAAGTGAGTCTTCCATGACTACACAGGAATAACTTTTATATAGCAGTGTTAAGTTTGCTTTATTGGCATGACAAATATTTGCACATTATTGAAACAGTGTTTCCAGCTGATATGCACACAGATAAAACAATACAAAACAAATTTAGAAAAAACAACACATTTCTTTTTTATCATTGAAAAATAAGAAATCAGTCAGTGATTCATGAAATTAACTAGGGATTCTACAATTCTCCAGTGTGCTCTAGGACATAATAATAATAGTCAGATCAATACACAGATGTGCAGTAACTAATTATTCATCCAATGAAACTAATCACATGAATATGTTGTGAGGCCCTTTTGTGTTCTATAAGAACAGGTTCAGTGTCCTGGGAGTTGAAAAAAAAACGGATGATAATGGTAAACATCTTTTTTTTTTACATAATACACAACTGTCACTAAGAATATTTAACCCCAGCAGAGCAGGATCACATAAATGGATCAAGGGATGACAAAAGAAATGAGCAATCAACAAACAAACTGTGTAGGATTCTCAGGATAATAAGGGTGTTTCTTTTGTTTCGTATACTGGATTACAATGGGAAATCTTCCAGGCTCTTATCAAAGCTGTTCAACTGTTTATTGGCATAGAGCGCAGGCCAAAGGGTAATACGCAGGGGGTTAGAGGTCAGAGAGTTAAACAAAGAGCCCAAATCATTTTGTTACATAAGGAGATGGACCTATTTCCTAAGCACAAATTACACATATCATTTCAATTAATATTTTTATATACAGAAATATATTTTTGTAAAAATATAAATAGTTATTACTGGTATAAGGATATTTGATCATTTTCAGTCACTCTGTAGGTTGTCTTTTGCATTTTCTTTTTATTCCCCTATAAGCTGCAAAGACTTTGGCAATACAAAAAAAAAAATAGATCATAAAATAGTGCTGAAAGAAAAAGATTAGGAATCTATGTTAGTAGGCTAACTCCTGCATTAATTGCTGAAATGTGGTCTGCCAAAGGCAATGACAAAAATAGACAAACACAATTTGCCTAACCAAATAACACCCAAACTGTTGTGCGTGTCAATACTGAACACATTGTCTAAACATTTACCTAAATGGTATCCAGCTCCTCTCGGTACCGTAAACTCCCCCCAGACTGACGTTAGGGTAACAATCCCAGTGCAGCGAGGACTAGACAATATGCATCTAACATGCCTTTCTGTTTATTTATTCAAATAAAGCAGAACTCTTTTACATTTTACTCGACCCGACTGCAGTCTTGGCACGAACATGTCCCTTATCCACCATGAACATCCCGAGCATTGCAAGAATCCCCACCCTATAAGGCATGAATTGAGTGATTTCCCTGAAAAGAAACGCATCTGAAAATGTGATGTGGTAAGCACTTTTGTAACCGCAAGGCCATCCCCCTGAGACTCATTTGTGTAGATTTTAATGGCTGAGCCATTTTGTGTCCAGCTCCATATCATCCATATACGCATGCCTAAAAATGCTTTGAGGATGAGTTGTAGTAATTAAGCAGACAAGAGACGTGCAGATCTTTGTGTGTTTCTCTTGCTTGCAGTACCTCCCTAAGGAACATTTGCTATGTCCACAGTTTGAGAGCAGCACTTTACCAAGATCAGTATTTGTCTATTCACCTTAATGACCCACTCAGATTGTCCACACTGCTGGGTTTTCTTTAGCAAACATCTGGGCTTTGCACTGTTGCAGTTGACATGATTAAACTCATGTCGGCTGGTTCTATTTCAGTCTCCTTAGTCAGGACACCTTTCAAGACCTATTAACACCATTTGCCTTTAAAAGCAACTATCAAGAGAGAATCATGTCATAAAGGACTGACTCTTAAAAGTCCCTACGGAGACCTGCAGTTTACAGCCAAGGATCAGATCATTTACTTACTAATTTACTAGACCCTAAAATCGTGTGATGACAGGAAAAGCCTTACTTCAAGACCTTACCTGTTTTACAAAATGCATGTTTTGGTTGTTTATAATTGTAATTTGCTTTATGGCAGTGTAGTGGTACCGCATGATGCCCCTTTTCAGACACTGTTAGGATAGTCAGTATTATTGAATACCCATTACCCTATAGTTCTGACCCTTGATTTTGATTGGCAGTGCGGCATTCCAAGATTGTCGATTGTCAAAGTTGTAAATGTAACTTAAGCACAAAATTGGAATGTTGCATAAAACATTTGTGAATGAAACAGCGTTTCCATGTGTTCAAGAGAAAAAAATTGTAACTTCCTGAGAAATTGGTGCAACATTTCTGTTATAAAAAGTGGAAGTTGCTGCAATCGGTGAGCTACTGTGGCATTTCAGAATGATCAAACCAACATTTGAGATGCTGTGCAATGAAATTGGTCTGCTGGTTAGTCCAGTTATCCAATCACATCCACTGCTGAGCCAAAGTATTTTTGTTGCACATTGAGGGATTGGTAAATGTGTTTCCATCGTCTTCTTATCGGATAAAAAAAGAATGTATCCGCCATGCCATTGAGCGCATACGGTTTTATGTGCATTTTTAAAAATGTTATTCGCATCTTGCTCATCTTATTTCATCCAGCTTTTTTTATGCAATATCCCAAAATGCACATAAAAAAGGTAGATGGAAACATAGCTAATGGCACTGTAACTTTTCACTGTTTATCCACCTTGTTTTAACGTATGGGGGGCATGGCCATTGTAACTAGCCAATTACAATCCATCTGACTTTAAAGAGCTTGAGCATTAACAGCTGCATGTGCTTAACAGCAGCTTGTGCTTAGATTAAACAGAACGATATCGTCATTGATGTGGATGCCTTAATTAATAATTATTGATACGGTTATTGCTGGTGGGACTTAAGTGGCGGGGAATTGCTTTCTGTACTTTTAGTCCAATAGGTGAAGTTGAGTCATTTACTCAACCAATTCATTCAAAAACACTGATTTCCAGGAATTAAACAAGTGACTGTTTTTATAAGTGGGTCATTAAGTCATCCACTCAACCGATTCATTCAAAATACTGATATATTCAGGAACCAAACACAACCGCTCTTGTGTGTGGCTCAGGGACATGCGGTGGTGAATTCTACTTTGACATTGTTTGGAACTACTTTCGTTAACAGAACGAAATTTGTGTCTAAAATGAAAGTTGCTCAAGATTAAATTCTTGTTTTTTGAATGGTTGTATAAAAGCAACATCATACTCTCAATTGAGTTGTTAGTCATGATTACCAGCGGCAAAATGCCTTTGAAAGCTTGCCTAAAAGCATTAACTAACGTTGAGATATGAGATATTTCCCATAACTGTGATGACATATGGCAGTGACTAAAAATAATTGTTTAATTACACATTCCAGCTTTCCGCTTTTTAAAGTGAAGCCTCTGTGAAGAGTGTGACCTCTTGACGAGCTGCCAGCTCTCCTCTCCACTGGCCTGGATAGAGGAACTGCCAGATTTTTTCTCTACGAAGAGTGAGAGCAGCTTGTCATCACATAAAGCTAGAAATATCAGCAGATGGTCCCTCAGCAAGACCACTAGCAGTTAAAAAAACAAGGTAGCTGAATTTTTATTAAGATAAAACAGCGGGGGAAAGAAAAGAAGAGTATTATGCACATGCTTTTGTAGAAAACATTTTCTTGATCGCATTTCAGAGCCTCAAAGGGTAACCATTGCTCATTTTCTACCTCCACCTCATCACACTAGATGCTGAGCACATCTTGATGTATTGTGTAAACTTCATTTATTTATTTAATTTCATTTATTTTATTTATTTTGTTTTAAAAGTTTTGTGAATTATAATTTATATTTGTTCGGATTTTCTCACCCAGTCAATTGAAATTTCAGTCAGGGCTCTGTCCTAAATGGCCAATTTTCTACTTCATTCTGTCGGATGACATAGTTTTTCGAGGCTATTACTGCACTTCATCTCTGGGATTCATAGAATTCGTGGTTGGGGGTCTATGAGTAGACCGTATTTTTCTCAGTAGCACAAAGAGACAGCAGGAAAGAGACTGAGCGATGCTGTCATCATGCAGAGCTTCGTTATCGTGTACCATTCACCAAGCAGGATTATTGCCTTGAGGCCTGTTTCTTTAATGTTGCCTCATCTACAATATTCCTTTCTCCTTGTTTTGCTCTCTTTTTCACTCTCTAACGCACATACACGCACATGGAGATGCACACTTAGTCTATTCATGAAAATCAAATATTGTATGAAGCTGTTGCGGCAGACCAAAAATTGCATATGTATGTTTTAGAATGAATGTGTTTACACGCACAATCTTACATTGATTTGTATAAGGTCATATAAACACACGGTGCTAGCAAAACCTGCTGCATATGTTTTTCTCATTATCCAGATTTAACTTGCCATGATACACTTTTATCCAAGAACGTCTATAATATCTGGCAAAAGCTAGTTAGCATCCCCATTCGTTTCAATGTCATTTGCTCCCAATTTTTTATTATAATTGTAAGCCCGCGCTCAATTGGCCCTAAGTATGGCATCCAATCAGTGGGTGAAGGTCTTTGCGTGTTACTGTCTTTCCGCGTGGTAAAGTATTTTGATTAAATGCAATACATTTTCTCATGTATTAAACTCGTTGACTGACTACATAAATGAAAAGGTTTTAATGATATCTGTGCATCATTAAATGTGAGCGAATGTTTGACCATTCCTTTTAACTCTTTATGAAATGAACATCAAAGTCAGTTAGAATAATCAAATGTAACAATTTATTATGTCAGGTAAATGCATCTGTAACAGGGCGAACAAGAAGAGAGACGTTTGGATCCATATGCAAGGCTTTATTCCAAAACATGGTCATAATACAGGCAAGCAGGTCAATAAACAGCAAACAAGTATGGCAGAGGCATGAGACGGAGTAATCCTTAGGGCAAATGTGGGTAGACGATCGGCGAACAATATCCAACAGGGGCAAGATAAAGAGAGATAATCCAGGTAAACCGCAATAATCCAAACAAGGTGCAAACAAAGTCCAAAGGGCTAGGCTAAGGGAGAATCCCCGGGCAAGAATCAGAACACAGGAAAGGACAAGGCAAGGCAAGACTAAGATCACTGGCTGAGCTCTGTAGAGACGCTAACTAGGGGAGTGCTAAACGCAATACAATACTCGGCCTCAGGGAGAGAAAGTCCAAGGCTTATAAAGAGTGTGAGATAGTTCTCAGGAGCGAGCGTGATTAGTGGAATCAGCTGTGTGTTGTCAATGCAATGAATGATGGAGTGGGTGGCCTCTGGTGGTGACCAACCGGAAGTGCATGGACCAGATTCGTGACATAGCCCCCCCAGGGCTACTAAAGCCTAAAGAGAGCTCGGGTAAGGTTTCTGGGGTCGTGGCTGGACTAGTGGGGTATAAAACAGATTCACAGATTGAAACGGGACAAACACATGGTTCAACAAACACAATGCTTAAATCAGGACCGACAGATAGTTTCAATTCAGACTCAACAACAGCACTTGGACAGACAGACAACTCAAGTTTAGATTCTTTGATGGAATCAGGCAGGACAGATAGTTCAAAATCAGCCACCTTGGCTAGTTCAGAACACAATGATAGTTCAGCATTGATTGGAACTGGACAGGAAGACAGCTTAAGACCGGACTCATGGACAGTGACTGGATCGGCAGACGTGACTTGAAGGAGCTCAGGCTCGGCAGACGTGACGTGAAGGAGCTTAGGCTCGGCAGACGTGGCGTAAAGGAGCTCAGCCTCGGCAGACGTGACGGTGAAGGAGCTCAGGCTTGGCAGACGTGACGTGAAGCAGATCAGGCTCGGTAGACGTGATGTAAAGGAGCTCAGGCTCGGCAGACGTGACGTGAAGGAAATCAGGTTCGGCAGACGTGACGTGAAGGAGCTCAGGCTCGGCAGACGTGACGTGAAGGAGCTCAGGCTCGGCAGACGTGACGTGAAGGAGCTCAGGCTCGGCAGACGTGACGTGAAGGAGCTCAGGCTCGGCAGACGTGACGTGAAGGAGCTCAGGCTCGGCAGACGTGACGTGAAGGAGCTCAGGCTCGGCAGACATGACGTGAAGGAGCTCAGGCTCGGCAGACGTGACGTGAAGGAGCTCAGGCTCGGCAGACGTGACGTGAAGGAGCTCAGGCTCGGCAGACGTTACGTGAAGGAGCTCAGGCTCGGCAGACGTGACGTGAAGGAGCTTAGGCTCGGCAGACGTGGCGTAAAGGAGCTCAGCCTCGGCAGACGTGACGGTGAAGGAGCTCAGGCTTGGCAGACGTGACGTGAAGAGACTCAAGCTTGGTAAGCCTGATGTGAAGAGACTCAGGTCTGGCGTGAAGAAACTCAGGCATGACGTGAAGAGACTCAGGCTTTGCAGGCATGACGTGAAAAGACTCAGGCTTGACTCTGGATCCGTAACAGGGCAAGACGAGGATTTACAGACAGCCTCCATAGCCGTGACAAGGGCAGGACGAGGATTCATAAACGGTTATCACTAAAACCTCCAAAGGTTCTGCAGCAGACGCCGCCACCTCTGAAGGTTCTACAGTGGTAGCTTTAAGAATCAGGTAAAGTTCATTAACAGGACAGGTACAGTGCTCATCTACGGTTCCTTTGACCGTGACATGACAGGCTGAGAGGACATTGCTGGGCACTACCACCAAAGAAGGGGCTTCGAGAGGTTCTGCAGCACGTGCCGCCACCTCTGGAGAAACTGCAGGTTTCCCAAGGTTTTCCCGCTGCCTGCCGGATCCAGGCCGTATCCAGATCTGACGAAGGACCTTCGCCTGGACCCGATGACAACGCAGTGCTGAAGTGCCAACTAGCCTCTCCCCTGTGAAGGATCCCTTTACCACTCTACAGATAAAGCGTTGTCGGGATAATTTCGGTTTCGCGTATCTACCCCGAAGTGATACAATTCTGAACATATATTCAAATGCGCATAACTATAGAATTTATTCTTAATGCGCACGTGAGCGCCATCAGTGTTTCTCACAGGTTTGCGTTTAAAGTCTGTGTAGAGAGAACGATGTCGTCTTAGCGGCCTCTAATTTAATAACTAATGATCCTTGCGACGGAAGTGAATCAATCCAAACTAACTTTATCTGGAAAATATCTTTATTCAAGAACCGCTATAAAGCCAAAACAATCTCTGTTACCTTAAATGATCCGGTTATTACTGTAAAGCCGCTTTGAAACAATCTACATTGTTAAAAGCGCTATATGAATGAAGATGACTTGACTTAACTTGACTTGACTTAAACATGTATAATACTCGATGATAATCATTCACATTAAATCATATATTTTGTGTAAATTTCAGGTGATCTTAGCATGAGAGAGAGAGGGTGGGGGATGAGGGAAAGAAATGTAGATTAGGATGACTCGGAGGTGAGACTTTCGTTTCGATAGTGCACGAGGGTGAGTTCAAATGGTAATTTCCAGCAAGGTCCTTTGTCTTCTCGAGGAGTGGTCGTTCCTCAACCAGTTGTTACAGTTTTTCCTGTCTTACATAATCATCAGCATTTTTGTGTGTGATTGAACACTCCGCAGAAGTGATTGGTATCAGGTGTACTTAATCTCTCTGAGACAGACACTCTTTAAATGAAGCACCGTTTGTTCAGAGGAATGAGAGGCAGCATGTCGCAAAGTGATTCATTAGTCATTGTAACACATAAAGGCGTGCCTCCTCTTTGCTGTCATACCGTTCATTTTATTAGCAATCAAATCTGATCAGACGTAACAGAATGGGAGCAACCTAACAAATGTCTCCTGGCTGTTTAAGAAATGTG
This sequence comes from Phoxinus phoxinus, assembly GCF_949152265.1. Classification (NCBI taxonomy): domain Eukaryota; kingdom Metazoa; phylum Chordata; class Actinopteri; order Cypriniformes; family Leuciscidae; genus Phoxinus; species Phoxinus phoxinus. The sequence goes on along the minus strand of NC_136890.1, from coordinate 22,101,383 downwards.
TTAGCAGAAGAAGAATGGCTGAGATTATGAACAATGCCAGGTGCAGAACATTGCCCTTCTGCTTCAGTTCCTGGCTTCAAGTGGAGTTGTGTGTTTCCAAAGAAGCAGATGAGTAGTAATGCACTTCTGTGAGAGAAGTGGATCCTGCAGGACATTCAAGCAGAGAGGGGGTTCTTATTAGAAAGAAAGAGAGAGAGCGAGAGAGTATGGAAGATATAGAGAGATGATGGAGTTAGATAGCAGAAAGAGTAACAGAGAAGTAGGAAGCTAGTTTAAAAAGAAGATAAAAATGAAAGTTAAAGGGCTACAAGGTGTCTGGTAGATTACAGGATTTAAGTTGGATTTCCTGTTTCTTTTGAGTTTGAAAGCATATTGAGGAGGATTTCTGTTGACAACTAAATCATGAGAACAACACCCACACATATACTGGTGTCCTTGTTTTATGGGGACTTATAGAAAATGATTTGTATACTGTACAAACTATATTATATGCCCTAACCCTACTCCTAAATCTACCCATCACAGAAAACCTTCAGAATTTTCTCATTTTCAAAAAACTTAAGCTGTTTTTGCCAAGCTGACCAAAAAAAATGTCCCGTCAAGGTTACTGGTTTTACTACGGGGACATTTGGTAGCCATAAAGGGAATACCACACGCACACACACACATACACACACACATTTTAAATATTTATTTAAGTCCACTTAAAAGAAATAATTTACAGGGACATAAATACTATGGATGCAGTCAAATGCATTTGCATAATCATGGACCAGTGGCATAAAGCAGATCTTCACAATATTTAGCGTCACTCAGTTGTTATGAATTCAAGTAGCACCGTCTCCGCCAGATACTGTATGACGGCTGCCTATAATAGCAGACAGAGCACAGTACTTTGCTAGCCTTTTAGCCATCTTTTTGGGCATCCCAAGTTGTCTTACAACCAGCCTGTGTGTGTGTCCTAAGCTGCCAAATATGAACACAAGTAGTCGGCTCTGATAACCTAATTCTGAGATGATGTTTAGGAGTGGTTGATATTTAATAATCTTAGTCATAAAGGCTTCCTCCATACTAGAGTCAAAGGCACATGCAACCTCTAAAACGAACACCTCACTGCTCTCCTCATTAATCACAACAACATCCGGTGTATTAGCAAACACATGAGAAAAGGTTTCAGAGTTATTACAATTCTGAAACATGGATGATTTTACACAAGAATGTTTGTAAATTTTTACTGAAGATGAGAAATAGCTTGATATGTCCTTCACTATAAGATCCACTATTCTGTCATGGCGTGCAATGTGCATTCCTTTATAGGCATGGCAGCCATTCAAGATATGTGGCAGAGTTTCAGTGATCTGTTCTGTAGTGTGATGCAGACAATGAGAAACCTGAGTCGTGGGAAACCAGATAGAAAGGTTGAGTCTGGTTGGAAGAACTTGTGGTCTGGCTTTTACTATAAAATGTCCTCACTGAGTGCAGTATTCTTAAGAAAAGAGTGAGAAACAAACACACACACGCACACACACACACACACACACACGCCATGACACGCATGATTTATATATAAATCATGATTTGAAAATGTTTTTTTGAAGCTTTGAATGTTAAGCTTTTTTAATAGACTTCACATTGTTACAAATTTGTGACAGAATCTTAAATATTTTATATGCAATTTGCGTCATAAGGTTTTTTTTTCTTTTCTTTTTTTTTCTTCTGGATTTTTAAAATTTGAAAACGTTTTGATTACTTCCAGGTTTAAATCAGATTTTGAATCTTCAATACGTTTTCAGACTTTATGACCCCAGAACCCAATGTATGCGTTCAAAGGAGTTAGAAGACAAAGCATTACAACCAGAGCATTTTATACAATTTTCACGCTCATACTGAATCATTCTCTCTGCTTTTTGCATGCACTTGCAGATATTAAAATTCCTTTTCCCCCCTCTATTTTGAAAAAATACACTTATAAATAAATAAATACATATGTCAGATGAATTTAGCTGAGGATTGTGTGGGGAATATCATTAGGAAGATTAGGAAAGTTGATTGCGGTTTTCTGTTTGGACAAAAATGTATTATTAATGTGATCAGAGGACCCTACAATTGAGAAGAGAAGATAAGAAAGACTGAAAGAAGAAATGGTGGTTTATCAGCATTTGCAGGTATTCAGTGACAGTGAGTGACACACACTAACACTATAACCCTCCCCAATTGCACTATACACTGCGTAATTCTGTGATGCATCAGGTGTATACAATAGCTGAGATAAACCATCTGATCCTCACAAAAGTTGAGATTATATATAATTCCTATATAGGAAAACAACATATGAAAATAAAAATGGCCTTAGGAGAGGAGAAATAGTGCACTAAAGAAAATTGTCTGAATAAAAATGCCTTTGTAGAGCCCATTTCAGATTTGATTAAAGCTTGTGTCCTTTTAAAGAGAAATAAATGTATCTCTCTGGCTCTCACCCCTTTTAGCGATCTACGTTTGCTGAAGGCCACTAAGAAAAGCAGAGCTTCCAGCCTGTTACCACCTGCTATTTTCATGAATACACTTTCACTTACTTCATTTAGCGGTCTAATTGATAACATGCATGTGAGAATTGACAGGGTAAACAGAGAGAATAGCTTGCATCCTGGATGACCTCTGCTGCCCTTTTACCACAAACTATTGATTTGTGTGTTTTTTTTTTGTGTGTGGTTGCACATCTTTGTTTGTTTTAACACCTGGGGGCAGGATGTTGCATTATATTTGCAAATTAGAGATATTTACACCTCCCTTCCCCTTCAAGCTTTGCTGTAGCTTTTGCTGGAAATGGCAGTATTATGTAGAATAGATCTGAGAGATCTGAAAGGATAAGCTGCACTCTCGAATGGATTGGAGAGGAAGAGAGAGAGAGGTGATCCCCCTTTTGGCCACCCCGCTCACAATTGCTGTTTTTTTTATCTTGACCAGAATTGAGTTTATTTAGAACTGTCTTTTTATGACCACATGGTTAAATGTGGAGATGATTAAAGCAGTGTAAAAAAAACAAAACAAAAAACAACAACAACAAAAAATGTATTTGTTATATATGCATTACATTTATGAAAACCATCCTCAAATGTCAAGTCACCTTTATTTATATAGCGCTTTATACAATACAGATTGTTTCAAATCTGCTTTACAGTGATAACAGGAACATTATTTAATGAAGCAATGATGTCATTGTTCAGCTAAAGTCAAGTTGTAAAGATCACCAATTATTAAATGAGTTAATTTCAACTATAAAGCAGTTCTGCTTTAATGTATTGCTGTAAGCTCACAATATGGAACTAAATTAAATGTAATATATATATATATATATATATATTTATTTATTTATGCTGCAGCTTTGATCATATTCACATTGTTGCACGGGGAATCAAAAGAGAACATATTTTTCCTTTGTAATGAGTTTCATTTAAGTATGATTGTTGCTATTCATTTATTTTGACAACTAATTGAATGTTAGACATTCAGTGTTTCATTTTTCAGTTGCAAGTTTTTGGAACAGATCTTATAGGATTAAGAAAAAAAAAGGTTTAATTCACCCAGTATTAACTGTTCCACCACTTCCTCAATTAAAAAGTTGTGTTGTAGTCAGTAAAACAGTCCAGTATTTTATAGTCAAACTCATTTTTTTAAATGTTTGAATAATAAAGATTTCTGTGCCACCCCAGACTGGCTGCTGGCCACCCTAATGAAAAGATCCTGTCACCACCACTGGTGTGTGGATTAAATGTTTACTTGTTTTTTTGCTTGTGGCTGTGGGTGAATTGAACTAAAATATGCAGTGGCACCTCCATGGCTCTGGGAAATACACATTTGAACTGTTATCGTTTAAGAAATCGTGCTTGGAACATGAAATGAATTATGTATTTGTTTAAGATTGCCTTGTGCTGCTCACGATACACTTGAAGATTACATTTAAATAAATAAGGTGATGTTTGCGTTACGGCGTGTTCAATTTTGTGGTTTACAGATTGCTTCCTGACCCACTGTTTGATTACAGCGTTTTCTCTCTGAGGAAAGAGCGAGAGAGTTAGGATTTGAATAAGCTCTGCGGGCTTGATAATATCAAACTAACCTCTTATTTTCTGCCAAAACATCCTCATAATAGCCTAAATTAGTCAAAGCGATAAGATTCCAAGCTGTAGATATTGTGAGCCTAATGCCAGAGGGAAAATGCGCAGCGAGGAGTTCTCTTTGTGCAGAATGTGGTTCTTGGGGTTCTTAGGGATTCTTGGATCTCATCACATCATCAATTGTCTGTATGCATCTGAATGCAGTCAATATATACGTCAAACTCTTTGACCCCCGAAATGATTAATTGTCATCCCAATGCATGAAGGATACAGACGTCATACACCGAGCCTGAAGTGTACACTTAGTCTGTTTCCGTGGCAACTCTTTGCACGACTGACCTCACATGATTCCTATAAATGACTCTTCCTCACCAGTGGGGAATAAATGGGAACTGAGCCCGGGATGATGATTGCACTATGATCGATGTCATTTACCTGTCAGCCCTGCTGTTCTCTGCTGCACCTACCGCAATCTGTGAATGGACAATACCACACACTTCCAAGGTGCTGTAATAAGCATCGTCTATAGAAATCCGTGGTCATGACATCAAATTGAAAGTTGCCAGCCACAAAAGGTTAATACTACGGAGCCCCAAAAGGCACCTTTGCAAAAATAAAAAATATACTGACTTTTGTTTGTGCAAGAGATACTTTTTGTGTGTTCACAAGAAACCTTTCACATGCGCACAGAAATGTTTTCCATTACAATTTCCGGTTTATGTACTATGTATGTAACATTATTATATGTTTTCTTTGTGCATCACTGCCATCTTACAGTGAAGAAAAGGAGAGCATGGATGCATGAATTAATAGAGAGCTATTTGCTCAAATGAGATGGCTTTTGTTAGGGCAGTAACTCTAATATCAAGGCATCATGTCCACTTTAACGCATCATCTGTGGTGGCTGAAAGGTCAGGAGCAAGGTCAAGAGATGCATTTAAAAAAGAAAAAGTTGAACAATTTTTAACTTGTGCGCAGTGTTTTTAGAACAATATGTCATGTGCGCGATTCTGCAAAAGACATACAACGGTCAAACACGTGATGAAAAATGATGGAAAAGCAGTGCAGTGGAATGTGTTCTGTGTGAATGACCCATTATTCTGCACATAGTAAGATGGCAGTAGTGTAGGCCTACCTACTAATTCATATATTCAATATTTGAAAGAAAATGTAATAAAATTACTCATGCAGCATTTTCACCTTATACTGTAATTTACTTCTAAATCAGTAATTCTCAGGAGTCATGGGTGTTTCAATATTTACTAGTGTGGCATCATATTTCAAAGACAATCAAATGGGTGTGTGATACAGTATATGAAAAATAAATATTTTTTGATAACTCCCAGAGATGCTTTTAGATGCGGAAAGGTTGTATAGGAAAGTTTCGTAATGTTCTTAATTTCTAAGGTTAACCATAACCTTGTTTTATTTTATAAACAACTTAACGCTATTTTAAAAACCTATTAGACATTCCCGACAGAACCTCTAGCATCTCTATATATAGCTCGCCTAACCACAAATGACAGCTTCTTATAAACAAAATCTGCTGATTTTCCTGAAACGGCTGCCTTCAGTCCTGAAGAATCAGCTTTGTGTTTAGACATTTGGGCATAGTCAGCAGAGAAACATTTGGGAGAGTTGTTATTGTTCAAATGTGTGATTTTCTTATACATTATTAACCATTTTAAAATATGAAAACTCAAGCAGCATTTTAATTCAAGCAACAACCATCCCTTCTATCTCTATATCAACTGATCCAATCCTAATATTTTATTTTTCCTAGTTTTCCATATTGCTTTCTTTGCTGATGCTGACAAATAGTTTAATAAACTATTTTTTTCGTTCTTGGAAGTTATATTTCGGGTCCAATGGGACATTTTGACACACACAGAATATAAAGCTTTTTACTAATGTCCCAAAAACTCCCCAATTCGGGTGTTTTAGTGGTGATTCGGCTGTTTTCCACTCTTTGGCATCTCTGAGATTCTCTACTTTGGTACATCCAGCTCTAAGTTTTCTCAAACTTCCTGAAGACAAACATTTCTTCAAAAATAATGCATTGTGAAACAATGAGGTTCCCTCATAATCCATTCTTGTGGTTGTTCAATTCCTCTGCTTACAGAAAAAATCATGTGCACGCTCGTAGCATGGGGCGATAGAATTGTTGAATTGTTCAAGTCCAGTTCATTTTTTCTGATTAAAAACATTTGCTTATCATATCTAAGACTTGATGTCCTTCTCAGCAAAGACAACAAAAACATTGCTCCACTCTGTCTCCTCTGCATATAACTGTACTGCTTGTAATCAAAATGTATTGATCCGACTTCTGATGTCTACAAGGCTTTTGTCATCCTTCTGGAGTTGGCAAATACAAAGCAGGCACAGGAATCTAGGGCTGGCCTGACCAAAAGAACTCCACCAACTTTCTTTGGATATCTTATATTGGATATTATGGATTTATCAGTCCATTAGGTGGCTCTAGAACATTTAGCCTGTGCTATAGAGGCAGCCAAATTATTTATGATCAAGACTATACCCCTGTAGATTCATATATAAATGAAATATTTCCTAATTTTAGCTTTGTTTGGTTTTATTTATGTAAATGAGGCTTTGATGTTGTCATGTTGTTTGTACATTGCATTGATGTCACTGTTGTGGTTTCAGAGGAAGTGTTATAGGCGCAGGGCTTTTAAAATGTGGTAACAGCATCTGGGAAAACAGACCAGATGCTTTTTTCACATATGGGCAATGTGTTTTCAATATTACTCCTCACACACACTATCCCTTTCAACACTGTCTTTATGGCCTGGTTGCGCTCAGCTCATTTCATGAACCAGAAGACAAATTGATCCTCCTGAGGTGTCGTCGTCAATACAATGGTCTGTTGAGCCACAGAATTGGACAGTGCGTCTGAACTGAGGCTGGCATGCCACTCATTCCATTGTCTTGTCTGATACTTCATTTCACATGCCATTTGTTGTTGTTATCCATCAGGCAACTGTGAGAAGACTTCAAATCCAAGTTTAGCCATCAAGGTTTTACACAGAGCTGATGTCTTTTATCCATTTAATACCAACAAATACCAACGCTTTCTGTACAGTAAATCTGACTCTATATAGATTGTTTCTTTTTTTTTTGTAGATTGAAGAATTAGATGTAAATGTTATCCATGTTTGTTGTGTGGAAATGGGGAACATAAATTCTTGGTGTCACATACTGTAGGTTTTTCAGATCAATCAGCCTAATTGTTTTCTGGGTTCTTTGAAGTGCCTTTTCAGACTCCTGAATAACTAGAGAGTAAAATGTTTCTGTGGAACAAAGTGTTCTTTTAGGCTGTTAAACTCTTTTTGGTTTGTACTTTGCAAGATATATTGGGCACTGTTCTTTGAGGGCTTTGAGTAAGCCTGCAGGGAGACGCATGCCAGCTCAAGTATTACTTGAATAGCTCCACTCTGCTTATTGACTTTTTGTGCATTTTATTTGTTTGGCAAAAATGTGGATAAAGAACATAGAGTTCAAACTGTTTTAAGTTTAAGTTGTAAACATACAGGCAAGTAAGCTGAATTTATGAATATTTTACCCTGTGGTGTTCAACGGGCAAAAGCTGAGAGATATTAATTACATAACCTTTTAAGTTGAGTTAAGAAATATTTTTTTCTTTGAAAGAAATTAATACGTTTATTAATATATTAAAATATATTAAAATAGAAATGCTTATTTTAAATTGTAATAATTTTTCACAATATTACTGTTTGGTTACACTTTATTTTGATGGTCTGTTTTTAACTTTCTGTTGAGAGTTAGTAGACATATAGGTGCAATGTTACTTATAGACAATAGATGTATGCGATGAATTGTACTAAAATTAATTACATTCAAGCAAAATTAGCTCTTGTAGTTGTTCAAAAGTAGTGACCCGATTAGAAAGACACCACTTTTCGAAAAGTGTGCGATGAAATGTATGTAAAATTTTACCTGAGAGAGAGAGAGAAAGAGAGAGAGAGAGAAAGAAAAGAGGAGGTAAAGAGATAGAGCCCCAAGAAAGAGACCCAGAGAGTAAAAAAGAGACAGAGCAACAGTTTCCATCTTCTTTTATCCTTTCCCTGACCATGTGACTAAAACCCAAATGTGAAACATTCAAACTGACCAAACAGATGATTACAACTTCCCCCATTGTTCTAAAGGTGTGACCATTCAAAGTACACACATCTTGGCCTACAGGTCTTGATCACTATCAGCACCTTGGTGCCTTTAGGGACTCCAAGTGGTCATTGGGTAAAGAGCGGGTGGAAAACAGTAAAGCAAATGTCTTGGTTTATTTTCAATCCTACAAAGCGACAATCAAAATAAAATGCAAATACTATCATCTTTCATGGCTATTTTAAATGGAGAAGTGCCTGAAAATTAGTTTTTTATGCATTCGCTAAATAGGTACTTGACTGGATAGTTTCCGCCACAGATCTATTTTCAGTTTTCTCCTTAATTTGGTCTCGCTCACTCGAGTCCAGTGGCCACTGGTGCTTATCTAGAGTTGCCCCGTTGCATTGTGGGACTGAGTGTAATCTTCTATTATCGGGAGGCACAGCTGGTAATTCAGGTATAGTGCAGAAACAGATAATTTCACAGTGTGTTCTCATTTGGAATAGATTTAGCAGCAAATAGGTTGACTCAGCAAGAGAGATTTTCTACCTCAATCAGCTCAAACACTAAAAGGCTCATTTTGATGTATTTTCATTCTCTTCTACCTCTCGTTCTATTTGCCTTCTCACGTATACCCTTTCATCAGTATTTTCATGAATATTTCATATATTGTCATAATTGGTGTGATTGATGAATGCACTGTAGTGTTGTATTCATATCTTTCTCTTTTTGTCATAATTAGTGGGATTTACGTTATGATGTTTTATGAACAAAGTTCGGGAGGAGAATGTTTCTAAGGTAATCAACATAATTAGCACGAGAAGAGATGTAGCCGACCTCCCTCTATCCCAGCATCCCTTCACCACCCCAACTCCTCACTCTTAAATAGTTCCTATCCCAACCGGGGACGGGGGAAAACTCGGGCCCAATTCCAAGCTTGGACCCTTCCGCTCGGACAGCATGCCAAATATGAATACTTTTACTATATCGATTACATGTAAGGGTAAACTTGTGAACTGTAGTGTTGCATTCATGTAAAAAAAAAAAAAAATGCAGATAACATTTTAACAAGAATAATGTGTAAATAATAAGAATGATTAATAATTCCCCTTACTTTATGGGACTTGGTGTATTTTTAGCTATTCAGCAGTATCAGAATTATTATTTTAGTCTGATTTAGAGTCACCCAGATGGCCCATGGAGTTTGCATAATCACACTATAATCCTGCTGCCAGTGAGACATCTGACGTTTTTTTTCTAAGTTTTTTTTTTTTTAAATCTTCAGACTATAAAAGGTCCTAAAACAGATTTCCCTGAAATATATCTCCTGAGAAATCACAGCTGTCTCTGTAAACAGCAAGAAATCTTCTGACAGTTTAGATAAATTGCTATACAGCACCTTTAAACCTGCATTGATTTTCATATTAAAATAACATATGATCCATCTGAGCAAGTCTGCATGTTCTGTAATTTGTGCCCTCATGAGTCTACAGAAAACTGTGCATTTGCTGATGAAATATGTGAATTAGTTTTTGCGAAAATGCTTTCACACGCCCAGCTACATTGAACTAATTCTTCTAATTAAACGGTGTCTGCCTACACTGAATGCAAATAGCCAAATTGTTGGCAGAGTCTATTTTCAGGAACTCCATCTGCAATACTCAGCTTTTTCAATACAAATAGCCTACTTCTGTTTACACTTTGTCTGAATAGCATCTACTGCTGCTTGTTGTGTAACCAAGATGCTAATTGTTGCTATTTATATTCAGTGCAAAAAATATCCACCACTATTTACATTCAGTGCTAACACATTTTTTTTAGAAGTATAGATTATAAGTCCATTCTCCAAAATGACTCAGATGTCCCACACACAATCAATCAGCACAACTAATGTGAAAATTCCATGTGGACCAATTTTTTTTCTTTTTCTTTCTCTGCTTTTCTGCATTTCTGCAGCTTTTGTTCTACTCTAGCTGATACTCGAAACGTGGCAATATGTGCTGCAAATATTGTTGCCTATTATGATGAATTGCTTTGCTTATGTTCCTCACTGGAACATAGAAATTGTAAGTCTGCCACTTATTCATCTTATAAGTTTGAGTTATTCATCTGGGCCACCGTTTACAATATCTACTGATAATTAATACAAATGTATGCCATGTTGCTGTGGGGAGAAAGGAAAGCCTTGAAGCATTATTGGAATCCAGTCAGTGTCAAGGATTTGACAGCACAGCTCTCACCCTACTTTGACAGGACTAGGCCTACACTGCAGGGCTACTTCCTTCCTGTCTGTCCAATTACATGTCAGCATAGACGCAGAGCAGTGATCCCAGTACTTCAAAATGCTCAGGAAACCCAGGGTGAAGGAAATGTGTAAACTACTTCACACACCGCTGGGAAGCTAAGTCGGCCTGAGTGAAACGGTTTGATAGACAGAGTAAAAATGACGCTGTGTTTTTATGCATTATAGAATGGTAAAGTGCCTTGCCCAGGAGACGGATTGTAAAGGAACGTAAAACAGCAATGGGAAGGTAAATGCCAAGGTCGAGGTCTTCATTCAATCCTTTGGGATAACGACTTATTCAGGGTTGTGCAATATTGCAAAGCAAGGGCAGAGAACTGCACACTTGCCTTCATGAATACCAAGTATATTAGAAGCACTTTTCATTATATCTCAAGGAGTACAAGGAGTCTTTTTTCACATACAGTATATCAATTATGAATGCATTTATAAGGTACAGTAATATAATGTTCCGCTTTTGATTTCAGATTGTTTTATATGAAGCGGATTACTAATTCATTAATTAATTCACAAAATCATTAATAACTAGATTCATTTAGCGGAAGCCAAATTTGGCCAAATTTAAGTAGATTCTCCTTCTGTTTGAACTAATATTTGTTCAAACAGCAGCAAGAACTCTGGAATTCTGCTTCCATACCCACTGACCTTTCCATGCCCTTGGCTATCTGAAAATTATAAATCAGTATTCAGGTTTTGTCTGAGACTCGAGCCTGGTCTTGAGACGGGCCGAGCTATCTGTGATGCTGATATGAAGCGGATATGTTCACAGCACCAACGATGCCGAAACCATATCTCCACAGATCTGACGTATGAAATGTTGTGACCAGGCTGATGTGAATCAGACCGAAACAACTCCTTTTGATTAAACGGAGGTCTACAAACATTTCGCAAAAGTTGTGAGCTGTCGATGCTGTGTGTGTGTGTTCAGTAGGTGAATGTTTAATCAGAGTAAATGTGATGAACTTGTTGGCTGCTTGTACTCAGTTGTGTCCACTCTAATTCCCCTCTGGGTCTAATTAGGGGCCGGACAGCACACAGAGGAGCCTCTTGATTGAAGAGGAGTAAATGGGCAATCAATGCAAGAAAGAAAGCAAGCATGGGAAGATCCTCTTTCAGATGATGGAATCACTGTACCGAATTTAATATTGAGCTAATGTATTTAGTAGGGCGAAGACGATTCTGTAAATATCTAAGGGAATTCGAGGTTATTATAGTATATTATTTACTTGAGCCTTTGCAATTATTTGCATTATTATTTTGCACAGACACACAATTAGATGTGACTGTGGCTATTTGTTAGGATTATACATTTGAATTTGTTTCATGTGTTGTGCACATCCAAGAACAGTCTAAACTTGACTAGTACTCACAGTACTAAACATGATGAAAGAAGTGAGAAGCTGAGATTATGTAAGATACAGGTCTAAAGCATTCCTTGCATGTTAAAAAATTTAGCAGCCATCTGTGCATGGCTTGGAACAGTGCAGGAGAAAACAGGCCATGAGAGGCTCTATAGGATTTGACATGGCATCTTTCACATTACCTTTTACCTGCTGTGGGCTAGTTGTTTTAGATGTTTTAAGTGGGCAAGGGCTGTTAATGAATTGGTCAATCAGGGTATGGTCATGCTCTTGACCTCCAGTAATCAGAAACTGTAGCATTTAATGGACCCATGAACACTTTCACTTCCACTTTAACCATCTGACTCTGCACCATTTCCCTTTTCATTTGTCATCTTGCGTGACCATATCTGAGAGCATAAAGCTTGAAACTGATTGGTATTCTGGCTAAGGACCAGACACTTAGACAGGAAGAGAGTGACTGACTGATTGTAATGTAAAGCAACCAATCACAGTTTGTTTTGTTTTGACATGCTGTTTAGATGGATATATCAGTGTGAAAAGAAAGTTAAATGAAAAATTGTACAGAGAAAATTGTTTTATTAAAGGAATCTTATGAAGTCTCAAGGAGTATCATGCCCATTCAAATTGAGGCGAGTGGATTTTAAATTAAATGATTTGAATCTTTCATATTTCTTTTAGGCTACATGTAATTCAATTACACCATTTTTTTTTTTTTTGAAAGTCTTTGATGTTTTAGAATATATTAACACTTTATTGTGAGTGCAATATCTACCTTTCATTAACTGTTTCCATATGAATAAGAACTTAGTACATACATTACAGTTTAAATACTGGTCGTTTTTAAATGTTTTTTTTTTTTTTAAACAAACCAGAAACAAATGCAGAAGCATATCAGCATTCTAAATAAGAAAGGATTATTTCACATGCATTCATTAAAGGGAAACTTCACCGATTAGCATTATGCTTTGTAACAGTAGAAACCCGGTAGTATTTTCGAATGGCCGTGCTTCCCTCCCTTATGTCCCCCTGAGACGAGAGATTTCTGTATTTTTTGTCTGGAAAAAAATCCTCCGATGACAGTAGAAGGAGCATGTTCCACATGTTTTCAACCCGCCCATAGTGGGTGGGATCTCACTCACAGAATGTACAAATAGTGTCAGCCATCTTTGCACTTGCTCTGTGGAGAAAGCTGAGTAGTAGTGTTGACCATACGTCCTCTTTTTCCCGGACATGTCCGGCCATGATTTCGAGATCGCCAAAATGTCTGGGATTCGGCTTTTGCTTTCTACAGTCGCCATTCATTATGTTTGCATGCACACCTTTTGTTTCAATCGGACTGAATTCATTCCGATTGGTGAATCTGAATAGCCTGGCTAACGTCAAACCTCGTCTCATTGAGATGTGGTCTGGGAACCACATGTTAATTTTCTCGTATTTGAGGGGTGATTTACGAATGCCCAGAGCCGTTTATTGGGCGCTACGAATGTCTATCAAATGAGCCTGTACGTAGCTCATAGCCAATCGTTTCAATTATACCAGATGACGTATGTAGAGCGACAGAAATTCGATGAGGAAGAAGACGATGGGTCATAGATTTATGTGTTTTGGATGGCGTTCAGCGACTATTGCCGTTTGTGCAAGACAACCATGAGGGTAGAAGGTAAATCTGCAGTGCACATGTTGATATAAACAAACTGCTTCAGTGTGTCGCATAGACGTCGTCGTTGTCTTGCTGCTCCCTCCCCGTTCTGTGATTGGTCCCCTCACTGATGAGGCGAAAATCTGATCCATGGTATCCAGGCTGCCTAGCAGCGTGAATAAAACCGCGCTGCGCGCAAGGCAGCATGGAGAAACCCAGGCTAGAATCTCAATGTAGTGTTTACATGAACGCATTGATTGGTTGATGTGCGTTTTAGCATTGCTAAGAAAATTCCTGCGTTTTCATCTCGGTCGGGATACGTGTGAAGCAGAATGCATGACCTGCAAAGCTGGCACATATGCGTCAGTGTCAAATAATAATGTAAACATAATTAATGGCGACCGTAGAAAGCAAAAGCCGAATCCCAGACATTTTGTGCGATCTCGAAATCACGGCCGGACATGTCCGATGCTCGTGGCTACCTGTACAATACAGCAAGGAACAGTTGCGGATGATGGAGGAACAAGAGGTCGGCCGGAGCAGCTGCTGCAGCAGAGGAGCAAGACCTGCTTGGTGGTCAGGAGAAAGAGCCCGGGCAGACTCGAGTTGGGGCGGACTAACTCGCCACGGAGACTCACGATATAATGGCGTCTTTTCAGTTTAGAGTCAAATAGTAGCCTATTTGTATCAATTCTTCCGATACTGCCCTCTGTAACCGGTAGGCGTGGCTTTTCTCAGTCTAGAAGTCACCAACTTCTAAAATACTTTCACATTTCTACTATATAAACGACCCAATTTAAATACAAATTAATCTTTCCAGCGGTGAAGTATCCCTTTAACTCAGGAAACAAAGTAAATAGTTCTGCTTGCAGAAATTTTGTTTACATGTTGCTAGGTGCATCCAACAAAACTGTGAATATCTTTTAAAGATTTGAAATTGAATAAACATGCCAGTTTGAACGGAACTGTTGAATTATATTGGTTTTTGGAAGCAATATGCATCAGATGTCAGTATGGCATGAGACTGGTTTGCAATCAGCACACTTGAAGCGTGTCAGACAGACAGACCAGAGAGCAAGATGCTTCTTTCAGTCTGCCATCTATCAACATCAGAATTGACTGACTTGCTCTTTCAGGGGCATTCAGTCTGCCTGGCTAAACAGAGTGTTGCAAAATGAAGCCCCCTCTGGGACGGTCCTCTTGCATTTAGTACATGGCATTTGTGCGTTGTCTGTGTGAGTGTGTTTGAGAGTCTGTTGAAACCTGCATTCGACACAATTGTGCATCCATATGTGAAGTGTTTTCCTCTCCCAAGTGCCGGACACCCTCTTCCCGTGCACGACTCACTGTGCGAACAAGACTGCTAATGCAGAACCGACAATGCCTGTCTCTCTCATTCATTCTAGTCCAACGCCTAGAAAATGCTTTAGAGCCCAGTGCATAAAAACATGGGCAGTCATTATTTGATTAATTATAAATGCGCCAGTGCCTAAAAATAAAGTAGTCAATAATTCACTGTGATTCAGTACAAATTCAATATCAGATTTCATCTCCTGGCAGTGCAGTCAATAACTGGCATGCACACTCAGATGCATTATCTTCTGTTTTATTCAAGGAATCTAATGAGGTGGCAAGAAGCATCATGCCCATTTAATATTGAGGCAAGTGGATTTTAAATTAAAAATGGGATTTGAATCTTTCATAAATCAGATGTAATTCATTTTTTTTATGTGTTGTTTTAGAATATATTAACACTTTATTGTGAGTGCAAAATGTACCTTTAATTTCAAATGAATAATAACTCAATTCAGTTCAAATGTTTGGGGTTAGAAAGATTGTTTTTATGTTTTTGAAAGAAGTCTCTCATGCTCACCAAGGAGTGAGCCTTATTTTAATCTGTTTTAATTCTATTTTAATATATTTTAAAATGTAATTTAATAATGTAACAAAGCTGAATTTTCAGTGTTAAAAACAGGTATATTATATTTCTGAGGAAACCATACCCCCCCCCCCCCCTCTAGAAATATTTGCTGAATAGAAAGTTCAAAAGAACAGCATTTCAAATTTTTAAAAAAATATTTTCTAGCAATGTAAAAATACAAATATAAAGTTAAAAATAAATAAAAAAATTCACAGTTCAGGGTGTGAGTCACTGAGTTCACTGTCTTCTTCAAATGGCTTGCTTATGAGCTAGTTAGGATGTTTCTTGAATCTTTTTGACTACACTCATTAAGAAGAACCTGTTCATACGTGTTATTTGTTCACAAACTTGGCATCACAGCTTAAACATTCATCTTTTTTTAGCTCTCTATATCTTTTTATTTTTTAAAATAACTGCAGCCTGGGTGGTTTGGTGCTTGTCTAGCTATTCAATCAGCATAGCCATGCACAACTTGTACGAAATCTGGTGAAGTTGGTCAGCAAGCATGTTTTATTCTGAAGAAGCTGGTTGAAGATGCAGTGCTGCTCTTTTTCAGTAGGACTGGACTATGTAGAGTGTGCAGATTACAGTGAAGATAAAAAAGCAGTGCCACTACACAACTGTCAGTTCCATTACTAAGATGCCACTAACACAGCTGGGCTTCAGGCCAGTCTGGATGCTACCTTTAACAGTTTGTACTGTGCTGAAAGATGCCTTCACTTCGCAATAATGTGACCGTGATGCCTTATTTACATAGAGTTTCGTCTTACACGCTGGGCTTATGTTGTGTTGTTTTGCTGAAGGTGACCCCCTACACCTGTCTAACAGAATCAAAATCTGTGTTTGTTTTTAACATATCGGCAAGCATAAAGGTCAAAGCTGTGCTTGTGGTGTTTTTCTTTAATGGAACAGGCTCCATGGCTCCAGCTGATTTGTGATTTTGTAATGCTAATGGTTCAGTCTGGAGGCCATGAGTACATAGCAATTTATCTAAAATGAGACAAAAACATGTTCCACACCACTTGTTCCTGCACTCAGTCAGCAACGACTCAGCACCTCTGCCTCAGGTTGGTTTTGATATGCAAAAGCCACAGAGAGAGAATGAGGGGGTGAGAGAGAGCGCATTCCTTAGTGATAACCCTTGGTGATGTCATGGGTTGCCAGCCAGTCCCTCTTGAGTACACACAGTTGTGTGACGCTTTAATCTCTCACGGGTGTGATAAGACAAGTATTCATCTCTGTTCCCAGGCTTTGCATAGTATTTCTCATCTCAACAGCTGTCGTGTCAACAACTGCTTTCTGCAACAATAGGCCAGTCAAAATGCACTGTAACAGAACATTGATTGTGACGGCTCTTCTAAGAATTTTTTTTTTTTTTGGCATGATGATGCAATTTCTCAAGGTTGCACACATTTTCAGTATAGAGTCATTTCACTGTTAGTGTTACAGTAAATGCATCTGACAAGGAGCATTATAATACATGGAGGAAGAAACCTGTTAACATTCCAATTATTTTCCATGGCAGTAACGCATGACTTCCCAGCAGGGTATTAAGGGGTAGAGGTGTGTGTACAGTATGTGTGTGTGTGTGATGTGTGGGTTTCCTATCTGGTTACACGCGACCATGAGCAGATCAAGGTTCTGCTCATGGGTTATTTGTAAGATGTTTTTCCAATAATTCTCCACTGGCATTTCAGAAAATTCTTGAGTGAAGACTTCCCAGCCGTGAAGCAAAACAGATTAATCACAACATTTCACAAGATATTTTAGAGTCAATAAATGAATGATAAATAATTCAATCATTTTAAATAATGGCAAACTGTGGCTTTAACTAGTTTTTTTTTTTATAGTTAAAAATATGTTGAAAATTAAAATAATGCTTGCATTTTTTTATTGTAAATGGCAAAAAAATGCTTTTTTAGAATGTAGCATCTGCAAGGGGCTAATGGAGCCATGCGAATCTACCAAACCTCCACTGGTGTCTGACTGGATTACTAGAACAACACAGTCCAGGTGAATTGTGTAAATCCAGGAAATTACCTGAAATGTACTTTCCAATTAAATTCTCTGAACAGTTTGTCAAGTAATCATTGGAATGGTCAAGTAATCACGTTTCCTTTTCTTTTGTATGTTATGTATGCATGAGACTGTGTGAAATGAAGATCTTTAGATAGCAGCTTGCTTCTGACACTATAGCTCTGCGGCCTTATAGTGCCCTGGGCCTCATAAAATGGTAATGAGAAGCATAGCTTTTGTCTGCTGATGGGTGGAGACAGCAGCCCACTGCACTCCATAAAAACACTGCAGGAACAAAAAAAACCACATCTTTGCACAGTCAGTTTCATCAGAATAGTGTGAGATGTGAAAACTGAGTGTGAGATTTGATTTAATTAACTGTCATTCTCTATGTTGTGCTGCAGGGGGACTGGTCTAGCTCTACACCTATAGGTTTTCGCCTGACCTACTAAAACAGAATAAATTACATTCTCTGAAGCCTGTCTGAAACTGCATCGAAAAGACACAATTTCATAATGGTGTAAGCATACTTACATTTACTGTATGTAAATTTAGACTAGGCAGTAGATGTTCAGTATTCAGGGCAAAGGTGATTTATTTTGCAAGAGGTGGTTGGGTTGTTCCTCCAGCCCTGCAGTGAAATCTTGTAGTACTGCATGCTTTCACACTTTGAGGAAGAGAGAGGGGAAGCAGTTTCCAGCTTCAGCCTCCTCTGGAGGAAAGGAAGTTATTTATAACTCACACAAGACACAACACCAGAACAAAGAGTATTATGGTGCGACGTGGAAGCTATTCTTTTCTGGGTGAGATGACATTGAAGATGAAAAGGTTTGGAAAAATCCAAGAGAACAATGATAGATGCACAGGGTCAAGACACCTGACAAAATCATAACTCACATCTATTGTTATTCAATTAGTTTTTCTTATTGAGGATTGAAAATAATTGCAGGAATATTGTCGATTTGTCGAGAGCCACAAATTAAACAGGATTTATTGCACATGGCAGGTGTGTTCAGTTATGGTGCACTCAAGCTATCAGTGTGTGCATTCCCTGGCAGTCATGACTGTGTTGTTGCCCTAACCATGTTCTTTTCCATTTGAGGTACAGGGTCACGTAGGTTTGCTTTTACTCATTTTGCACAGTGGGTTTGTGTTTACAGAGAGAGCATGAAGATCTGAGCGGTGTTATAATGTGTTTTTAGTCTTGCTCCTATAGGGACCCCCTAGCACTGCTCATTTTTGGTGTCTCATTAATCTGACACCCAATTCAGGTTATGGAGCTCTCTACAAATGAGCGGGTCAGGTGAATGTGAATGTGCAGTAGCCATGAGAAACATAAAACATGCTTTTAAATGCAACTCCCCTAATATTTTTTGTAAGATTTTTTTTTTGAAAGTTCAAAAGAACAGCATTTCTTTTAAATGGATAGTCCTTATTGTCAAGCACTCGTTCACTAAATTTAAATTCTAAATTTGGTTATTTCAATATTTGAGTCACTGTCACACTTTACTGTCCTATCATTTCAATATTTGAGTCACTGTCACACTTTAAACAAGTTGTTTGCTTTTAACTGAAAACTGTCACCTTTGTATCACTGGGGAAATTATTCACTTAATTGTCAAAATGTTAAAATGTATGGACTATTATTTAGTATTTTATATTTACTATTAAAATATCAATAAAATGTGTGATTTATTTTACATATACAATTTAGAAGTAAATGCTCTTCAGAAAGGCATCTTCCCCCATCTTCCCTTTAGAGTCATGGTCAGAATTATTGGCACCCTTGGCAAATATAATCATAGATGGCTGTGAAAATAAACCTGCATTGTTTATCCTTTTGTTTTTTAGTCTTCCTGTTTCGTCTATATTATTGTCTTAATGCACCGAGTGGCCAAAGACTCTCCCAGGAACACAGCTGGAGAATTGACAGCAAACCCATGAGATGAGCTGAAAAAGTACCCCATGTGTATGATGAAATACTGCTGGATCTTTAATGTTGTGGGCCTACGGTTCTTCTGAAACTGTCAGAACATCTGACAAGAGATCAGAGATCATTCCTCCATACAGAATCTCTGCTGGAGTCCATGTTGACACTGTCCTCTTCAGTTTTCTATGAGGTTCAGGTCAGGGGGCTGGGATGGCCATGGCAGAACCTTAATTTGTGCTCAGTGACCCATTTTTGTGTTGATTTTTTGTTGTGATTCATGTTTGTTTCGGATCATTGTCTTGATGGAAGATCCGACCACGGCCCATTATAAGATTTCTGGCGGTTAAAGTTTAGATTTGTTCTCTGTTGGTATTTGATGGAATCTATGATGCTATGTATCTGAACAGGATGTCTAATGTGTATTAGAGAAAAACGTTTATTTCTTAAAGAGATTTCCCCCCATTTTTAATTGTTTTACTTCTAAGAAAGGTTAGATTTTTGTCTATTTTTTCGGATAAAAGGTCAAAAGAATTAACAATGCAGATTTATTTTCACAGGCTTCTTTGTTCATATTTACCTAGGTGTGAGTAATTCTGACAAGGACTGTGTGTGTGTGTGTGTGTGTGTGTGTGTGTGTGTATTGTTTGTTCCATCTCAGCTGTTGCAAGTGAGCAGGGAATGCGTTATAAAAAGATGGCAGACTCTGTCTTTGCTATGCTTCTTTTTTAGTCCTAAGGATTGTGCTTTTAGTCACAGCTCTTGTGTTTATGCTCCATCTGACTGTTAATGGAGACGAAAGCCAGCATGTTGCCAAATAATCACAATAAGTGAGCTCACACTGATCTGCAGGCTTGTATCAGAGAAGAGAAACCTTCCCAAGATACAGCACAGGCCTGAGGATTCAGGGGTTCATTGAATCCACTAATAGCCTGACATAATCCTCTGGTGACCTGTCTCACTGGAGCTCGAGTCAACTATGTTTAATACATTTTTTGAGGCCAGTCCGAGAACACACTTGGGAGAACCATTTCCTTGGTTACCTGAATAATGGCGAAAATGCTGATTCCACATGGTTGTAGATTGGGAATTTTAGTGGTTAAATGGTGAAGATTTTAGCTTGTGGTTGGTAATGTTGAGGACACACTGTCTATTAGTGATGCACCAAAATGTCGGCAACCAAAAAAAATAAAAATGTCTGCGAAATAAGAGGTGGCTTGTTGCTGAAGAACTTCACTATGACTGGTTTTATTTATTATCTGAGAAGACAACTGAGATCTGGGGTGGAGCTGGGGAAGGTGGAGGGTTCCTGCTACAACTGCTACAGCAAATGCTGACCAAGTATTGTAAGGTTGAGAAGCTAGCTTATTGGCTGTTGACATAGCAGAAACCAATAAGATGTGCCTTATAGAGAATGATGTGATTGTAAGCAGACTGAGTTCCTTAAAAAAGAAACAGGTTTTCATTGCCCCTGTCAACAGTGGTGAGTGAAGCATCTCGTTTCCTCATCTGGTTAAGCTGCTGCTGAACTCTGATGTTAAGCTGAATGTGGACTCCAAGATAAACAAGCCCTTGCAGGTTAAAGTGGAACCAAAAAAAAAAACATTGTTTTGTTGTGGGCGTAAAGTAGGTGGGCGTTCTCTTGGTTGACGCATGCAGCTCGAAACATATATCACACTTAGTCCATATGAGGGTGGACTCTTTACCCAAAGCCTTGTGTGGGAGGTGTCGTATTTCTCTTACCGTAGTTTAAAATTAAATTCAGTCCCTTTCATCAGTTCACAGAATGAACAAGAGAGAGACAATAAAAGTAGCAGTGCTGGAAATATGCATCTAAAAATAGCAAACTCATGATGTGTCTCGGGTGCAGTTTCATCTCATGTAATGCTGATAGTGACACAATGATCTGTGCTGAAATGGCAAAAGGAAAGACTGCTATAATGTTGTTGTCAAAAAGACAAAAAAATATTTATTTATTTATAATTATTTAAATCAAATGAATTTGTCGAATTAAATTTTCAATTATTTAAAATTTGTTTATTTAAAATGTATTTATATATTTTTTTGATATATCATTTTCTAAATTGAATTTAATACAATGTTCTCTGTCATAAAACTCTAGACGGTGCAGGCTGATAGGTCCTTAACTCAACTTGCTTGAAATCACATCATTATCTATAGGGTACAGCTGATTGGTACCTGCCATTTCAGTAGCCAATGAGCTTGTGTGCTTAACCTTTAAATACGTGCTCAACCTTTTAGAAACCCTCCACCTTCCCCAGCTCCACCTGTATCTGCTATGGGTGATTCATGTATGCTATATTATACAGCAGGATGTCTCCCTTGCTCACAGCAGCGTGTCGTGTATGAATTGGTAGCAAGTCCGTTACATGCTCTGCAACCGCAATAACCAACAGCAGCAGCTGAGCAGATCTATCCCCCCAAGACCAAACATTTCAACATTGTCCATTACCAAGCCAAACACTCCGAGAGCTGTCCTGTCAAAAATGTATTTATTTTAGAAAATTTGTGAAAAATAATGACTTTTAAGAAAACACACACACAAAGACTACTAGCAATGTTAGCAACTACAAAGCAAGATATATTGCCACTTTATAATTCTTTTTTGCAAATGTCTGCACTAATGCAAGAAGTAAATCTAAGACATTCAATAAAAAATATCTGACCTTCAGCTGTCTCGGTCAGATCCAGAACTGACAACAGGACTTATGTGAACCACTGCGAAACATTTCAAACATCCAGTATCAACTGAGACAATACTGCAGAAAGTGAAAGAGAACTGGACACAGCTCAGCCTGTAAAACTGCCATCAGCATTACTCATACATCATATATTTTCCTTGGATTTTCCAGACTGCCTAATGCATGAAAATTGCCCACAGCAAGGAATGAGAGAATTCAAGCCAAACGACCTGCAAAAACTTGCCCAAAGCCATGTGGGAATATCTGTCAGCAGCTTTTTAGGTCCCGACGGCAAAAAGAGAAAAGATATATTTTTCCCTTAATATAACTAATAAAATAATAGCATAATGGTCTATTGATCTTGATACCACTAGACATAATTTGGCACCTGTTCAGGGCAGACCAAACAAAAGATTCAACAAATTCTTATAAGCACTACAAATATGTAACCATTTCCATTTTATGCAATGGAAAGGTTCCATGGATGTTAAAGTTTCTTCATGGATTTATTGTTGCCGATAAAGAACCTTTGTTTTAAGAGCATATTCTGGCACATTGTAGATTTAGTTTATCAGGAAAAAATTCTCAAGGACTTGTGATTTGCATCATTGCACACAATAAATTGAAGTCATTTATTAGGAACAGCTGAAATGTTATTCTGTCTGCACAAAGACAACAGATGGTCCACACGTTCTGACTTTCTTTTTCTTCAAATTCCCTTTCCCCTAAAACCAGACAAACAGATGTTCGTGCCTGACTTCCTGAACTACTATATGTGCAAAATTATTCTGCTGATGAGAGCATGCAATCATATTTTATGGGGTTCAATGACCGGACCGTGCTACAGAATCTGTTAAAATCCTTAATATGCAAAACACCCATATTTAAACATAAAGCTGTATCAATTCTGGCCCTGTAGCATCCTTTCTATAAGCAATATTTTATTCCCAGCCTGTCTTGTGTGTGACACATGCAATTCATTATTGGAAGTGAAATGGGAGAAATAAATAGGGACTGTCTTAGCATCTCTGGTGGTTACTGTTGTTTGTTATCAAACATCCATTTTCATTTAGAAGAACAATGAGGTGTTCAATTGCTGTGTTATGTTTTCCCAATTCACACTGTCATCCATCCATCCATATCTTTGATTTTCATTACATTGATTCAGAACCGCCTTTCTGATTAGAGTCATTCATCTAATTTTCAAGAGCAGCTTGTTCAAATCTCACATGTAAATGAATTCAATTGATTGCCGTATATAGTAATAACCAAAACATCTGGAGTTCATCGTACAATTCCCTCATCAGAGAAAAAGCAATCTTCCTTTACATGCAGCAACAATAACATTCCCTGCAGTGCATCATTTTCTTAACCAGTATTTTTGGCTAATTTATTTCTCAGTCTTTCCACTCTGCATATATAATCTGTGGCCAAATAATGTAAAATTAATATTGAATAATAATAATAATAATAATGTTCAAAAATCATCATTATTATTATCCATTTTACGTTCTTTGACATATGGGCCTCATCAATTTGAATGTCAGCTGCAATAACAGGGGTCTCTGATGATGAGTTCCTTCAGTCCGAGTCTGTTCACTGACTTTAAACCAGCACTTGTCTCATTAGTAACTGCAGCTGTCTGCTCAAACACGGGCTGAGAGCTGGGTCTAATGAGGTGCTGTAACCGCTCTTGCTCAGACACACTGACAGACCTCTGTCTCTTCAGTCTCTCATCTGTACAGAATACGCTTCTTGTGAATCGCCATGATAGTAGAATCAGGTCTGAAGAAACTGATGTACAGCATGTGCATGTGGCGTACGATTCACCTGTCCTGTTGCCAACTGATGGCCTTCACATCTGGCGCCAAAATGGTGCACAATTCTTTTTGCATTATTGCACTAATCTCACACAGCCAGACGCATAAAATCAGCTCCACATTGCAGCTTATTCTAGCCAAGAACCGGCAGACGAGAAGAGATCATCTGACAGACACACAAAGCGACCAACCATGTGTTTGTACGTGCATATAACGCTTGCCCTATAGTCCTATCCGACATTAAATTAAGTTATGCTGTAGGCCAACTAGCATCACCTCATGTCATAGTGAGAAGCATTCATCATGGTATCATTTTTACGCTCAACTTCTAATATTCCAGCTAATCAGTTATTTATTTAGCAGTGTATCAGTTCATTTGGATCAGTAAAATAAACGTCCCTGAGGATTTTTAACTAGATTAGCAATTGAATAACTTTTAATTGGAGACTCTTTCACACAAGATTGTACAGTAAATGTCACCACCCCAGTATTAATGTTAAAGACTAAAGGTCATCTGTTAGCTAAACACATGCAATGATTCAATTTTGCTGCCCCAATTAATCTTTTTGCATCTCTCACTTAAAAGATATCAGCCTCACATATCCCGTTATTAGATTCAATCAATTGTTTTTAATAAACGTTCAGCCTCCTGTGAGCTTTGTCTATGTTGTGACATTATTTACTGATGGTACAAGGCTACACACACAGCAGTTAAGAATTGCTACTCAATAAGTGAATTACTACAATTACATGGCGAGCAGCAGAGAGAACGGCTTCTGTTAAACTGTCAAGTCAGATAAGTGAGAAGTAACAACCTTTGATTTCCAGCAGGGGGAGGCGGAATACCAAACTCATTCAATCACTGACATCCAGAGATGGCTGCTGATCATTCACAGTATAGTCTTTTTCCAATTAACGCTGTAGAATTAAAGTGAAACAGATTTTTCCTTTAAATGTTAATTTAAGCGTTGTGGTGTAAACTGTGATAAATGTTGTGTCGTGTCAAAATTATGTGTGCTTTATGAATGTTTTCAATGTTCATATTAAATATTCATATAAATATATGTTATTGAATAATAACATATTCAATGTTTTATTAATTTTTTTTCTCTGCTCAAATATATCAAAGTTCTCTTCAGACGGAACAGATTAATTCACTGTCCTCCGTTTTCAAAGCCATTCTATATTTCATCTTTTGCTGTGGGGTCAAAGGTCACAGATTAGCTGTAATATTGCTTCCACATCCTTCACTCTTCACTAAAGTGTCTGTTGAGCACTGAAATGAGGTGCTGTGAGTTAGTACACTCAGCAAAGGAGCAGTAGGATACTGGTGCAGAAAGGTTGCCTGAACATATGCTGAGTTGAAGATATCCTCCAGAGATCAATGGCCTCCAGGTTGACAGACAGTCTTCCTCTGTATTTATGTCACAGCGAGGGCCCGAGTGTCACGGTAAATGCCATTCTGATGTTCCATTTCTCTTCACATGTCTGCTTTCTAAAAGGAATATGACACACTTTCCCTTTTAGTTGAATCAACTGAGCTGATCTAATAACAAAAGAGGTTACAGAGAGAACAGAGCCAACAATAGAGACCATTACACACAAAGACACATGCATTTATTTATTTATTTTTGCATTACAAAGAGTGCACTTGTTCGGAGAAGGTTGACATTGTAAATAGTATACATACATGCATATTGCTAATTAGAAATGAAGATTTTTAATTTTAAGTTAAGATAAATTGTATTCTAAATAATAAAATGTAAAGAGGGAGGATGAATAATTAATAACTTTGGGTGAACCATCCCTTTAACAAATGCAAATTAGAAATATATAGATAAAATGTTGCATAGCATATTTCTTTCTATATTTTATTGTATATGATACAAGTATGTGCAAAACAAAAGTAGTACTTATTGCTTATATTAATTAATTAAAAATATTCATTTTGGCCAGGTCTGGGTATAATCCTGCCTCCAACACGTTGGATGAGGTCCCGTGTGGCAGTACGATCAATGGGAGTTTAATCACAGGGTTTTTCGTGAATGATACATCCAAAATAACCTGCAACAGAAAGAACAAGTTACATTGTTGTTGATTTTTAAGAATCTGTAATTTAAGACTATTTCTTATTTGCAACATTGTGTATTCAAACACATGGCATTGCCTTTTATTTCCTTTCCTTAGTTCCATTAAAACGCAAAAGAAGACTATCAAAAATAAATCAGCAAAATACCTGACCAAAGTACATGAATGATTTTTGCTGCTGAGAAGAAATCAGACCCTTTTGGAAACCTGGTCTTGTTTCCGGGTACCTACCTTCAGTCTATACTCTACTTTGAGGATCCTGCAGTTGTGGATGCTGGTGCTGATTTCTGGGGGAATGACTAATACTTTGGTCAGATTCTGTCTGGTGGAGGACACTAAAGGCTCTCCCTTCTCCTTCAGTATCTGTGTGGTGTGAACGGCTCTCTGGCCTCCAGCAAAGAAGCTCTGCTTCTGGTAGATGATGTACTTTGGCACAATTTTTCGAGTTGACCTGTTGACAATCTCACCATCAACAACTAGCCCTTCTCCTGTTTGAGAAATAAACATCGCATTATCGCTTGTCAAATGAATCAAAGCAAGTATCTCTGTTTGGTGGTTGTTTTTTTTTTGTTGTTGATAGATCTATTCATTTACCAAAATGCATAATATTGCTTGGGTTACCTTGCTGGTAGCCTGTCTTTGACAAGAAAATATCCATTGAAATATTTCCAGAGGCAAAAAATATGACATTCTTGTCTTTACTACCATGCTGAGGTGCCTGCAGAGGATTCAAGTTTTAGAGTTTGTTAGGTTATTACTATCAATAAAGTAACAGTTACTTCTGCTAATCTGTTCATGTTAATCTCACCATTACAGTCAGATGACATTTTTCAATATTTTGGGCCTTTTACCATTAAAATGGTAAAACTTGTTGTCTTTGAATTCTAATATTATTGTTCGACGTTTGTCTGCATTCTATGTTCCATGCATTAAATGAGCCTTTGGATATTATATCGGGGCTAAAAAGAATGATTTTAATCATACCATCAGTGTTGACTGATCATAATCAGCTCTGGCAAGAAAGTTAAACTTTGTTTCAGTTTTGCTCGCAGCACGCAAAGACCTGCTCAGCTTGGCATGAAGTCGGTAGTGGATTTTACCATGAGCACCTTTGAAAGATGACGGCAGCCCCCTGAGAGTAGAGACATTTTCATGAATGACTAACAGTCTTTAGAGAGAAAAACTTGCATCATATGATAGATCAATATTTCAGCATATAGGATATAGCACATTGAAGTATTGACTATATTGCAAAAAGTAACTGAGACTGTTTCAAAGGAAGATTGAGTTTCTCTCAGGAATCAATAAAGTATATATACTGTCGATTTGTAAGACCATCAACCAGACCGTGTGTCTGGTTACTTACTGGTAGGGAAGCTGAAAGGCAAAAGAGAAGACATGTCTACCGGCCACTAGAGTAACAGAGCCTAGCAAAAAAAGATACAGACACAGACACATATATACGTGGATATATAGTGAAAAAAACTGTATATTTAACATTTAATATTTTAAATATAGTCTTAATGTGGTTTCTACATTCATTTGTAGATTCAATGTGAAAATATGTATTAAAATAAATATATTACAATATTAGTTGCAATTAATAGTGATTAATTACAGAAAATGGGCAAATAATTAGTATTTTTTTATATACACTACCAATCAAAAGTTTTGGATCAGTGAGATTTTTAAAGTTTTTTTAAAAAGTCTCTTCTGCTCACCAAGGCTGCATTTATTTGATAAAAAAAACTATTATTCTGAAATATTATAATAATTTAAAACAGCTGTTTTCTATGTGAATATATAGTAGTGTAGCTAATTTATTCCTGTGATCAAAGCTGAATTTTCAGCATCATTACTCCAGTCTTCAGTGTCACATGATTCTTCAGAAATCATTCTAATATGATGATTTGATGCTCAAGAAATATTTCTCATTATTATCAATGTTGAAAACAGTTATTTAAATTTTTATTTCAGGATTATTTGATGAATAGAACATTCAAAAGAACAGCATTTATCATTAAAGGGATCATATGATGCGATTTCCTTTTTCTTTAGTGTGTTTTAGCTGTTAGTGCAAGTATAAGATCTGCAGAGTTACAAAGTGTCAAAGATATAGAGGTTTTTCACTACACGTCATCAATCTGGAAATCGGACATTTTGGAGGCACTGAACGTAAACAATGCCACTGAACTGAACAGACTCGCAAATTTGGCTGATTATTGCTGCTGAAAAATGGTCGAGTTCTGGTCTGTACAAATCGGTCGCACCGGGAAAAAACATTTCAAGTTCTATAGACTGTCAAAAGTTAAAGAGAAGAGTGCAAAAAACTGATGAAAGAAGGCGCTTGTGGTTGAGAGAGGCACAGCATCAGCCACATGTTTAAATGAAGCCACTATGGCTAAAATGTTGACGTAGTTAACTATGTTCACACTGTCAGTCCAAATCCGATTATCTTTGTATCCAATTGGAATCTGATCTAAAATGATGTCCACACTGTGTATCTCAACTGTTCAGATCCGATTTGTGTGTCCATGCAGCTCTTTGGCAATATGGCAATGACGTTGCGTTGATGGAGGGGTTGCATTTGCAATAGAGATGTTGTCTTATTTAAATTTTACAACATAGAAATGTGTAGCCGCCGCGCTGGAGTACTGCGTCTTGACCCTGCGGCAGAACTGTACGAGGCTGGTATGTACAGCTATTTTTCCGCGCTCTTGTCTGCGCCGGTTTCAAAATAGGTTCCAAAAAGAATAATTTTCTGCTCGTCCGGCACTTTGCAACAACACAGCCTTGTTTCGGCAGCGCCTTTCAGCATGTTCCCTATAACAACGTCTGACGTTTACATTTTACGTGGCGTGAGAAAGTCACATACCACGCGAAATCCAACAAGAGCGTTAATTCAGACTGAAGCTGATGTCCTGATATGTGATTTGAATAGGATTTCAAACCACGGATGTAGGTCCATATGGATGAATCCATGCTGTTGTTTATATCCGAGTGCCTCCATAATGGCAGCGCATCCGGGTTACCGCCCAGAATGTGACGTCTGTGAAAACCCTCTATATCATTCATTATAAAAGTTAAGGCTCAGCCACGCCTTCCTAAAACGCTTTGTTCAAACACACCTCCACAAATCTACGTCAGTATGTGGGGGCAGAGTTTCACCAAATATACACGCAAAGAAAGAAGGCGTAACTTTTACTCTTGCTGTATTATTGTTGCGCCGGCGCCGCCATGTCGTGGATACGCTGTGTTTTTCGTTGCGAAAGCCAAAAGGGGACACAATGATAAAACAGCAGTTAAGCTTTATTTATAACACTGTTCCAGAACAGTACAACCAAAAAATTAGACTGTGTGCACAAAGGCTGATTCTAGAAAGTGGGGCAATTCCATCTTTGCATGTAGCCTACATTCTGGTGCTTCCGACTCACGGACACAGCCTATAAGTATGTTTTCATATTTTAAGAATTTGCTACTGATTCAAATGCGAGTTATTTCAATACGTGAGATTCGGAATCATTGAATCGGCTCTGACAATCATTGAATAGGCTCTGATGTAGTGATGTTTATTTAAGCTTAAGGCTGAATAAATTACTGGAGCTTCAACTAGAACAGCACACTTTTACTTCATTCATGTTTGTTGACCCAACAGAGTTAGATAAGAGTGAAAAATAAATCCTTTCCTGCATTTGTGATCGTTTCTACGATCACAAGTGCATACATAGTTTTATGTTTACATGGTGTCCCCATGTTGGAAAAATAAATAAATAAAATCAATACTTTTATACATCAAGGATGAATAAATTGATCAAAAGTTACAGTAAAGACATTTATAATGTTACAAAAGATTATATTTCAAATAAATGCTGTTCATTTGCTCTTTCTATTCATTAAATAATCCTGAAAAAATGTACACGACTGTTTTCAACATTGATTATATTAATTTATGTTTTTTGAGCATCAAATCAGCATATTAGAATGATTTCCGAAGGACCATGTGACACTGAAGACTGGAGTAAGGATGCTGAAAATTCAATATAAAATGTAATACATTTTAAAATGTCATTTATTCCTGTGATCAAAGCTTAATTACATATTTTTTTCTGTACCTTGTGAAAGTCATGCCAAATTTTTTGCTCTGCAGGTCTGCCCTTAGAAAAGCAATTTATGTTTTCCCCGTAAAACAAATGTATATATACAGGTATATAACATTAACATTTAAATTCTTATATATTGTTGCTAATATAAAAAAAAAAAAACATACTTAAAAAAGGATATACCAAACATTATGATTTTCTAAATAAAAATATAGTTTTAAAATTGCTTTAAAAAATTTTTTTTAAATAATAATAATATTGATAAATATTATGACAATTTAAAATATCTGTTTTCAATTTTAAATTGTCATAATATTTATCAATGTTATATACAGTTTTTTTGTTGTTGGTATTTTTAGTCAAATAAATGCAGCCTTCCAAAACTATCCAAAACTTTTGACTGGTAGCGTGTTACTTTATAGAGCCTATTAGTATTGTGTGTTAGTAAATATAGGAAATATATGCACAACATATTATAAAATATATGTATAATATATGAAATATTTACAGTACAGTATACATCTATGCATAAAATGCAAAGATTATTTTTCCCAGATGAGTGTATATGCATCATCAGATATTACCATCTGCTTTGTCCTCCGGTAAGACAGATAAGACAGTTTGTGAGAAATACTTCTCTTTATCCCAGTACGTCACATTACTTTCCCCTTGTGTCTCAGTCCATGCCACATTAGCCTTGCCTTTTGCCTTGACAGTGAGAGTTTTGATCTTGGTTTCCTTTGACACCTCCACAATAACTCTGCCTGCCAAAGTATCCCCATTGCTGAATGTGTTGCGATCATTTAAGGCATCATACTCAATGGCGAAGTTCCGGACTGTCATCTCCAGGAAGAGCAGGTCAAGTCTGAAATTGTAAGCGTATTTGTAGGATACCTGGAGTTGAAATAATCCCTTCTGTTTTTTTTATCGGTGTTTTGAAAATACACCTTTGGCATTTCCCTGACGGAGGACTCACCAAACTGGCTCAGCGGGTTTCCCCTCGGAAAGACACAGGCCGTACCTCAACAACAGGTCTAGCATGTAAACTGAAAGTAAACCACATGATGAAATGGAAGAGCTGTATGTATTTCTATGGTGTCAGTGACCAAAGAGTCTATTGGGAAAACCTTTTTTTAGCACATGTGAGGGAGCAAACATGAATACGGAAGAGCTTGTGAACAACGGTCCCTTTGCTCTCGCTGCACCTGCTCCTCAAACCTGAGCTTTAATCAGTGCAGTTCATCATGGATGTGTGTTTTGTGGTTGAAGAGAATTTTAACCACAATCACTGTCCATTGTTTGATAATTGCCCTTATTTATTTGAACATACTCTTTGTGTCAACAAAATGCAATGATGGATGAAGCAATTATGATGACAGTTGAATGAAAATATGTGGGATGAAATTTCTACAGGATTTCTAAATGCTAGAACACTATCAAATTTTTGGTGTAACTAATTTTCTCCTCTTTTTAAATAATACAAATATACAAATATTGAAATAAAGTTAATAATGAAGGGACGACTTTGAATAAGTAAATTAAAAGCTTTTCTTGGTCACTACATCCTGCGGTTATAAATCTTTTAAAAATATTTTTCTTAATCTGTCTTTTTTTCTGTACCTTTTTTTGCTCTGCAGTTCTGTCTTTAGGAAAGCTATTTGTATCCCTTTTTTCCCCTAAAGCATATATATATATATATATATATATATATATATATATATATATATATATATATATATATATATATATATATAACATTAACATTTATATTCTTATAGACTTAAAAAATTATACGCCAAATATTATGATTTTCTGAATCAAAATATAGTTTTAAAATTGCTTTCATAATGTGTTTAATAGCTAACAATATGAATGTGTGCCCATGGCATCTGACTAATGTATGTAAAGGAACCTGTCTTATGTTCCACAATGATAATATCAGTCTAAAGACGCAAGACGGGCGATATTTGATTCTATAGATTTTCTGAGAATAGCCGAACACACTTACGGTCTGTAACATGATTCTAAGCTGATATAGTCACGGGTTCTCAAGGGCAGAGTCACTTGTTCAATATATGTTTCACATCCAGTATTTCATTAAAAACAAATTAGAATTAATAGCTGACCTGATTCCTAATTGTTTTCAAGTTGTTAATGTAAATTATTGAAGCATGATGATTGGTTGAAATATATACGGTTTGAATTAAAATGATTGGATGTTTTTAGCCTCTGTAATGAGTTAATGAGAGAACATAAATGCTTTCATGTTATAATGTCAACATATCAGGCAATAATTTTTTTAATTGCTTTAATATAATAGTCATCTAAGCACTATTGCTTATAACCTATTACTTTTTTTTCTTCAGCAAGCGGTTGGCCTTAATTTAATCGTAATCCCATGTGACTGATGCTGTGCTTACTGTTCTCATCTATAGAACGGACCGAAGGTTTCCAGACTATGTTTCTCTAATTAAGGACTGCAGTCTAATCTTCAATGGCCTCCAGTAAGGCATAAAATAAAGAGCAATGACACAAATGAGAGCCAGGAAAGGATTTATTTTTTCACTCTTATCTAACTCTGTTGGGTCAGCAAGCATGAATGAAGTAAAAGTGTGCTGTTCTAGTTGAAGCTCCAATAATTTATTCAGGCTTAAGCTTGAATAAACATCACTACATCAGAGCCGATTCAATGATGCTGAAAGCTAAATGTTCTGCAAAGATGCTTTTTAAGGATTCGGAAATAGAAAAATCCATCCTCCTGGATTTCAGGTGTGTCCTGCTGTGAATTAAAGGTGCAGTGCATATTGACCAGTGCAACATGAACAAAAATAGACCAGTAGACAAAAATGGGGAAATATAATTGGTTTTGAGGTATTTAAACTCACTAGAAACTCAATACATTCTAAAGTCCAAACTCTCTCTAGTATTGGTAAAGGAGTAGTTTTTTTTAACACATTTTGGCCTACAGTTTTTCAAATGAGTGTTGAAGATAACATCTTTAAAAAAAAAGATGCCCCCTTGGCCATTATGCCTCTGAGATTGTCAAACAAGCGTTGTGTAAAATGATGAACTAACAGAGCTGTTATGGGCCAGGCTGTCCACAGAGCTGATCGATAGTACAGTGCAATATATTTATGGAGAAGACATCAGGCTTAAAAGGCACTGGCAGACAGAAACGGAGGGGCAGGGAGACCAGTAATCAAGCAGATCTATAAATTGCTATGATGTATAAAGCATAAAAGGAGAACATTAAATACGTTTTTGTAATTAAATTGATTAAATAAATGCATGAAGCACACATTAGTTTGAAAAATGGTTCTAGCACCCTTCTATTAACCACTGGAAGGAAAATCTTCAGAAGCATTTATTTTCTCCTTCATTGACATAAATGAATGATAACAAACACTATATAAACACATTTACAGTTTCTGCGATCAGTGTGCCACATAGCCTATTTGAGGTCACAGCTGTTGCTTTTTAATCAAGCACCTCAACTGGGATTTCTAGCACCCTCACACTCTAATAATCACGTATACAGAAACATACATACACATGTATACGATGTATAGAATCCTAATTAAGAAAAAAATATTGAGGCATTTTAAAATCATCCTGACTGACTGTGCCTCAATCATGCCAGCTTTGTGAGCGATTTAACGCCTGAAAGATGTGCTGAGTCAGTGTACACACAGAAGAAAATGTGGAAAAATTGTGTAAATGTGTAAAATGTGTAAAAAAAACAGCTTGTCACTGGAGCAGGTCATAAAAAGGAACATGGTTGTACATTTTTTACCCCTAAAAGGTTCAGCAGTACCTTAAGGTATAGTATTTGTACTCTAAGCTAAGGTACTATGCACCTTTTATGAATAAAAAAAAAGGTACAAAGATGTATGTTTAAGGCTGCCCCAGTGACAAGCTCTTGTACCCCTAAAGGTATTATATTTTGTATTTCTTGCAACAGACGGGCATGTTTTATCATGTTATGCTTCATTTATGAAATAGAGACTACATTAATGAAGATGCAGATTATTTTACTCTATACACTGCATTTATTTGCTTTTAGCAAGCAAAAGGCATGGTTTCTTAAAGTTTACCTTAAAAAATTAATTGTTCCAATAAATGTTTTGGTTTGTGTCTCTGACTTGTTATACTTTTATTTTGTAAATACTTTTATACAGTTTCTGTGTTAATGATTTGTCCACTGAGTTTACAGATATAGACAGTGCCCTCTACAGGTAGATCCATGCACTACTCTTCATAAAATAAAATTGGCCTATTAATGTAAACAGACTTTTAGAGAGTGTAATGTAGTTGCTGGAAACCACCTTTGCATCCTAACACACCAGGGGTGTTAACAGCCTTTTTAAGTGGACACTACACTCATTGGCCGTGGTGAATGTGATTTCACCAAGACATGATCCTGGATCAACATCTTTGTTGATCCTTGAACAACATTCCAATCGATAAGATTTGAGGAACAAGTTTACAGTTTTTGTAAACTTCAGGCTTACAACCAGGGTTAGGTGCTTCTACATCAGTGTTATTCATCATTTCCCTCCGATTTTAGGGAGAATGTATTGGTAAGGTTTAGGAGTAGGGAGACGGGCTAAGACATTTTCGGACAGTAATGTTGTTCCAGGATCAACAAAATGTTGATCCAGGAATGTCTTGCTTGGCAAAATCAGAAAGGAGGTTAGCTCTCTGGTGTGTTCATACCTGGAGCTGAACACACTCAAAACAGTGGAGATGATTGTGGACTTCAGGAGGAACACCCCAGCACTCCCCCCTCTCACTATCATAAAGAGCACTGTGGCAATACTGTAGTCATTCAGGTTCCTGGGCTCCACCATCTCCCAGGACCTGAAATGGGACATGCACATAGGGCTCCATTGTGAAAAAGCCCCAGCAGAGGTTGTAATTCATTCACCGGCTAAATAAGTTCACCCTGCCACAGGAGTTGCTTCTGCAGTCATAGAGTCGGTCCTCTGCACTTCTGTAACTGTCTGGTTCGGCTACAATCAGACCTCAGAAGACTACAGCGGATAGTCCCGACTGCTGAGAGAATCATCTGTACATCCCTTCCCATTCTCCAAGAACTGTACTCATCCAGAGTGAGTAAAAGGGCTGGTAAAATCACTCTGGATACTCATTTTGTTTGACAAATATTTCTTATTCACATTCCCTTGCATTGTATGTACCATACATATATTGTCAATTGTCTCTTTTGTATATTGTGTATTTTATTTTTATTATCTGCCTTGTCTGTGCACTGGATGCTTCTGTCGCCAAGACAAGTTCCTTGTATGTGTAAGCAAAGCTCTTTCTGATTCTGATTCTGATTAATCGGTTTTAATTAAATCAGGAGTACTTTGACATAAAACTGCATAATGACCTCAATTATGACAGATTGCATTATTTCTTAACCTTTGAGTTAGGTCCTTAAAAAAACTATATTCGTGTTGAAACAGATTTGTTACAATCTGAAATTGATTGGTTATTCTGTTTTCAGAAATGTAAACGTCACCATCAATGGATTACATTGTCCTGGAGTTCCCTAGTTTTAAGATGATTAACACTTACAGGAAAAGACTGCATGCCCAGATGTGGGAGGTTCGTTGTAATGTGTGCATGTGGAAAACTAGAAATGTACCTCCATGGATTTTGACGTCATCCTGCTGTCACTTGTCAGTTGTGAAATGCTGAAATGCCTTTTATGATATATGTTCTGTCAATAAAAACATAAAATGCCCTATAACAACCTTACCCTACTCTTCATCAAATATTATTTATCTACAATTGTTATTGTTAACAAAATAATTTCTTAAAATGATTAGTTTAATTATTATTAAATTATTACAATATTTTTTTTAAGAGCTTGCTTTTATGATTAGTTTTATATGAATCGTTCATCATTTGCATTTAATATACACAATGCAATCATCTGTGTGAATGGAATAGCTATCAGGTATACAAAAACTTTAAAAAATCATCCCGTCTCAGCATATAACTGAACTTAAGGTTTCTTATAGTTCTTTCTTCTTCATACATTTCTTCTGCTTTTCTATGGCCAAATTTCATTGTGTTTGTCTTATGTCAGCAGCACACAAATGTGTTCATTATTGGGACAGCCACATTCTTGCAGAATTAGTAAGTTACAAAGTAGTGGTCTAGAAAATATGCTCACCTTAGGGTGACCAATTACCCAACCTCATACAAATGCACAAAAACCAACCCAGCATTGTCATGTCAGGGCCTGCATGTGGTTGGTTGTGCTAGCAGCTGCTCCTGACTCAAGCCGAGGGGGAAATTCCCTAACCTGATGCCTTGAGAGGAACTGTTGATTTATACTTAAAGTTGAAACTTGGTGGTGGTGATATTGTTTGTGGACACTGAGGGGATTCTTCTGATAAATGATACTAAACACAGGTCAATAAGACTGTGAATGTTGTGGTGCTTCCTGAAACCTACGTGAAACACATTTTAAAGTTCTAAATACCTGATATTCTCTCTCAAAAGACATCTCTGAGGAACTAATGTGTGTCTAAGACATTGTTCACAGATAAACATATTTAAACTGTTATAGAGGCGTAGTCTTGTGTATTCCAACATGTTAAATAAGCTCTAATTATATGTGGGTTAATCAAGCTTTGTGGTAAATTCCTCTCACTGCGGCACTGAGTGATCAACCGCAGCTTTACAACTGCTTTCCTTCGCCAACTTAAAGAATCCTTTCTGCTCAAACAGCACTTCTCTCACTCCTCATTGACTGTCTTTGGTAAAATCCATCCTTTTTTAGATTTAACCCCCACCCCACTTTTTGTTTGTTGTGTTAACGTTGTTTCTTTCATTCTGCACTTGAATGTAAAATTGCCCTTTAAACTGACCTTGTTAAATAAGTCTGTTGTGCATTGCATATAACTCTTTTTTATTTTGAGTGTGGTTTTGCTGCGGTTGTGTGTATTTATATGTATATTTCTACATTTCTGGCTCTATATTTCTAGTGTCTAGCTGAATAGACACTGCTGGGTTAAAAATGTAAGTGTTTTTTCAATGGAAGGGAGGAAATGGCAATGTAAAACCACAGGTCTTGCTGAGTTCAGCTTTTGGCTGCTTTGGGGTGACAGTAAATTCTGGATATTGTGCAGTTTATCAGTAAATGCTGAGCAAAAAAACATCTGTTTTCTCTGTTTTTTGCACACCATTTTATTTTTTCCCTTAAACGCATACCTCTGGACTTTAGTGACCCGGGATGTCATTCACTACCCCCTCTCTTCATTCATTTTTTTTTAAAGTTAGACATCAACTTTAGTATTTCTCAATCAATTAATTATAAACAATATAACAATAATATTCTCTTATAAAAGCAGGACAGGACGTGGAGCAGGACGTGAAAATGATAACTGCGCCGGGCTGAAACTAGCAAAAAACACTTGCGTCGCGCCTGGCGCTGCATTGCGCCTGGTCGTAGTTACCACAGGCAGAAAACAAAAGAATGTAAAAATGGAGGAAAAGGGGGAAAAAATAATAAATGTGATGAGATGGGGAAGAGAATGGGGTGCAAGTATCATCACTAAAAATAATATATGTGGCATTCATATGATCGGTTCTAGATTATGGAAGCATAGTATTTGGATCGGCTGCTAAATCTCAGTTTAAAAAGTTAGATCCAGGCACAGGCTCTGAGAATATGCTGTGTGGAGCTTTCAAAACAACTCCTGT
Source organism: Phoxinus phoxinus (assembly GCF_949152265.1). Classification (NCBI taxonomy): domain Eukaryota; kingdom Metazoa; phylum Chordata; class Actinopteri; order Cypriniformes; family Leuciscidae; genus Phoxinus; species Phoxinus phoxinus. The sequence goes on along the minus strand of NC_136890.1, from coordinate 22,063,530 downwards.
AACACCCATACAGGTAGAAATAGGAGAATTGCCACTAGAGTTAAGAAGGAAGCAGTTGATGGTACACTATTAGACTGGTTTACAAGGGCATACTGTAATTCACATCTCACTAAAGCAGTTCTGCAGGAGAGCTGGGAGTATGAGAAAAATCTAAGGGACAATTTCAGATGGATTGGAAATTATATAGCCAAATAATTAGAAGTGTTAAATTTGAGGATAAGTCCCGTGGCAATTTATCCAGAGACTGCTCCATGGAAGATAGTTTGGCCTGAGATAGACTGGTCTAAAAAAAAAAGAAAGGCACAGGAGGAATCTAATTTGGAAAAAAAGCATAGTGTTCAATAATCGGGTAATGGAAAAATATAATGAATATATCCAGATTTATACAGATGGTGCTAAGAATCCAGAGACAGAAACAACATGATTGGGGGTGTTGATACCAGATAAAGGAATAGGAATCAATAGAAGGACATCTAATAAATTAGGCGTTTATTCAGTGGAAATGCAATATTATTAAAATGTTAATGTTAAAATGTTATCAAATGATGGGTAGAAAAGACGGGACATAACAAAGTTTTGGTATACTATGATTCGTCATCAGTTTTAGCAAGCCTAAGGTCATTCTATTCCAAAAGATGTCCAGATATTCAGTTTGAAGTACTCCAGTCAGTAACAAGAATAGTAAATCAAGGAAGACAGGTAAAATTGATATGGGTTTCAGGACATGTAGGGATAAGGGGGAATGAAATGGCTCAGCGATTTACTGTAGAGCAAGTACTGAACGCAATATTAGTGTCACTGTCACTTGATGGTGAATCTGGTGTAGAAGCTGTATTAAAATGGTATAAATGGTATAAAACATCTGCTCAAACTGAACTTCCAAGCTCCAAAAGGTAACAAAATATGCTTTATTTTATTCTTCTGTAATTGTTACTCTCGGGAGAGTTTTATATTATTGCGACAGGTAGAGTTAGATATAGATCCATGCAGGTCGCTAAAGACCCGAATTTGTAATAATGATTGGCGAAACATTCATGCATTTAAGGGTTAACCTTGACATGTTTTCCTGTCAACTTTTGCCTTTAATTATACTACTATTCTTTAATGTATTGATTTAGCTGTTGTAACAGTTTCAGTCATTCCTTTGTTTTTATTGTTTACAACAAATGTAGAATCTGCAGTTTAGACTGAAATAATGAATATCTCTCTTGCAAACAATTCATCCAGGAAACAACATCATTCTGACAGCTGAACACCTAATTAGCCTCTTTCTCAGGGATTTAAATGAATCATTACAGTGAGGCCTGCTCTATGAAAAGATTTGCAGAACTTCTCCAGCCAGACGAGAAGAGTCATCTGGGATTTATCAACACCAGCCCTTTGAGTCACAGACATGAATTTATTTTGATGTTGCTTTTTCTTTTCAGCCTATATGGTTTCACATGACCTCTAAATAATAATGTCATACATTTGATTGAAAGCATTATTAGCGCTTTGTGTGTGACTGCATTCACTCTTACGAATTCTTCAGTTTTGTGGGACAGGTGAACTTCAACTTCACCCAAAAAATATTAGAAATAATACTTGGTGGTTGTATCGTATTGGTTTGTATTTAATGCATTGTTTTATATGTAGCCTAATGCGATCATTTATTTCTAATTTTAGGTGACCTTTGATTAGGTGACCAACTTGAACTGGCCTGGGCTGACAGCTGAGGATTAGCCTACAGGACTCACTTTAGCTCATTTACAGTCTGGTTTCTGTCGATTAATCAGCACTGTTTCCGTCAAACAAAGATCAGTGCTAGAGAGAGTGACTGTAAACAGCACAATATTACAAAGGCCCTGCACAATATATACATAATTCCAAAAACACATCATATACTGTATATGCACTTGCATTTAAGTGCTGCAGGGTGTATCCGGTGACATGATGGAAGTGAAAGTAGGCTGATTTGGCAGGATGACGGCTCTCTTGAGGAAGCATTGTAGATGACAGGTGATGGGATAGAGTTTGTGTCAATCCATCTCATTCTGAAGCTGCATGGGACTTTGAAGGATGGTGGCTGTTACAGTTGCCCAAGGGTGGAGAAGTTGACAATTCTTGAATTTCATGATTAATCTGAGCGAGTAGATGATATGAGTCATGTTGTTCCATATTTATCAACTCTAATTGTTGACATAAGCTTCCTATGTACCAATGTTTGCAACAAAAAAAATTTGTGGTGGCTCATTCCCTGGTAATGTTTAGGGTGAAAAAAATCCCCACTCGTGTAGTGTCATCTCATGTAGCCACAGGGCATGATTCAAGCTCTTATGCAAACACCAAGTCCGCATTTTTTGTGCTAGTAGCAAAGCAAAAAGCAATTACCTTTGATGTTAAAACCATAAAATTTCTACTTTTTTTGCTTCTGTCTTCTTTTTTTATTCTGCCCGTATACCTTGCATTCAAAGACAAAGAGCGGTTCTTACCGGCAGAGTTGCTTGATTTAACACTGCTTTATTTCCTGCAACTGGAAGTGTATGTCAACATTGCAGTTGATACACAGAGAGGCCATTTTCACACAGCAACACAATATAGTTGTCAATATTGCTGTATATGGTTATGTTTGGTTTATTTACAGGAGTGACAACCACATTCAGGACTCATAACCCCATTTTTGTGACTGAAATGCGGCATTCTCTGTATAAAAGCTGCTGGTTAATTGGGATCTGACAGATGCACTTGTGCTGTTGAGCTCTTATCGTGTCAACTGACTGTAATAAGACATTTGAAATATGGCCATCTTTGAGAATTACTTTATTTATTGTCACTATTGTTAATGTGACATATTTCTGGTTAGTGTGGGATTATCACGTACATGCTACTCTGTATGTAAAAGCTGTTGTGAACGAGACAATTTGAGAGTCACACCTGTAATTAAATATAGTTGCCAATCACTCATTATTTTTGTGCCATGCATCAACTATTAAATTACGCATTATATCATTGGATATATTTATTTTATTCATAAAAAACATGTTGTCCCTTGAATGTAACTTAAATTTAGTTAATTATTTTTTGTTTGTCAGCTTGAGTAGTTTAACTACTTCAAGTTATGATTATCTGTAGCCGGCAAGTTTAGCAGATGTTTTCTTCCGTATTGAAGAAAACATACATCTGTGTGTAACGTTTTATTGAAAAATAAAAAATGTAGTGACTTGGTTCTATTCATTGGTTGGATTTTGAGATGTGGGCGTTGCGCTCAAAAGTGGAGGCTGATCAATGTTCCCAAGTCTGTGTTTTTCCTGCTGAGTTGGGCTAAATTTAAATAGTTTTCACAGAGTTTTTTTCCCTCGGGTTGATTTCAACATTCCCACCCCCCTGAAACACCTAACCAGAACGTACACATTCAGCTGAGAATTTGTCCCCCCAATGGAGAGAATCGCATTGGGCTACTTTTGGGATATTTTTGATTGTCCATTGGGCAAATTTTGTTGCGCAACCCTGAGGCAGATGAGGCAACATGAGCTTGCAGAGACAAGGTTTAAGTGGACTAAGTGACTGGAGAAGTCCTGCATATATCCCCAAGTACTACAGTATATGTCGTTTTCCCCAGAAGGTCCAGTTATGACATTTTTGATTAAACATTATGAGGTCAAAAACTTTTTTTTATAAATGAATGGATGAACTCTTCACATTAAGATCTATTACATGCATTAAGAAACCGATAAGGTGTTTTTGCATTTCATGCCATCTTTAAAGTAGTTTTCCCAACACTATAAGAACAGGCCTTTCCATGCTTTTCAACATGCATTATGCAAAAAACACGGAAATGCTGGTAGTTTCTATGTGACTTGGGAGTGATATTCCCAGCAAACACATTTTTGCTGATGTGCAAGTTTACTCCCTATGAGTAAATTTCTCACTAATAATTCAGAAATCCATGTGTCATATTGCTCTGCTGTATGGTAAACACAATAAGGAATTACTCTCAATGATTCATGAACAGTTTATTCGGTTATTCCACCATGAGCCAAACATATCATAAAATATTTTTTAGAGTATTGTTTTCCTAAAAAGCAGCCTGCTGGAGTGGGACGAAGCCAAGTGTGAGGGTTCAGTGTCTGTGTAGGCTTTGGCTGGAAGACCAGGGCAGGGCAGACTATGTTGCTGTGGTCGGTTTATAGCCAGCAATCTCTGCCTGCGACATTTAAAACATAATTATTTTCATGCATCACCCTGAGAGTTTAAGAAGAGGCGGACACAGACCTGTGCTGTTATCACACATGATCTCTTTTTTTTGTCTGTGTAGTTGAATCACACTGATGTCCCACTTACATCCTCTGTTGAGATGCAATAACATATGTCTGTTTGCTGTGGTTTCCTCTTGTCACATGTGGCGTGAGAAATGTTTTCTCAAATGAAGGGTAAATTTACTGTTGCAAAACAAGGCAAGTTGAGATTTTGTTCCCAGCAGAAGATGCTAGTGTGTGTGTGCTAGATTTTTGGGATGTAGAATAGCAAAAACACTGTGGCATTCTCTACAGCCCTGGAGCCGTTTTTCATTACTCACTTGACGCCATTCTTAAACACATACAGATGTTTCCGTATAAGCAATCTGGATAGGTTTTGTGAAACTTATGTGACAAATGCAAATCGTAGCGCCCATATGATTGTGCATAAATTATTGTAAATTGATGTCCGGTAAGTTCACCCAGCTTATAAATAGTTATAGCTGCAGGACTTGATTACCATAAAAAATTAACAGAGTGTCAGCAAGTCATTATAGAAATAGAAATACTACATGAAGTGAGAAATCATCCAACATCATTATACCAACAACAGTGCAAAAACCAAACCTGACCACATCGGCAAGTTTTGTCATGCTTTGTGGATTTTGGTTTTATTTCTAAATATAGCACAACAGCCAACATACGTGTGTGTGGTTGTTATGCTTATCCGTATTGAACGTTTTTGTACATTTGACATTTACCATCCTCGTAGGAAGGTTCATCCTCAAAAGGGTTTTCATGGCCAAACTTTAAATGAACAACAGCACTCTCCACATCAAAGTCGTATGTCAGAAAAACATAAACACCAGTATATTTCCCTTGTTTTGTTTTTAAGTTTAAAGAGTCACTCCCTTGTTGTCTAATGAGAAAATTGTGCACATTAAACAAGTCTTAATGTGGACTTACTCTACCTATCAAACAATATTTCATACAGTATATATATATATATATATATATATATATATATATATATATATATATATATATATATATATATATACAGTATATATAATGAAAATGATGAATAATAGAATAATATATAATATTTCTACACTCTTAACTTAAAGAAAAGTAAAAAAAACGGTTGCCTTAAAATATTAAGTTAGCCTATGTGAATTTTTTCAATTACGCATAAAGTTAACTTAATAATTTTAAGGCAATTGGTTTCCTCACTTTGTGTGTGTGTGTGTGTGTGTGTGTGTGCGCGCGCATGTGTGTGTGTGTGTATTGCTATTTGATATAAATGATGTAATATTAAGAACAATTTACAAAATTGTCTCAAATTTCAAACAAATTTCCTAATGTGTGTTACACCACATACAAACTTACACATGTCATTGCACTGACACACACACACACACACACACACACACACACACACACACACACACACACACACACACACACACACACACACACACACACACACACACACACACACACACACACACACACACACACACACACTCACACACACTCACACTCACTCACTCACTCACTCACTTGGCTGTGACCTCATTATACTGTAATCTTTTTTATCCTTTATTAACGCATTTTCCAATACAACTCCACCCACAGGATACAGACATTACAGTGCACCATAAAAGTTTCACAACTATTTCTGATAAAATGCTCTCAACATGTTTGATAAATTGCCCTATATAGCGATTTACTTTCAAATCAGGTAAAACAGAAAAATAGAACATATACATCGGACTACAGTTCTAATTCTTAGGGGCAAACACGCAAGTGAAGTGACAAGACTAAACCTCAACTGGGATGCACTCGTCCTGAAGTGTTATATATTATGACACAAACAACTCAAACAAGGGTTCCTTGCCCTTGGCATCCACTAAATCTGAAACTGACAATGAAACAATTTAAGTGCACAACATATGAAGCCTCATAATACTAGCCTGGCTCCGGCCTCATACGTACTTCCGCTCAATTTTCATTTTCCTTCAGTACTACTTCTGGGCTTGTGGTAGCCTATATATTCTTGGGTTTTCTCTGATAAATTTTTTACCGGTCCAATCAGCAAACAGAGGAAGTGGTTGAGACGATGACGTTGAGGTCGTGCGCTAGTTTGAGTTGACATATGTCACGAGACTCACGACCAAACGTTAGCGATTGGTTATGGCAGATCCAGAGTGGCTCTGGGCTGATCCAATAGTTTTAAACTTCAACAGAGTACCCGCCTACAAGGAAGTTAACGCTTGTCAATGGAGAGTGGCAGTTGGTGGCGGTAATGCACCAAATTGGTATGCCAACCACCAATAAATTTAAGAAGAAGAAGAAGAGAGTGGAGAGTGGCCAGACGCTATGTACAAATGAAATGTACGAGAGTCTGGTAGGACCTAGTCTCGCGTAGCCAGACCTTCAGACTGACGGCTGAAGGTCTGGAATTCATAGCAGCTTTCTTTGGCCAAGGCCCGCCCATAAGGCCGTTTGACCGACATGTCAAACAACCAATTACAGTTCGTTTCGTTCAGTGTCAATGTTTCGGGGCGTGGAAATGTCCCCACAACAACAGACCGGCGTGCAACAAGGCAGTCAGCATAGAAAATCATAGAACAATGGTGTGCACTTCATCAACAGCCATACCGATGAGACGCTCGCGGTAAACATCTGTTTGAAGCATATCTCTCCACTTTTTAACACCCACAAGCAATTCTGGAGAACCGAACACAATACTGAATCGGCAAGCTGCGATGTCAGCGTCTGTTGTTTCATGTTTGCCCGCAAACACGGCTGATATCCCCTTCGCAGTTAGGTACTTCACTTGATCTTCCATAATAGATAGGAGGGGACACAAAGTAAAGTTGGATCTGCTGGGAATCCTTCTAAATGCTGACAAAGGGTTGGCCAGGCTTGGAAAATAATACTCTTCCCAAATCCCGTCGGCAAACAGGCTAAAATATCTTTTCCCACTTCCCACTATAGTGGGTATATAGTTTCCCACTATATATTAGTCTCCACTAAGTGCCTCAAACAAAACTCCTGGACATCTCTTAAAGAGTCTATGCCGTGAACCTCGCATACTTTTGAGAATCCTACGTTTAGCTGATCTTGATAAATGCTCATTGTCACTCATGTAAACACAACAGTTTTTCTTCCGCAATCACACATCTGCGCTTTGTTTCCCGGCGGATCGAAAATAAACGCGACACTCGCGGCCCCCGGAAATCCGATAAAATTCAACCAATCAGATGACGACTTCGACATTCCTGAAGTGTTTCCAGTTAAGTGTACCATATTCATCAGACGTTTAGCCAACGTTCCGTGGGCGTGACGTCTGAGGCTGAGACTAGGTAGGACCAGGCTATCATACTGCATCAGTGCATCTCATTTACAAATGTGAAAACACTGATGCGTGAATGGATGTCAGATGTAAAAAAAGCTTTCACATTTGAATTCTGAAATGTTGCTATTTCCCTGTTTGTCTTGTCCAATTATGTGCAATTAAGCATATGTGTTAAGTTGTTGAAAGCGATTGATTAATGCCTGTTTGTGGATTTCATCATTCGCTCCTGATGAAATAATCTAAAAGGATGTTGCATTTGTGTCAGAACTTGGAAGTGTCTCAGACACAAGAATGTCTTAATAAATTAATGGTGTCACACATCTTTGTGTCAAAAGCCATTACTGAATGTTCAGATTTGTCCCACTATGGCTCTTTGCAGTCTGAATGTATATTAAGCTGAGTTTATTTTATTATTAATATTTACTATTTTTATTATGGTGCAGGTAATTTTATTTATGTCCTTAAAAGAACAAATATAGAGGCAGTTACCACCCACACTGTAGCTGCTGATTCATTATCAAGCGTAAACGGAAATATTCGTGTCCAAAATAGAGACTTGCATTATAAATGAGATACTTTTAGTTATGATAGAAGTGTTTCCTGTCTCAGTTTGTCACAGTAAATGATGTAATAAATGAGGCTATTAATGTACTGATGCATTTTTTGATGTATATAGGCAGTGATATCATTATATTATATTACTATATATTACGAGTGTTTTACATTATGTGATGTGTGCGTGACAACATGTTCCTAAGAAAGCACATATATACACACCAGCGACCGAAATTAGGACATTAGCATATGATTGTGTTTTTTGCATCACTTAAGAACACTCTTACATCCTCATTTTCAAAGCATCATTAGGCAACTTTTCTGAACATCAATAGCTGATTGCTTCTGCATTTTTGCAAAAACAAGAGCAATTTATGTCCATGTATGGATTAGGATTTCCTCTGGGCCAAAACTACTAGAGCCTGCATGTCAATACAGCACTGACTAACATGAATACACTTGTGCAACATTGAGTTTTGTAAGATTATAGCTGCGTTAGCAAGACTGTATATGACATTCCAACACAATCTCATGGCAATTTACTACGTTTTGGCGAATTGGTGGCTAATTCATATAAATTTGTGCATCTCATTCTTATGGTTTTACGTCCACCCCTAATAACCGTCACTAGGATGACATACATTTTTTATAATAATCGTACGTTTTGCCACCTTGTAACATAGTTGCATTTTTCTGTGAGATCAAGTTGATCATTCAGCTTCATGAATGTTGTGCAATTATTCTGGCACCTTTTCATTTGATGGATTTCCCAAAAATTGCTTACACAGAGTGACTTCACATCCATCCATTGTTCTTGGTCCAAAAAAAAAAAAAAACTACGAAACACTCTTTGAAAAATCAACATGTAATTTATTTTACATTTAATTCACGAGTTCACATCTACATAAAATTAACACAATAAAGGTTATGCATATTTGGCGTGCTGTCCGGGTGGAGGGCTCCGAGCACGGAGTTCGGCCCGAACCCAGAGTACTCCCCCCGGTTGTGGTAAGAGTAGATGATGGGGTGGAGGAGGGATGCTGATAAACTGTCAATGAACAGAGGTAGGTCTGCTGTGTATTTATACCTTGTCATTGAGTTGATTACTGATTGATCTCCACTTGTGCTAATTGGGGTAATTATCTGAACCTGCTCCTCCCGAACTTTGTTAATAAAACATAATTTTATTATATATAGTAACCTACATTTATATTATACTGGTTTATGAGTAATTTTTAGTACATTTACATATATCCAATTGCTAAAAATATGTATGAATGTATGTTTATATATGTATTTATTTATTTTGCATAAAAACATTTATACTCATATAGCCAATTTCCAAAATGATATACTATTCAATCATTCATTCATTCATGCATGCATTTATAGTCCTATAGCTAATTTACATTTCTTGTACATAAGTACATTTATACTTGTATAGCCAATTGTTAAAAATATATATGATTTATTTATTGTTCATGAATACATTTATCCTCTTATAGTAACTGCTAATATACTATATATATATATATATATATATATATATATATATATATATATATATATATATATATATATATATATATACTGTTCACTTTTCTTTTACATAAATACAGTCATATTCATATAGCTTATTTCTGAAATAAATTATATATACAATATATTTATGTTTATTAAATGTATTATATTTATAGTAAAGATACTTAAATTAGAAAATATTTATATGTAAGTGACCATTTATTTTAAGAAACTAGATAAAAGAGAAGACAGTGTTTGTTGTCATCTTTTGTGTCTCAATGTGAGGTTGCTGGAAATCCCCTTATGTTCTGAATGGACAAAAAAAATCACTCCTTTCAGTGGGCAAGTGTTTGGTAAGTGGGAGTGCTAAAATGACCTACAGGAGGTGGGTGCTCACTGCTCAGTGACTAATCCCTGAGGTGCATAAATACTGCCTTCACGAGAGAAGACAGACAAATCAGGAGGAGAAGACACAGCAAGATTGCATGCACTTCGTCTCCCTGCAAGACTGTTTTTCTAGTTTTTCTCGACGTCTACTTTTTTCTAAGTTTTGGTTCTTGAAACTCTAAACATGAGACTTGGAGCCGTGGTGTTTCTGGTTCTTGGAACCTGTTCTTTGAGAGCTTGGTCCGCGCCGCTCAAATCTGTGCATGTGACGTTCCCTGGAGATGTGATCAAGAATATGACGAACAATCAGCTGGCTGATGTGAGTATATCAATTTTTTAGTTCATGGTTTTTACGATTATGGATATCTACTTTCAGTCCTCGACTTTGAAAATAGTGCAAATGCAGTTTTATCATTGAATACCTTTATTTATAAATATTTGCCTCCAGGAGTACCTGAAGCGTTATGGCTACATAGATGTTCTCCAGAAGAGCGGACTGCAGGCAGTCGTGTCCACTACTAAAGCTCTGAAGAAGCTCCAGCAGCAGCTCGGGCTGGAGGAGACGGGGTCGCTTGACCAGCCCACCATTGATGCCATGAAGCAGCCTCGCTGTGGGGTCCCAGACATCCGAAACTATCAGACATTCGAAGGAGACCTGAAGTGGGATCACACTGGTGTTACATACAGGTGGGATATTATCTACACCAAACCTTTGACAACTACAACATTTTTATATCTAATGGGTTTGTGATGAACATGTTGTAATCTATTGCACTGTTTTGACTTTCAGGATTTTGAACTATTCACCGGACATGGAAGCCTCTTTGATCGATGACGCCTTTGCCAGAGCTTTCAAAGTCTGGAGTGACATCACCCCTCTGACGTTCACACGCCTCTATGATGGCACTGCTGACATCATGATCTCCTTTGGCAAAGAAGGTGAGTTGATTTTTTTGTAATGGATAAAAGTATTTAGATTAAACACTTGGACTTCTGAGAAGGTTTGAATGAACTGCTGTTTTTGTTTCAGATCACGGAGATCCCTACCCTTTTGATGGGAAAGATGGACTGCTGGCTCATGCCTACCCTCCTGGTGAGGGAATCCAAGGAGATGCCCATTTTGATGATGATGAAAACTGGACCCTTGGATCTGGACCAGGTGTGTGGGATTCTTACTTGATTCATATTTCAATACAGTATGAATAGCAGTGGCTTTGATAAATAGTTCAAGTATCAGGAAGCATCTTACTCTATAGTGGGACAATAGCTCCCTCTACAGTTTTGAGTGTATAGTGATAGTTTGACTGTGTCCTAAAACAGTTTTTAAAGTATTTGCTTTGGGTTCATTTTAATAACCATAAACACATTGTTTTGAAACACATTGTTTTTTATAATATCACACTTAATATTTCTCATATAGAATAAATTAGTCCTTAATTGTTCAAATATATAGCCTAGTTCTGTTTTTAAACTTGGGTCAGAATATGACTCCACTCAATTTCATATATATTATAAATAAACCCTTATATATAGTATATCTCGGGTCCCTCACAAGGGGATCATCATGTTTACCCCTATATATTTAATTTATATATAAATTTGTGGATTAGACCATAACATTGATGTGTCTCCTTCAGCCATTAAAACCCGCTATGGTAATGCAGAGGGTGCAATGTGCCACTTCCCCTTCCTGTTTGAGGGGACATCCTACCCCTCCTGCACCACCGAGGGCCGCACAGATGGTCTCCCCTGGTGCGCAACCACTGCAGACTACGACAAGGACAAGAAATTTGGCTTCTGTCCCAGTGAGCGTAAGTGTTCCAGTAATGATTTTTAATAGGGCTTTAATTCCAAAGCAGACATTTAAACTGACTCCTTTGCCCTTAATATGTGGAATTAATGTGACAGTATTTCAACAAGATGTCTAACATTCCACCTCTGTTTTCCCACAGTTCTCTTCACGTTTGATGGGAACAGCAATGAAGCACCGTGTGTTTTCCCCTTCGTGTTTCAGGGGGTAAAATATGACTCATGCACCACGGATGGACGAACTGATGGGTATCGTTGGTGTGCCACTACAGCTAACTTTGACACTGATAGCAAGTATGGATTCTGCCCTAACAGAGGTGAGCAGCTCTCAAGACTCAACCCTGAAACTTAAAGTAAGATACATATCGTAAATGCAAAAACAATATGTTCTCAAAGTCTCAGCAGTTCACAATCAGATATTATTACGTATAGTAATTATAGCAAACATTTAACAGCATATTTCTACAGTATCTATCTAAGATATTTAATCTTTTATAATATATTTTCTCCTCACAGATACAGCTGTGATTGGTGGAAATTCAGAAGGAGAGCCATGCCAGTTTCCTTTCATCTTCCTGGATAAGACATACACTTCCTGCACCAGTGAAGGCCGTGGTGATGGAAAACTCTGGTGTGGAACTACCAGCAACTATGACACAGATAAAAAATGGGGATTTTGCCCTGATAAGGGTAAGTGATAATCATCTTCAGACACTATACAAATATGAAAGTGAGAGATTAGCTAACATGCCCTTTCTCTCATAGGATACAGTCTGTTTCTGGTGGCTGCTCATGAGTTTGGTCATGCACTTGGTTTGGATCATTCCAAAGTTAAAGATGCTCTGATGTATCCCATGTACAAATATATAGAGGATTTCTCCCTGAATCAGGATGATATTGAAGGCATTCAGTATCTCTATGGTATTTATCCACTATCATTCACTGATTGTTACGTTTACTATGCATTTTCTTATTCAAGATTCAAGAATTCTGATCTTGACAGTAAGAGTCTGGTCAATTCTGGTTTTATTGCTATATTTTTACAAATGTTTTTCTTTTCAGGACCTAAAACTGGCCCTAATCCCACTCCTCCGAAACCAAAGACCACCACTTCCTCTCCGGTTGTGCCAACTAAACCCACCCCAAGTGAGAAAACAACCACTGTTTCCACCACAACACATGTAGACCCATCACAGGATGCCTGCCAAATCAAGGAATTTGATGCCATCACTGAAATCCAGAAAGAGCTTCATTTCTTCAAGGATAGGTATAAGCTGTTACATATACTGACATGAAATTGCAAACATAACTCAGGAAACTTCCACATTCTCAAATACATCTTTCTAAACTCTCTCTTTTTAACATCTAAGGCACTACTGGAAGATCTCAAACAATGGAGAACGCAAAGGCCCTTTCTTGATATCAGAGAAGTGGCCTGGCCTGCCAGCCACCATTAACAGTGCCTTTGAGGAACCACTCACTAAAAAGATCTACTTCTTTGCAGGTACTTACTTATCAGATAAAGATATTTTGCCATTATTGCAGAATATGTTGAAGTTCAGATATATAACTGTATTTCATGCACACAGATAAACAGTTCTGGGTTTATGCTGAAAATGAGGTGCTTGGACCACGTAAAATCGAGAAGCTCGGCCTCCCAAGCGACTTGGGCAGAGTGGAGGGAACTGTGCAGAGAGCAAAGGGCAAGGTGCTCCTGTTTAATGGAGAGAACTTCTGGCGGTAAGTAACTTTGCTATGACTGGAACTGAGCAGAAAGTGTAGAGTTTATAGCATTGAGTTAACGATGGGAGATTATAATTGAATAATAATAATTGTAGTTTTTCACAGTATTATCTTATCTCTTATTTCTTGTCACAGACTCGACGTGAAGGCTCAGATGATCGACAGAGGATACCCTCGATCCACTGAATCAGTTTTTGGTGGAGTGCCCCTCGACTCACATGACGTGTTCCTCTACAAGGGTAAGTGAGATTATGTTCAAATTCATTTTTAAAATCTGATTTACTGATCTAGCAAATTAAATTTGTTCTTTCTATTTTTCAATATTTTGCAGGATTCTTTTACTTCTGCCGGGAAAGTTTCTACTGGAGAATGAATGCCAAAAGGCAGGTTGACCGTGTTGGTTATGTGAGGCACGACCTCCTGAAATGCTAAGACGTGCAGTCGCTCGGCACAGTGAAGACGTCCAACATCCTAACCTGATGATGACAGAGCCCTTTTTAATAGGGAAACCATTTCTCTTCTGTGTAAAATGTAGTCGGGAAGACACAGGCAGAATGTATTCAATTTTAAGTCCTGTTTTGGGGATTTTGACTTTAACTGTTAAAGGAGAAGAACAGTTTTAACACTGAATTTATCATAGGCACATGAAACGGGATGTTAGGCATATTTGCCTCATTGTCTGTCAGCTTTAACTTGGTCTTATAATTTATTATTTCAGCTTACTAAATAACTGCTTTGGTCATGATGAGTTTCTTAACAGCACATTAAGAGGAACTAATCTTGTTCTATAAAACTTCAATGAGGCAATGCCAGTCTAACTCGAGGAATTAACTTTGTGTATGTAAATGTATGAGTGGAATCACCACAGGAACATTGTAGCCTAGACACTTTTTTATTGACAACCGAGCCTCTATTCTCTGTGTTGACCCACTCAGATGTTTTTCAAAGCAAAGGTTTATTTTTAGCCTTAGAGGCGAGCTAATGTTGAGATGTTATTAAGCCCAGATGTTGGTGTATTGTGTAATCATTTGCCTGGTGTAAATGATAATATTAATATTATTAATTTAATGTTCCACTTTCCACTTATTTATATTGTATTTGTTTGCTGCATTATGTTTACTCAATAAATTTGTAAACAAGACCATTCAATATGTGCAACTGCTCTTTCATTAGTATTTGGCCTGTGAAAACACTAGTCTCTCGTAAGGTGAACTTACAAAGATCGGGTGCTTTTTTGGTAAAAATGTGATATAAGTTTGGAATATATTCAATACCCAATCACTGCAGATGGTTTTAAACAGTTCAAAAGTATTTGGCATGTAGCAGGTGATTAATATTAAAAGTAATAAAAAGGTTCAAGCTTGTATGTGCCATATTTACATTGTATGCAGTATCCAACATTCACACACAACCACCCCACATACTCATGTTTACTTCATTAATAAATTTATCAGTTTAAATTACAATTACTCATAAAAATGCTCTGCACAAGAAATCAAAACCGTCAAGACTGCTTATGAGAAAATACTTGGTGAATTTCAGGGGGGCTTTTGGTATTGGTATGTGAAAATGTTGTCGTCTTTGAAAATGTACGTAAATGATACAAGAGAACTGACAGAAAAAGCAGTGTAAGTTACTTTAATGCTGCTCTAAATTATTTACCAAAAAGCCGTTTATGATTTCTTAAAATTGCCTTACGAGTAAATGCACAAATAAGCGAAAGAGCTGGACTAATTATATAATTAAAATCTACATTTAAAATAAAATAAACCATAAATCGCAGGATGACAGCATATATATATATATATATATATATATATATGCAGTGTGGTATAATGCCACATATCCACATCATAAATTCAACAGAATGCAAATTAAAACGTGAATACCATGTGACCCCTCACATTCAATTTGAGTAAAGAGATGTTTATTTAGGCGAAATCAAAAAATATATATAAATGAGAATCTCAAGATAAACAACCGTGTCATATTAATCCGCGAGACATTCAGCGGTTTCATCCTCTCAGAGCAATAGTCCTCCGGTTCACACCATTACATGACAAAACACTTAAAAGATGAAGCGAAATGGTCGATATACATGTTCTTTAGATAAAACTTGACTTAAAAAAAAATCGTGACACATTATAAAACCGGTTAAGCGTTTATACCACTCCGTCTTTCCCCCATGACAGATAAATGAGTTCCGGCCAGCTCTGAGGACAGGAAGCGAGGAGACGCTGATGGCGCCCGACTAGAAAGCACAGCAACTATTCGCTTTCGAAGATTTATTTATTTCGCCTCATTCGCGACCTTGAAGAGCAAAACAATCGTCCATTTACGGTAAGAAAAATTCCTAGCTCAAAATAGTGGGGGCAACTTGTTCACAAATACAGCTTCTTCCATGATGGCCGAGAGAAAAACATTCGGGCGGACTGGCTCTCCCTACTCACGCAGGCCCTCGAGGTCCCCGAGCGGTTCTTCATAACGCCTGAGCGGAAAAAAATAAACTCGGTGCGGCGGGAGGGAAAATGGCGCTGCGCGAGCAGGCAGGAGGAAGGGCAGCACATAGTCATTTGAAACGAACAAGACAAGAGTAGCCAGCCACAGTTTATGCGGGACCTCAAGCTTTATTATGATCTATTGCAGTGACATTGTCGCTATAAAGCTGTTAGTGTGCTCAAAATAAAACCGTGTTAATGATGAACAAGGACCAGGACCTTGATGTCCTTCAGAAATTTGAGTCTAAAGACAGGTTTTATGTCCCAAACACAGCCAGATGGGTGCTCTGGTGGGGAGGGATTGATAACAGTTGGCATATTGTAGAAATCAAATGGTTTAGTGTTTGTTTGTGTTTTGTTTTTGATGTTAAAGTGCATTAAATGCGAAGACCACGTTGGCTTGTGGTTTCGCTGGTAAGCTTATAATATGCTTATAAAGTACTTAAGTGATCTAGAAAGGCGCTACCACAAGACAGACGCATTCATCCCCTGGGGAAATTTGAGACGTTCGTCTAAAAAAAACAACGATATGTCATTTGACATAAATCACACCGTATGCAATAACATTTCATACAAAACAACACAAAATATAAAGAGAATAGATGTGAATAAAATGTGCTATGTAATGTGCAATTAATTATTTAGAAAATTCTAATGTTAGTTGTGCAACAAGGCTCTTCTGCAAATACTGCAGAGAATATGCAGGTGAATTAATGTTTATGTGAAGAATGAAAAGAACACCATGAATATGCAAAGTGTATCGAATTAAGCAATCTATATATATAGGCTATATATATATATTGTTTAAAATGAGTTTATTTCCACACAGATTTTAGGATGTGATATATGAAGCCTAAAGTAAAGTTAAAAAGTTTGGTGTCGGAAAGTTTAAAAAAAGAAAGAAAAGGTATTTAAAAAGAAGTCTCTTAGGCACACCCAGAATGCATTTAATGATAAAAAAGTATAGTAAATGCAGTAATATTGTGAAATGTTATTGATGATGGCAAAGCTGAATTTTCAGCATCCAGTCTTCAGTGTCACATGATCCTTCAGAAATCATTCTAATATGATTTGCTGCTCAAGAAACATTGATTATTATCAATGTTAAAAACAATTGTGCACCATGATGATTTTTTTAGATTTCTTGATGAATAGAACATTTAAAAGAACAGCATTTATTTGAAATAGAACGTTTGTAATATTCTAATGTCTTTTCAGACACTTTAGATCAGATTAATGCAAAATCTTACTGACCTCAGACTTATAAAAATATATGATTCATATAAATATTAAAATACTGAACATCCACTGAATCATTTTAATACATCAAAAAAAAAAAAAAATTTTTTAAATCAAATTATTATACTTAACTACACTTATGCACTTGTCCACATGTCTTCCATATCCTAGCATTTATCATTCAGGACACATTCAGTGCTGTATAACCGAGTGACGGACACTTTCCCATAGAGCAGAGATGGATTCTGACGACATGGAGGTGGAGAGCAGCAGTGATGTGGGGCATTCTGGGATGGAGGAGCCGTCAGAAAGCGGCATGGGCATGGAGTCTTCAGAAGCCATGTCTGCCGATAGCAGCGATGCGGCCGCTCCTCCTGCCCCGGCACCAGAATCAGACTGTCACGTAGGACAGAGCTCCGAGGGAATTGTGGTAAGACAAGTAATCCACACATCTGCGTAGCTACACATGTTAGTGTGTAATTCTTCATTTTGAGTTTTTTCTTTGGGTGGGTGTTTTGTAGGTTTTTATCCCAGAGACAAGCTCCAGTACAGATGTGCAAAGAGTTCATCTCCCAGACTCGTCTTCTGTCGCCCAGTCAACCAGTGTGTCCAGCGTCTCCACCGTGACACAATCGGTCCTGGTTTCGGAGTCTGTCCAGGTCCTGGTGCACTCCAGTGCTGTTTCTGAAGGAGGAATGATGGTTTCTGATTCCACTGCTTCCACGTCCTCAGATCTTGGCTCGGCGATTGATAAAATAATTGAATCCACCATTGGACCTGACATTATGAATGGTAGAAAAACCTTGCCTCTTCATTTTTATTACGCTCAAGGTATTTAAGTTTAGTATTCAAATGTAAATACTGTGTTTCTGTGTCCATCTTACAGGATGTATTGCAGTTACAAGTGCAGAGGATGGCAGTGCAGAGACCACACAGTATCTGATACTCCAAGGTCCTGATGATGGTGAGAAAGATCCCCAGAGTTCACAGTATAGGGCTGCGTCTGAAATCGCATATTCTTTGAGTAGGCTCTTCTTTTGTAAAAGTACTTACTTTTAAAAATAGTATGTTCTACATAGTATGAATGTAATCCAGACGTGACCTACAGCCATTCACAAATCCTCTCCCACGGCCTCATGGGATAGTAAAGTGTCCATTGGATGCGCACTTCAGAATCTTGCAAGTAGTAGTAAGTCATCCAGGTACCAGTACCCTTTGCCTACGGTTTTATGAATACTGTTAATTTGAACGTACTACTCGTTTCACATACCGTCTTTAACACACCTACTCTATAGTAGGGAAGTATGCATATTCAGATGCAGCCACGATAGGTTTTAAATTAAATTAAAGGGATAAATAAATTAAAGGGATGTTTAGCAAAGTAAATGTAAGCTCTGTCATCATTCACTTAACCTCATGTCATTGGAAAGTAAATTAATTTATTTTCCTATGGTACACAAAATGAGTTATTTACCTGTCCAGTCTGCTGTTTTCCATACAATGAAGGTGAGTAGGAACTGGGGCTGTAAAGCTATAAAAAAGTACCAAAAAAAAAACCCCCCATGCAATACTTTTACAGTGCTCTTGTTCATTTTGGAGGTTGGCAGCCCCAGTATGAAAAAAAACAGCCTTAACCTTTTTTAAATCAGTGGTTCTCAACCTGGAGTCCAGCACGCACTAGGGTGCCTTTAAACATTACATAAATAAATATGTCTTATCGATTATAAATGCCTTAAAATAAAAAAGTTATGAAATAAGCTAAAGTTACCAAAAATAAAATAAAAATGTATATTAATTCACTCTCAAACTTCTGGAAAACTATTTTTTATTTAAACTATAATTGTTGTTACTTTTTTTAGTTTTTGTTTTGTTTTTTTGTAGACATTGGGGGGCCTTGGAGCCAAAAAGGTTGAGAACCACTAAGCTAAATAACTATTTCTGTGTTCCATAGAAACATCATGAGCATGAATACATTATGGCCGATTTTTCATGTTTGGCTAAATTATCCATTCATATGTGGCACTGTCATTAGTTATCTTGTAGTAAAATTCCCTTTTGTTTTTGTCCTTAGCATAATCTTCTTGACAAATCTAGATTTTAAAGTTGTTAATCAATGTATTGCTTGACCCAAATGTGCTTGTGTTACTGCCACACTCGTTGCAGGAAAGAATATTTCAAATTAACTTAAAGGGACAGTTCACCCAAAAATAAAAATTCCTTCACTCACCTTCATGTCATTCCAAACCTGAATGACTGACTTTCTTCTGTGTAAAAAAGCATAAGATATTTTGAAGAATATTGGTAACCAAACAGATTCAGTTACTTTCATTTCATTTGCAAAACATACAATGGAAGTCAATGGGAACCAAAACTGTTCAGAAGTTCAAAATAAATTGTTTTGTTACACAGAAGAAAGAAAAGTCATACGTAAATGATGACAGAATTGTCCTATTTGGGTGAACTATTCCTTTAAAAATCAAATAAATGAGCAGAAATAAAAGAGAAGTGGGGTAGCTTTTGGATATTCAGGCATTTTCTTTGTTCACTGTGTGTGTAGGAGCTCCTATGGTGGCTCGGATGTCTTCCTCTGCACTGTCAAGCCGCATTGCCATTGAAGCCCTTGCTGATGGACCCACCTCCACTTGCCTGGACCAGGCAGACCTGTCAGAAAACCCGCAGGGCAGCGTGGAACCCGACCAGCCTGGACACTCCGGGTACCGTGAGCATGACGACAGCAGCAGCAGCTGCAGCCGCCCAGACCAGCCTCAGCACTCCCAGTACATCGAATGCAGTGGAGGAGACGACCCAGACCAGACCAGGGAGGCTCGGTACATCGAGTGCTCGGGAACCGAACCAGACCAGACCCCACGTCATTCTGGTGACTACAACGTGGCTGACTCGGAAGAACCTCTACGGCGTTACGCAGCAGAATGCAGCGGTACAGCCGATAGCCCTCAGAGATGCTCGTTTCGCTCCCGCTATGTTGTAGAGTGCAGTGATGGGTTTTTGGAGTACGGGGCGGAGCGGCCGCAGCATTCACGTTATATCGACAGCAGCATGGATGACAGGGATCACGTCTCGGCCTCGGAGCAGGAAGATAGCGTGGTAGAAGAGCCCCAGCACTCCTACATGTCGCATGGCTCACTATATGCCGACGAGGGCGCTGTTCGCCACTCCCTGGCTGACACGATGGGGTCCCAGCTCAATGATCAGGACTGCAACGATAACTTGCCTGGCCCATACATAAGTAGCAGTGGGACCTATTCCACCCAGCCAGATCCTGAAGTGGTGGGGTCTGGGGTGGTGGTTGAGTCTGGGCACAGAACCCCAGACATGGCCGAACTGGAGGAAATGATGGAGGTGGTGATCGTACAGCAGTTTAGGTGTAGGATGTGCCCATATAAAAGTGCCTCTAAGGATACACTCATCAACCACATGAGAGACAAACACTTTAAACCAGCAGGTAAAGTAGCAGGTGCTAATTATGTCTTTGTCAAATGTAAAAATAAACTAATATCAGCCCCATTAATGGCCCCGTCCCAAATGGCACTCTCAAACCTTGCAGTCCTTATCCAGGACTGTACTTTGTGCTCGACACATTATAGGCAGATGGTGGCCACAAAGACTAAATTTATAAGTAAATAAAGTAAGAAATAATAAAATTTTAATAGGACAGTCTTAAAGTTACCATGAAATATGATAGATGGACAATTCTTATTTTTTATATAATATTGTAGTGCTTATTATAAATTATTAATTCAGGTTTTTTTTTTTTTTATGTGCCCTAATCGGAATGACCTCCCCTCCCACTTGCAACAACTTCTCTTTTATGAGGATGAGGAAACCTGTCACTCACATGAGATTGCAGCAATAGCAAACCTTATCCAAACAATTCTCAATGGACAAAATCCGTCTTTTTCATGCCGACTTTGAGTTTCCATCAGGTCTTGATTTATGCGTACAGTTTTTTAGGTTCTCTTGTTCAGGATGTGCTATCTCACAAGCAGGTGTTCCAGGCCAAAAGAAACGTGGACGGGGACGTCCACGAAAGTCCGAAAGCAAGGCAAGAGCGTCCGGTGAGGTCAAAAAGGAGGAGCCGCCAGAAGAGGAAGATGATGACATCATTGATGCGGGCGCTCTAGATGATCAAGGTTAGTGGAGTGCAGTTTGCATTCCCCATTTCGTCATTTTCTGTTTTTTAATGCAGTTTTAATTTGCATTCAGGTGACAGTGATTATAAGCCAGGTGAGGAAGAGGCCAGGCCCAAATTGGTTCCCAGTCACTCCACTCCTCCTTCCTGCTCTTCATCCTCTTCCTCTACCTCACGGAAACGTCCCCGCAGGATGGTCGGCCCACCTCGCAAATTCCTTCCTGAGTCAGGTCAATGTTAATTTAGCTTTTTGTTGTCATAGAAATATATTCAATACAATATTCAAATAGATAGTAATTTTTAGCTAGTTGCATTCAGATATTTCAATGTAACTTTTCATTGGTCTGTGATAACTCTTATTTTCACCTTTTTATAAAACAGAGACAGCAGCAGTGTCTCAAACGAACAATGCAGAGGACCCTCAAGCTCCTGAAGAAGCAAGTTCCTCTGGATTAGAGAATGGAACTTCCTCATTATCCAATGGGACAGCAGCGGAGCCAGGCGTCAGCCAGTCAGATTCAGAGAACAAAGATCCATCATCAAACACAAGCCACGATGACCTGGAGTCTTTGCCCAAAAAACGAGGCCGGCCTTCAAAACGTTTCCTTCAGAAGAAGTACAAAAAGTACATGAATCGCAAGTATGTAATACCGGCACTACTTTGTGATCATCCACAACAACATTTGATTGATTTGACTTGTCTGTTTGACACAAACTATGTCTTAGAATGCTTTATAATCCAATGTAACCACATATTCTGGACAGTCAATATCTCATTTTTCTTTTTTAAGTAAATACTACAGATCCCTTAAGCCTCTGCTAAGGCCTCATAACTGCTGGATCTGTGGCTCTCGCTTTCTTTCACAAGATGATCTCAGATTCCACGTGGATTCTCACGAGGGAAACGACCCTGAACGCTTCAAGTGCCTGCAGTGCAGCTACCGCTGCAAACGGTGGTCCTCACTGAAGGTAACTATAGTCTATTAGTTAAATTTGTAAGTTTTAATTTTTACATTTTAAAATATTTGTATGTAAATATTTGAATAATATGTGCTTCAGTGTCTAAATAAATTGATATATAAAAAAATATTTAGTCATTGTTCTGCATTAAATGCATAAACCTGTCTTTTAAAAATCATATTTCATATGTTACAAAAACGGCATTTTTCCACCTTAGAAACATTGCTAAGCTACGTAATATGCTGTCAGTTTCTGATGCAGAAAAGTTAGTTCATGCATTCATGACCTCGAGACTAGATTACTGTAATGCTCTATTAGCTGGTTGTCCTGCATCCTCAATAAACAAGCTACAGTTAGTCCAAAATGCAGCTGCTAGAGTTCTTACCAGATCAAGAAAATATGATCATATAACACCGATCTTATCATCTCTACACTGGTTACCTATAAAGTTCCGTATTAATTATAAGGTATTGTTACTGACTTATAAAGCCCTAAACGACTTAGCTCCAGTCTATTTAACGGATCTTCTATCGCCCTATAATCCATCGCGCTCTTTAAGATCGCTAAATTCGAGGCTTTTGGTTATACCTAGGATATCTAAGTCCACCAAAGGAGGGAGAGCATTCTCACATTTAGCTCCAAAACTCTGGAATAGCCTTCCTGATACTGTTCGTTGCTCAGAGTCGCTCTCCCAGTTCAAAACTAGATTAAAGACGCATCTCTTTAACCAGGCATTCATATAAATGTTTTAATCTTACAGTTAAATCCGGCCTCTAGTTCATAACCGCCAGAGGAGAACTGGCCCCCGACTGAGCCTGGGTTCTCCCAAGGTTTTTTTTTTCTCCATTAGGTCACCTGATGGAGTTTTAGGTCACCATTAGGTCACCTGATGGAGTTTTTCGTTTCCTTGCCACTGTTGCCTTTGGCTTGCTCAGTTGGGGATATTCAATTTAATTAATCAATCAATATTACTATTGATTAGCATTACCAAACATGGACGTTTTATTATTATTTTAATTTAATACTGTGAAGCTGCTTTGATACAATCTGTATTGTGAAAAACGCTATACAAATATTCTTGACATTACACATAATAAAATTGATGCATGTGTCCTATAGGAGCACATGTTCAATCATGAAGGTACAAAACCTTACAAATGTGAGGTATGTGATTACTCCAGTGTTTACAAGAAGGACGTGATCCGGCATTCAGCCGTCCACAACAAAAGCAAGTAAGAACTCAAAATGTTTTTTATTGATCACTCACTCGTCATGAATATTTTGTCAAACCCTTGAGGTAAAAAAAATTCTATCAAGCTGCATTGTGTCTGCCCCTTTAATATTGTGCAGATTACGAAAATATAACATTTTGGATTCATTTAAAACTCACACCTGACATAATCTGATTAGAGTAGTAATAAATGTGCTTGTTTCCTCTCTTTTAGGAGTCGGAAGACAGACATGGTAAGGCTCCAGATGTTAAACATTAACAAACAATCATGGTTTAGCAAAATTGTCCTTTTATTGGCATGATGTATCTGTTCAACTTGGCTCTGAGTGGTTTGATGAGGGTAGCTTTTTATGCGACAGCAGTCTTGCATAAATCCTTCACAGGTTCCCAAAGTGTCCGAGTTTCCATGCCCAATCTGCTGCCGCGTGTACCCCATGCAGAAACGGCTGACGCAGCACATGAAGACACACAGCACGGAGAAACCTCACATGTGTGACAAGGTAAAGTTATTGTATGCTGCATGCTAATTTTGTTCATTAAACTAGTTTTGATGAATCAATGAATAAACCTAAGCAGACTGTAGAAAGCACTGGCTTATGACGCTTTTGGGAAATGCAGCCCTGGATATTTGCTATGCTAATACTAGTAAAAATGTGTTTGCTTTGCAGTGTGGGAAATCCTTCAAGAAGCGCTACACTTTCAAAATGCATCTTCTCACGCACATACAGAACTGTGGCAACAGCACGTAAGTGAGATGTCAGGACTCTGTGTACATGTCTGTTTGTCCAAAACAACCTCTACTGGTAAACATACTGTAAAGGTAGCTATTTTTCTCATCTTCTTTGTCAGGTTTAAGTGTGAGTTTTGTGACTTCACCTGCAATGACAAGAAGCACCTGCTCAATCACCAGCTGTCCCACACCAACGACAAACCTTTCAAATGCGAAGAGTGCAAATACTCCACGAGTAAAGAGGATTTTCTGGTGTCCCACATAGCCATTAAACACACTGGTGAGTCACGTAACAATTAGGAATGTTTTAAATGTTAGCAGTTAGAAGGTTTCCTCATTAGTCATTTACCCCCTGCTCAGGTGAAAAGCCCTTCTCCTGCGACATGTGCCACTTCACAACTAGACACAGGAAGAACCTGCGGCTGCATGTGCAGTGTCGCCACCCCGAGGCCTTCGAGGAGTGGAGTCAATCCCACCCAGAGGAGCCAATTCGTCGACGCCAGACGCCCGTTTTCTCCATGCAGGAGATTGAAGAGCTGAAATTACAGCAAGAAAGCCAGGGATTTCAGGGGACCATTGTGAGTACATGGATATGCACTTTGATGCTTTTGTATCTAAATGAAAGGAAAACCCAGCATCCATCCATTCATCATTTATATAGACGTTTTTTGTGCGTCTCTCAGATATCAGAGCTTGGCAAGAGTAATATCAACTAAAATACTACATCATACACATTTTCTACTTTTTTATATGTCTATTAAATGTTTTAAACCTTGTACGATATTATGCGAATGAATGAAATAAGCACCTCTTATTTGAGGTTGTGGTCGTGGATGACTGTGTTCATACTCAAAAGTTTCTCTGGAAATTATATATTTAAAAAAAAATCCCCCTTTATTTAACATTTAGTATTACTGTTTTAATAAGAAGATATTTAGATATTTATTTATCGGCATTGGGAAAGGTCCCCGAGCCGAGACTCGAACTCAGGTTGCCCGAAGCACAACCACACTACATCTCGGAGCACTGCCTTTAAGACTATCGGCTCCGACAATTAGAAGATATTTAGATAAATGCTATAATTATAATAAAAAATAATGATTTTATGAGATTGAAATGTACAAGGCGTGTTTGTTAAATGACAACTACTCTCTCTCTATATATATATATATACACATATACATGTACATATACATATACATATAATATAAAATATAATATAAAATAAATATTTGTTTACACCTTAAGGTAACAGTGGACCCCATTACGCTCCAAAACATGGAGTCCATAGGGAACACATCTATATCCCAAGATGCACTGGGAAACACTACCATCATTTACGAGCAAGGTCAGTAAAAAAGTTGTCAGTGCATCTGTGGTTGTAACCCATCTAAAATATAGTGTGTGATTATGAATTCATTCACACATATTTTACCATTCACCTCATGATATTAATATCCATCTTATGGTGTTAAATTTAAACTGTACCTTCTTTCACAGCCCAGACTTCAGACCTCTCAGCCCAGAATGCTCTAGATCTGTTGCTAAACATGAGTAACGCCAGAGAACTGCAGGTACTGTACTGACACACTGGGCATCTTCTACTATAGGGTAATTCTACTGGAATTCTGATTATGAATATAGAATAATGTTATAAATGCCTAATTTATATGGCATGTATTGGAGGAAGAGGTCGCAGTAAGTTAATTAATGTCATATGTAAAAGAGTAAGTAACAAAAACAGATCTGTTTTGCTTTTGAATTGTGCTTGTAAGTGTTTTACTTCAGATGTACCCCTACAAAAAGGCACACGATATATTTTAGTGTTAAATCCATAATGTTAAAACAGAAATATATATTAAGTAATTTCCATTGAACAAAACTGAATTTGACCTGTTAGTTGAATGTGTAACAGACCTACAAGGCACAATGAAAGAAAAATAATACATATTCTAAAATGACAATTTTATTGAGGTTGTTATATTTGTACTAAAACAATAAGAAATAAAAAAGATTTTGTGTGATAGAACATTACAAATAACTTGAATGTTTAGCAGTATAGCAGACATTATGCCACTTTGTCAGAAAAAAAGTACTTGTAAGTTTTTTTTTTTCATTTAATGCATCAGAAAATAATTACACAGGGACAACTGGATGTATTATAAGATAGTTTGCCAAAATCCTGCTTATTGTAGATAACTTATGAAATTCAATACATTCTTAGTAATTATAAAAAAAACAATAATAATAATAGTCAAACTAGAATTAGGATTTTACTCTGTCTCAGAATCATATCATCACATATCATATGAACATGAATATATAAAATAATTTAACATTTTATTCATTATGTATCTGTATTTAAAAATAAATCCTATAATATGTCTTGATCAGTCGATTCACTCTTCTCAGGTGGCAGTGCTGAAAACCGACGGTAAGACTCTGGAGACGGGAACGTGGCCCGGAGATGGCTCTGGGAGTGAGCCTCAAAAGATCGTCACCTTCCATGTGTCAGAAAACGGGGACACTCTGGTTCAAGAGGCGTTTGAGACGGCTACAGGGGAGGTGGAGCAAGAGGAGACTACTGGTGAGTCACAGGAAGTGACACAGATTGGCATCGGTACATACGAGGGAGCAGATTTCAGCGTGGTGGAGCAGGCCTCCGACGAGACAGAACAGAGGTACTACTTCAGATCGAAAACTGCCACTGTAATGCCTATACATGTCATATAAACCCTTCAAGATGATGCGTGTGTGTTTGTCAGCAGTTTAGAGGAACCCTCAGCAGAGCCTCAGGTCATGGAAGTGAGCACTGAGCCCTTGTCCATCTCTTCACCTCTCAAAGAGAATAAAGAGAGGTTTTTCCTGAGCTCAGGCTTGACAGATGGAGTCCTGCAGCAGGTAGAGGTGAGACTGGGTTTTGCTACTTCACAGATGGAATAACCAATGTTGTGTTCCTTCCCAATGGAAAGTTAAATTGATGAAATTCTCTTTCTGCAGCTAAGCAGTGAAGCTCCAGGTTCCCCTTCCCTGTGTCCATCACCCCCTTCTCAACAGTTCAACACCAAACGCTTCTCCTGTCGCATCTGCATGGAGGCTTTCCACGGCCGCTCGGACATGGAGAACCACAAGAGGGCGCACATAGACCCCAAAACATTCAAGTGTCCAGACTGTGACTTTACAGCGCCTTCTTGGCCAGAAGTCAAGGTGTGTTGGTCCTGTGGTATGAGTGTTAATTCAGTGTCTGATTTTGTTTCTTACCTGTCAAAAAACTTATTTTTTGTGTTAAATACTTCTTTTTATTTTTATTTTTACAATCTTAGTCTCACATGGCCATGCACGCATATTTGAGGCCTCATAAATGCACCAGCTGCAGTTTTGCCTCTAAAAACAAGAAAGACCTGAGACGCCACATGATGACGCACACCAACGAGAAGCCTTACGCCTGTCAGGTCTGCGGCCAGAGGTGAGGGAGCGAATGAGAAGCCATCATTAAAATGATAATAGAATTGATTTATCACAGAATTTGTGCTGTTTACATTATTGGTTGTACTGTTCTACATCCATAAGCGCTTCTAATCGATGTAAACAACACGAATACACACAGACCTTCTCAGTGCTCTGAGTTTCTCTTTTAGGTTTAACCGTAACGGACATCTAAAGTTTCACATGGAGAGGCTTCACACTCAGGAACCCTCACCCCGTAAAACCCGCCCTGTCCCCTCTCAGCAGACCATCATTGTTAACAGCGACGAAGAAGCTTTAGCCACACTACAGAGTAAGTGCTGACCTTGTGAAACTGCATTTTGTTTATATAGAAATAATGGATTCACACAGCCCTGTTCTGATTATTTGACATTTCTAGTTATGTTGTAAAAGTGCCCCTATTATGCTATTTTAAAGGTTCCTAATATTGTTCTTGGAGGTCTCCTACAATAGGTTTACATGCATTCAATGTCAAAATACTTGAATTTTCTCATAATATACATTGCAGCATCACCTCTTTTCTCACAGTGTCTATTACCATATTGAACCAAATGCCTATATCTGAATTTCAGCTCCAGAGGCTTCCCAAGCACTTGATTACCCAATGATATGAACAGTAACGATGGCGCTGGTTTTACCGTATCAATTAGTTTTACAAAATCAATCCTCTGGTTGGTGGAAAATGTGTCCATTTTGAAAATCACTGGGACCATATTAACTACACGTGCTGTTTAATACCCTGATATCCTAAAAAGTGTAAAAGGGGCACTTTAAGCTTTTGTTCTTCTACCTAATAATATTTGTTTTCCCCATGTTCTCCAGATCTGCAGGCAGGTCAGACAGTCATCAGTCCGGAGAGGTTGCAGCAGGCTTTGGGTCAGGAACACATCATCGTGACTCAGGATCAGTCGCTTTCTGACCAGGTATTGCGACAGTCTCATTTTTATCCTTTATTTAATTGACTCTTTTTGAGTAACAGCTTATTACATTTTAATTTGCATGTAATACAGATAGTTTGGATTATTATCTCTTGTCAGACTTCAAGTAGATTCAGGTTTCAGGTTTAGTTTTGTTTTTGACTAAACTCTACATTTCTCAGGAGGAGGCGACTTATATTCAGCAGTTCACAACAGTAGATGGACAGACGGTACAGCACTTAATGACTGGAGACAATCAGGTCACTGAGGTACAACTCATTTTCTAGGGCTTTATTCTGACAACCAGCAAAAGTCATAAACACTACAGCTCAAAAGTTTGGGGTTGGTAAGATTATATTTTTTTTTCTTCAAGAAATAAATTAGTTAATTGAGTAAAAAAATATATCAGTTTCCATAAAAATATTCAGCAGCACAACTGGTGTCTGCATTGATAATAATAATAAATGTGTCTTAAGCATCAAATCAGCATATTAGAATGATTTCTGAAGGATCATATGACATTTAAGACTGGATTAATGATGCTGAAAGCTTTGCCATCATAGGAAAACAAATACATTTTAAAAAGGAAAATTAAACTTTTGAAAAGATTATAAATAGAAAAGTTATTTTAAATTGTAATAATATTTCACAATATTACTGTTTTTAATAGATTTTGTTATTTATTGAATAGAGTGAACACAAGACATTGCTTTCAGAAACATTTAAAAATCTTACCGACCCTTAATTTATATTAAATACTTCTGTTGTCAATTAGTTTTCAAGATTTACAATTCAAGAGTTACAATTTTGGTGCCCTCTTCTGCCCTATATATTTTTCCAGGTCCAGTATATCATCTCTCAGGATGGAGTTCAGCACCTGCTCCCACGGGAATATGTGGTGGTATCAGACGGAAACCACATTCAGGTTAGTATGTGCTCTTTAGCTCTTTCATAACCCCCGGGCTCCAAAACCGTTCTCTGGCTAGGAACAGGCTCATCTGATCTGTAACTACTGACTGAAAAGCATTTTCAGTTTCATTCATGGTCTGTTCGACGTTATATTGTGTCATTATGAAAAAAAAAAACATCCTGATTGTGAATTGCAGATGGAGGATGGGCGGATCGCTCACATTCAGTACGAGCATGATGGGACGTTTCTGCAGGAGCAACAGGTTGAGCCCAGAGCAGAATACAAACCTGCTTTTTACATTTCAGCTTAGTTTATGCTACATCATTGGCATGTCTGAATTACAGTAAATACAACATGATAACTTAATACAACATGAATTATTTCTTTCTACGTCAATGTTCATAATGCCAACTGGCATGTGCACCATTGTTGTTAATGACAGCATATTAAACCTCAATATGTTATTTTAATGAAGCGGCATAAATCAGAAGTACGGTATGCTACTGTTCAAAAGTTTGGCGTCCTTTAAGACTTTTTATGTTTTTGAGTCAAATTTTTTTAATCTAATTCTCACCAAGGCTGCATTTATTTGATCAAAATACAGTAAAAACAGTAATATTGTGAATTATTATTATCATCATTACAATTTAAAATGTACTGTTTTCTTTTTTAATATATTTTTTAAATGTCATGTATTCCTGTGATGGCAACACTAAATCTTTAGCATCAGTACTCCGGTCTTCAGTGTCCTTTGATCCTTCAGAAATCATTCTTATATGCTGATTTGGTGCTACTTTCTGATTATTATCAAAGTTAAAAAACAGTTGTGATGCTTAATGTTTTTTGTTTTTTTTAGAAACAGTGATATACCGGTACTTTTTTTTTTTTTTTTTTTTTAGGATTCTTTGAATTGAAAGTTCAAAATAACAGCATTTATTTGAAATTTAAATCTTTCGTAACAATGTAAAAGTCTTAACTGTAACTTTTTTTTAATCAATTTAATGCATTATTAATTTGACTTAATCATTTATTTTCTCAAGACAAAAAAAAAGAAAGAAACTGACCCCAAACTTTTGAACGGTAGTGTAGACGTATATCACCTAACTGGCTTTAACAGTGAAAACGTAAAAACTGGTTCATGTGTAAATGTCTTCTGTGTTTTTGTCAGATTGCTCTGTCTCAGGATGGACAGATCCAGTACGTCCCCATCACTGCCGAACAGCAGGTTGTGGCCCCTGAGGACCTGGAGGCAGCGGCCCATTCCGCTGTCACTGGTAGGACCTTTTACCTTAGTAGTAATACTTCAACCTTCTGGCAATGCAGAAGAATCAGAGGTGATGTAAGGGATGTTTGTGTGTGTGTGTGAAGCCGTTGCAGATGCAGCCATGTCTCAGACTCAGACAGTTTACACCGAGGCCACACCTGAACAACTGGAGCAGCTGCAACAACAGGGCATCCAGTATGACGTCATCACTTTTACTGAGGAGTAAAAACAAGACACACACTTTGACTATTATTTAACAACACCGACACACAGACAGAGCATCTGCGGCTCGTCTCGGTTACAGATGAGTGCAGTGGACACCACAAACTCTGACGGGTTATTCCACAGGCTTAAATTGGTCTTCTACCAGAATTAGTCAGTAAGAGGGTGAATGTACAGTTAGATCCTCTCTGCAAATTATACAACTCATGCCACTGTAAATATTTAAAGCATTTAACTTTGTGTGCCTACAGTGTTTTGCCTTGTAAAGAAAAAGAAACACGAAAGCCAAGAGCAGCCTGTATAGAGAATCCTGTATTTAATTCTACATGTCGCTGTAATGTACTACGGTAGATGCTACTTCAATGATACTATGAACGGTAGACTGGAGGATTGGCGTTAACATTGTTATGAAAGGAGGGTTGATCATTTTTCATTTGATGTAAAACGTGCCGTTTTTTCATCTTTAGCTTCTTAAGTTTTAAAGATTTATTTTTCTTTGAGATGGCTACAGAAAGGAACTTAAAATGCATACCAAATAAATCACAACCTCTTTATCTGAACCTATCGTTGATTTTCTTAGTGTCATCATGCTAGCATATTCTACAGGTTTTATGAAGCAAAATATCAAAAACATGATACAAGGGAACAGAACATAATAGAATATGAAATTTTATTTCATGTTATGTCACTTCGGGTACATTATTGAGATCTTGCACATGAATGCCAAGCTGTGTCGGGTTAAAAAAGGTTCAGATGAACTCATGATCGAATCACTGCATTTTCTTCTGCATTTTGTCTGCTCAGTCCCAAAACTCAGGTCCATCCAACTGCCAATTAAAAGGTTGGCTTTTTTCATTTGGTTGTGACATAAGCTGTAAAGTTGGATGTAACTTTGTAGAGATATGGTTGATAAACTAACTAGTTCCCATCAAATGTTCATACTGTAAATGCTATCTTTATATGTTTTTACAGGCTAAGGGTGGAGTCAACATGGTTTTCTGTTGTATTCAATTGCTTTTGAAGATTCAGTAAGTCTTAAATTAACACAGAATGTTAAGTTTACACCGTTGGTAAAGTTTCTGTAGTTGAGCACCAAAATATCTGCTTTTTGATAATGGGTGACAGGCTTGATTAAAAAATGTAAATCAAATAATTTGACAGCGAAACAAGGCAATAGTTCCTGTTTTTTTCTTTCTTTCAGTTGTTCGTCATGGTCTTGTTTTTTTAATCTAGTTTAGTTCCTCAATTTGAGGTTTTTCCGTTTTACAATTTACGTTCAAAAGAGCCAGTCCAGGGAAAATATTGAAGGGAAATGAAGCTGATTTTCTTTCTTCTGGTCCTCTTGGAGAACGGTGAGAATGGTACTTGGTTTTTCTGTTTATTTTAGAAGATTATAGTGTTCAATCTGACATTAGACTGAAAACATTTCTAGGATTCTATGTATTTCCATATTTAAATTAAATAGCAAGATTCTAATCTGTTCTGCTTTAACTTGAATGATTAACCTTAATAATTGAATTAGTACTTGAGTAGAAGTACTAAATGTACCTAAACTTAATGTACTTATATTAATTCAATAATAAAATAATTTCATAATTCTCGTAATAATGGTACACATAAAATAATAATAGATGTAAAACAACTGTAAAAGGTAGGATTATGTCTATAATCTCAATTTTAAAATGAGAAAACATTAATGTCCAGGAAATGTTTTTCAGGAATGAATCTGGCCGAAGGACTCCATGTGATTTATTCATCAGGGCAAGTTATTTTAAAATATTCCTTTAACCCGAATTATAATAGTCTTGAAAAAGCTTGCTGTAAGTTTGATCAGTCGGGGTGCGTCAGCTTTGTGAACAATAGAGGACAAGTTGCTCCCCTGTATCGAGGAAGAATATTCATCAATAATTACTATGTGGAATTTGAAGTAATATTTACGGACCTGAGTGTAATGGATGCTGGCATGTACATGTGTGGTGTCAAAGGCTTCCCTGACACCTATGAAAGGGCTGAAGTTACAGTTTCTGGTAAGGCTTGGAACTATTTATAAATGAAAGCCTTTTGCAGTCATTGATTAAGAATTCTTTGTAATGCTTTTCAGTCTAATATGTGCTATGTGTTGCTCATGCTCATTTTTATTCTTATCAATTTTGAAATAATTATATTTCCACAATAAGGCTTGAAAGATCTCAGTGGAGTAAAAACAGATCCTCTCTTGCCAAATTCAACCATCAAGCCAGCAGTCTGGATGTCGTCTTCTCCATCTACAGTCAATGTTTCTGAGAATGATGCAGAGAAACTCGGGTAAATGTTGTCACATACCCTATATGAAGGTCTAAAAATTTCAATTCTTAAAGGGACAGTTCACCCCCATAAAAACAAAAAATCTCTGTAATCATTTTCTAGACCTTGTGTTGTTCCATGTCTTCGAAACAAAAAATAAGATATTTTGTAGAGTGCTGGGGTCCAAAGGACATTGAACCCAACTGACTTTCATTTTATGGACCAAAATAAAAAATAATAATTTTGTGTCCCACAGATGAAAAAGTCATAAAGATTTGGAACGACATGAGGGAGAGTAAATGATGACAGAATTTACATTTTTTTTTAATGAATTATATCCTTACATGAATTATCCATGTTTGACAGCGGGACAACATCCACGATAGTTGCTGTTTTCAGTCTTATGGTGATTGCTGCCGTCTCAGCGACTCTGCTTGCGTTCCTTCTAATGAATCGGAAGAAACAATCCACAGGTTGCAATTTAGAGTATCAATGCCACTAATTTTGATTTTTTTATATATATATAAGCTGAACATAATTCATGCTTTTCTTTGTATTCAGATAAATATGGAACTTGCAGTTCTCTCAACACCAGTTTGGTAAGCAATTTGTGCATCTTTTTTCATCCATCAAGTGGCTGGCACTAGTGGGGATATTTCGAAACATCAAACCCATGTCCTATAAATATGGTTCACTTTGCTTCACAGGAAGTGACATATATCCTGCAGAACAACTCTGCAGATGGGCAGATTTTAGAGTACTTAAAGAGCAGACACAATGAAATTACTGAGGTACAGCTTCTGCCACAGTTTTACAACAATCACTATAAAAATAGGCAGTGCTGGGTAGTAACTGATTGCATGTAATCTGAATTATGTAATCAAATTCCAAAAATTCATTACTAGGTTAGGGTGAGGTGCTCAAGGGCACCTCAGTAATTTCCTGCTGGTACTGGAATCGAACCATCAACCTTTGGGTTACTAGTCAGACTCGCTAAACATTAGGCCACGACTGCCCCAAAAAGACAGGTAGACTGCCACATGCAGTGCCTCATTTGGCTGTGCTTGAAGTCTTGAGCTCGATTTTCCTACTCTTCTCTTACAAATGGGCCTTGAGCTTATTTGGAGGTTCTAGCAGGGGAGTGCAGCTACCTCTATACCAACGATGCCCATCCACCGGGGGAACTTGTCCTCTTCAGCTGAGTGCGGAGCTTTGGAAGGGCACACACATGGAGAGGTGAGGGAGGAAGGGGACACCCGCCTAGCCACCCGAATCAACCGATCAATGGGGTGACAGAGGTTGCAGCCAGATCGCATCACATCCACATATTTTGCTTTCTCTATGTATTTTTATTCCAACATGGATGGTACAAGAATCAATGTGATAAATGAGTTAGATCAAAAGTAATCAAAAAGTATTACCCTAAATGTAATGTAATGGATTATGTTACCAACTACAATGGTTACCAAACATCTAATTTGGAATCATTTGGACTACAATTTGAAATCTACCCAGCACTGAAAATAGGTTCAAATAAATATTTTCAGATAGACTCATAAGTAAATCACTGTCCAATGTCTTTTTTCTGTCTTCCATTGCCCAGGTTCAGTATATCAACTCTCAGGATGGAGTTCAATATTTAATCCCACAACAGCTTGTTGTGGAATCTCAAGGCAACCAAATGTTGGTTAATACAGTTGTGTAGCTTTATAATATTAGTACTGTTTTGTCTATTTCTTTTGTCAAACACACTCTTATTGTAAACAGTTGGTCTAGGATTAAATACCATTTATAATAGGACATTTTCCTGTTTAAAAAATGCTTTGGAAGCTTGTAACAGCCTCAAATGTTCTGTAACAGTATGTTATCAACAAAACTATATAAAGTCTGATTGTGATTCTCTTCTTAGATGAATCATGGACAAATCGCTCAAGACGAATATGAAAATGATGATTCTGCATAAACCGCATATTGAACATAAAGCATAACACAATAAAAGCATGTTTAAGTCATTTTTTGTGTTAATTTCTTGATGGATAGAGACATTATGTTCTCATTATTGACAAACTATATGACCTTTAACCATTTCCCCAATAAAGTTGTGTTCATTTAAATGTTCAGTCAACAGAATATTAAATTCTAGAATGTTCTCAAATGCAAGAAAGATGATCGATGGTCAGGATGAAAACAACACTAAATTTGACATCACAGTTTCAGTCTAAATGCTGGTTGGAAATCTTGAGATTAATCACTTATTATATTCTATTGACATCTAACAATACCCTTAATTGTGGATACAACAAAATATATTGACTTAGATTATATAAAATTGGATTCAATTTTGTGCAGAAGATATGGTTGTTACTATAGGTTTAAGCATTGTGGTTTCTCATATGCTAGCCATCAATTTATTTCATGATGTGTTCAAATGCCACATGGCAAAAGATAGTATTGGAATCAGAATGTTCAATTAGCATTGTTAGTGGTTGTAAAGAAATATCTGGTTGTCATTGCTGGATAACAAGACATTTGAAGAACATAATTTTAACAGAGAAACAAGGCCACACTTCCTTTTTCTGTCAGTTGTTCATCATAGTCTTATATTTAGATAGTTTGTTCCTCAATTTGACAGAAGAACAACATACAGTTCGCCGAAGTCAGTCCAGCTTTTTGGAGAACATTGAACTATTCGAGAGGAAAATGAAGCTGATTTTCTTTCTTCTTGTGCTCTTGAAGAACGGTAAGAATGCTTCTTGTTTTTTCTGCTCTTTTTAAAAGATTATGGAGCAAAAGCACCACTAGGATTGTAATTCCCTATTTAAATTTGATAGCAGATTTTAAAAAAAAGAAAAAATCTATTTTAGATACATTTAAAAACGTTTATGGATTGATTTTTGCGATTTATTTATTTATTAGAACTTAAATCTATTTTTATCATTTTGAAGAATAATATACTATTCAAGCAGCAATAAAATATGGGATTATGTCTATTAAAATGAGAGAACATTATTGTTTTTTAGGAATGAATCCGGCCGAAGGACTCCATGTGATTTATTCATCAGGGCAAGTTATTTTAAAATATTCCTTTAACCCGAATTATAATAGTCTTGAAAAAGCTTGCTGTAAGTTTGATCAGTCGGAGTGCTTCTACTTTGTGAACAATAGAGGACAAGTTGCTCCCCTGTATCGAGGAAGAATATTCATCAATAATTACTATGGGGAATTTGAAGTAATATTTACAGACCTGAGTGTAATGGATGCTGGCATGTACATGTGTGTTGTCGGATGGTTCCCTGACACCTATGAAAGGGCTGAAGTTACAGTTTCTGGTGAGATTTTCTTTTCTTCATACTCATTTGTAAGTTGTAGATAAATATGAGTTAATAGTTACACTTTTTTCTTTTTTTTTTATAAATTGTAAAATAAAAATGTAAAAATATTAGTATTTTCCACAAATAGGCTTAAAAGATCTCAGTGGAGTAAACACAGCTCCTCTCTTGCCAAAATCCTCCATCAAGCCAGCAGTCTGGCCATCTTCTCCCTCTACACCCATTGTTTCTGAGAACGACGCAGGGAAACTCAGGTAAATTTCATCACAAATATTAACCCCTTACAATTAAATCAGTATAGTAATAGTCATGAATCTGTGTAACACAACACAACATTAAGCAGTGACGGCTGGAGAACACCCTACACGCTAGCTGCTGTTTTAGGTGGTCTGGTGTTTGCTGTCATCTCAATGACACTGCTTGTCTATTGTCTAAAGACCAGGAAGAAAAAATCCACAGGTATGTGCAATGGACAATGATTATTTTCAATTATCTAAGGATTTTTGGTTGAACATCACTTCTTTTTTTTCTCCCACAGAAATAAGTGGAACTTGTGGTTCTACTAACACCACCATGGTAAGGAGTACATATATTTTCAATTGACGGATGACTTTTAGTCCCATAGCAAAGACAGATGTAAGATATTTAAGTGTAAATTACATATTATTTATTTTGATATATCTCTCACTTTTATGATATATTCATCAGTCATGCTACAAACAAGGTTTATTATGAGGTAAAATTGACCATTTGTTGACCCACGAGTTCAACCACAACTCGCATACTGCTTAATCTTTTCATTCCTTATTCATAATATCTCAGTATGCTGATCTGTAAACACCTTCATCATCTGTAAAAGGGAACAGCTTGATATATAGAGATGGACGGATGATTTGAATCAAACCCTGTGTGCTCAACATCTCTCCACAGGAGCAGAACAGCATCATCTACTCTATGGTGGACTTCAAGCCCCAGGATCCATCTGAACTTTATGCCAATTTACAGATACGCAGTCCAGGAGACACTGATCCTTCTTCAAGCTGTACTTTCACAACAGAGGGAAGTGTAGAATACTCCACTATTTTGAGAGCACCAGCATAAACATTTGTGATGTTTGTTTTCTATAATATTTTCATTGTTTAGATTTTTTCCGGTTGTTGTTTTTGGCTGTTCAATGGATATTTTTTTTTTTCATTATGAAAAACAATTACTGCAAAACTGTTTGATGATAATATAAAATATAGATTATTATAATAAATGCCTGAAAACATTTAAATAGTAAAACATTTGTACTGTCTCTGTGAAGCTAAAAAATAATTACTTTTTGCTCTCAAACTGTATATCGTTAAATGTGGGTCTTACAATGTGTGATGCAATAATTATAATTGCAATAATTTTATTTCGGATGAATAGAGAACCTTTCAACTATGAAACTAGTTAGATGTCGAAATCGGAAAAAAACTATTTTTGCAATCCAGTACTTTTTTGGCAGCAATGGCAAGACCCATCAGAATCCAGAGAGAGTCTTGGCCACTTCTGTCGAAAGGATAAGTATTGCAGAGCAAGGCAACATTAACATATATGGTGATTTCAGGGGCCCTGGTTTAATCAAGACCATTCCAATGAATCAGGACAACCACTTTGCACAAATCAAGCCAATAAATTCAACATGACATTTTAGGGCACCCTTGCTTTGTCTTCATAATGATTGTTCTAGGCAATTTGTTGACCTATCCATGTTGATCAGCCAGAAGGTCTCAGAAATGAAGAGAATTCCTTGCATTCATTGCAGAGTTCAGAGGAATCTTTGAATAGATACTGCAATAGTTTTTTTTCCCCTATGAAGTGAAACTCAGATTGCTCCGGTCATACAGAACAGATGTTAAAAAGAAATGACAAAAAAGAAGGGTCAAATGGTTATCTTCGATTCACACATCTCTAAATAGAAGATGACTAATTGTGTATTATTGACAACAATGCTTCATGTATTGCACCTAATTTTCTATTTTAAATTTTTACATTCATAAACCTTTTTGTTTTATATGTGCTAAATAATGCATATGTCTTATTTATTTCTCATTTTGAAAGTAAAATTGGGAAAATCTCTTTTTGGAGGTCTAGGGCATTTTTTTCTCTCCCCAATATTTTGTTTCCATTAGTATCTTGGAAAATCAAATACATTTTTTAGTGAGTGTTGACATGTAACGCATGTAAACAATGATTTTTTTTTTCTTTTTCTTTTTTTTACATTTTATAT
This sequence comes from Phoxinus phoxinus, assembly GCF_949152265.1. NCBI lineage: Eukaryota > Metazoa > Chordata > Actinopteri > Cypriniformes > Leuciscidae > Phoxinus > Phoxinus phoxinus. The sequence goes on along the minus strand of NC_136890.1, from coordinate 22,024,461 downwards.
GGAATATTATAGCATTTTATGCCATTTCTACAAGTATTTTGCTGTCTTTAATGCAAAAAATGGTATTCAAAAACCTTTTTATTCAGCATCAGATAGCACCTAACTAAAATATTATTCTAAGAGCATTGTGTGCTAATGTTCCCATTAAGTTATGAACATGTTATTTCTGAATGTTCAAACATTGAACATTACTTTTGAATGTTCTGAAGCAATTAATACAATTTAAAAACATTAGACAAACATCAAAAATATATATATAAATGATTTTGAGAACATTATTAAAGACCAGAACATTCTAATAATGTTATGGAAGAACTTTTGTTCATAATTTTGAGTTATAACGTTCCCTGTTATAGGGATGAAACACTGTTGTTCACCTTGTGCATTAGATGTGCATTTCTATTATTTTTTCCCGTCAATGCTTTGTTGACAGAAACATTAAGGGGAATGCATCAAAAAGTCTGAATGCATGAAAAGGTCCAGTTCACATTCACTCTTCACATAGTGAAAAAAGCACAAAGACAATTCAGACTGAATATATTTTATTTACAATAACTAAGCCTTCAACATATTTACAGCATATTGAAGATAAATTAATCTGAAATATGACTCCATCCTAAGCACATTCCAAAATGTCTATGTTTGCATGTACACAACATAAAGGTGGATACATCAAGGTGTATGTAACATAAAGGTGCGAGTGAGAAGGTGAGGTAAAGGTGATACATATATCAAGGTGTATGTAACATAAAGGTGAGACTAACTTTGCTTTTACTATCAAGATGCCAAGGTAAACCATTGAACCTTGCGCCACTGTGAATAATGTATGTCTGCATTTCTGTAGTGCAAAGTGCATGAGAGTGAAAAATAAAAATGAGCAGAAAGGGGCTATGGCACTTGTTATTAATCTTCTTGTGCTATCCTGCTTTCAAGTATTCCCCTCCTCCATTCCTCTTGTCTTGCACTCTTTCCAGTGTTAAAAGTCTATGTTTTTAAAGTCGCTGTTACAGCGATATCTGTTGTCACTGTAGGTGGTGCAGACCAGATGTGGCAGGCAGGGGCAGGTGTGGTGTTGTCTCTTCCCGGGGAAAGGAAACTGCAGCGAAGTCAAAACACACTTTATTAATCACTATGATATTATTATTTCATATCATTCAATGCATTAATTTAAAAAAAACATGAATTGCTACATTAAAATTAATAAAAATAAAGACCATTTATTTTTAAACCATGACTGGTGTAAAGACGTCACCATTCTAATTAAATCTTTGCAGATGTTAGGTCAAGATTATACTGCAAAACTCTATAGGCGTAGGTTTCTGTTTAAGGATCTTGTCAGTTTTATTAGTCATCATTGAGTCACAAACACCCCCGAAACCTGCTTTTCTTCACCTCGTAGCCTACGCTGAATGGCAAAGCTTCTGTATCAGTCCGAGACTGTCCGTCAGAGTGATAAACAGCCCTGATCTGTGAGACATTCGATCGATATCAGCTACACTTATCAGCAGATTCTTTTAAAGCCTTTCTCAGTCATTTCTGGCAGCATGTTCACTTCACGATCAGATCAGCTGTTTAAAAAGAGATTGCGTTCTTGAATCCGAGTGTTTCTTTTCAATTGAGAGTTGTTTGACTTGGTCTAAAAACATTAGACTATCTCTGTTTTGCTCTTTCACTCTATTTCTTGTCTCTATATTTTTCTCTTTCTCTTCTTATAACTGTTAACCTTGGGTTCCCTCGAGCCACTGCTTTGATTTTCCGGAGGGGTCTCTCATAGCTCTGTACACTGTGTGTGTGTGAGTGTATCTGTATACCTTGTGGCTGTACGGGTGGCATTCGTCTCCTTCCAGCCCCTGTGGTGTGCACATACGCAGGCCTCGAAGCCACAGACTCACTGCACAGCACAGACCCACGCCACACTGCACATCCCTGTCACAAGCCTGACACACAAACACAACACAGAATACGTCACATACTGTATGCCCAATACATAGAAGATCTTGCTTTGGCTTTGTTTACTTGTAAGATTACAATTGTGTAATATTGTGGATTTGCTCATGGGTGATATTTTGTTGAGCTTTTGAATTCTCCAATGCCAAGAGCGCAAATGACCTTTGTTAAATATTTGATTTATAAACAAGATGCCATTATTAAATAATGCCTATAAAGTTTTTTTTATTTATTATTTTTTTTATTTATTATAATTTTACTTAGAATGTTCAGAACCTTTGATAGACCAGCAAGGAGGAAGCCACTTTCTTGGTAAGTCAAAAAAGTGTATCTTTCAATATATTTATTATTCATTATTAAATGAAAATGCTAGACAGAGTTAAATATGAGTTAAATGGAGGATATCAATTTAGGATGTTGCTGATGCGGCTGTGAGAGTATTAAGCTAAAAAGGATGGGAAACCCTGATCAGATATGGGGGGTGGGGGTGGGGGGGCAGTAGAAATGCAAAAATGATTAGGCTATATAGAAACATGTTGAAACACGGATCTAAAATCTGATAATGAACAAACTGTCCTTTCAAAACATCTATTCTAATACAGTAAATTTAATCTGACACATTGGCTGAGGCAAACAATTATCAATTAAACAATAAGCCTGAACAAACACAACGAAGGTAAATCATAAATAAAACTGTATCCATTGGCTTTAAGGTCTCTTTTGTCAACATTAGTCAATTAGCATTTTTTTAAAGCATTTATTAACTTATTAGTTAATTTAAATATTCATCTTAACATTAGTTCACAGTACATTAACTAACAAACACAACTTTTAATCTTAAAAATGTATTAGTAAATGTTGATATTAACATGAACTAATAAATGCTGTTACATGTTAGTTAATGTTAACAAATGAAACCTTATTGCAAATTGTTACCAATCCATTTTGGTGAAATATAAAACACTTTTTTCACTATTAGTTATTGAATCCAACTGAACACTATTCATTATTATGTATAAATGCATAAGTAAATGATAAATGATAAATAAAGTGAATTAAATGAAATCAAAATGAGTAAGAGTAAATGGAGTGAGATTATAGTCAGACTCACCCCTGTGATGACGGCACATCTGCACCAGCTCAGGGACAGCAGGAGCACGGAGAGAATCAACACCCTGCTCATAGCGGGACAAACACCACAAAACACTAAGAGCACGAACTATCTTTTTTCAGTCTTCTAAATCTCCCTATTGATCTTTCTTCTGTCCTGCGGAGCTCCCAGAGGATTGTCTATGGCCCAGAGGAGACGATTTGACTTCTCTGCTGTTCTTAACCTTCTGTCTCGGAGTGTGGAGTCTTTGGTAACTTCTGAAATAAGGTCTGAGATCTGGCTCTCTCTCTCTTTCTTTCTCCATCTCTCTTTCTCTTTATCTCCCCTCGCCCCTCTTTTCCCCCCACCCACACCTCCGCATGGACTTCGTCATCTCTTTCTGTATGACGCTGGACCGGATGATGGAGAAGAGACCTTTAATGGTTTCACTTCAAGCAAATCTTTCCTGATGGCACCAGCTATTAGCACGTTTTTCATTGGATATGTGTGGTTATTAATCAGCTGAGTTAAATTTAGAAGAGCATTGTTTGCCAAACTTTGTTTTTGGCTTATGTCCCCCCCCAATCACTAAGACTCAAGTACACCTTCACTGAAAACTGAAATGTGTTCACTGTCAACTCATTTTATTCCGAATATCATTTATCATCAAAATATCATTAATACAATTAAAGTGAGAATTGAATAAAACCATATGTGATAATATAAAAGATATGTTTGAAACCAGATTTACACATATAGTAAACAGTAGCACAAATATTATCAGTGTCATCCACAGAAATTCATAAAAAAACACAATATTTTTTAAAATTAATTTAGTGTTTTAATTATTTTCTTAAAATAAACTTAAATCTTTATAGGTTTTTTATAGGTTTAATAAATCAAAATCTTTCCAAGTTGGGAATCACTAGAGCACATATTACTATGCAATATTTCAGTTAATCCTCTAGTTAGTTAGTTTGATTGATTGATTGATTGATTGATTGATTGATTGATTGATTGATTAACATAATGTTTTGTAGGTATACTTTTTAGTATCATGCAGTTAGATTCTCTAATTTATTAAATTGTGCATCTAAAATAATATTATAATATATTTTTATTTTATTTTAAATTTGAGGAGATTTGTAATGATGTAAACAATAATTTGAAAATATACATTTTAAAATGATTTACTTCATTGTCAAAGAGAAAGAATCCTTCACACAATCATCTAATATCCTCTATGCATCTGGTTTCATGCGCAGCTTGTTAAAGTAATTTAATTTTCCCCCCTTATTCACTTCTCCACAAGGCACTTGTTCATTTTACAGGAGTCCACGGGCCATAATTATCACCTTCTCATTTGAATCATTAGGATTCATCACCCTTTACAACGCCAGAGTAATGTCAGTCTTGCAGCCAAGTTTCAGAATACCAACACAAGTCAAGTAAGTTCATAGGAAATGAGTCATCAGCGCAAGGGGTTGACGAGAGAAACGTTTATTTTTGCTTCCTGACAATATGATGCTTCTAGGTAAATCACAACAAATTAAGCACTTGTCAATTCATTTGAGACGTTTAAGCCTACAGTCACCCCATGACATAATATGCACTGTCATTCACTGACAATTTCCTATTTACAAGTCTTAAATGTGCCAGTCAGGCACAGACTGTTAAACGTATTCGACATCATGTCCTCTCAAGCCTGAAAACTTCTCTGACCCAGCAGTAACAAGAGTAATTACATCTCATCGCGGACACATGTGCCCTACTCACTACGAACAGTACATTTCTCATGAAGGGACTCTTTAAAAATAAGGACTCTTCAATTTCTGGTGTCAAGTTTAATCTGGTCTCGTACTTCAGCTTTTGCTGCTGTGAGGTCATCGGAAGGCCTACACTGAATCAGCGCCCGCAGAACTTCATGCAAAGCTCTGCATTTTACACAGAATTACAACGCCTGCCATTCATAAAAGCCACTTGCATGCATGGTTAAATATTCTGATAGTGCTTTTGACTAATAATTCAGCTAACAAAGAAATACATGACGTCTATGTGGCCTTGCACTATATGAAGTCAGGCACTCTCTTTTCATCGGAGTCAGATGCATATGGAAATGTGGATATGTATGAACTGCTGATGATCAAAGCCCCTGGGTTGGAGATACGTGATGGAATGCAATTATACAGAATCAATGAGCTTACTTGAAATGATAGCTAAATAAAATATCCAACTTGACGGCAATTGGAGTGAAGGATTGCCGACTGGAAAATGTCAGTCCTATCTGTTGGGATTTGATTTACGTTTAGCGAGAGCATGAAAATGCCATTGGTTAGTCAGCAGTGCATCTCTTGGCTGCAGTGAAAGTGATGGATGCCACTGACGGCCGGACCACGTAATTACATTGCAACTTTTTGCCCCGTCAGCAGACCAACTTGGCTCTAACTGCACAGGACTGGGCAGAAATCATCAAGCGTTGCCAGCGGGGAAGAACCTACGTTGGCTAAAAGAGCTTGGACGATGTTAAACAGAACTTCATAATAAATGCAATGTGAGCATTGAACCAAATGAGGTGAGCAATTATATTATATTATATTATATTATATTATATTAATATAAATCAGATAATGACCATTATAATTTATGTCATAATTATATAATGTATAATATATAAAGATATTTACCTAATAATTCCCATGCTAATTAAACTATTATCAGCACACACTAAAATTTGTCACAATAAGAGCATAAACACACAGTATAACGAATAATTCATTAATTCGATATATTAGTAGTAGCAGTTTGTAAAAGCAGTTAAAATATATTGGCACTTAGGATCTTATATTTCATTAATCTATCGAGAGAGAAATTAAGGAAAAATAAATTAAATTGACCTAAAAAATGTGATGGCCATAAGGCTGCATACGTTCTGGAAACCTGAATCAGTTTACTGGGCTCTAGGGGTTGTTGCTCTGCTTCATTTCATTTGCATGTATATTGAGCTCAATAAGCTGATTTATACTTCACAATTTGCACAAATACAAAATGGTAAGCTGTATTTTTGAAGTGTACAGGATATATGATAAACATACAAACATATTGTATGTATTATATAATGGACAGAGTAAAACTGTCTTCTTTAAAAGTGGCTCACGAAACACAAAAGACAGAGTGCCTCAGTATCATAAGTTCAAAATAGAGAAGACAGCATCAGTTTCTGATAAAGAACTCCTCAAATACAATTGATGGTGAGGAGCATGCAGGACTGGTCTTTTATTCTGCTTTTGGTCAGAGCATGGGGTCGTCTAGAGATATCAACAGGGAACATTCACACGTTCCCCTGGGAGTTCTCATTGACAATGACAGCTAAATGTTAACTGGACACATTTGCCCTTTAAAAATTTTAAAGAATTCTTTAAGAATGTATTATTGATAAAAAAGGAAGTAGGAGGAGAAAAAAAGCATGTATCATGACCATCTGCTAATAATAGTCCTGCAGGAACATCCATCTAAAGCTGGTTGCTGCGTTTTGGTACATTGTAGCTTGTTTTTTAAGTGGTCCAAGCTGGTCTTAAACCATTTTGGTGATTTTCGTCCAGCAAAACAACAGATTTCAGCAAGTCTGACTACGCAGAAAATTATTCAGTTGTCCTGTCATAAAGTCTGTTACACTGTATCATATAACTTAAATTGAAACCAAAACACATAGCATTACAGACTACACGGAGAGTGTTTCGCTGCTTACAATATTTTCTAATGCTGACTTGAGCTAGATGGCGCTAGATCATTCGTTTGGTGTTTTTTCCTTGGAGGACGCCGTAGTGTTTGAGTCGCATGTTAGGATGTCAGCTGACATCCCGGAAGTATCGTCCAAATAATAACTGCCGCTTCCCCTCTCTCCACAATATTTACTCTTACTGTTAATTTAACATCGTTTTATAAGCCACTATTATGGAGGGTGCACTGGAACAGCATCTTGATGATACGTAGGTTAAAACAATTATCGTTCTTTACCAAGCATATTATAGCCTAACGTTACTTATTTTGTGTGTTGCTTTACTAATCTGTGTTTTCTTACACTAGGATGAAAAATCCTGCTATTGTTGGGGTTTTGTGCACAGACGCTCAAGGCCATAATCTAGGATGTAAGTTTCGTTTGTATTGGTCATCCACTGGGTCATGATGACAGTAACGACTGTATTTGCGTAGTTTACATGTCCATTCATGTATTTATTTTTTCAGCAACATCGACAACAACTATCATTTTAGGTTAATATTTAGGCTACATAAGTGTACGTTACAAGTTAAGGTGTAGGTTTGGGCCAGTAGAAAATTACTAAAGTTGTGAATGTTGTTGTCAGGGTTGTTATGATTAACTAAAACTAAAATTATTAAAAACCCACGAGTTAATTGAAATAATAAATAAAGTATTAAAAATTAACCTGAATGAAAACTTAATTAAATTTTAATTGAAGTACTAAAGTTAGAAATACCTAAAAACTAAAACGGAAATAAAACAATTCTAAAGTGTAATATAAAAAAACTACAAACGTTTTATTATTATTATAAAAATTAAAGCTAATTCAAAATATGAATAAAAACGATAATAGTAAAATAACGCTGCTTTACATTTATTTAATTTTGTTTCACTAATAAATTAAGGGTAATAATATATGAAGCTTATTTCCGCCATAGAATAAAAAAATATAAAAGGTAATTGCGGCTTTTTATCTCACAATTCAGTTTTTTTCTGATCTTTTTCAAATCTTACCCACAAACGTTTGAATAGTATCTTTGTTTCCACAAAAATGTTAAGCAGCAAAAACTGTTTACAACATTAATAATAAGAAATGTTTCTTGATCATTAAATCTTAGAATGATTTTTGAAGGATCATGTGACACTGAATGAGTAATGATGTTGAAAATTCAGCTTTGCCATTACAGGAATAAGTTACTTTTTTATTTAAACGTATTAAAATAGAAACAATTCATTTAAATTGTAATTGTATTACTGTTTTAACTGTATTTTTGATTAAATAACTGCCACATTGATGAGCATAAGATACTTTTGATTGGTATACTGTAAACTCAGTTCTGACTTTTTTCAATTTTAAAATAAAAATAAGACCAGTGACAAATTCCTTAAATATAAATTTTTCCCACTTTTTTTAAATGTGCAAAACAATTGAAACTGAAATACAATTTATTATCCAATTTGTCTTGGACTCAAGGTGTGTTTACATTGATAATAAATTGGGTCCATAAACAATAAATGCAACAATATATAATAACAATTCATAATAATAAAAGCACTATGGCTGCTGTCGTATCATCCAGGAGGATGCTGCATATTGGTGGTGGTTGAGAAGATTCCCCGTTCCATGTAAAGCACTTTGAGTGCAGAGAAAAGCACTATAAATGTAACAAATTTGTATTGTTATTTATTATCTTTCCAGAGGTATATATGCAATATCCTCTATATGCAATGCCTCGGCTAAAATTTGATGTGCTTCCCTAAGAACTGACTGTCTATACAATGACTCAAAAGACTGATGTTCCTTCATCGCTATTTTTACCAGTTGAGCAAGCTTAGACTTTGCTTGAGCCGTACGGTTACCAAACCATACCATAATGCCATATCTAATTATGCTCTCTATAAACTGCCTGATAAAATAAACGCATCATTTTCTTGTCCTCTCCATACCGGTAAATCCTCAATCTGCACAAAAATTTTAATCTGCTGCACACAAGAGCAAATTGAGCAATATAGAGCTTGTATAAATACAATACAATATAAACATATTGTTTAATGAAATAGACTTGTTATAGACTTGTGCTTTTATATGGATTTTCTTGAATGTTTGAAATCTTTTCCATTACTCACCATAATATGAGAACGACTTATGTACTGTAACTGTGAGCTTCTTTAATGTTTTAATCTGTAGGCCGTGGCTCGCTCTCTGATGAACATGGAGGAATTGTGTCTGTACTGGCCAAGCAAGCTGCTTCTCTAACCAAAGACCCCACTGACTTCCCTACTGTGTGCCTGGAGTCTGACTGTGGGTAAGAAGCGTCTTGATTTGATAGAGAACAAAAACAACAAAACAAACTCCAGACCTTAAAAGCTTACTCCTCCTACATTTATTATAAAGAGACTTATAATAATACATATTGCAGCTGCTTTTTAAGTATTAATTGGGGAATGTTTGTAATTCTGTTATTGCAGGAATATTTTGGTGAGAACACATGGAGCGATTACACTGGCCGTGCATAAGATGGCATCGTGAATTCTGTTTGTATCTAATTGTCAGATATTGGATTTGTGCAGTGTTTTTAAACGCCATTGAGTTTGAAAATCTTTAAAGGTCTATTGTCAGCAACATAGAAGCTTAATGATTGGCTGAGATCAAGTCTTCCTTCATATCAGAAACCATCAGATGTTTGTTGTCCGTGGTTAATCACTAATTTCTTTTCCAATATTTGTATTTTCTTATAACCATAAACCACAGTTCAAATGTGTTTACTGCTTTTTTTGGTCAAACAATATTGTTTCCAGTTAATAAATTGTGTTATTTAAGGAAACTTATTCTGACAGTGTCTAATTGCACACAAGTGCGTGAGAGGTGCTTTAGTTGAAGTATCATAGTGTGTCAGAAGGGGGCAGTAGTTGTAACACATTTGCATTAAACAGATTCCTGAAAAGAATCAAATCAGAGCAAAAGTGTTTTCATTCTGAGCTGCAGTTTATATTATAAAAGTTGAGACAGGTGAGGTGTTTTTTAATCCTTCTCTGTAATGGTGAATAACTAATTATTTCTTAAACACAGACACGTAAGCTGAGAAAACCTTTTGAAAAGAGGCAACTAAGTATTACTATTTTTATTTTTTTGGGAATAACATATATATTATCCCTTTTTCTTTTCTTTATGTTTGCTTGGATTTAACTGCTTTATGCATATAGAGAATGCAGAGAATTCAATAGTCTTATTTTTGTCATGCTCACTCCAGTAAATCATATGAGGGGAAGAAATGAGGTATCTGAAGATTGCTGAATTTTTTATTATCAGTCACTCTGGCCTGTCATGAAGCGTTCCTTCTGAATGCGTGTGATGACTGGCGACCCAGACTTGTATTTGCCAAGTTTGCAGTTAATATGATGATATGCAATAGGTATACAAAGAAAGCAGCATGAATGTTAAGAAATCAAGCCAAGTAGTTATCCCATTCTTTGACGTACTGTATCTGTAATGTATTATTTGTAATGTTTAGTAGATGTTCTGAATGTCTAACTTTTTGTGAGCACAAAAACTGCACTCGCAACAGAACGCATTGTAATCATCATCGTAGCATGCGTGGGTAAACATAACATAATTTCATGACTAAAGAAAACACAGTTGAAAGAATTGCACTGGATCTTTTTGTATAATGCCATATACAACCGAGAGGATAGATTATATTATCTGAATTTCAGCTCCAAATAGTTTGACAATTTCAGGATAAACTAAACATTGCAGAAGGTTTGTGTGTGCTTAAGTCAGCAGATAAATATTCTCTAAGTACATTTGTATGGTTATAATAACATTTCAGAATACAGCAGGTGTATCTATGAAGGTTTGACCCATTGTGTCATAATGAGACAAAAAAAGGACACTTGACACAGCAATGTTTACCTGCTGCAGTATTTAAATATCTATCATTCACGACAGTCTGTCATTCATTACGGTTTATTTACCTGTGTTCTAACAGCCTAAAATATTAACCTGCCTTCAACCAACCTTTTAAGGTTCATCTCACATTACTACCTTTAGGGTTTTCCCCTCGCATGGTGATATCTATCTGAATACCTATGCATTCATAATTTGCCCCTGAAGCTGTCACAGTGTAGTGACCTCTTTCAAATAGCCACAGTCCAGGAAAGCCTCTGAAATAAGTTCCACTTCAATACTTGGCTACTAGGTTCCGGTCACATGGTCATTAAATGCACTAGGGGCCAGTATTTGGCTCTGCACAGCCTGAGCGCATTGCATCCGATCTGTGCCGGTCAGATGTGACCCTCGAGATACTCAGAGACTTGGGGCAAACTTTCAGAAAGTAAGAGAAATCCAGCACAGGGAGTCCAGCCATGTTCAGGGATGATTTTGATCAGATATACCAGCACATAGGAGGAGCTGTAACCGGGGAATCCACGGATGTTGCCCGCAGCGCAACTGCAGATGCGCGCATTAGGAAACGTCTACACAAATCAAGTCTTAACAAGTGAAATCTGGAATAAACTGACTGAAATCGTTTCGGGAAATATGGTAGGCTAAGTCCTTATTTTTGTCGGCAACTATATGTTTCCATTTATAAAATGGTCATTGACAATTGACAGAATAAATTGTTCGGTTGCAGACATGTCACAAGTTAGCCAAAATATAACAACTTTTTCTATAGTCTCTCTTTGTAAGTGTCTCTCTCACGAGTCATTAATAGCGAATGTTTTATATTTTACTTTTATTTAGATGGATTTATGTGTTCAGTAGGCTATGTCATAAAATAAAGTAGCCTATTTGATGCTTTACTTGAAAAAAAAGTAGCCTATAATCTTTTCGAATTTATTTACCTTTAAAATTAATAGTTGAATCACTGTAAGCTAGCAAATGTAATGTGTTTTCGCTGTTTTGTTAATTGTTTAATTTATTTGAAAAATTTGACAGGCAAAATAATGCGTGTGAAACGTCAGGTAACCTATTTGGGATTCACTTTTTTTGTGTTAGGCTACTTCACTTACAGTAAAGTAAAAAGCGACATGTTTGATCAGAACATGCAGCATTGATCGTACAATGCCGGAGGTTTAATGACATTGTTTTTTTTCATCGACTGTTATCGATAGGTGTAAAGTACTGCACTCCAGTAGCGCGCATTCACATGAACGCCGCTGGGCTCGCGCGAACCACACACGAGCGCTATGCGGCTGCGGACAGCGCGCGACAGCATCAGCTCTGGCGTTTGGGGTAAGTGCATAAGTGCAACACCGAACACCCTCGTGATTTTCCCCAATGTTTTGTGCCATGGTATAGGATTATAAACTAAGCTTTTAGACGTTGAACTATACAACCTCACTCAGTTGTCGTCGATGTAGTTGTTGATGTTTGAGGATGATCACGTTGTAGACGTGTGATGTCCTGAACAGTGCGTTCCCAATGTGAATCTTTGAAGGGTGGAAAACATTTGTTTAAATAAAAGTTAGGAATCACGCGGCCAGTTTTCATTTATGGCAATGGCAATGGCAGTGCATTAATAAAGTAGACTAGAAGAGAGATGTGTTGTAGCCTATCATAGGCTACTTGAAGACACTTTCTCCCAAAGTTACAATATGCTCTGTTAATCTTGCTCAGTCTTACCAAACCTAATATTATGTTTTACATTATTATAAGTACGTTTTGTAGAATCTAAATGTTTGATGTGAAGACACTGGGAGCCAATGTGTGGAAATGTACTTCTGTGAATGTAATGTTTAAAAAACATACAGAAAATCAATGGAGAGGTCAAAGGATTTCCTTCCCCTAGCTGTAATGTCACAATGACAAGATAGCATTTGCAGATTCATCAAATTAGTGAGATTTATAGATTTAAATGCAATTCTCACTTGAATTAAGGTGATATAACTAATTAAAAAGGACCAACCCCCTGCGAAAATCCAATACAAGAAAAACTGCTCCACAATCACAGGGGTGTAAAGTCCCTCACAGGTATGCCAACAACTACAATTTTGTAAAAAAAAAAAAAAAAAATGCGCCAAAACCAGTACTCTGACTTTTCACCTCAGAAGTCACCTCAGTTATGAAGGCTTGTAATTCCCAGGTCAGACATTTCTAACAATGAATGTAAGATTAACTGTGTAATGCCTCTGACAGCACGCATGAAAATTGTGAAAATTAATTATTTTAAGTATACGCACACCATGAACACCCAATGATTAAAGACTCTTGTGTGGGAAGATCCAAAACACAGCAAGTTATAACAAAATTTGTGTAACAGGTTCGTCAAATACGGGATCTACTAGTTGAGCTTCGTGCAGAGGATGACACATAAGTAAGGCCCTTCATTTTCAAGTGCTACAACTATGCTGCCAAAAGAGCAACACTGGTGAGTCTGCAATTCCAGTATCCTTTTATTTAATCAGCATGGCTCTAACATTATTGATCGATTTTGTGATTTTTATATTATTGTCATAATCCACAACTCTTCTTTTCCATGTTAGTGATTCTAAAAATATAATATTTAGGATGTTAAAATTTTTTGTTTAGTTTCTGCTTTTCACTTCAAAATGACAATTCTGTCATCATTTACTCACGCTCAAGTAGTTTAAAACCTGTATGCATTTCTTTCTTCTGCTGAACACAAAAGAAGATATGTTATAGAATGTCAGTAGCCAAACAGTTGATGTACCCCATTGACTTCCATAATATTTTTTTTTCCTACTATGGAAGTCAATGGGGTCCATCAACTGTCTGGTTACCGGCATTCTTTAAAATATCTTCCTTTGTGTTCAGCAGAGAAAGAACGTAATACAGGTTTGAAACAACCTGTGGGCAAGTAATTGATGACATATTTGGGTCAACTATTCCTTTAAGACTTGAGAATGCCTAATAGACGGCCCTTTTTGTCTATATGCTCTTTTCACTAATATTGCTCAATTGCTGCCTAGGGCAATTACCAAAAATGCAATTTTGGGATTTTTAAGAGGCTTTTGAGTTAAAGTGTGGGGAACAGGGTGGATCGTAGTCTGCTGCAATACCTAACCAATATAACTTCCTGCACTTTCCCTTGAACCGAGGCATTTACACTTGTGTTCTTGCATACATGCATGCAAGCACACACACATGGAGACACACTCCGGGGTGGCCCGCGGTAAGCACATGGAAGGAAATGTTTTCACTTACAACACACTGGCCCAATTCATTGCTCTGTAATCCTCTAAGCAGTTTCTGCATGCTTTGGCCTCTCCACATGTCTATCTTTTCTTCTAAGGAACAGCCAACTACTTGAACGAGTCAAACCACATATTTTCTTGACACGGTTGTGTTTTCATCAATGAAACACTGAATTTCTGAACTGTTTTTGTCTTTAAAAGTTATACACACTTAACAGCATACACATTCAAGATAATCAGGCCGATTTTGAACTCAATTCTCCTTTTCCGAAAATCCTTGGTAAAATTCAGATTATCTTGATGGTTCTACAGATTATTTCTTAACAGATTTCCCTGTGGTGTGATGTGTGTTAATGACCGCAAGAGATTTTGTGAGGTTTTTCCATGTCAGTCGAGAGTCGAGACTCTTGTTTTTTGTTTGTGAATGTAATCTGTTAGTGTGTGGTGTGCTGTCTTGGTCACATTGCGGCATTCCACACACTATAGGAACAAAACTGTTAAATGTCTGAATTTTTTTATTGTCATGTTTGTGGTCTCACATTTTGAAAATCTCAGTGTGGGCCAGTCTTTAGATAAAGGAATAGTTCATTCAACAAAGAACATGTTCTTGTCATTTACTTCAAAACAAAAGTCAAAAGGAGATGTTTAAAACAGAATGTCCAAGCTGCTCTTTTCATTCAATGAAAGTGAATAATGACCATGGCATGACTTCAGTTAATAAAGCATTGCATTTTAGTCTATTTCTCATGCAAAGCTATCGAATCGTTACATTTAAAAAAATCATACTTCTATGATCATATCATCATACTTCTATGAGGCTTTGATGGTGTTTTTTGTGCTTATTGGAGCTTGGAGATTGAACTATACCTTTAGGATAAAAATATTATAATTCTATACAGATGTGTGTACGGTATATGCACACATACATTTTAAAATCAGCGATGTTCCTGCTTCAGCTGGAACCACCCGTGGTGCTGACTTTGATTGCTCTGTATTTATAGTTGAGCAAGCATTTATTTCTGTGAAATATTTCAAAGGATCCACCACCTCCGCACAGGGACTCGCAGTTTGGTTAACTTTATGCCAGGTGTTTGTTTGAACGAACCCGTTACCCTTTGACCGTTCTTTCGCTCAGTCTCTCTGTGTCATTTTGAACACTGTACTAGACACACATTGTATTCAGCTGTATCAGCTGTAAGTAAAGAGGTCAAGTCAAGTCATCTTCATTTATATAGCGCTTTTAACAATGTAGATTGTTTCAAAGCGGCTTTACAGTAATAACGGATTAAAACGGAATAATTTAAGGTAATTGAGATTGTTTTGGCTTTATAGCGGTTTCTGAATAAAGATATTTTCCAGCTAAAGTCTCAGGCCTGGATCCAAAACACCTCACCTCGTACTGATCACCAGATTAAACAAGTGGCATCCTCATGTTTACTCAAATTGTAACCACTCTAAACAGAGCATGGTACTACTGATGTCATCATAATCTACTACCCCCTGCAACAGAAAATATTTAAATAGCCTCAGATCACACCACATTATGCTGGCGATATTGTTTTGGGGTCCAGTGCAAAAGAGATAGAAGATAAATTATTGGAAAAATCAAAAAGGACAAATTTTTGCTACATTTGTCTTTGTTTTCATAGAACCTGTTGATGTAAATTACTTAATATGTTCATGAAAGCCCTTTTAAAAAATATGTTTCAGAAAATGAACAGTACAATATTTAGCCTCGTTCAGACTGTCAGTCCAAATCTGATCTTTATGCATGTCCGTTTGGAATCCGATCACGTTTAGCAAGTGTAAACGCGAGAAATCACATGAAATCCGTTTTGAGCCACTATCTATTAAAATTTCTAGAAGTCTGTTTCAGTCTGATCTCTCTAATCGGATTTTGCGTGGTTTACGTATCTTTCTCGAGTCACGGAGAACATGCCAGACGTTGTTATAAGAAAAAATACTAAAGGAGAAGCTGTGTTGTTAAAAAGTGCCAGTCGAGCAGAAAATTACAATAGTTTTGAGACCGGCGGAGACAACAGCATGGAATAAAGCTGCGCATACCAGCAGCCCCCTATGTTTCTGCCGCTGCTTCAGAAGACGTAGTAGTCCAGCGCGGTGGCTACATATTGTCATGTTGTAAATAAGACAACATCTTTTTGTGAACCCTTCTACGTTGCTGTTGAATGGAAAACAAAATGCAACATGTCTCCATTATATTGTAATTTTTTGCTCAACCGGCACTTAGCAAAACACAAACTGGTTTCTGAAGCGACTTTCAGCGCATTTACTATAAAAGTGTCTTACATATTTACGTTTTAAATGGAAAGAAAGTTACATAACTACGCAAAATCTGATTAGAGCGGTCAGACTGAAACGCATTTCCAGAAATGCATTTTGTATAGGATTTCAAACCACAAGAATGTTGCTCAAAAATGGATTAGTAATTTGTTTGTTTTTTACCGCGTTCACATTTGCTAAATGTGATCAGATTCGGTCGGATATGCACAAAAATCAGATTTGGACTGATAGTCTGAACGAGGCTTTAGATCACATTCCAATCGGATACACATATAATTGGATTTGGGCTGACACTGTGAACAGTCTACATGGTCTCATGATACTTCTGAAACTTTATCTCTCACTAGTGGATGTATTGTATTACGGCCTGGTTTCACAGACAGGGTTTAGATTAAGCCAGGATTAAACCTTAGTTTAATTAGGGCATTTAAGTAGCTTTTATAAATATGCTTTAGAAAAAAACATTACTGCTGTGCATCTTGAGACAAAACAATGGCACTGACATATTTTAAGATATCCCTGCAAGCTGCTTTCAGCTCAAACATGCATTTTAATCTGTGCTAGGCTTAAGCCTTGTCTGTGAAACTGGGGGTAAGTGTATTAAATGTATTAAGTGGATGTGATAATGTTCCAGTGATGGCAAGGCTGCCAAAACCTCCTGCAATGAAGAAAAAGCCAAGGCCATGAAGAATGAAAAGAACGAGGTTGTGTATGTGGACCCACCAGATGGCGGTTGGGGTTGGATGGTGGTTCTGCATTGTTTTCTGGTATGTCATGAATATGAGAACATATCTTTGTTATGATAAAACTAAAGTGTTTTGTATTGAGCTAAAATCTTCTGGTGTTTCTTCAGGTGAACGTGTTGGTGATGGGTACATTGAAGAGCTTTGGGATCTTCTTTGTGGCACTGCAGGATGAGTTTGGAGGCTCGTCTGAGAGCATCAGCTGGATTGGATCCATAATGTCCAGCCTCAGGCTCTCCGGAGGTACGGTCACCATAGCAACCTTTGAACCAAAGGGTCAATATGACTGGTCATGAACTTTGTTTGTGACCCGTTAGGTCCGTTGGCCTCGGTGGCCTGTGCCAAGCTCGGGAACAGGGTTACCTCCATAGTGGGGGCGCTTTTAGTCAGCGCCGGCTTTCTCTCCAGCATATTTGCCACCAGCGTGATCTACCTTTACATTAGCATGGGGTTAGTTGTTGGTGAGTATTGTGTAATGTTTTGTTTTATAATCAAAGTTAAATATTGGAGGGTTATCATGCAAAAAGTCATCGACAAAACTTTGATTTTTCCAGGTCTAGGGTTTGCTCTTCTTTATCAGGCCACATCTGTTGTAACAGTGACCTATTTCCGAAAGAGACTGGCAACTGCATATTCTATTGGACGCTCTGGCATGGGTCTGACCTTTGCCCTCGCTCCTTTCACTCAGCTGCTTTTGGATCAGTATGCTTGGCAGGGTAATTGGCTTTCGGCTGCATTATTATAAAAGGTGTAATGTAATGGATTTTTTTCAGGATTCTTTGAGGAGACAGAAAGTTTGAAGAACTGTATTTATTTGAATTAGACATCTTTGTAACATTATAAATGTCTTTACTGTAATTTAGGAGTAATTAAAAAAAATCCTTGCTGAATAAAAGTGTAAATTCCTTTAAATAAATCTTATTATTTACACAGATTGTTTTTTGTTCTGTCTTTAGGAGCTCTGTTGATTTTGGGAGGTTTGATGTTGAACCTTGTGGCTTCTGGGATGCTTTTGCGGCCAATTAACGTTAGACCTCCAGCTTCACCCGTGTCAAACTCCACCCTTCATCAGGATGGGTCAGAGAAAGATCCTCTTAAGAACAATATGAATGGCAACACGCCTGTGTCCAATGGCACTTCCAAAATGGACAGCTCATCCACCAATCACAAGGACACACTTATAATAGAGAACCGAGCTCATGAGCAGAACACTCTTCCACACCCTGAACTCAAAAAATCCATCCAGAATGGGGTGAACGGAACGGATGGCAGCCAAGTTAAAACGTCCCCTGAGATGAATGGGGTTTCTCCTGTGGATGCGTTACTTGAGAACAGCAAAACAGAAACTCTTCCTGAAAACTCCCAAAAAGTGCTGGACTTCTCGCTGTTGAAGAACCCTTTCTTTTGCATCTACACCTGGTCGCTAGTCTTCAGTCAGCTGGCTTATTTTATCCCTTACTTCCATTTGTCTGCAAGGGCCCGGAACCTGGGCATCGACCCCATGGATGCTTCCTTCATCATCTCTGTGGCTGGTGAGTCAAATTACCTTTGACCAACCTACAGTATGTAACACTAGAGTTTTGTTTTCCCACTGTCATCTATTTTAAGTATAAAGTGCTTTTTAGAGAATTAATTTTGCATTAGCAGGGGAAAATATAGATAAAGGTTTGGGGACAAAGGTTACATGAAGACTCTAATTACTAATCAAAACAATAAAATAAAATGACATATGCCATTGTACATACAGAAAACAAGCTCAGAAAGTCTCACATATTCTACGCCTTCTGTAAAAAGTAGGTTTTATATAATATATAGAGTGGTTAAAACATGTGTCATGTGTGACAGTGTCACAAGTTTTGTTTTAAACAGAGATTCTGTAGCGATTAGCCTAATAGATAACGGAAGGCTATTCCACAATTTGGGGCAGACTATGGCAAAAGCCCAGTCTCCCTTTCTAAGTTACCTAACTTTCAAAGTTACCTATTGCATAAAAAGTCCTCTAGTCAGCATGTCTGTTATTGGTGTTCTCTGGCTGCAACAGTTTAATTGTACACTAATACTGTGTTACAGTAGAAGAAATCAATAGGACGTAAGCACTGCTGAGCTGTGCTGTGGAAAATTGAAAGACAAAAGACCCTGTAATGTCAGTGCCTGTGGACTGCGTTTCATTAGCGGTGCCAGAGAACTGATTTTTTTTCTGGCTTCATCAGTGCTGTGTTTCTGGAAAGCCATAAAGCCGTACCTGAGAGATGCACTAAGGCCATTGTGCTTTGCAGCAAGATGTGCTCCCATATGGGCTTCAAAGAGTTGATGCAAACGCAGCCAACTTCACATTAATTATTTGTGAGCTGTTTAAAATCTGCAGTGTTATGCAATGAGTTCTCTTACATAAATAATGAACTTTGGCCCAGTGGCTAAAACCAGAGGGCTTTTAAGTGCCCTGTCAAAAATGCCGTAGTGAATGAAAATGTACTCAAATGAGTTTACTCAAACATGCTTTTTTTCAATCATTTACATTTCTTTACCAAAAGATAGTAGTAACGAATACTCCCTTACCCCCCACACCCACAAACATGTTGTCAGGACACAGAGTAATCTAAACATGCAACACCTTATTAATTATCTGTATGTTTAATGCAGTACACACCCTGATGAAGGCTCTCTTTTCACAACATGTCTGTTGTCGGTTTTAACGTGCCAAAATTCTGACCGATATAAGCTGTTGGTTATTTTTATGTCGTAGCCGATAACTGACCAAATGACCAGTAATAATATTATTAACTATTTTGTGAAAATAAATTAAGAATAAAATGCAATCGTGTATCCCTACTTTATATAGTAAGACAAAAAGTCACTTTTCAGAGTCTCACATAAAATGTTTGAATGTCTAATACAGCAGCCACTGTATTTCATTTAATTTTGCCATTTTCTGTTTTGCCTGATTTAAGCTGTCAAAAAAAAAAATGCTTCCAGAAAAAGCTAGTAAGTTTCACAAATAATTACAAAGAAACGTGAAGTAACGCATTGAAATAAAAATGAAATTCGGAAGTAGAAACACTGAAATAGCATTTTCTTGTAAAATATACTCCAATAATCTGAGTACTTTAGTGAATGAATTTAATACGTTATTTTGTAATCCAGCATTATTACAGCACGATACCCAACCCCCTCCGCTACGGAACTTGAGAGAAAATAGTGTCCAACATTTCACACTTTTTCGGTTAATTAAGTGCTGAGTATTTAAAGTGCACTTTTTCTGTTGGGAATTTTCAGTGGGAATATATTACTCGCGTATTCCAAACGTCTCATATCCCCCACCCCCTCCCACCTGCACTTTGCAGTTTTCACATCAGGCAGGGCGAGCAGGGAACTAAAGCTCACCTCCTCGTGGCAGGTCACACACAGTCGGCGAGCTGAGGGAAGTCGCTAAGCAACAGCCCAAGTAGCTGACGCGAAGCTTGGCAGTTCTGTGCCCAGTTCTGAAGTGCCTGACATTGTGTGGCTTGCCACCGAGGCAGCAATGCGGACAAAAGAGGGCGAGGAGACGAGCCAAACACGTTTTGTGTTTTAATGAGCTAGTAGCCATCGGACATGCATTTGGACTCTCTGTACCTCAGTGAGGGCCTATTGTCCGCCTTTGATGTAGTGGGGACATTGCATTCGTCCAGTCCTTTTGTGTCCACTGGGTGAAGTACACAAAGACACAAACACCTGTCACATGCCCGATTACCCTGGTGAAAGTCCCCCTATACACTACAGAGTTTTGTGGACTAGGCTCCTCCATTTAAAGGCAGTTTACTACTTTCTGTCACTGAGATTTTGTATTGAAGTTTCATTGTGCAAAGCATGACAGGAACAGCTGTGAAACTCAATGGCCCTGCTGGGATTTAAACACACAAACAACGCATAAAATGTCTTCGGGTCCAAGCGGGGCACACCAGGATATCACCTTTAGTGGCGCACCGAGGACACGCAAACATTGAGCAGCTGTTTTGTCTTATGTCTGGCCAGCAATAAATGACCCCACATGTGCATGAACTGCAGCATCAGCTCAAGCCGTCAGTTCTACATGAGCTGGGCTGTGTTCCCCCAAAGCATCTTTAGTCTAAGTTGATCTTAGAGACCATTGGTGGCAATTGTTCTAAGATCAACTTACCGGTAGGCTTACGATGCTTTTGGGAAACAGCCCTGGTCAGTATGGTTGATCATGCCAACACCTCTGGGTTTTTGTTTAAACATTTAGTTACTTGAGAGATTATGAATGAATTACAAGATAAATATGATCCAATGTATGGGGCATATATGCATTTTTTATACATCCAATAAACTGTGGCAGCCTGCATGTCAGCAGTCAGTGTCACACTTTGGATCTGTTGCGTATGTATGAATCTGCAATAGTGCTGCATCAGGTCTTTTCCTAGACTGGTCAATAAAGCTCTGCAGCACACGGACACGCAACCACAACTGCGGGACAGACAACAGCAAATACAAACCGGCACTGAACGCTTTGTACAGGACGCCACAAAACAACTAAGCTGTTATCATTACTTCTGTTCTTCTGTCCCTCTTTGAACTGAAAATTAGATTCTGCCAGAGGCTAAAAGCAATTAACTGACGGTATGATAATCACTCCTTGTCATTAGTTCTTGTTAGATCAGAAGTTTGGGATGGGAACATTTTTTAAAAATGTTTTTAAAAGAAGTCTCTTATACTCACAAGGCATCATTTATTTGATGATCAAAAATACAGTAAAAACAGAAATATTGTGAAATATGGATATAAACAGTTTTCTATTTTAAAATGTCATTTATTACTGTGATGGCAAAGCAAAATTTTCAGCGGCCATTAGTTAGTCTTCGGCCTCACATGATCCTTCAGAAATCATTCTATGCTTTCTTGATTTGATGCTCAAGAAACCGTGATTGTTTTTTTCAGGATTTTTTTGATGAATAGAACGTTCAAAAGGACAGCATTTATTTAAAATATAAATATTTTGTAATGTTATAAAAGTTTTTACTGCCACTATTGATCAATGTAATGCATTCTTGATGAACAGAAGAATTAATTTCTTTAATTCTCACAAATGAAAAGGATTGAATGAATGACTTGAAATGTATACTCAATTAAATTAGATCACTGTCATTACACCTTAGGGTGATTTTTGTCATTTTGCATCTTGACAGTCACAGCCCTCATTTGCATACTGAAAAGAGGTCAAACAGGTTTGGAACAACATGAGGGTGAGGTAATAATATTAATACCAAGCTGCAGTGATCGGCATTTAAAAAGAACTAATCCGCAGCTATTGCGTGTCTGATGATGGTTAACCAAATTCAGATTTATTCAAAGGAAAAAATCTATTCATTTTAGCTTAACTTTAAATCTCACTCATTAATGTGTTGCCAGTGGCTTAATATAATACTTCAATACTGCATGAAACCAACAATAAGTGGTTCATTTTCAGTCCATCAGTTCAGCGCCTTTTCTGTCTCACAGGTATAACAGAGACGGTGTCCCAACTTGCATCTGGTTGGGTGACAGACAGGAATCTAGTTAACAAATATCACTACCATAAGGCCTACCTGATCCTGTGTGGTGTGGTCAATCTTCTCTCCCCTCTGGCCACCTCCTACATCTTGCTCATGGTCTACGCTATCTTCTTTGCCATCTTTTGTGGGGGGTACATGGCCCTACTACTTCCTGTGCTGGTGAGTACTGGCAGTTAGAAACTGAGTATAAACTGTAAAATCGGAGTATTATGATATGGATATGACAGTTTTTGACAATCGCTAGGACCCATTTCTCAATACTTGGGTTCTCTTTTTCACCAGTCTCTTTACCAGTGAACACAACAGCAGTCTATGTGGGATAAACTGTGGATCATTTGTCATTGCTTTGGAACAACATGCATTCAATTATGACATCTGTCAAATTTCATGAATTGTTCTCTCACTCCGACACAAACACCTCCAACTCCATGTATACAGGTTAATAATTAAATACTTTTACAGGCCAATGTTTAAATACTTTTCTTAAAAACAGTTGAACTTAAGTTAACATACAAAAATGAATAATACTGCAATCTTCTACATTTCTACAGTAATACCATATTAAAATAAATTCAGAATCTAAAAAATTAAATACAATCAAAACAATTAGATGCAGCTGAACACCTACAAAGGGGTCCCAATAAAAATGGCACTCCTAGTCCTGAATAATTTTGTACTGGCATTTGGTATAGATAGTAATGAAATTGAAAGACTAACACCTGTGTGTGTGTTACATACATTCTGGTACATCTAATTGTTTTGATAGTATTTTTATATTCAGTATGTCAATATGGTATTTCTGTAGACATGTAGCAAATTGCTGTCATATTCATTTTTGTATTATGTAAGGTTTTGAACTTAAGTTGAACAGTTTTGAAAAGAGTAAGTGCAAATTGTTCTGTAGGTACATAGAGTTTTGTTGGTGTTTCTGTCTTTAAGTGAGAAAATAATTTTGTAAACTGACTGCACTGGTTAGCAGGGTTTGAGGACATCCTAGTACTGAGTGCTGCTTCGTTCACTTTTATTAAATGTGCTCATGAAAAGGTCTCTGCAACTTTCTAAGTATTGAGACATTGAGTTCTTGTGCTGCAATACTGTGCAGGGCAGTGTAAGGAGAGAGGGATAGATTGACAGTCAGCACTGCAGTGCACCCGTTCCTCTGGAAGGAATCTTAGGTTTTACCTTTCAAATATTTTTACAACCTATGGAAACACTCTCAGTGAATCAGAAAAAGAAACTAGTCTTTTGCCAACATGCATAGACATTAAATGAGTATTGCTTGTTGAGTTTAAAAAGTAGTTATGTTAAACATTGCTTTGAACAGAAAAAGTGAACTCCCTGAACCTCAAGAAACCAAAAAAGCCATTTGTCAACACAACGTCCTTACTTGCCCAAATGTGATATGCAAATCAGCTGTTCTATTATGATTGAATTAGTGAGTAAAAGTGAAAGAATTTCCTCCATTACAGCAATGTTTCATACTGTGTGGTGCTAGAATTTTTTTAAAGTCCTTACATTTTTTTTTATGAAATATACACTTCCGTTCAGAAGTTAAGGGTCTGCATAAGATTTTTATTCAGCAAATACAGGTGAAACTCAAAAAATGTGAATATCGTGCAAAAGTTAATTTATTTCAGTAATTCAACTTAAAAGGTGAAACTAATATATTATATAGACTCATTACATGCAAAGTGAGATATTTCAAGCCTTTATTTTTTATAATTTTGATGATCATTAAAAGTTCTGGGAAAAACGTATCAGCAGAACAACTGTCTCTTGAGCACCAAATCAACATATTAGAACGATTTCTGAAGGATCATGTGACACTAAAGACTGGAGCAATGATGAAAATATATAAATAAATAAATAAATAAAAAATCTGAATTACATTATAATCATTATTGAATTGCAATATAGTCTAACAATCCATCACATGGCTATATATGTTGCTGTAGTGTATGTGTAGTGTAATGGATATTAATTTTGACATACAGTATAATTTTTAGATAAAGATAAAACATATTTTTTATTAATTTTTGGGGGAAATAAGTGTATTTACAAATATGGGATTTACTGTGCTTCCAATTTTTCTTTTTTTTTTAATGATAGTGCCTTGTCTATTTTTCATATCAAAGAGTTTGCTAACCAAAGCTCCATTTCTTCTGGCCTAGTCAGAGAAGTCATAATCTGTCATATGTCGTCTGTCATAAATATCATTCATTTTCCTGTCTGCGTTTTCCAGGTGGACTTGGTGGGTTCTGAAAAGCTGAACAACTCGATGGGGTTCTCAATGTTCTTTGTGGGGCTTGGCTGTCTCACAGGTCCTCCTCTTGCAGGTATGTGGAGTTTCAATGAGCTCCATGACTAACATACGAGCATCAATAGGTAAATGCAGTCTTGATGTCTCACCAAAATAACCTACAGCTCTGGAAAGTCTTGGCCAGTCTTGATAATGCGTAAGACTAGCCTGCTTCTGTGTGTGTGGCTTGAGGGACACTGCAGTCATTTAGTTTCATATTCCAATTTAAGTGGGTTACAGATGGAAGACATGTTAACCCATCTAAAAATAGGATGACCTGTCTGGTTAGATTGAAACGACTATTGGCACTTTTTCATTATAATATAATGCTGAATATATAATGCTGGATTATAGAACATATATGTATTTGTCTTATTTGCTGCTATTTATTAGCAATATTCAGTAATAAATCCCAATACAGAATCTCCTTATGTAGAACAGCTGTAAAGCGAGGGACAATTCTTGGAAATACAAGTCTTGCAGAGGGGCCTCTTTAGGAAGGCGAGTATAGACCTTGCCCTGAACTCTGTTACAGTTATGCTAACATGAACCATCTTGTCAGGGCCCCCTTCCACAATCCCTCCGCCTACCAAAAATAATGAGCAGCCAGGGAAGCAAAACTGATTTTTCCGGCCTTTCTGGACTTGACCCGCTTTTGCTTGCGTAGCGAAAACAAGCTGTCGTTTTAAAAGCGTATCCAGTCAGAAAACAGGTGTGGGAGATTCTGGGGTGTAAAGTGAAGAAAGTTTTCTCCATCTGTCCATCATCTTAAGCGTTAGGTTACTGACTGTTCGCAAATGTGTCACGCAAGGGAAAGTAAAAATAAAATCAAAAGTATTTTTTCCTTGTTTTCTTCATTGACTTCTATTTAAGAAAAACTCCTTCTCCCAACAGTTTAATATACGTCTAACGCATTGCGTTTTTTTCCTGAAGGCTTCCTGTACGACTACACACAGACCTACGACTGCTCTTTCTACCTGGCAGGTGCGTGTTACCTGTTATCATCAGTTTCTCTTTTTCTCGAGCCTCTGGCGAGACGCTGGCAAGCCCGAAAGAAACGGCTGGAGACGATGAGTGAAGAATTGATGTGGAATAACGGCGGTTTCTGCCCGGCACCTCAGAGGAATGGTGTTGTATAATAAAGGAAATAAACTCAAAGCCATTTTACTTTCCACCATGTCATGTGGTTCTGATCGGAAGAGGACCTGACCTGAACATTTGGCGGGACCACAGTGTGGCAAGCAAATGAATGTTCATTTGAATATGGAGACCAATAAACGAATGCTTGAGGACACTACAATGCAAACTATTTTGTTAGTGGGTGAATGAGACTGGATTTTGTTGAATTGGTTTGATGTATAAACAAATAGTACGTTTCCCTCACCGCAATCTTTAATGACAATCAAATCAGCACAATAACAAAATGAAGAGTCTTCATCACCACACAAGCATTTATTTTCCAGCACATTATGAATCAGGATCTTCCTTCTATAAAGTTACTCAAAAGCTTCCACTGACACATTTTACTCACTTAGGCAAATAAACTAGGAACTAAAATAAGGGTATTTTGTCAGATGGTGATGGGTCAATGCAATAAGCCTAAGATGGCTACTTCTTCTGTGAGTCCCCATTTTGAGCCTTTAATGTCTGTTGATGTGTATCAGTTGCTATGAAGATGTGTAAATGACTACATAATGGCACAATGACTGAAAACCACATAGATTTTGTTTTGTCGTCAGTGCCCCAACTGTAATACATTTGGGGGCAGAATATTCCAGGCATGGACTTTTCTTCTCACTGGTGCCAAATCAGTCACATTGTCATTCACTACTGACAACAACCAAGAGATTTGCTGGAACAAGTGAATATTCTTCTGATGCTAATGAGCCAAGTGTTGCAAGAATTAGGTCATTTGGCTTGTGGGTTCATGTGTACCTGTACAAGAGGCCCAGACAGTGAGCCTTTATGTGGAGAGTTTCTCGAAAGTGCAAATCCTTTATACTTATTGTCATTTTTTTTTATTTTTAGGTTTTGCTGGGTAATCTACAGTGCACTATGTTTATCGCCACTATTTGCCTTTGTACCCAATGACTGTGCTAAATATCATGTAATAAGAGCCAAAGATGCAATAGAAATATAATTTATCAATCTATGCCTTGGAACATGTCCTTTGTTTATAGAAATACATTCTAGTGCTCACACGCTCTCAAGAAGTTCTGCGTGAGCTGTTGCCCTCTAGAGGCACTAATGATGTACTGCTACTGGAATGTTGTATCAATTAACAGGCGATCCATGTTCTGGAATGTCTAGTTCTTTTCTTTCATCAGCAAGTAAATACAAACAGTATTTCCTAACAAGAACGAGCAAGACACGCACAACTGTGACCATTTCATAAATAAGCACATCACAAAGATAAGAACAGTATGCCACACGCTGTTTTTACGCAGAAAGCATTTCACTCTTAATTGTTTAATAAAAGCAAGTTTCTTTGGAGAATTTGGTTAGAAATGTTTTGGTAATGTTGTATAAATTGTTTGTAAACTCAAAAACTAGCCTTAAAGACAGCCAAAAACGAAAATTCTTTCATCATTTATTCACCCTCAAGTTGTTCCAAACCTGTACGAGTTTCTTTCTTCTGCTGAACACAAAGATATTTTGAAGAATGTTTTAACCAAACAGTTGATGGACCCCATTGACGTCCATAGTAAAAAAAAAAAAAAAAAAAAAAAATCAATGGTGACCAGAAACCAACATTTGTGCTCAACAGAACAAACACAACTCATACAGGTTTCAAGGTGAGTAAATTATGACAGAATTTTAATTTCAGGGTGAATAAGGGGACACAATAACACTATTATTGTCAATGACAGACTTCATTCAGAATTCTGTACTGTTAGTGATTTTGTAATTGTGTGGAAATGTCATAGCATTATGCTGGTATTTGGGTTATTAACTGGATTTTTTTTTTTTACTGTTTCTGAAGGTTTTGAATAATTGTTTTGTTGACAATGCTCACAGCTGTTAAGATTTACATGACTGCAATTAAAGCCCGCAGTAATTTGACAAATCAACTGGGTTTTCTGTAACACATCTGTTGATACCTGAGAGATGTTCTCCTTTTTCCCCATGAAAAGAAAACAGTTTATCTTCAAATCACAATATACTATAACCTTTCAAATGCAACTGTCTGAAGTACATTCATTATTTTAATTATTAGCTTTTGGAATAAAAGATTGCATTTTCATGTGTAAAATCAAAATCAAAACAAAGTGGTGTAAAAATATCTTTATTGAGAACACAATGTAGTACATACAACAATGGTAGGCAGTATTTACATGTTTAATTCATAATTATTCTAATATATTTCAATTCAATTCCTTTTATTGTCATTGCAAATAAAATATATATCAATATTTTAAATATTATATTACACAAAATCATTAGCCTCGGCCCTCATTAGTATTATAAACCTATTCAATTCTAAAATATTGAGAGAGAAAAAAATGCTTAGATAAAAAAAAATGATCTTGTACTTACAGAAATGTGAGCCGTGATGAGACTATTTCGTGTTTAATCACTGATGGATGGATACCCACAATGCAACACTGATGTTCTGTAGACACCAAAAACAGCACATAAAAAGTTGTAGCAAATTAATTACATGCATAAAATAAAACATGAAAAACTAATCAAAAGGCTTATAATCAATAACAAACCATCTAACAGTTTCTCTCAGATCTGTCCACCTGGAATCCATTCAGATCAGCACATCGGTAAAAAAAAAAAGGATTTCAGCACATATACTTGCTAGAGGGATAGTCGGTGTTAAAATTAAGTTATAACAGCGGAGGATGCAGATAGGTCACCTGAGGCATCAACATTATACTGTGTTGTAAAACCGATTTATGAAGAATTTCAATGATCACTCTCCTCTATAATGATTAGTACATGTATAATAGTTTAGAATTAACTTCCTAAAAAGCTCATTCTGGCTGTATTCATTTTGCACATTTAACTTGAGTTTCCAATAATCACTCAGAGTAGTAAGGTCATTCTTATTAAGATCAGAGGGTAGAAAGCCTCTTGTGAGGCTTGAAATAGTTTTATAGTCATCATGTGGTAGCTTATGGAGAGAACTAAGCTACAACCAGGAACAATGAGCTAATGTTTTGGACTGTCAAGACGTAATATGGTCTTTTCATTGCTTGGAAAAGTTGGGAGGGAAAAGTGCCAGGACTACACAAAGAGATTATGCAAATGAGCCCAGAGGAGGGGCTTGAGTGTTACCGTGGAGACCTACGGTTACCAAGTTACCAGGCAACATTCCATAGCATCAGAAGACAGGCCAGTCAGTCAGAACTGTGGTGAAGACACAAGAGAAAACATAAGAGACCACAGCTGGGTGCCATGGACTGAGAGAACTCGTCATTTTCATCACTGCCACGGTCTTCTCTCGATGCGTAGCTGAAACTGGACAAGTGAAATTGTTATAGAGACTAATTATATCAGTTGTATTTGTTAATGCAAGTGGATTTAATATTAGTCAGTGCCCAAATCTTTTTGCAAAGAGCAGATTTTGGTCAATAGAACATCACATCTATACTCATAATAAAAACTGTCTCATTTCAAAGGCGGCGCCCTCCGGAGGTCACTTTTGTGGAACGCATGTTTCAGAAAAGTATACATTTTTAAATTGACTGTTCCTTGTGAGGAGCAAATTATTGTAATTTACTTTAGATTGTAATGGTTACTTTTCTGAAATGAGGAAGCCTAAATGACATATGACCTCCGGAGGGCGCAGCCTTCAAATTTCAAAAATAAAACTTTGATTTTGAAAACTAAAATTTGAAGATTGACTATTTTTATAACCGAGTATAAATATATATACATAATATTTCAGCTTGTTAATTCTATTCATATTCATGGACAGAAATGTATGTTTGTACAGAAAATGCCTGTTTGTCTGTTTATAAAGTGATCTTCAGGATACCAGTATTAACAATGTCATTCATTGTGAAGGTAGAAATGATGACAGCCCTATGTGAAAAACAGAAGACTTATGCAATTAAATAATTTTTCTGACACCCATCATAATTTAATTAGATATTCAATATATTAGATAAGATATTCAACACAATCTCCCACAGCCCCTGGTTATTTTCAAGTCTGTTCATAATCAATGAAGTTTACTGCATAACTAATGTAATCACTATCTTCTTCATTTCCTGCTTTCATTAGGAAAATATTTTACAACCAGGAGGGGTCTGATATTGACATTAGTGTAGCAAATTATTATGCACATAGTGCACTACGAATCCATTAATTACAGTACTTTCAACACAACAGGTGAAAGTTATCAATAGAACTTATAAGGCAATTCATTGTTAGGATTATAAGGCTGATTAAATGGCTTAAAAGTCTAATAGTAAATCTAGTGAAGGGTCTAATTGTAAATCTAGTGAAGTTTTAACTCTATGAAAATACAAATGTGGCATTATGGTAAAAGGGACAGTTCACCTGAAAATGAAAATTTTGTCATTACTTACTCACCCTCATGCTGTTCCAAACCTGTACGAGTGTCTTTCTTCTGTTGAACACAAAAGAAGATATTTTGAAAAATGTTGGTAACCAGACAGTTGATGGTAGCCATTAATTTCCATAGTAGGAAAAAAAATACTATGAAAGTCAATGGGGTCCATCAACTGTCTGGACACCAACGTTCTTTAAAATATCTTCTTTTGTGTTCAACAGAAGACACACACTCGTACAGGTTTGGAACAACCTGACAGCGAGTAAAATCTAAAAAAAAACCCATCCCTTTAAATTTTATAAGTAAATTGTAAATGTGGTGTTTTTAGATCTTATAAAAGCTGTCTCCGTTTTTTTATAATCCAAATAAAAATTTAAGAACACAGATATACTTATTTTAAAGGTTTATTTTTATTTTCTAAATGTATTTAAAATGATTAGAGTTAATTTGAGTTATGGTCATTCTATGGATACAACCAACCATTATTTTGCATGTATGAATAATATATAGGTTTTTAATTTATTTACATTTGAAAATACAATGCATTTATTATTCTTAACTTAAAGGGATAGTTCACCCAAAAATGCTAATTCTGTCATCGTTTACTCACCCTCGCGTCATTCCAAACCTGGATTACTTTTTTTCTTCTTCTATTGAAAACAAAAGATATTTTGAAGAATATCTTAACCATTGTTGCCCGTACAGTTAAAGTCAATAGGGTCCAAAACAACAATTAATTTATTTTTCTTCAAAATACCTCATTTGTTCTAAAAGAAAGTCATACAGGTTTGGAAGAACATGAGTGAGTGCATTTTCAGGTGAACTAGTGCTTTAACATGAACATCCTTATTGCCAGTTTATTTGTGTAAATTCACAAGTCTTTGACCTCCTACCAAATATATATCACAACAAATATTTCGGTAACACTTTACAACAGTCCCATTTGTTATTGTATTAACTAAAATGAACTAACAATGAGCAATACATTTGTTATAGTATATAATCTTTGTTAATGTTAGTTAATAAAAAAAATACAGTTGCTCATGTTAGTTCACAGTGCATTAATGCTAATTTGATTTTAATAATGTACTAGTAAATGTTGAAATGAACTAAATCCTGTAAAATATTGTTCATTCTTAGTTCATGTTACTAATACAACCTTTATTGTAAAGTGATACCGATATTTTTGCTTTTCAGAGGAAATGTTTTGAACAATACAGGCCGAGATGTCACAGTTACAGTCAATGGCAATGTTCTAATGCATTTGTTTAACTGACACTTACCTGTACCAGGTAGACTCTCTAAAGACCTGGTATGAAGCAAATGCTCCCTTACTCACCACCCACACCAGAGGACTGGTCTGGATCCTCACGCCAGAGGCCTGAATGAGCTGCAGGTGAAGTGCTGCAGCTGACCGCATGTCTTACTAAGGAAAGGTGTTCATTCTCTTCCTCCTGATGAGGCTCCTCGCAATGCAAGCAAACTCCATGTTAACTTTTGAGTGGAGTTCACAAGGGCAGCTTGTTTTCTTTCAGGGGTTCTTCACAACGGAGGGTCAATTAACCACGTATCGATCATCTGGATGCATTTTACAATCTCTTTCGGGAAAATAAACGTTTAAGGAAACAAAACTATCAAAGCTCGATTCAAGGCGGACACAATTTCGAAGGCTAAAACCGCTTTTTTGGCTTTTCTAAATCCTCTTCCTTCACTGATTTTTCAATGGAGCAAAACAAAATCATATCAGACGAAATCAAAGGATGGGATAAACAAATGCCTGCTCCTCTGAATTGGAAATCACTGATATCAGGTAAGGTTCAGGCAGTCGTGCTGGCAATGCATAGTGTGGCCGGCCGGGTTACAGCAAGCCTGGATACTTCCAGCTGAGGGACACGGGGATACGGGGAGCAGCCGGCACGCCTGAGAGAATCAAAAGGTGCTGAAACAGAGATTTCAGTTTAGATGAAGGTCTGCGCAAACATCTCTCCACTCATTCTCAACGCTCAGCAGAACGGCCCCTTTCTCCCTGATCTGTTTGAGGGTTGGGGGGGCAGCAGCGCGCCCTCAGGTTACTTAGCATGTGGGGCAACTCCAGGACACAAGGGTGGAAAACACAGATCAACAACAACAGAGCCTCAAAAGAGCTCTCTCGCCCTTCGCTCTCACTGCCATGACTGATCCCGGGCCGAACACAAAGGAGGAGAATTTCTCTTTCCTGAGCAGAAACAAGCATTTGAGCAACAATTCCTCCCGAAACACAACCGAAAAAAGCAGCGCAGGCGTTCTTCAATTGATTTCCAAGGAATAAACATTTCTCCCTCAAATGAAACAATTTATTGATAGCGTGATATAATCAAATGAGGGGCCAGTGCACTTTTTGTGTGTGTACAAACAGCCTCGTCAAGAGCTGTGCAAGGAGTGAGTGACGCTTCCTCTTTCTCCCCAATCAAGAAATTAGGTAAACACAGCACAAATCAAGAGCGTCATTATTTCCGTTTAAATACGGGAACTGTAAGCACAAAAAAAATAAAAAAAACAATTACACAAGCAGGAAGATCCTCTCAGTGAGAGTACACTAACACTAAATGGAAAGCTCTTGCCCCTGTGCATCCAAAGGGCTCCTGAATCATTTCAAACAATTATTTCGGCTTCCAGCCATGTGAAGTCCACTTGTGGAACGGTCCATTTGCTGTCCTGTCCTGTGTGGCCGGGACTGAACGTACAGTATGTCCATTTAACCATGTACACAAAGAGCTGTTATATTGTGAAATTACCAATCAATCAACTTTTAAAACACAATTTAGTGTGAAGAATAGAAAAGTCATACATGAAAAGATGTTAGTTATGCATCAGATCAGTACACTGCAGTTAGCTAAACAGACTAAGAACACAAATTTCTACTTCTTCAGGACTTCAGCGTAAAGTATAGACTGTCATTTTAAAACCATTCGAACAATGACACTTAAGAACCACAACAGCGTGTAATATTTCAAACAAAAATGGCTGTTAAACTATGAACATACTTAAATGTACATCTATATTGTCAACTAAAAGTATGTCAATAAAATAAAATGTAGGACTGTCTTACAGTTACACAAGATTCAAATTTTAAGTCTCAGTTTGTGTACAAATATGTGGGCTTGATTTCTTTAAATTAGTCATACACCTTAAAGGGTTAGTTCACCCAAAAATTAACAATCTGTCATCAGTAACCAACCCTCATGTTGTTCCAAACCTGTACGAGTTTCTTTCTTCTGTTGAACACAAAATATATTTTGAAGAATGTTGGTAATCAGAGTTGACAGTTGTCATTGACTTTCATAGTAGGAAAAAAAAATACTATGGAAGTCAATGGCTACCATCAACTGTGTGGATACCAACATTCTTCGAAATATCTTCTTTTGTGTTCAACAGAAGAAAGAAACTCATACAGGTTTTACAACATAAGGGTGAGTAAATGACATAATGTACATTTTTGGGTGACCTTTCCCTTTAAGTTCTCAGTGCTATCCACATGGCATATTTAGCAAATTATGAGTGACAATGACAAAATATCATATTATAGGCCACGTGCACATAACATTGATTATTTGAAAAGTCGGTTTTTATAGCAAATTTATCTTTATAAAGAGACCTTAATAAGAATACCAGTATTAAAAATGTCACTGTAAAGAGGATATATCTGGAAAATTATAACAGTCCTATGCGGAAAATAAAATTGAAACCACACTATGCAAACAAATTAACTATCATCATAATTTAAACTGAGACACCTCACTTTGAAACCAGAATCATGCTCAATTCAAAACCTTTCAAATGTAACCCAAAAACATGGAAACAGTATGTCAGAATACCTTATTCTTCACAAAATTTGATGCTTGATGTAATGCTATGCTTTGGTCTAAGGAGGACTACTTTTATAATCAAAATATGTTTACAGATTATTTTTTTATGTGATATGGGGTGTTAAAATGCTGCCCGTTTCAATCAATATAACACTGATGACACTATTTGGCTACATCTTTGTATATTAAACCTCTGCAACAGCTTACAGCAGAACACGAGCATTAACATGCAGGTCACTGAGCAACATATTGGGCCTGTTTTAGTTGCCTACAGGACTATATATACCTATATAACACTCCCCATTAATGAATGATTGTTCAAAGCATCAAGACACAAACCAGGTTCCCATTAAATCAGATCAATAGAAAACCATGAACATGAATGAAATGAACATTGATTTCGTACAGGGATAACTGTCTGGAGTCTGACTGAAATACATTGTAACTAAACAGTGTTTAATGACCCATAGCAAATTAAATTTCTATTCTAATATGCCCAATATCATTCTTTTACGCAGGGTACAACTTATCACAAACTAGACATCTGAATAAATTGCAATGGAAAACAAATATATTGCTATATAGAGCTAAATTTTGCTATACGAATGGGCCTTTTTCTTTCGTTTTTGTACATGTTTGGCAGAGCAGGTAATAACATTTGCCCTTTACTCTAGTACCACTTCTGCTTTAGAGAGCATGCAATTAAGAGACATTAAGAGAAGCTTGCATTTAACAATACTTTAGTGTATATTATGATTGTTAGGATGCTCCTCGCACAATGATCATGACCAGGAAGTCCTCTTCCGTTTTGGCAAGAGCTTTCGCAGAAGAATCTAAGAACTGCTGAGAGAAATCACATGGTGGGAATGCGTGCAGGACGCCAGTGTTGTCCTTATCTCTACTGCCCCCGACGGGTAAACTGATGACCCCAGCGGCCTGCTTTTGCTTCAGGTAGGAAACCAAGTTGCGCAGGGGCCTCTGTGTCGATGCTGCTGGGTCCGACGACGAAGTTTCCTCGGTGCTGCCCGGAACTGCCAGAAGAACCGCATACCCGCCCGGGCCTGCGACTTTGATGCGGCGAGACACTTCGTCGATCTTGGGCTGGTCGAGACGGAGGCGTTGCGTGATGCGCAGCTGAGCGACTTTGCCACCCATGCTGCCGTCGATAAGAAGACTGGTGGCGACGCTCAGGTCTCCGTCCAGGAGATGCATGCTGGCTGGGAAGTTACTGTTCTTTAGGAGCAGCATGCCATTCCAGGCCATGCTCAGCTTGCCCCCTGCATCCTGCTTTGAAGCCTGGCTGCTTTTGGAGCTGCCCTCGGATCTGTCCCTCTTGGAGACGCCTTTGGCTGAATCACCTGCTTTGCGCTTTCTTTCCGCTGGACTTGCACCGACACTGGTCTCTGAGACGATGCTGCCTTTTATGCGCTTCTCACCAGGGGCTCGGTCCAGGCTGCTGCGGCTCTCTCGTGCAGGGGACACCCGATCTGCTCTCGCTGGACGCTCCGAGTCGCTGAATCGACCGTCTCGGCTGCTCCCTCCCGGGCTCCCTTCAAGGGACGGCGGTCTGCGACGTCGGGCTGCCCACTCGCTGCTGCTGTCAGGTGAACACTCCAGATGTCTCCCGTCCTCCATGAGTCGTCGTTTGCGTGCAGCGTCCCTGGCCGGCAGCTCCCGCTCCAGTGACCACGCCTCTCGCCGTCGTTCACGCTCTAAGTGTTCAAGGGGCTCAAATGCAGGAGTTCGTACACGTTCACGAATGGCAGGGGCAGGCCATTCAGCCCCGGCGTATAGTTCTCGTTCTCTGAAGTGCAGTGGTGGGGGAGTCCGTTCTCGGACCCTGATGGCCTCGGGGGTGGCGCGATGGACGAAAGACTCAGCCACAATTTCATAGTGCTGCAAAGGGAGGGGCTGCAAGAACTGCTGCTGGTAGCGGTGCTCCGTGTCAGCGAAGTCCACCCTCAGCCTCCTGTCGGGACCGCCAAGTGGAAATCCACGCATGTGTGTGCAGGCTGCCTGAGCGGCATCCAGGCTTTCATACTGAATATAAGCCCAGGTGTCCCCTTTTCTGTAGTCTATAGTCCTAATAGTGCCAAAGCGGTCAAATTCCCTGGCTAACGCAGTGAGAGGCACCCAAGGTCCAAGACCACCCACCCATAGGCGTGTGGTGGGGGTGGCTTTGCCATAGCCAATTTTTATGGGGTTTCGGCCCACGACTTTCCCAGACATGCTCATTTTTGCTCTGTGGGCCATGTCCAAGTTCTCAAATTTAAGAAAGCCATAGGTGCTGCTCTGGCCCCGAGTGGGCCTTTTAATATCCACCTCAGTGATGGTCCCAAATCGTTCAAAAGCCCTCCTCAAATCATTTTCAGTCACAGTAATATCCAAATTACCCAGAAATAGTGTGCGGTTGGCTCTCTGGTCGTCCTCTGGAGAGATAAAGTCCTCCTCGCGGAAAGGAGCGGCTCGCTCAGCGATGTACGCGGGCCGCGCCCTCGCTTCATAAAAGGCAAATTCTCTTTCTCTTTCAAGCTCTCTCGGTAAGGGCGGGGGTGGGGGAGGAGGAAGCCGACCCAGCGCTAACTGCTGTAGCCGGTAGTCTCTGTAACCCAGACCGGTTGGAGAAAGCGGCCTCTGGGTATGCAAATGTCTATGGCCAGCAACGACA
The DNA here is from genome assembly GCF_949152265.1 of Phoxinus phoxinus. NCBI lineage: Eukaryota > Metazoa > Chordata > Actinopteri > Cypriniformes > Leuciscidae > Phoxinus > Phoxinus phoxinus. Next base: position 21,987,574 of record NC_136890.1, on the reverse strand, counting down.
GAGAAATGGTCCTTATCTACCGGAGACCGACTTCTCCGCCTATTCAAGTAGACAGCCTCGATTTTCAAAGGACGGTCGTACAGCACCAGCCGGCCTCGCGCGTGCTTTGCCGCCCTGGCATCATCCGGTCTCCTAAAGTTGACGAATGCGATTCTCTCGTCATTGACTCGGCTGATTTTAACGCTCACATCACCAAATTTTTTGAATTCGTGGAAAAGGCCGTCCTCGATTTCCTCGTCGCTCAGTTGAGAGCCGAGCTCGCTGATTTTTAAAGTTTTGTACTCACTTTCGTTGGTGGGAAGCGGGGCGCGCGACTCTCCGCGCGAGTTGGTGCGCGCGGCCGCCTCTAAAGACAAGCTCGACGCGTGATTCTTGCCGCTCGAGCTCGCAACGGGGCTGGTGTAACCGTGGTTATTTCCAGTCCGACTGGAGACATGTCCGTCAAAATCCCTTCCATCTCTTTTATCTCCGATCAGCCCCCTTCGTGCAGAGCCCCCTTCGCTTTTAGAAGAACTATTGCCGTTGTTGCTTCCTCCGCCAGAAATCGAGATAACCCCCATTTTCTTACTGGTAGGGTGGCTTCCTCCTCTGTCTCGTATATCATCCAAGGCCCTTGAACGCTTTTTCACAGGCGACCGCTCTTTCCCTTTCATGTTAGATATCCTCTGGCTTTGCGCGTCAAACAAAACACTTTTTTAACAGTTACGCTGGCGCGATGGCAACGAATTTACACAAGAAATTGTATAATTTGTTCAGTGTCCCTGCGGCAAAACAACCGCATACGCCATCTTGTCGAGACTAAAACATGTCCCGCCCGTCGATTTTGATTGGTTTGAATCTCTGAGAAACTTCCACGCCACTGGTTGTTCTATCTGTCAATCTAGACCGCCCGTACAGAGCCCAGCCTCGATGTACACCATTTTAGCTTCAAACGGCAAATATTTACCATAGCCACTTTATAAACAAGAGAGGTGACATTTAACTAATCTGCAATGAGGTCTTGAGGTCATGCACCTAAAATATAGGTAATTATGTGCTTCTGCACCGAATTAATTCCATCATCTTTTAATAAACATGATGAATCAATAAATCTGCTAGGAAAAAATAGTTTGAATTAAAAAAAGTGTTTTATGTTGAGTTGATTCTAAAGACTGGGAGTTGTGTCTTACATTTCATTTAAATTACAAATGTTATCTTTGTAAATTGTGAGTGGTCGAATAAATAAAACATAAAATATGGTAGTTCACTTTATGTCCAACAGATGGTGATGCTTGCCTGTTCCACTGAGGTGGACGGAAGGGTCACGTTAGTGTAAACGTGAATATTATTAGTTTTTAACATGTCGGCTCAGTAGCCCATTAGATTTAGCATTTTCAGCGGGGTTCACCCTAATAAAAGGGAATTTTTTTTATTTTTTATAATAAAATGTTTCAGAACGGGTGGAACATTTATTTATTTTTGTCTCCCAAATAGCTAACCAAAGGCTAATGTAAGATGTTATGTAACACAGTTAAAGAGCTACAAAACTGAATGTATTTAGCCTATATTTAAGGCAAGATGCTCTAATCTTTTGCTTCATGCAAAAAAAAATAAAAAAGCTTTGAATGTTTCTTGTGTGGTCAAAAGAGATCAAGTAGCCTATGCAATTATAAAAGTGTTAGGAAATACATGCTTTCTATAGGCTACAAATAATTTATCTATTACAAATAAGGATTAAATCCACAAAGCACAAGCTAACACATCATATAATTTACATTTTTGTTCATAGGCTTATTTTATATATTTTTTAAGTAGCCTATAGTGGATTTAGCCTGCAAGTTAGCTGGCAGTTAACTGCCAAGTTGTCATTCAAACTGCTGCAGGCCTAGTCATTAAGACAGGTCAACTCAATAGTTTTGGCTATTTTATGGTTAATGTTAAATATTTAGATTCCGTGTACGTTTATATTGTGTGCCCGTCCATCCTATCAGAGCCTATTAGCACACACTTTCTTTGTCTATTTTTCATTCTGCCAGTTTCATTGTAGTTCTTAGCCTATTAATATTGCTTTTCTTGTATTCCTGAACTGTATTTCTTTATCACATCCTTTAATCTGGGATTTAATCAGTTTGCATGTGTAGCTGGGGCTGGCTCCCCTTTCTTGAAAGATCAGGCTGGAATTCGAAGCTGTGGGTGTGGAGAGAGTTTCTGTCAGCCTCCATTTCTATCCTCTATTGGAACCACATGTCAGCTCTCTCCAAAACACGGCACGGTCCACTAAACTGGCACTTAATGTGATCCAGCATTTCTGTCATCCTCAATGCACAAAGGAAAGAAGCAGCAGGAAATGCTTGCCCCAAAGCGACTGTCGATCTGTTCCCATTTTGAGAATTAGGAAAACGAAAGAAGCTTTGAAAATCATGTCACTGCAGCTTTTTTCATCTCGAAAAATGTCGTCTTATGTGTCATCTAAATGAAGTGAATCACCCAGAAAGAATGGCTGGCAGGATTGGCATGCAGTCATTAAACCCAGATGGAGCTGAATAACCCACACCAGTCCCATTGCTGGGTCACAGAACTGCCCTCCTCAAGGCTTTTTGGCACTTGTATCAACAGAACACTTTAGCTATTTCCCACTGGATCGGGATTCCAAAAACACATCAATCAAACATGATCAACTGCATACTCTAATAAAGGGACATAGTTTTAGTTAAAAGTCAATGACAAAAAAATTGTATATGTTTTCGCCAGGCAGAATTTGAATTTGAGTCTTTATCCAATACATTCACCCACTGAGCCAGCTTCAGGAACCTGGAGTCTGCACTGAAAAAGAAAGTATTTTGATTTTGGTCCTAGGCTTTTGAATTAAACAGTATAGCATAACATGTACATTGACACATAATTCATTAGGCTTTGTGGTTCTGCTCCGCTTTCAGACCCCAGACCTCAATTAATAGGTACGACAGAGAAAAACCTTGGAATCCATCATCAGTCCAGGAGTGAAGGGTTTGTGGTTACTTAGTTGGTTTTGTATTAGCAGTGGTGTCACATGCTGCTGATGTATCGAGTGACAATTGACAGCCTTCACAGCCGGCCTACAGCAAAACACACATTTAAAATTACACATTAGATGGCCATGTCTTCTCTCAAATACAACACGTTTCACCTTACATGCAAATGTTATAGCCTTAAAGAATTGGCATACAAAATATTTTTTAATATCAATAAGATGTTTTTATGGTTCCAAAAGTTGTCTGGGCCTGTTTAATTTGCTGTTACACTAAAACCACACATTCCAAATATATTTTTAAATTAAAGATGCATGAATATAACAATTTTGGTTTATACAAAAATAATGGTTTAAATCTATATGATTTTATCTAAATAAATAAAAAAACACTATCTGCACAATATGCAGAGATGCTTAATTTCTGCCAAAGAAGCACACATGTTGTTGGTGTTTTTAGTGGTGACATATTTGAATGCACAAAGTTGGGAAATGTAAAATCATTTATTGACTGGGACTACATATACATAATGGGGCTAAAACACTGCATACACTGAAACTATGAGATTAACATTAACATATTAAATAAACATGTTGCACATCCTCTTTGGTAATTAATATTACACATTTTTTACAATTTTAGTATCCCAGAAATAATTTTATAGTAAGGCAAGTTGTGTGCAAAGCCCATTATGGCTCATTGAGTTTCAACAAAATCACACAAACAAATGAGACGCTTCCATAGGGAAAGAGATCAACACAAAGAGTCCCGGCACAAGGTGGTTCTTTGCCGTGAAAACATCTAGAAGCCTGCAAAAAAAGAAATGTGTACGATAGTGTCTTTCAGTTGTGTGTTTCTGAGTAACACTAACATGCCGGTTTGTGCAGGCATGCTAAATGTTTGCTGGCTCAGTGATGTCATCGCAATCGCAATTGCAGCTGCACGGTCATGTCGGCCAGGATAACAAGCTCCCGGGGTCTTTGGTTTTCATGCGCAGGGCCACCAGGCCTGAGGCCTTGTATTCAGACTCTGGTCCGGGCTCAAAGGAATGGGCCCCTAGGCTTCCTGGGAAGCCATGGAGTGAGTATATCCCGTTTATACTAGGATGGTGGGTTGGGTGATGATGATGATGATGATGAGGATGGCCTGCAGATGCAGACATACCCATAAGCCCGGGTAGGTTGCCATGAGGATGGGGATAAGGGGTCATGCAGGACGATGCCATGTTTTCCGTGCCCAGAACACAACCACTGGCCGCTCCGCCTACACCTCCCGTTCCCGCACTGCTTGGCCATAGGGTATTTTGCATCTATGTGGACATTAAAAACATTAGTGAATTATTCTAATGTCTTAGAATGAATGATAATTATAGAATATTGTCTGAAAAATAAAATAACAAATACAAATACATAAGTAAAAAAGTATTTAAGAAGTTTATGGTATCATTTTGAAGAAAAAAAAATTCACTTTGAAACCTGTTGTCAAAAGTTTGCGGTTTCAGGCCCTCAAGCAAAAACGTTTTTTAGTTAAAAATGGTATAGTGAATTTTTTAGGTAATGCAAATAGTTGGTAACAGTGTGGTTCTCAGCATGCCAACCTTTCACATATTTTGGGATTTCCCTAATATCAGAAGTTTTTGGAAAGTTATGCACTGTATTCAAAAAGATTCAAGGTACTTCAATTGATTTAAGTTTTGAGGTACTTTACTTGGGCAGTGTGTCGATACATGTAATACATGTTTCAAACTAGATGCTGTTATAAACCGAACCCTTGACAAATAGCCTACTGGAATGGATTGATGTTTTAAAAAGTATTTTCAATGTGGAGAAAATTACATTTTGTGTGAATTTTCAGAAGGATTTACTGGTTGATTTATGGTCCAAATGGATTGAGTATACAACTCCTATTTAACCAAATACTTTTTTATTATAGAATTAATGTTTTATGTCTTTATTTATTTATTATTATTATTATTTATTTATACCTCCCCTTTCTTTTGTAAATAGTTTCTGTGTTGAAACGGAGGCTAACTTAAAGAGATAAATTGAGGTGTTTTTTTTAAATGAACTGTCACTGGAGAGTTTTGCTATTCCTGATTAATAAATATAATTGTAAGCCCGTAAAACTGTAAAAGTGGCAAATGTCACAAACAGACGTGAATTGTATCCCTTTGCAACAAAAACTTAACTTAAAAAAAAGAAAAGAAAACAGTGTTGTGTATATGGCCCTAAAAACTAAATTCAATCAGTGTTTTTGACAACAAATATAATTTGTTACAATGTTCACTATATCCCCAGCCAAACCAAAGCAACTCCCCAGTGTGTGTTGAAATACTTGTTCTCAAGCTCTGTGTGTCTTCTGTGTTTGTGTATTCATGCGTGTACCTGGTATGTGTCGGAGCGAGGGAGAAGGGAGATATCGTATGTAGCAGCAAAGTGGTTTCGCACCTCTTGCATCTTCCCATAGCGCTCTCTTTTTCTCCATTTGGCGCGTCTGTTTTGGAACCACACCTGGGTAAAGAACACATTTATTAAGCTGAAGTTTTGGTTGATATCTGAAGCTGAAGTAAACACCTCTGTCTCATGTAAAATCTTTTCTTAAATCATAATTGTATCAATTCATGTTCAACAGACTATATTAACCAGATATATTAATGAATTACACTACAGTTGAAAAGGTTACTTTGAAGAAATTAACTTTTTTCATACATTAATCAAAACTGACAGAAAAAGTCTTTGACAATGTTCCAACAGCTTTCTATTTCAAATAAATGCTGTTCTTCTGAACTATCTTTTCATCAAAGAACCCTGAAAAAAAAGCATGATATCACAATAATAATAATAACAACAACTGTTTTCAACGTTGCTAATAATTAGAAATGTTTCTTAACCACCAAATCGGCATATTAGAACGATTTCTGAAATATCATGAGACACTGAAGACTGGAGTGATGCTGAAAATTCAGCTTTGACATCACACGAATAAGTTACATTTTAAAATATATTGATTGTCGTTTTAAAATGTAATACTATTTCAAAGCATTACTGTTTTTAATGTATTTTTGATCAACTAAATTCAGCCTTGGTGAGCATAAGAGACTAAAACATTTAAACATCTCAGACCCTAGTTTTTTTAATGACAGATAGTGTATCATGTTTGTTTTAATATTGCAGTTTTATTTAATCTTGCATTCCTCTTACATGCATAACAACCTGTCCCAGGAGGCGGAGTCAAACACACCTGCACTCTGGCCTCTGTGAGCTCCGTTCTCAGTGCCAGCTGTTCCCTAGCATACACATCTGGGTAATGCGTCTTCTGAAAGACCTTCTCCAGCTCCTCCAGTTGAAAGGTGCTGAAAGTTGTCCGGTTTCGCCTCTTCTTGTTCTTGCCTGAAAGGTCGATGGAGTCAGCGATGGAGTCTCCAGTTAGTTCGTGGGACGGCTCTTTCAGTTTTCCACAGCACTCGGGATAGCCAAGGGGCTTGGGTAGGGTCTTCTCTCCTGCTGAGTTACAAACAGGCAAGTTTTGCCACTAAATGCAGATCAGTGACCATTTAGTCTCTAACAAAATATATAAATACTCTGCAGGCTAATTAAACATCAGTTTCTGTAAGTACAGTGCTTTTTTTGTCTCCTCAACTGCTGTTAATGACTATTTATTTTATATTTTTATGTATAGCCCGAATATTTCCTCATGTGATATAGCTAACTGTCTAACATGGCTAAGCAACCTCAGACCTCAGACTAACCAAAAAAAGCATGTAAAATATGTGAGTTTTAATTAAACGGCAAACACAATAATGCAGTATATATATCTTTTTTTAAAAAGACAAATTACATTTTTTATTTTTATATATTCCCCAAATATAACTTTTGCTAAAAAAAAACCCACACTGTTGACATGAGATCAATTAATAGCAATCACTGCTGTGTAAGCTATGCCTATGTTGTACATCAAAAGTGCTGTGATGTACTTCCTGACGGGATTGAAATAATGGTGTGCAACCGGCACATAAAATCAAAAATATATCTGGTTTTTATAATAAATAGTAGACCATTCAACCAACCTCAAAGACAAAAATATGTTCTCCTTCAAATATTCTGTCTGTTTTTGAGTGTTCCACATACTTTAAAAGGGACAATAAAACACTCTGTCAGTAGAGCTTACTGTTTTGATTAGCTTGAAACTTGAGATTGAATGGCTTGAGTTTAGAGTGAATGTTGCAATTTTTGCTAGCTCAGATGCTTGCTTGAATAATACAATAAAAAAGCATGTCATTCCAAAATCCACGGTTATGATGTGAAAGATTAAAAGGTTGTAAGAAGTCAAAGAATTTTATAGACAACAACAACAAAAAATGATCCGTTAAAATCACTATAATAATAAACATCATTCAAACAGGACGTGTTTGCTTTTCTCAAGAGAATATAAAGGATGGGAAGTGCTGTTTTAAAAGGAATAAACCATAGAGCTTTAGCTTAAGGAGACTGGTTTCTTTCATGACTATACTTTAGTGAGACGTTGAGAAAAATTGTAATGCAATATTTGTATTTAAACCATGATCATATACGACAATAAAATGACAAAATTATGGCTCTATAAAATGTAGGTTAATAAATTAAATACATACACACATACATAAAAAAACAATTATTATATTAAAAGTATAATGGGCACATCTAAAGTTTCTAATAATTAAGCTCATAATATTGTTTGATGAGAATGCTGTTCGGTTTCCTCACAAGAACTCCATCGGAATTAGAGTGAAATTATAATTTCTCTAGATATTCAAAACATCTGACCTTGGGTCATAAAATATCCTCAGGCAGTTTGCTTTACAGCTCAATGTGTCTCTTTGCTTAGTGATTACAAGTAGCAGAAATGAATGGTTTATTTATTATGGTTCTTCATAATTTAATTTTAACCAAAACAGAGGAAGTCATTTACTAGAGCTATAAAAGAGTGCATTATATTTGATCTCTTAAAATAGTTTAGAAACTAGAAAAAAAAAACTTTATCCATTTTCATTTTTATTTGTGATAAATATATTCCAAGATGTCTCTACTCAAAAGCCAACATTTTACAAAATAGACTTTATGTGAATAGGCCTACTGTAGATAATAAAGTACGTGCAATGATGTAAAACAAGTTAGTCCCAAAACTCCAGTCATATTTGAAAGAACATTTTTTTCTGTTCCTTATACTGTAAGCCAGAAGACAACCTGTCTTTGAAATGTTTTATTGACCTCTTATTATAACAGTGTTGCCTTCAGAACTAGTTTCTTCTGACCAATGAAATCCAGGCTATATTTGTTTGACACACTCCCATAAGGTATAAGGTTCCCAATTAAAAGGCTAAAGATAGCCTACTGGCTGAACAAATCTCGGGATCTTAAAAAACAAATAGGCTAAGTTATTTCAGAAATGGAAACCTGCGTGTTGACTTATATGGAAAATGGTCTCAACAATATCCTTTATAAATAAAACGAATTTAGAATCCTCAAGCATCCTATTCCAAATATGTTATTGGAAAATTAACGTTCGTCTTCATATGTGACATATTGTAAGCATTTAAAAGCGAACGAGACAGGCCTCAAAACTGCGCAGACAAATACAGGTTTGAATGCTTTAATCTGATTAAATATTGTTTCTGAGCATTAGGCCTTCACATCGCAATATTTTAGGCCTGCTATATAAATTGGGACTTGTGGTTGAAATAAATCGTTCCAGTCCGGTAAGGGAAGAAAACGTTAAATCGTTACTACTACGAGGGTTATTCAACCAAATGAACTATCAATAATCTAGACCTTTACAAATGCTTTATTTTTTTATCATAATATGGAAAAGTCTGAGGACGAAACGCGCAATTGATATTGGCCTGTAGGCCTGAACTTAATCTAAAATACTACATAATTCTTCAACCTGAAGAAATCATTCAGCTGTTAAAAATAAAAATCTTATAGGGTCAATCTTTTTTTCCCCTACAAAATAATAAAATATCAAACATAGTAGTTAGGCAATATGAGATCAATTATCTCTACAATCTGAAAAAGGTAATTAAACATTTTCATTAAAGCATACGTATTTTAAGTGTATAGCGAAATAGCCTATATAAAGTAATAATAATAAATAAATAACTTTTTTTTGTTTTGTAGTTATTTAGAGAACCTTCTATGGAAATATCAACGAATACACTGACCTGAAGATCCAAACATCAACTGTTTTCATTTATCTTTTCATTAAAAAAAAAAAACTTAAAACCCCCACACGGCCAAGTGGGATTTCAATGCTTCTTTGTTGAACCTTAGTAGAAGTGTATTGTCTTATGCTAGTTTTTAAGATTATGGTATTTTTCTCATTAGCCTTATTTATGTTACGTATTTACTGTTTGGTTATTGAGATCTGTATAGCCTATTTTTATTAGTAATGTTCGACTATTAGGCCTATTTTAAGAACTAGCTAATTTCCTAAAAAAAAAATGCCGCTTATGTTTCCAGATCGAACGAAATAGGCCCACTGATTGACCGAAAAGACTAAATGAAAAATAAAATAAAATATTAAAATAGGTCAAATCTAACTCTGATATAAGGGAAAATTAAATAATAATAATAATAATAAGAAAAAAATTGCCATAAACTTTTAACAAATTATGGGTCAGTTGAAAACATTAATGGTTTGTCACATATTCTACATAACATATTCCTCTTGGTTGTTTTGAGATGGGGCCTTTCAGACGGAGTTTTTGAAAAGCTTTTTTTTTTACTTTAATTATTATTTAAAAATATTATTATTATAGCGTTTGTATATTATCTACCAAAACGACAGTCACATACCTTCGGAATTAGTCTCATAAAATGACGAGTTCTTCTCGGTGATCGAAGGTTTTTGGTCCTGATTCATATTCTCCAAAAACTTGGTATGCTTTCCAGGCGAGGCGCGAGGAGTTGTTGTGCTGACGCCGTGCGTAAAGTTCGCGGAGCCGCCGTCAGCGTAGCGTCCCATAAAAAACTCATGTCGATGCGCTAGAGGAAGATGCGGAGACTTTTGAAGGTCGTCACACTGAAAGAAAGAGCCGGAATTATGCTCCAAACCGGGTGAATTCTCCGGCGTGATCCTGTTTGGAGGCGAGGAGAATGACAAACAACTTTCAGTCTCCATCACCTCGTCCCGAGCACGAGAGCGCAAATAGTGGAGTAGGATGCTATTAACAGGGGACACGTTAGTGTATAAGCGAGCGAGTAGGGGATTTTTTTCCACCTCTTCATTTCAAGTGGGTGGGATTTAGAGGATCAGAAACAAAGACCCGTGAATTGGGAGGGAGAGAGTGAGACAGCGATCTGATTCAATACGCCCAGAAATCAATCACGTGCGGCTCCTGTCAATTAACCATTTAGCCTACCTACAAAACATTTTCTGTAATAAAACAAAATTGTTATAAGAGATATAGGACAATGTGACTAAATCGAGTAATTACGACTGGCTGAGCCTTTATAACTTTAAATCACCCAAATTAATCCAGATTTGATGAGTTTCGGTCCAGGAACATTTACGCGTGACGCTGCCGGTCACTGTCATAGCTCAATCAAAGCAGGGATCAACCAAGTGAACGCGCACTGGTTATAAAAAAAATCCTGAATTAATTTAATTATGATTTATGGCATATACATAAAGGATCGATGACAAAATTAAGATATTTTGCTGTGACGGATATGACCACACAAATAGCTATATGCATGGCCTATAATTCAAAAATTAGGCCTAGCCTGCGTTAAAGAAGCATCGTTTTTATCATCGAGACATGAACGAGGTCTAGACAGAAGTACAAATAAATCATTGTAATTGGATGTACAGAATGAAACAACCTTGTGAAACAATCACAGGGCCATAAATTAGTAGAATGATTGAGATTTTATGTATAATTTCAGACAGGAAACAAATAATTTGGCTACGTTTGATGTACCAAAATCTGTGAAACATTTCAAAGCCCGTAGTTTAAAAGAAAACAGCCCATGTATTTATAGAAAACAGCGAGACCGCCAGATAAAACATATTCATAAACTAACAAGATTACAATAAACAGGGTTAATCCATCACTAATACAATTTACAAAAATATCAAAACGTGGTTGCATCTTTATTACACATCACAGAACATTTTCAATCTTTGATATCAAATTCACCAATGTGATCAACTCACTTGTTACTTCTTTCCACTTCTATCATGGCAAAAACACAGAACTTCAACTTTACTCCTAAATAATAAAGCAACCACTTTCAAATCAAATCTTTTTAGATAATGCCACTTAGTTCTTGCTTTTTAGAGGTAAAGGATTTGCTGTAGCCTAGGGTTATTAAAACGAAAGTCTGCTGCATCCATTATTTTTTTCTGCTCGATCAATGATTCTTACAAATCCAACTTCTCCAACCCAGCAGAAAAGTTAATGTTTTAAGAGTATTTTTGTCCTTTTAAGTTTCAAGTGACTTTAAACTCAAAAGCTTGAGGAATAATACTGCAAACTGCAGACTGTCCACCAAATTAATCCAAGCTAATAATACAAAATATATAAAATCACCTTTCACGTGAGTTGCTTCAGTTTGGACATCCAGAGATCGAAGAAATTCAAAACTGTTGATATTGACGTGGCAGCTCAAATCTCTGCAATAGATCTCTAAACATAGAGCACTTAAAGGTCTTGTGCAACTTTCCAGGGGTGCGTTTCCCGTACAACTATATAGCTCACTGCTTAACTACCATAGTACGATGCATCGTTAGAGAAATCAACTAGCTAGTCACGAGTGTTTCCCGAAACCGAATGTCGTAAAGTATCGTTCAACCACGTTGGTTTATGACGTCTCGCACGTGGTGGACTAATAACTTTTTTTAATTAATCTGTTTGAGATCGAATTAACGCTAGATTTCGTCATATAAGTTACATACATGGCATCTGAAGACCATTTCAAATTTTTCTCAGTTACTTTGCTTTATTACCAGACTCAATATTTGGCTCGTTCTTACATAGTTGAGCACGTTCGCACATGCGCAGTCATCAAAAACGGTGCTTTAAATCTCTTGACAAACTAAAAGACGTAAATTACATTTGTATGTATTCTAAATAAAAAATACGGGTTGTACTGAATGTCAGCTTGCTTGTTTTGCTAAAGATAAGGATTTATTCAGTCTACATCTCATGTAAACTAGAAACTATGCTTCTAACCACAGCTCCAGAGCTGTCGTTGCAACCACACAAGTTTGCGATGCTGTTTGCGAACGTTCGTTGGAACGATGGTTTCGGGAAACACCAAATCGTTGAACTATGCTGATAACGGCGGAACTTGCGACCATAGTTGGCTAACGATGCTTTCGGGAAACGCACCCCTGGATGTCTAACCATTTTTTTTGGTTATCAAAGCCGCATGGAGCCAACCTGGGGTGCGTTTCCCGAAAGCATCGTTAGCCAACTATGGTCGCAAGTTCCGTCATTATCAGCATTGTTCAACGATTTGGTGTTTCCCGAAACCATCGTTCTGACGAACGTTCGCAAACAGCATCGCAAACTTGTGTGGTTGGAACGACTGCTCTCGAGCTGTGGTTAGAAGCATAGTTTCTAGTTTACATGAGATATAGACTGAATAAATCCTTATCTTTAGCAAAATAAGCAAGCTGACATTCAGTACAACCCGTGTTATTTATTTAGAATACATACAAATGTAATTTACGTCTTTTAGTTTGTCAAGAGATTTAAAACACCGTTTTTGAAGACTGCGCATGTGCGAACGTGCTCTACTATGTAAGAACGAGCCAAATATTGAGTCTGGTAATAAAGCAAAATAACTGAGAAAAATTAGAAATGGTCTTCAGATGCCATGTCTGTAACTTATATGACAAAATCTAGCGTTAATTCGATCTCAAACAGATTAATTAAAATAATGTATTAGTCCACCACGTGCGAGACGTCATAAACCAGCGTGGTTGAACGATACTTTACGACATTCGGTTTCGGGAAACACTCGTGACTAGCTAGTTGATTTCTCCAACGATGCATCATACTATGGTAGTTAAGCAGTGAGCTATATAGTTGTACGGGAAACGCACCCCTGACGGACAAGTGTGTAAACATCAAGTCCATTTGCTTCGGTCAGCCCACATAAGAACCGTTTCATTCGACGATGAATTCACCAAGCTAAATGACTTTGGGAATATACGGAAGAGATCATATCACTTCCTCTGACAAGTTGTTTTGTTGCACAGCAAACTGCATAGTCTTTTGAAATTTTTAATTAAATATTGATTCACTTGTATGACACTGACGTCGTATTCTTTTTCAAAACGAAACATGGGCCTACACCTTATTTTCTGTTATTTTGTTGCATAACCTTCTGTTATATGTCACTTGAAAGGTCATTGCGATTTGTGTATAAAAAAGGACATATGCTCATTTGTAATGGGCAGAGAGAGTACATTTGTTACAAATAAGGAGAACAGAAAAAAAATCATTTGAGGGAAACCTTGAGCAAACAGTCCACATTTAGCCGTGCACAGACGAGATGAAGATGAAAAAGAGAGAGTAAAAACGCCGTCTTTCATTATAGTGATCCTAAAAGGCATCAGGAGCCCCGTTAATTACCGAGCAGAAGTTAATCAAAAGGACATGACCGGCCTGCCGCTCGTGGTTGCAGGGGCATGTTTGTAACCCAATTAATGAAGAACATGACTTAGATTATGTGTGGGAGCTCTGGAAATGGGGGAAAACTGGAGACCCTCTGAGTAGAATGACCACCACATCCTGTCTATGAAATGATACAGCGAACATGATTAAATACACGCGTGCGGGAGAGTTTATAGACTGCAGAAAGTAGGAGGGACAGAGATAATGCATTCTAAATAAAATACAACTCATGCGTGTAATTATTTAAAAATAAATTATATTAGGGAGTCTGGGGCAGGTTGTCACAAGAGCTACATCATAGAGTTCGGAGGCGAAACTTTTGTTTGTTTTAAACAGTTAAACTGTTTTTAAATTAGAATAATTATTTCAGACTAATTCCAATAGTGTAATTTTTTTTTTAAATGGGTAAACAACAAGTGAACACAAAATATACCTTATACTGGCCTATATATAAGGTATAAGGTATATAAATATACCTTATATATATATACCTTGTGTCCTAACTCTGTCTGAATGACCCAAAGTCATTCAGAGTCAGGACACAAAAAAAATCATAAATGTCTGGTTGGGTGTCACATTTTTATTTATTATATAATATAATTTTAACCGGGTGTGACAATATGACCCACGATTGTGGCATGTTGTCAAAAAAGGTAAACTTTTGTTAATATAACTATATTTTCCCCCCTTGGGCAATAATAGTGTAAATGTTACTATCTTTTTAAAGCCCAGACTTTAAGGATTGTGCCTATTTTGACTTTCAAAAATAAACTCAATCTAAGAAATATTCACTGAAGTAAAAGTGTGACAACTAGCCCCAATCTCCACTTTAGTATGTCTTTGTTACTGTAAATACTGTGTATGCAGTGCACCCTGAACACTTCTCTTGTGTGTGATCCAGTAGCCTCAGCCAAGTTTTGTGATTCTGGCACAGGGTTAAATGGCTATAGAAAACATTTCACTCTAGCCGGAGGAGATGGCGTGTTCTTGAAATAAAAATAAAAACCCAGTAGAAAAAATATAACTCCAGAAGACACGTTTGGAGAACATATCAACTCTGAGTTGGCTGGATGGCCTCAGGAACCAGTGCTCTTAACTTTGGTGTTGACAGAGTTGGCGTGTGCACAACCACAGCCATATCATTTGCATCTGTAGAAAGCAGACTAACAGCTGATGCTCTCATCTACTTCAATAGCTTGCTGATACCATTAAATCACAACTGGCAATAGAGAGAAAAACATGATGCCCTCCCCTTCTCGATCAGCGGCCATTTTAGAGCACAGATAAATATGTTCAGAATATAAGATATGTAATTCTTGCATACAAATGAGTCTCCTCTTGAACTGAATATGATTTGTGTGTCCAATAAACAGAACTGACTGCATCCTGAAAAAAAGTTAGATTACAAAAGGCAAAGATCACTATTCCATTCTGAAGGTTTTCCCAGAGAAAAAATTAGGTTAAAGGGATACTTAAGGATTTAGCATTAAGTTTTGTATCAGTAAAAAAACCTGTAGTATTTTCAAATGACCGTGCTTCCCTCCCTCATATCCCACTGAGACGAGAGATTTATGTATTTTTTGTCTGTAAAAAATCGTCATTTTGCGTCATCTGAGGATTTTTTGGCCAGAGGCTAAAAACTACAGCCAGAAGGCGCTAGATCCGCATGTTTTCAACCCGCCCATAGAGGGTGGGATCTCACTCACAGAATGTACAAATAGTGTCAGCCATCATTTTTTGGAAGCTAAGCTAACAGGTTCACTGTAAACAAATATTTTCATGATTTATCATCACAACTTTTTATCTTTTGTCAAATCAACTTCGATAACTAATGTGTGAAGATAACATACTATTTTGATTCTGTTTAATAACCATTCTTCTTCATTGTATTAACTCAAATTTTTAATTACAACGAACTCAACATTTTAAGGCAACAAGGTAACTTGCTTTTTTAAGTTAAACCAACATTTTTTTTTTACAGTGTTCTTATTCTGTGGAGAAAGCTGAGTAGTAGGGGTTACCATTCTCTTTTTCCCGGACATGTCCGGCCGTCGAGATCATCCAAAAAGTCCGGGATTCGGCTTTTGCTTTCTGCAGTCGCCATTCATTGTTTACACGCACACCTTTTGTTTCAATCTAACTGAATTCATTCCGATTGGTGAATCTGAATGTAGTGTTTACATGAACGCTAAACAAGTGATGGGTTAATGTGCGTTTTAACATTCCCGCTCCTCGGTGAGAGATACGAGACCGGTGCGTCTCACAGGTGCCGCTCATCAGTAATCACGCTACCGGCTTCTTCCGCTGCCCTCAGCCTTGTCCTGCTCGCCACAGTAAACATAATGAATGGCGACCGTAGAACGCAAAAGCCGTATCCCAGACATTTTGGGCGGATTTTGAAATCCCGGGCAGACTCTTCACGGAGACTCACTAGTAGCCTAGCCTCGTTGTTTAACTGCGCTCTCTTACCGGCATGGCCTCGTAGGGCAGTGAAGCAAGTGCATTCTGGGAGTTGTTGTCTTTCATCCACATGAGCCACAAATACATTTTCTGGCTTTTCTCAGTCTAGAAGGCTCCAAATTCAAAAATAAGTTCACATTTCTACTACATAAATGACCCATTTTAAATACACATTCATCTTTACAAAGGTAAAGTATCCCTTTAACAGCACCCGTCTTTCATTAACATACCCTGATAACCTAAACTCCAGCCACCAAAACTCTGCAGGTTATAGATCAGGAGGAAACACCAATTTCTGGCCGTGCTGTAAATCTCCAGCAGCTCAATGGATTTCTGGTAAGTCATCAAACGGCTGACCCTCGCTCCTCCGCTTGCTGTGGCTTTGTGGCCACTCTTGTTTCCTGAACCTGGGGCAGCTGAACCTGTCCCTGGCATGACCCCACACAGGAAATCAGTCCAGTCTGTGGCCCACGCTCTCTTTCCCCCTTTCTCCCTCTCTCTTTTTCATCCAGCTCAGAGCAGAGAGTTGGATGTGACCCTTCTGAGACCTTCAATTCACGCAAAGCTGGACCTACAGTACTACGCCTATTAGTTTTTTATCTGTTATTAGAACGAATCCAAATAACAGTTTTTCAGTGTGGCTGCACTCCATGAACCATATACGCCATTGTAAATGATGGATATGGATAGATAGATGGATAGATTTGGTGCATTCTGCAGTTTGAAGGGTTGGTTTACAGAGATTAGGATTTCAACAATACCGTGCAGCATTAGTTGTGTTTAAACAGGGAAACCTCTGTGCTGTTAACAATCTGATTCGCACACTCTGATCATGTGTGGATGGTCTTTATCATTTCAGCAGCCTACAGGTTTGCACTGGAATATGTGGAGGGGAAGGAGCAGTAATTCAATTATGTGCCCTGCATGCGGAGAGATGATCCCATATAAAGAGGATGGATTTTCCTCTGAGGGCTCTTTCTCTCTCTTCCACTCCCTCTGTCCAGCAGTTTGATGGCCAGCTGAAGCCGAAGCTCTGATTGACAGCTGCCGACCCGCAGGTCATAACACATGACAGAGGGAGTCTGGGAAGCGGGAGTTTGTTTCAGAAAAGCACTCAAGAAGGGCCAGTCTGTATGTGTGTGCAGGGGATATTGGGTAAGAACAGACTGACTGTCCCCTCAACAACCCCATATTTCACTGCCTCTCTCCATGAGAATACTGAGAGATGCCGAGGTGATGTGAATGCAATGATGTTCAAATTAAAATTTGAACATTTATACAAAAAGTTTTTTGTTTGTTGTGCCATTTGAATTTCCTCCGAGAGCCACGCTGTTGTTGGGATATTAGAAACTGCATGCAGGGTTGTGCATAATTCATAATTGACTCCTGTTCAAATTCATGAATTATCCATGCTCCACAATAAGTTGAACTGGAATTTAAATTGGGATAAAAAGAAGAGGAATTTACTGAATAGCAAAATCAGAGAAATTCAACCCAGGCAATGTATTCTGAGAAATGAAGTGTCCTTCCAAAAATCTATAAATTGCATTTTAAACATCTGTCTATATCATTTTGAAATGCAGTTCAGTATTCTGTTTCCAAACTCAAACTGGAATTTAAAAAGCATTCTCAATTAATTTCTGAATGGTGCACATCATATCTATCAGTAAAAAAAAAAGTAATCGCATACAGCGTACAAGTTGAGCTCACTTAGCAGGCCTTAATGCTCATCACGCTCTTATTCTTGTATGTAAAGCTGAGTGACTCTAATCAAAAGATCCTCGTTTTCTTCCTCTCTGACTGCAGGAATCCGTAAACAGGCTCCTCGTCTGGGTAACCATCTGGGTATCAGTTGACCTGGCTGCTGTGGACGCACGCCACAGCTAAAAAATAAATAATCCCCAAATGTGTTTATACTGAAAGGGGGAGCTGGTGGCGGAGAGTCTCTGTGACCTGTGGCTCTGATTCAATTAAAGGTGCTCACACAATGACCATGAAGAAGGTTCTGAAGCTCAGATGCTCAGCCATGGGATTTTCATTAGCTGCAGCCTGAGGCATGGACTCTCTTCTCAGATATGGATGAATCCGGAGAGTTGGCTAAGCATCCTATTTTACCTCTCCTCTATTCCATGATGCAGGACCTTTGTTCTACGAAGTCAAAACATTCCTTGAGCACCATGTCCCTCTAAATATAATTGTCCTGGTATGCAATTTGTACTGCACCCTGCCCTAAATCCCAACGTCCTGTCAAACATGTTATTGTAGGTTTCTTCTAATGTCTATTTACATTTTTTAGTAATTGAGAGAGTTTTAAGGTATGTTTGTCCCTCGGCTTATCAAGAAGATGGTACTTTTTTGAAGGATGCATTAACCTACATTTTTTTCTCCACATATCACCAATTTCCAAAGGTCCCGTCATGCCCATGTTGCGCTAAAGTCGCTGTTGCTCTAAAATAAAATAAAGTAAAAAAATAAAGTACAAAGAAAATAATTATTCTTTTGATCTTGTCAAAAACAACACAATAAACAAGTACAATTTACAGTATTGTGTATGTTGTGGCTGTGGCGTCATTCATTCCTCCTTGAATTTTGGTTTTCTTAAATAAAACGGACCTTTCTTTTCGACACAAGCATTGTGGCTGTTTCATGAGTCATGCGCGCACGGGATAGAAAGAGCCCTTTTAAACTGTCACCGAGAAACGAATGAGTGGTCATGTCGCTTCAAAGCTTGTAGTTAAACCCATGCCAAATTTCTGCCTGTTCCTCTGGAAGTCAGCGAGTCCCAATAATAGATTCAAGTCTACTGTTCGTGAATTGACAATCAACTTCACTGTCATTTCTAACAGCCATATCCAAATCCGACCAGAATATTTTGAAAGCATATGAGAAATATAGGCCTAGACTAGGCTATATACACACATTTATTTAAATGCTTCTCTACAGAAGGAATGGTGGAACGATTTAGGGTTTAGGGTAGCTATTTGATTCTTTATAGGCCATATAGGGTTCATTTGTCAAACGATTTGAAATATTCACTCTTTTTAATAAGGATATAAAAATGCTTCTGAGTGTTACACGCAATGATATTCTTGCCAACTGCCCAAAGTCCGTTTCCAGTTTGTTATTTTCATTTTTCATTCGCTATAGGCTACAGAGAGAGATCATAAATAGTTAGGATAGGCTATACGCGCTGGTAAAATTGTGTAAGGATACACATTAGGCTACTATTTGTTACATTTTAAAGAAATTGAGAGCTAGGCTACAACAATCGTCAAATAAGCCTAGTGCAAAAATAAGGCTTACAAAATTTCCCCCAATAAATAGTCTAAAGCGAAATTACAAACATTTTGTAGCCTAAGTGTTTCTGGGGTCACCCATCCATTCTTGCAGGTTTCTTATCGCCACCATCAAATAAAACGGATAATTATTTTTTTGATTGCTATTGCTTTTAATGTTAACATTAATAGGCTATTATTATGTTTTTATTATTATTATTATTATTATAAAAAAGCATTTCAACGAATCCAAAACAAAAGTTTGAATTATTTGGAATATGTTATCATTACTTGGCCATTTATATTTTACATTAGTTAGGCAACATGTTTCAGTTGGTCTAGTGAATCTTTTGGAGTAAATTCGACTTAAACAAACGGCCAACTTAAAAACAAATTTATTGCTTTCATCGCCCCCTGATGTTCTCTAAACGCCCCTTTGAGAAACTCTGGAATATCGTCGACAATAAAGGACTGATTGGTGGAAGAGCAACAGCTGTCTGTCTCAAGCCACCATTCACGGGGAATGAAGGCGAGTCCAATGCAGTTAAACATTTTTGTTAGGGTAGGCTATTAGGTTGTTTAAAATCAAATATAAACTTTGATTGAATGTATATTATCTTTATTTGGTCTTTATTTTTATGTTAGGCTATTTTATTTGTATAGCCTATTATTGTGTGCACTGGTTGTTTAGTTGGTTACAAAGGTTTTAAATGACAAATTATACATCATGTAAAAGAAAAACTTATAAATTATTTAAATAAATAAACAAATAAATTAGGGGAAGATGACCACAATATGCAATTACTGATAAAATTTTTCCCCCATTGAGGTACATAAAAAAAAACATCCACGGTCCTTTTCACTTAAAAATAAAAACAATATTTTTCCCCTGCAAATCTAAATGAATTATTCTACCCTTTATAGCCTACTTAGAAATCTCCCATTAACAAATAAACATATTGAAATAAAAAAGTAAACATAATATAAATGAATACACAAATCACTATTCAATGATGCAATTAAGGCTACAAAACATCAAAGCTGTTTCAATAGAATACATCGTAGCCTATCAACAAAAACGTTGATATTCAGGTGACTAATTTCTCTCTAAATTTCAGGATACCATGACTTCTTTTCCTCCTCTTAGGCTAATTATTCTAACAACTCTTAGAGTAGGCTATCTTCATTAAAAAATTATTTCAAATTAAATTAAAAACATTTTGTTGAAAATTGAGTAATAATAAAGTAGGCCTATATAGGCCTAGTAGCCTATAGGCCTATGTTTTAGAAAAAAACAACTGTTTTAAAGTGAAGTAGCCTAGGCTATGTTAATTCATAAAAAAATAACGATCATTTGTATGTCGTTTTGCTTAAAAGGACAAATACACGTTTGTTAATATTTGTATGAATCATTGTAGCCTATCTCTCACGTAGCCTAACCGTTTATCTGTATGTTGTTGGGGGGGGGGGGGGGGGGGGGGGGGGGAAATCAGCCATAGCCTACGATTTCTTTCATTCTTATTTTCGTGGCCTTTTCCCTCCTTCTGATTCAGGAGAAATGTAGATAGCCTAGCAGTTCAGTAAATTATAGCAATATGCGTTGGGATGAGATATAGGCAATGTGCTATGGCCAAGAAGAAAAAGTAGGGATATCTTACTCCAGGGGGCGCTCATTGCTGGGTTTCTTCAAACGCCAAGTAGCGCGTAAGAAAAACTAATTTATATTTTCACTTGCTTTCACAATATGGCGCCAAAAGAAAAACAAAAAACAAAGTCAATATTAGTAATATATAATTGGCAATAAAAAAAAGTTTAATTCCAGAAAAAAGAATAGCTACAGCAATCGTTCTCCCCTTCCGCCATGTTTAAAGTTTGTGGCACGCCCATCTCGAGAACTTGGGTATCAAAGTTATCCCCGTATATGACTTGAGTGTTCTGTTCATGTCCAATTTTTAACTAGGAAACTTGTATTTACGATAAATCTGATAGCATGTGAAGGGAGCATTACAATCAATAACATGATAGCCCTGCTTTGAGAAGCAATATGCAATATGGTTCAACAGTCACATTCGATTAACAATGAATATCTGTGAGGAATACAGGCATCAAAAATGAATGCCACATTTCAAACTGCATAGGTTTTTGTCACCTTGAACAGTGCAAGAAGGAGGATAATGACCTAAATTTGGCCCATGGCCTTTGGTTGTGGGACCAGTCTGAATGCCAGACTGCGGCAGCTGTACAAGCGTAACTGCACAGGAACAGCTCGGGTCATCTTCACGTGGCCCGGAGCTCATCCTGATGGCCCGAGGCACTGGACATGCGCTCTGACCCCTCACAGAACCACCCAGATGCTGGGCATAATGCAACCTTTCATATGCGTTGCTGTCTATCTTCTGCCTGAGTATCGAATTCTTACATCCGCAGGACTGAAGTTGATTCTTTCATAAAGGACAGACAGACACTCACAATAACATAGGGACTTGTGTATACTTACACAGGCTCACACACAAAACAGACCCAGCACACAGACTCTCTCACCGCTCATGGCTACAAGTAGGCCTACACAGAGGAAAGAGAGAGGAAAGGGGAGAGAGAACATTTTTTTAATATCAAAGCTCTTCCGACAGCAATACAGCCATGAAGATTTCAGCACTCAAATACAACTATTCTCACTTTCAAAAGAGACTGAGTAAATGAGAAACCACATCACACAACCTCACAGGCACATTACTACTTCATGTGAATTCAATCCTCTCTCTAAAAGACAGCGACTGACCTTGAATTAGAAACTTGTGGAATCAAAACCTAAACTGTTTGGAAATACTCTGCACCTAAAGCAATGAGAAGCAGATGACGATCAAAATCAACATCAGATTAATGTTCCATTTGCTGAATGTCTTTCACATAAGGACAAAGGAATAGAAGGGAGATAGAGTATATTTTTTAACCATTCATAACAAAAGTTTGTCATCCCATTTAGCAAAAACTGAAATAATACAAAGATGCAATTAAGAAAAAAATGTCTCTTACTTTAGTAATAAAATGAAAATTAATAGCAAATTTGCCATTTTTATCCTCAGGTTAGGCATATTCCCATGTTTCTAAAACAGCCAAAACACCAAGCACAATGATGATTTATGTTTCAAAAATACAGATTTAAAATGACAGTCAAATGTACACTATACACTAACAACAAACATGCAGCTATGTGGAAAAACAAAATCTTATACAGGTGCACCACACACACACACACACACACACACACACACACACACACACACACACATATTGATCATGGCACTGCTGCCCAACTGTGCCCTGGAGACTTACATCCCTGAAGCAGTGCAGAAAATCTAATTTATTGAAGCGCAGCAGCAGCTGGATTTGCACTTCCGAGAGAGGGATTCCGTTACAGCCAGCGGAACTTAAGGGGTTAAACCTGGGATCTGGGAGTCGTTCTGCTGAGGGAGAGTGAGGAGGTTTAGCCTTTTGGCGAAGTCTACAGAGCACCTCCAGCTCACCCACTAGTACCCTGCACATCGTGAAGTCCAGCATTTTTAGAAAGATCCCAATCATTTTGTATAGTTTTGTTGTTGTTGTTGAACTGCATGCATGGTCGACCACCAGACCAGCCTCAACTCAGTACCTATTAGCCAGCAGATTGAAATTGTTTTGTGAGTAATGTGTTCTTATCACAATTTCTTTTTTAATGTGTTTTAGAATACAATTGTTAAAGTCCCCCTGTGGTGAAAATCCAACTTTTATTATTATTAATGTGGTGTTAATACGATTCAAGACAAACCATGCTTTAAAATTTCCCGGTGTTTCAGATGTCAAAACTCACCGTGTAACCAATCATGTTAATCTGTGATCGTCATCAAGTGGATCTTTGAGCTGGTGTGAGTGAGTGGAGGCGGGGCTAATTTGCATATTCATAGAACATATTAATATGCCAAATGAGGCAAGGATGTCGTTACATTCAATCTATTTTAAGGCATGAAGAAATTTTTTTAAGGAAAAAATGTTTTTAAATGTCATTTTTTTTACCAAAGAGTTTTAAGGGATAAAATGATTGACTACAGGGGCAGTTTATTTACCGTATTCCAATAATTGATATGAACAAACACTCAGAAAACAGATACGTTTTTGGTTATTTCGAATGGGACAGAACTAAAAAAATTACTCCATGGGAGTCAGTTGTGCACTCAGTACAGCCACGATTGGCTGAAGGGAAAGTGGTCAGAAGTGAGTTTGAAACTGACTGCAGAAATCGAGTCTGATTCCAGAAAGGATCCCAAACTAATGTCTTATTGGAAGATGAGTGTGTGTGACAGAGATATGTGATTAAATAGACTGTGTTGGGAAGTAGCATTGCATAGCCTTTTATTGTTAAACCGACAATAGCCTACAAATTTGAAATGTAAAAATCACAAACAAAATAAAAATTTAATTCACTGTCCATGAAGGCATATTTTAATTCCACAAATTGTTCGTTTGTAACTACAAAACTTAGCACAAAAATATGTATAGGCTAAACAATAAAGCTAACATTGAGCTGTCTGCTTTCAGATATTCAAAACAAAACATTCACAAAGCAATAATTCTGGTTAACATAAAGTGGACTGGCTTACCAGAGCAAAGGCCTGCTTTTTAATTGTTTTCTCTTTCTATGGATGTGTCTCGCACATCGTGAGCTTTAAAACTGTAAAAAAAAAAAAATTCTTCTTCTGTGTTCTTTGCCATAAACTGTTAAACAACTTATTAGCTTTTCTGGGGTAACGAGCTGTCTAATATTGGTTGAAAAGCCACCCGATGAAAAGCCACCGGATTCCCCGGAACCTTTGCAATCGACTCGATTCTCAACAGGTCGCAATAAAAAATCACACCCCCCAACACTGGCGCACGTACACTCTGGAACTAATAAATTGATACACTCCAAATTAGGTCAAATGCAACTTTTAAATAATTGTCGCACATTTTGTTTTCGCATTTCCAACCATTTTTATTCATAACCTGCAGGTGTCATCCAGTTCAATGACTCTTCCCTGATGAGAGGAAAAGTCTCCGGCAGTCTGATAGGCTAAGGCTTCTTCTTGCTTCAACCATCCTACCGGAGGAATATTCTGGTGCCGATCTGAATTCTGATGAGGTGAATATAATGAGTGATTATATCTTATAATAATACATCAGCTATGTTACAGGTTCCATGAGTAATGAAACTGTGAAGAGAAAATTATTTTGAGAAGTTACACATGCTCAGAATCAGACATATGCAAAGGTAGTCTTTGGTTGTATTCACTGGACGCCATATTGAATTGTATGTGGATGAAAACAAATGATAGATAGACTTAAGTCTTTACAATGGCACATTCTTTATAAAGGTCCTAGATTACTTAATTTTCACAACTCACAACTTTCCAAACTGTTTTATGGAGTCTTTGTCTGCTAAAAGTTTTTATTTTTTATATATTTTTATATACGCTTTGTCAGCTGAACAGTTGGCATGTTGTAAACAACAGTATACATTGAATGCACTGTCTGTAGGCCTATTTCCTGGCAAAATAAATAAATAAATAAGGCGCTACCCTGACTATGGCCTACTATAGAGTCCTGGCTGTGACCCCTTTATGGCCAAGCACCCCCCAGACCGCAGGCCTCTGTCTCCAAACGCTGTATCAGGTCTGCAGGACAGCTGTCCTTCTCTCCTTCTCATCTCCCTTCGCCTCAGCCCTCTCTCCCTAGTGCTTTCAAAAGCTCCCTGTGTCACCAGACTGATTAAAACAAACACTGCTCATATTTTGGTATCTAATCCAATTGTGCTCTTTTTCTTCAAACTGAGCCTGCAGCGCGTGGGGTATTGGGTGTCTGGGACCCCCGTGAGCCCCCCTCTTCTGTGGCAGGGCTTCAATTTCAAACACTCCAGGACATCACATAGGGGGAGCCAAGCGTAAATAAAGACTTACAGCGGCTTATTTGAAACGTCCAGGTATGAGTGGAATTATATAGCTTCTTTTCCTGTGTAACTTTATTTGACTTCGATGGCTTAAAATAGTGACCAGCTTTTGTAGTGAGCTTGTGTTCGGAGTATTTGTAGCCATCGGCTGGTACGGGGATAAAAGGTTATGGCTATGTGGCTGGTTGCTATGGGGGTGGATTGCTCGTCCCATGTTTATTGTTTTATTAAAAGGGGCATGTTGAGCTTGTGGGGTCAGGGCTTTTCCTGATATCCTTACTTAAAGAAGTAGACTTGTGTATGCAAAGGCCTGAGCAAAAGGTCGAGATGCAGTCATAATTACACATATACAGGACTCAACATGTGGTTGCTTGCTTGGTTTACCATCTGTAGTAAAATCTTGCAATCAAAAAAAAAAAACTCTCTCACAAACTCTCCACTTGGCCCCGGTTCTTGTTCAAATGAGTCTTCCTCCACATGATCTGACCCTCAAATGTTGCCAGGTTATGACAAGAGCATTCTAGCATTCGACCCCCCTCCCTTCGCCAAAAGATAAACACATGGAGATTTAAGCTGTAACCAGAGCCGTTCAGAGAATTCATTCAAGGGTCAGCAGCACACACAGTGCTTCCAGATAACAGCCTTATCTCAAATATGTTGCCTGAGTTGCTCCTTTAGATTCATTATTAGTGCATCGCTCCATATTTGACTGTATTGAGTCCGGCGGGTAGATGATCATATTTACGAGTATCGGGTACAGTAAGTTTACATAAATTACTTAAATTATGCATAATGGATACTATACAACTCTATGTGAGATCAGCTGCATCAACTTTGATTAAAATAGAAAATAGACAGTACAGTTTGTTAAACACAAGTCAGGACTTTGGTAATGAACCTTTCAGCTGAAATCAAGCATGACATTTTTAGCACCATCTAGTGGATGAAATACTGCTATCTCATTATGAGTGATGTAATTTCCTGTATTGTGGACACTGTCCAACTTTTCGGGAAGAAGCCACACTATCAAGTTCTCCTCTGAAATGCTTGAATTGTATAATTAATTTAGGCACCATTACATTTTATTGTTACCTTTCAGTGAGCCTATTTTTTTTCTTGTAAGAATAGGGTGGAAAGCCTTTAAAGGATTAGTTCACCCAAAAATGAAAATTCGGTCATCATTTATATCATCGGCTCCCAAACCGGACACCCAGGTTCGAGGCCCGCACAGAGCGGAGCGAGTAGGACCTGAGGGGTTACTTACATACAATACTGGTCAAAAGTTTGGAAAATGTTTTTGAAAGAAGTCTTTTATACATCAAGCCTGCATTTATTTGATAAAAAAATACACAAGAAAAAAAAAAATTTTAATTATAAAAAAAATTCTACTAAATACTATATTATTAAAATTTTAAATAATGGTGTTCTATTTTACACTTTAAAATCTAATTTATTTCTGAGATGCAAAGCTGAATATCCATCAGCCATTACTCCAGTCTTCAGTGTCACATGATCCTTTAACAAATCATTTTAATATGCTGATTTATTATCAATGTTGGGATAAGTTGTGCTGCTTAATATTTTTTTTATAACCTGTGCTACTTTTTGTTCAGGATTTTTTGATGAATAAAAAGTAAAAAAGAACAGCATTTATTTAAAATATAAATCTTTTGTAACAACATACTGTTCAAAAGTTTGGGTTTCTTTTTTTGAAATAAATGAATACTTTTATTCAGCAAGGATGTGTTAAACTGTAAAAATTATTTAGAAAAGTTTTCTATTTTGAATAAATGCTGTTCTTTTTAACTTTTTATTCATCAATGAATCCTGAAAAAAGTATCACAGGTTCCAAAAAAATAAAAATTAAACAGCACAACTGTTCCCAACATTGATAGTCATTGAGTACCGGTATCAAATCAGCATATCAGAATGATTTCTGAAGGATCATGTGACACTTAGTAATGATGCTGAAAATTCACCTTTGCATCACATAAATAAATGATATTTTAAAGTTTTACCTGGTACTATAAATATAATATTCACACACGCATGCACGCACGCACACACACAAACATATATATATATATTACTATTTTTACTGTATTTCTATTCTAATAAATGCAGAATTTTTGGAGCAAAATAAACATTTCTGAGAATGGCAGTCTGAGAGGCTACAAGGTTTTTGCTTAAATAGCTCATTTAAAACATATTGAACCAACCTAAAATGGTTCTTAGCAGGTCTCTGAAGTAACCTTCAACGTTATTTACTTTTGACAAACCTGACGTATAGCCTGTCATTCTGTATGAAGTCTTAAAAGCCAGGAAAATCACAGAATGCACCGCCATGCCTGTTGATATATGATATATGGCCCATTACCCTGGACTTCTTTGCGGTGATAATGCTTTTTTTTTTTTTTTTCACCCATTGGTCCAAAGCACAGAACTGACCTTAATATGCAACTTCAAACAGCAAGAAAAGAACACTGGACCTGAGAAATACAGCCATAATCATTCCCTGTAACGACCACGCTGCTTGAAGTTTGAGAGCTGACCGAGAGTTAAAAAAAAACACAACTGTATATCAACTGCATAGACTGCAGAGTTACAGCCCCTTCCAGCACATTCGGTGCTAAAACCAAGGTTGTTTATGGCTATAATGGTGTGATATTGTCTGTTTTTATAAATACGCAGTTGGCATGGTCTAATGTAAAAAAAAGATGACCACAATCTCCTATTTTACATCCGTATGGCTTCTGCAAAGCAGTCCTCTCCAAAACAACTTAAATTCCAATTTTCCCAGTTTCATTTGCAATTAAATGCACTGATAAGCACTTTTCCTTGAACAGAGACATGGGCTATAAAGTAATTTGTGGCTTAAAGAACAGCCCACAAATTAATAAGGTTCATTACGTAGCATACAATAGGTTATTTTCTGTGTTCATAATAGAAAAAAGGGACTTTGGGCGTGTGGGGTGGGCTTGTTCATATAGACTGTAGTCATGTCTTTATCTGGTGGAGAGTGGCACAGAATCAATAAAGCAATGGAACAGGAAGACAGTCGTGCAGAGAGAAAAGACATAGTGCTGCCCACACCAGAGCGGCTGTGGCACACTCATTTGTCATCACTGTATTTGTGTGTGTGTGGAAAGAGAGACAGAATGTGTGAGAGAAAGAGCAAAAAATGTCAGAGTAGGGACAAAATATTGCTTGTAAAAAAAAAGACATTTGTGTTTTACATTTACAAGCAAGTTAGCCATATGTCATATTTTAGTACAGTGGGTTAGACAAAAAATGCCAAATTATTATAATTAACTTCTTTAAAATTATTATAACTATCTTCCTTAAAAAAAATCGTAGTCATGGTTTATTCACTTTCCCTAAGTCTGATGTCCGTCTGTCATGTGAACTTTTAAAGACAGCTTTTTGTGAAGGTGGATAAGCCATCATCCTGAAACCTAATGCACACCGGTGTGTGATCATCTAAAGAGCCCTTTTCTCTGGACCCAGAGGAGGGTGGGAGTCGGGCGGTGGGTTATTTCGTCTGCAGTGTGTGTTCGTCTTCAAAAGGTGACCTTTACAGTGCTGAAAGGGCCCGCGTAAATCTCCTCATGCACGTTCACACAGGTCTCGCCATCACACACATTGTATGTGTGTGATGTCTGGGGTAATAAAATATTACTTTTTGAATCATTCTGATGGATTTATCACTTAACCTCATCCTTAATGTTAAATAAAAAGTGTGTGCTCTGAAGCCCCTTGTTCAATATTGGTATATGCCTGCTTTATCTAATGTTTGTACATAGACTCTATATATAAACTATTTATAGGAGGGCGTTCGAATATTGTCTTGGACAATTATTGTCTTGGGAGTCAAAAAAGTTGAAAACCACTGTTCTAGATTGCTTTTATAGTCCCTTGTTTATATTTATTGTTTGTAACCTTGTCTGTAAATACT
The DNA here is from genome assembly GCF_949152265.1 of Phoxinus phoxinus. Taxonomy (NCBI): domain Eukaryota; kingdom Metazoa; phylum Chordata; class Actinopteri; order Cypriniformes; family Leuciscidae; genus Phoxinus; species Phoxinus phoxinus. Next base: position 21,958,275 of record NC_136890.1, on the reverse strand, counting down.
TAATGTCTCAAACTACAGAATGTTTTCAATAAGCTTTACCCAGCAAAGATAAAATGACAATGACATTTTGATTTAACTTTTAGCCACAAGAGGGTGCTGAGCGTCCACACAGAATGAGCTCCATTTCACGGCTGTGCTGATTTGCTTCTACTGATGCATGATGATGGGTAAGAGACTTTTGGCCGCTCTATCCAAAAACCAAGACATCATATTTAAGAATGCCGTTTCTGAACTGACCCTCATGGCAGCCACAGAAAAAGAAGCTATGTTTAATTTGAAAACCATTAGAGATTTTTGCAGAAGTCAAAACACACCGAATGCCTTTTATTGATCTCTTTCCTGGCTCTATTTTTTCTTGCTTAACTTCTCTAGAGATAAATTCTAGAGGAGAAAAATGCACACATCTGACATGGTCTCTACCCGAACAAGAAAAGACACAGGTATAGCACCCAGGAGGTGACCATTTCCTGACAGATTCTTTGTTCTTTTATCAAAAGGCCTTTCCATGTGTAAAGACCTCGTAGTCATTAAGCTGATGGACGACCACGTGGGGCTTTATGTTGCAGATTATAAGTGAACTGTGCTGAAGTGTATTTCCTCTAATGGAAATTGCAGTCGTGATGTGCAGTTAGACGAGCAGAATTTCAGTAGATGTTCTTGTTCTGCGTCTTGTTTTAGTTTCTGCGGCATCCAGAACATTTATGTAGATGTGCAAAAAAAAAAAAAAAAAGCTCTGGATTTGGCTTTATGAATGGATGCGTGACAGATGAATCATATTTTTAGCGATATTCATGCAGCTTTGTAGAATGAGCATCTGATTAATCAGCAAACACAATATAAAATCCAGCTTCTGACTCATCGAGATGTTCTGATCCACAATGGACTTAAAGCGTCATGATAAAAATAGAGCTGAATATATATTTATAATGATGCTTTAAGTGCATTGTGGAGCAGAACATCTCAATGAATATATATATATATATCTATATATCTATATATATATATATATATATATATATATATATATATCTATATATATATATATATATATATATATATACATATATATATATATATATATATAAATAATCAAAAGGTTTTTAATTGTACAGTTTGTCATACTAACTTCATCCATTAGATTGGAGACTTACATAAGCGAAACACACTTGTATCTGTACTGAGTGGCATCTTCTTGACTCTAGAGGGCCATCTGTTGGGTCCTCACACCTCCTTCTATCTCTGTAATGAGGGCTTAGCAGTGGCTTAACCCTCTCCCATCTCTGCCCATATAATGCCTTATATAACAGAGAGACATATTAAAAAATGACTAAAGCAGAGATGGCTGGCTGACCATTAATGCGCGTTAGGATTATTATGAGCGCTTATTCTGGACACTTAGCTCTAGGGCACTGTAGAACTGGATTTGATGGTGCACACGTAGCCATTAATCAAATCAGTTATTGTGACAGTCTAATACTATTATCATCAAGAGTCCGGGATATTTCCAGGATATTATGCACAGGTAAATAGGAAGGCGATGTATTTTTTTCTGATTTTCTTCCATCCCATCTTAATAATCTCGTCCAGCCAATGGAAGATGGATTATTATTTAATTTTAGCAATTGAACCTTTGTTAAAAGGTTAGTTCACCCAAACATGAAAATTATCTCATAATTTACTCACCCTCAAGCCATCCTAGGTGTATATGACATTCTTCTTTCTGCCCTATCAGTGTTATATAAAAAAATATCCTGGCTCTTCCAAGCATTATAAAGGGAGTGAATGGTACCTTGGTTTTTGAAGCCCTAAAAAGCGCATCCATCCATCATAAAAGTAATTCAAACGGCTTCAGGGGTATTCTGAATGGCTTGAGACATTCATAAAGGCCTTCTGAAGTGAAGCAATGCGGTTTTGACTTTATAAACCATAATCTAACGGCCATAAGCGAGTCTAGTTCCGACGGAAAAGTGACCTCTGACCCCATGCATGATGTATTGACGAACGCGGAAGTGCAGAGGATTGAGCAAAACAAAACACCGGTCACGAATTAGAAGTCTAAAGTAAGAATTTTTTATGTGAAATGTAGAAGAGAAACTTGAGTTTGTTGCCCAGTCTTATTTGAACCGCGAGAGGCATCTACTCTTACCTAAGCTTACGCTACTCCTACGTCATGCGTCAGGTCTGAGGTCACTCTTCCGCCGGAACTCGAATTGCGTACAGTACGGCTGTTACCGGAATGTGATTATAGTTTGTAAAGTTATAAATATTTTTCTTTTTCAAACATGCATTGCTTCTCTTCAGAAGGCCTTTATTAACCCCCTGAAGCCGTATGGATTACTTTTATGATGGATAGATGCACTTTTTTGGGCTTCAAAAACCAAGGTACCATTCACTCCCTTTATAATGCTTGGAAGAGCCAGGATATTTTTAATGTAACTCCGATTGTGCTTGGCTGAAAGAAAAAAAGTCATACAGTATACACCTAGGATGGCTTGAGGGTGAGTAAATTATAGTTTTGGGTGAACTAACCCTTTAAGTCTTGCTTTAAAAATATTACTGACCAGTCCAATTTAGCATCTGCACCATTTTTATTATATAACCTTTAGCTCTTTTAATCCTATAGGGAGAATCATGAGTGGATAGTTTCCATAAAATTGAGTTTATAAGTATGTGTATAAATAAGACGTTCATGTTCTCAAACATGTGGATTAAACTATTTCAGCCCTCAACATGAGAACATTAGAATGACCATCTACATTTGTTTCAAGGTAAATTAATAATGTTACTTAATGTAATTAAGTATTGAAAATTACATACACAATTAATGTAACAATGTTATTTCATTCATTCATTTAAATTAATCCAGGCTGTTTTTACCACATGTGAGCACATACATCTCCAGTTCAACTCTATGGAATGTTCTGTAAAGCTTGTCTGAGATGTAAGAGAGGTTGAGTTTAACAAAGCGTCAGTTCTTTTTGATGATGCTATAGTGCAAAAATTTCTGAATTTATATTAACATGAGACATGAAACCTATAATCTATAATCCATACAATGGCACCTTATTCAATGTCTTACAGGAAGCGAGTTGAAGTCAGAACACATGAAGAAAAACAAAGCCATTTAGTTAAAAATCAAAATGTCATGTTCTGGATTCTGTCTTTATGGATGAAGCGGTGCTGAAGGATGCATTCAAATTCTTGGCAGCAGAAAGCTTGCTGTTACTCTGTTAACTGTGCAGATGAAATGTCTATTTCCTGCAGCCTTTAGAGTCTTTTATCTTGCGCTCGCTCTCACATGTCTAATCCTTTCATGTTATATCTGTGATTCAAAATGCACCGTGTTAGTTTTATTATGCAGTGTATGTGTGGGTTTTCACAAATTTTTTTGTATTGAATATGAATTCATCAGGCAAATTCACCATTAGTCTATCATCTTCCGTTCTGGCATTTGATGAGTAATATGATCAAGTTTAGTTATTTAATACAAAAGCACAATGCATCAGATGTGGGAAAATAATCACAGATTACAGAATACAACATTTTACATAAACATTTATATTATTATATTTATCTAATATTTTATCTATAATATGTGTTCCCTTTATATCCCTTTTTATCTCTTTTTATATATTGTATATTATCAGTGTTCCCGTTATCTGTGTGCCGATCGACCGTCTCATTGGCAGGTTGTGATACAGATGGTGTTGTGCCTTCCCATCATGCAGTTCCAACCTCCTATCTCTACCATTTTATATTTCTTTCCAATGAAATAACAGTTCCATCGATACCAAAACACACACATAAGAATATTTATTATTTTAAGACAAAATCTGATATCAATGCCCCTTTTAATCATTTGATAGAATCTTTTTTTTTGGTCATATTTTTTTTTATATGTCCTGAATTTCTGTCACAGAACATATCTAACTGGAATCGAGCCCAAATCAAAAGCATCCCTGTAGCTCCACCATTGGCACTGACAAAATCTGTATCGCCTTCCTGTTTATGATACGTAATGCTGCAGCAGGAGATTATGACGTCAGCCGGCCCTTAACAGCAGGCTGTTCGTAGTGTTCAGATCAGCTTCAGCCTGAAATATGTCCTGTGCTTCATATCCTGTCAGTGTAACACACACCCCGGTTCATGACACCTATATTACATCTGTATCTCACCCATGTCCCTTATCGTCTTCTCTGTGATTAAGTTCATTAGATGTCAGTTACAGTGATTGGTCTGTTGTCTGATCCTGAAGGGATTTGAGCATACATCTTTAATGATTCATGTAATTGTATAAATCTGACTTCACTGCAGGAGAATTACATTTCCATGCCTCCGTGTCTCTGACAGATTGTGCAAGAGGTACTGTACAGGTTACTTCTGTCAGGTTGGTACAAGGCTTGAGGAAATACGGTTTGTCAAAGGCAGTTAAAAGGCACAGAAAGTGAGATAAGACACCACGGGCCATTAAATCTGAGTCCGGGGTAAGTAGTTAAATCCTGAATACCAGTACATGGAATAAATAATAGGCAATAAAGGAACAGCGCTTTGGATCACACATGGTGCTGACAAATGTCAGATTGGCAGCACTGCAAAATTTCCCTCTTACCGCTGAGTACTTCCTTTTGCCATTGTGGGAATTTGTTTAGAGACTTTTCTTTAGAAATTATTTGCCCAGTTCTAATGATTGAATATATCACTAGGCCATATTTGATGTAGTATGCATACATTGATCAATGTTTTTATTTAAAAATTGTTTTATTTTTTTTGAGAGTGAATAAAGCCACATTTCAATCTTTCATCATGCTGTGATTGTTTCCTCTTATAAAGCTGACACATTTTTCTTTTGTGTTCTGCAGAAAAAAGCCAGCTGTATGATTTTGGAACAATATGAGTAAATGATGACAAATTAAGTAACCTTGCAACTATGTCAGCTGACTGTCATTGGAGTATTAGACCGTTAGGTTAGGGCCAGGGTTAGTAGAATAAGTTGACATGTACTTGCAAAGTTACTGTCTGTTGGATGGACCGTCAAAATACAGTGTTGCAGATATTAAGCAGACAGTCTATAACACTAATGATTGGCAGTTGATATGTTGGAAAATTACTTATAGTTAGAATGTCTAAAGTGGACTATCAAAATAAAATGTTACCAGTTATGCATCTCACAGATTAAAGAAAATAATATGGGGGTGAGTAAAAATTGATGTGTTCATGGGTGAATATGGAGAAGGATAAGTTCACCTCAAAATGAAAATTTCCTGATAATTTACTCACCCCATTGCAATCCAAGATGTTCATGTCTTTCTTTCTTCAGTGGAAAAGAAGTTGCGTTTTTTGAGGAAAACATTTCAGGATTTTTCTCCACACAATGGATTTAAACCGCAACCAAATTGTTAAAGTCCAAATCAATGCAGTTTCAAAGGGCTCTGCACGATCCGAGCTGAGGAATAGGGTCTTATCTAGCGAAACGATCTGTCATTTTCTAAAAAAAATTAAAAAAATAATATACTTTTTAACCACAATTGTTCGTCTTGTGCTGGTCTGCAACGCGCCAGGCATTATTAATCACATCGGAAAGGTCACGGGTCACGTCATCTGTCTTAAGTTATTTGCCTGTGTACTCCGGTTCAAAAAGGTAGGGAAGGGCGAAAAAGTAATCAAATTTTCTCCTCCAACTTCAAAATCGTCCGACATCTTTGTTTTAATTCATTATTATTATAATTTTTTTTTCCGTGTCTAGCGCATCCAGAGATGGTACAAGACGGGCATTTGTGGTTCAAAAGTATATATATATTTTTTTTTTTGAAAATGACCGATCGTTTTGGTAGATAAGACTCTATTCCTCAGCTCGGATCGTGCAGACCTTTGAAGCACTTCAAAGCCCTTTGAAACTGCATTGATTTGGACTTCCACAATTTGGTTGCAGTTTAAGTCCATTGTGTGGAGAAAAATCCTGAAATGTTTTCCTCAAAAAACGTAATATGTTTTCCACTGACATGAACATCTTGAACTAAAGACATGAACATCTTGGATCCTTGATCCTTTAAGGCCCAATTTTATAGCGCACACACTACTATTTTTGTTTAATAACTCTATACTTTCCATCTTGCTTTCTCTCTTCCTCTCCACTATCCCCGCCGTGTCATAATTTCCCCAGATAAAATGCCCCGTGCGGCCATGTTGTAAATTCAAGCCTTGCTGCATGCCCCATTAGGCCGGTGATAAATATCCCTGCCGCTGGTTTCCTGAAGCCTGTGCGTGCAAATGAGCCTGTGAACAGTGTGAAGTCTTATCAACTCTGAGGCGGGATGTGGAGTTCATGGACGTTTGAGTGACAGACCTTAGTTGCAAGCTTTAGAAGACTCATTAATAGTGTTTAAAAATACCTCCTTTTCATCCTTTCTTTTTTATAGAATTGAAAACTGGTGTAATGCGTCAGGCTAGCATGTGTGCGCCAATGGAGAGCATCCACACAAATGCACTTCACTCAAGGTCACGGTGACGCCAGCAAGTTCTCAATAATTAAAGCCTCCCTCTGGGACCACTGTTGCAGCCTCACAGTAAGAACGGCAGAGGAAATTGTGTTTATACCGATGCTATCGCATATTTAAGCTACTTTTTTATTTATTAACAATAACATCACTGGTCTATGCAGGTTCAATAGATTTAAATTCAAAAGGATAAGGCATTTAAATATTCAATCAACATCTTATATAACTTCAGGTAAATACAACATTTCCATATTTCCCCAATATTATAACACTTGTATATTTTCGCAAGTTCTGCGTTCAGATGCTGTGTTTGCAGCAATTATGGATTGTAGCTTGTTATGCTGTATAGTTATGACTGAATGAAAACACTGGTGCTATGGCTTATGTTCTGTACTGTGTTTGTGTGAAGTAGAAGTCTTGGGTTAGGCGACGCGTGCGGTGTGATTTCATGTTGCAAGTAGACAGGCATCCCTTTTACCATGATCTGACATGCGTGTGCCACCATGGCTCATTCATGCCACCAGAACATCATCCCAAATATGCATACACACACATACACGAGCGAATGAGTCAGAATCATATGATCTGCTGTTGCCATAGCAACAGATCCCAGCAGTGGGCCCTGGCGAGGTGAGTCACATGAGAAGGGTGAGGAGCTCTCTGTGCTCCATGAGAGAGAGAGCTAGAGCCTTGTTACACACACACACACACACACACACACACACACACACACGCGCTGCAGGGCTGAGGATGCTCCAGCGTGCCCAGAGCTATAGGCTTTAACACAGGGAGGGAATTGCTGGATACTTCAGTCCTATTTTTGGCTGTGTTTGTGCACGTCTGCATGCAGCATCCCGGCGTCTTAGACATCTGGGGAAAGGGAGATGCTCAAATCCTCATTGTGCCTTACTAGTGTTTACCTAGTAGATGCATAAGTCTGAAGGTAACCATGTGGGCTATGTCAAGGCCCACGCGGAATCTATGCCAATCTGTAGATTTCCATAGAACAGGAATGCTGTGTTTATTAAATATTATAACTACTTTGATATTTAGCAAACAATCTTAAAAACATATAACTCATGTGATATAAAGGACTAATCATGTTGTAGAAAATGTTTCTTTTATTTAAATTTACTGAAATTTGTGGATGAATTTATTGAAAATGTTATGATTTAAGATATTGCTCCTGCATAAAAATGAATTAAATAATACATTAAAATCACTGAAAATGGATATTATATTGACCACAACATACCAACATAGGGAAGTACAATTTTTGATTACATTTTATTTTGTGTTGAACCCTGATAATCATGAATCCATGTATCCACCTATAACTATTCAAATTAAAGGTATTATTATTGACAAATGAAGTAGTTCTGCAAATCTAAAGCAATATTTACCATGAATAGCATCGCAACCAGTACTTGTATATTGTATCTTCTACATAAAAACATGCATTTTGAAAAAAAAAATTCTTGAGGTAATTCTTTAGATGTCCATTAATAAGAATTGTAAGTCAATTTTAAGTTTCACTAACTCCTTTTAGGGTTGAATGTTAAAGGATTAAATCAAATTAATTAAATACAGTTTGGTTAATTTAATTATGCTTTCTTTATGTGATCAGTAAGCCCTTTTTAATCAGGCCTATCAATTCAACAGATTTTCCAATAAAAGTAGTGCGGAAAATTCTCGTCAGTGCAGAACGTGGAAAAAGTAAATTCTGGACATTTAGCACTATGAAAACACAGGTGGTGTTTCTGCAAGTGTATCCGGCCCCTAAACAGTCTCTTTGGTGTTAGACATCTGCTTCTCTGGGCCACATCTGCTGATGTGAGTCAAACACACACACACACTCACAAATAAACAAACCCATATCTGGCATATGTGTTACCTGTTTGTTGTTCTCCAAACAGTAGGCGCAGAAGACAGCTCTGCCTCCAACCCAGGGAACTAAACATTCAGAGTTTGATCTCTGTAAAACATGGTGCCAGAACATCCTTTATTGGTCTCCACATGAGGTAAAAACTGTGTTGTATTGATTTGTGATCAGTTAAGTCAGAGCGCTAGGCTACTATAAGTCATTAGGATGGAAATCTGAAAATTATCTTAGTATTTTACATTAACCATCTTTTCATTTTAAGGGATGCATTCTAAATCACTCTTTATCTTTACAGGAGTGCATACGTGTGATTAATGGGTTGGCTTTAAAAAACATCTGCTGAAGACATTAATCAGTGATCTGAGACATCCATCTCAATTCACACAGCAAAATTGAAAAGAAACTCAATTGAGCCAGACCAGCCAGAACCAAGGACGGTATAAATCCTCCAATGTCAGGAAGAAGAATGAGCTAGACACAATCAGACTGGCTGCAGGTGTGAAGAAATAGCCTTTCTGATAGCAGACAGTCTTTTCTGAGAGAAGAAACAAGCATCAGTAGAGCTCCAGATTTTTAGGTAAGCATTTCTCACTGCTTTGATGGGATCATAGTGGAGTTTATTGATTTAAAATGTGAGGGAAAGAACCTTATCTTGTATCAAATAAGAAATGACTTGAAGCCCTTTGGACAGATCTGGGCACATTGTGGGTTTCAAAGGTAGGAAGTAAGCATTTACTTTGCAATCGCCAAAAGGTATTTCATCAGAATTTGGACGGGATGGGATGCGCAGATTACGCGTCTGCTGACGTATGAACGAGTTCGTGACTCATGCGTAGCCTATACCTATAATTTGCTGTCTGCCAATCGTGTAAGGAGAAAAAAAAATTGTGCTCGGAATTTTAACCACTGGAGGACAAAACAAGAAGTGGGTTGGTTAAAAGTGTTGTCGCTGACAACACCCACAGATGTGTCAGCGTGACCCCAAAGTTACTATTTTGGGCTGGAAGAGAATACACAATAGTGCGCGGTGGGCTTTGCGTAAGGCGACGCGCTCTATCACTTACTCTGCGCATTTCTGGACAGGTTCAGTCGTGAGCGCGGAAACGGCACACCAGCGAGGATTCTTTCTGAGGGAGCCATCAAATTGATTCTTCGGGTTATTGTCACTCATTGAGACCTATATGAAAACACTCGCATCTGATTCTCACTCTTCGACATCCAGTAAGTGACCGTGCATGGTTTCTCTTCATTTACTACCCGACGTGATAAAAGATGCAAGAGATTTTCCATCGATGATCGCGTTGTGGCAACTTATTTGGTATTCATGTCATGCTTTTATCACGCTGCACGCAGTTCATGTCGATAATTCACAGCAGCAATTGCTGCTCAGTTGTTTGTTATTTACGAGGTTTCTCATGTTATCAGAGGCGCGTCAGTTTTAGGTCAACGTGACACAAATATTTGACCTTGAGGATGCTGCAAGGCGCGTGGTACTCTTTACAACATTAAGCCCCGAGGGGTCCACGTGTTAGTGCTTTTAAACTATTGTAAACGTATTTCTCGTCTCGATTAGTGTTGAAAGATCAGCGAAAGAGGGAGGGTAAAGGTGAATGGTAGCTATCATTGTCCGTGACTGCAGTCAGGCGCATCCTCAGGTGACGCTTGTGACGTCGAGTTTCTCTGAATACTTGACGAAGGTGCATTTGATTTATTTCATTACATTACTCGTTTTCATTTGTGTATGAAGTAGGCTAAAACAACTATGTTTGAAACCATTATTGTTATAGGCTACTTCATACACAAATGAAAACGAGTAGGCCCACTGTAGGCTATGTATGTTTGCTTTGAGTGTTCAATTGTCGCTTTGGATAAGACCGTCAACTAAATTAATTAATGTAATTATTGTACCATAGCCATATATACTATTAAACTACTGTAGCCTACAGAGGGTCAGAAAAATCTGCCCATCTGTCCTATAAGTGCTTGACTTGGCATCTGTTGCAAAATGTTACTTAGCTTCTCATGAAATTGATGCTGTAATTCAATTAAGATTCATTGAAGTTTTAATAAATCAGAATAACATTTAGCCCTTGAGTTATAAAATGTAACAGTCAACAGAACACTTATCAGGAAAAACTCATCTCTTGTGGCCCATTTTCTCATATTTTCATTTTCATGGTCTTGTAATGCAACTTTCATCATAACAGAAACATTTGAAAACACTGTTGAAATGTAGCCTGGCTAACGCCAGACCCAATTCTCGTTGAGACTTGGGTCTGGGAACCACATGTACATTTTCTCGTATTTGAGGCTTGGTTTACGAATGCCCGGCGCCGTTTATTGGGTGCTAAGAATGTCTATCAAATGCGCCTGTACGTAGCTCATAGCCAATCGTTTCCATTATACCAGATGACGTATGTAGAGCGACAGAAATTAGACAAGGAAGAAGACGATGGGTAAGATATTTTTGTGTAAACAATGACGTTCAGCGACTATTGCCGTTTGTGCAAGATAAACATGAGGGTCGAAGGTATATATGGTTATAAACAAACTGCTTAGTTGTGTCGCATAGATGTCGTCATCGTCTTGCTGCTCCCTCCCTGTTCTGTGATTGGTTCCCTAGATGAGGCGAAAATCTGGTCCATGGTATCCAGACTGCCTTTCAGCGTGAATAAAATCGCGCTGCGCAAAGGCAGTATGGGGAAACCCACAGGCTAGTTGAAATGTAGGCCTGTGCATATATTTAAAATGAATTAGTGCTGACAAATCGATTTATCACGATTAATCACATCTAACACAACACACACACACACACACACACACACACACACACACACACACACACACAGTTATAATTATTGTAGTACAATATCATTGTAGTACAATTATTGTAGTTGCAATCCTAAATAAATATACTGTAGATGGACATTGGGGACATACACACAGAAGTCCTCTGAATTCATTTGCCACAATCAAAACATGCTGTTACCATCATCCCTGCATTATATCAGTGTAAACGTTTCCTCAGCATGATATATATATATATATATATATATATATATATATATATATATATATATATATATATATATATATATTGCTGGCTATATATGAAATTTGATTCTTGTGACCCACCTTCTGTATTTCAAGGATTTGACTAAATTTGGTTCATGGATGCTCTCAAGCACTGGCTAGATGAGCTGTCACTCACTGTTCTGATATAGAGAGCATGCAGGAAGCAGAGGTGTGAGAATTTCATCAAGCTTCATTGCCTAGCAACCCAGACGGATAAAATATGTACATTTGCATATTATAATGTGCAATTGAATCAAAAGGATATTTAGCTACAGTTAGACCATTATTGCTAAGGGAAGCCATACCAATAGTTGGCTCTGATCAGCAACGCATTTTATGTTCTTGGGGGAAATGTTGAAAAATTTAATTCACCAGCAGGGAGGCTTAGATTTGGATGACTTAGTTGAATTCCGCAGAATCAACTGACCAAGCACGTTCTCTGCATTATGAGTGATAAGCACCCATGTGTTTAATGCACAGCAAAATGAGACTAAGCAGCATTCTTCAGGTCTGGTTTGCTCCCTACTGAAATATAATCCCTTCCATAATAACGACGTAGAGAACTAACTGGCCTGCTGCCCGGACAGGCTGTTTTGGACCTGAACACTGTGCAAATTTTCTCAGTGGGTGCAAAAGTTCAAACTCAGTGTGTGATGGTCCTTTGATGGTTTATCATCATCATTGACCATGTCACAAAAACAATGCACGTGCTAATAATTTTATATGATGTGTATGTTTGCTCTTAAAAGGAGGTGGATTCCACCCCATATGGTCCCCCAAGTAGATCTGAGCCTTTTTTTTTTAGGTGGTCATGGGCAGTGGGTGAGCATCGCCTAGCAACACAGCAATGTTTTGTGTCCTCTTGTATTTGAGATAATCTGTATCGATTTTTGTTAGTGCCTCAGGTTCTCATTACCAAAGATAAACAAAGGTGAGAAGAGAAAAGATGGCGGCTTTGTTGCCACATTCCCTAGTCATTCTGTAGATAAAAATCTCAGCTCATCACCTCTCCCTTATTTATCATGAGAAGGTCTAGATTAAAAGCTCGTCAGTGACTGCCTCTTTTTTAATCTCAGGCTGTGATTTGTACTGGATTTCATCCATTAGTTGAACACCAAACCAAAATTCTGTCCAATAGGTTGCTGATAAGACCCTACCTTTTAAGACTAATTTTAAAGTAATAATTTAATCTTGCAATGTTGCAATGTTAAAGTACATTTTAGCTTTAGTATTACACCAGTCTCCCAACATAAAAACTAAATCATTAACTTAGGCAGCAAATAAACAGCCTTAAGACTGAGGGAGTGAAATTATGTCTGTCAAAAGATGCATACATTCTGTGTCAATGATTTTTTTGTAGTTAACATGTTATTGCATTTCCTTTGTAAGAGAAGATAATACTGTGTAAGTTTTGGGTTCAGAAGTTCATTTGGATGCCACATCTAGTAGAACCTTTCAGCAGCAGTGCCCACACACATTGTGTATTCTTCAAGCTGCATCAAAATGAATGCAAACCCTGAACTCGCACCACATCTCCAATAAATAGCTTTCTGTACTGTACTTGCAAATGTAACAAATAATTTTTGTCACTGTTGTTTGATGATCTTCTCATTTGTATGCAAATATGTTATACTTGTTGAGCTTGAGTTTTGCCATGTATACAACATGCTAACGGGTTTTATTAATCATCCAATATAAATGTAATTTATGGATCAATTATAGAATGATTTGTATATTTAAAAACACTACCCTTCAAAAGTTCAGTAAGATAAAAAATAATAATAATAATTTTATTTAGCAAATATGTGTTGACTTGACAGTAAAGACATAACGTTACAAAATAATTCAATTTCAAACAAATGCTGTTCTTTTTAACTTTCTATTCATCAACCCTTACAAAAAACAAGTAGGCTATACTTCAAGTTCATTTAATTAAACATACTTAAGCAAAGCTAAAATTTTAAGCATACTTTATGTTGAAAGTATACTAATATCAATCTACTACTAGTACGTGTAAGTCTACTATTTCAAAACTACTTTGGACTTAATTGGTTTTAGTGTATGAAAGTATAACCGTAAACTTTGAGCACACAACAACTACGTTTTTCGTATACTGCAACTGGGCTACTACAAGTGAAGCTATAGCTATACTGATTGTTTATACTAGTAGATACTAGTAAATACTTGCAGCACATTTTTTTGTTTATTAAAGTATACTTTGAAGTATACTCTCAGTAAACTACCAGTTTAACATTATACTTATAGTTTACTATTTAAATATTATTTTTTGCATTTTAAGTATACTACTATGTTCCTATTTAGGCATTCATTTTTATATTTGAAATATACATTTAACTGTACTGTATCTCTTTCCACACCTTTTTTTTTTTTTTTTTACATGTTGCCAGCTAACAATATTTTGTTATATGAATATCTGAACATGCAATATATAAAAAGAAAGAACAGAGTCTCTGCTTTTAAACAACAACAAAAAGTTTAGTAAAAAAAAAGCGACATTTTGAACAAAAATCTGAGGGGAAAAAAACATTTTTGTCAAAGAATACGTCTGGATTATATTCAGAATGATGATCAAAACATAGATAGAGTAGATCGAGTCCATCAACACCCCGAGAGATTCACAGTCCTATACCTTGTCCTGGGTCGACATTTCATTCGGTATCATTATGCAATTTTGATTGATGCTGTTTAATGTTTGATGATGACATTATTTTACATTTGCATAAGCAATTTTTCTATCGCTTGTTTCTGCTTCTGCTTCGTCTGTGTCTTGATCTGGAGATTCTGTACACTTTCAGAAGATTCCAAATAGCGCCCATTATTACTGTATAACATGACAAACATGTCATAACATGGAAAACATGGATTGCCGTAAAATTCCGTCAATGGCAGGGAAAGAGTTAAATACAAAGTTCTGTCATGAAATTCTAGATGGTGCGGACTGATAGATCCTCAACTCATCCTTTATAGGGCACAGCTGATTGCTTCCTGTTGAATCAGTAGCCAATGAGCTTGTGTGCTCAACCTTCAAATACTTGGTCAGCATTTTCTGTAGCAGTTGCAGAACGCTTTCAGATACCGTCCACCTTCCCCAGGTCCACCTGTATCTGCTATGGGTAATTCATGCTGTATTGTACAGCAGCAGGATGTCATCTTTGCTCACAGCAGCGTGTTGAGTATCTATTGGCAGTAGCAAGTCCTGTATTTGCACTGCATTAGCAGCGGCAGCAGCAGCAGCAGATCTACTCCGCCAAGACCAAACATAAACCATTGTCATTTCCATTACCATGCCAAACACTCCAGGAGTTGTCTTGATAGACGTAGCTTTGGAAATGAGTAGAATTTCCTGTACTATACTATCCTATACTATACTATACTATACCAGTGGACTGCACAAGATTCACATACTCAGAATTAGGAACATATCTGTTTTAAATTATAATGATATTTCACAATATTACTGTTTTACTTTATTTTACATTAATGAATGTAATTGTAAAATGTGCAAAATGATGATATTTTAGCATGGTTAATACCATTAGGCTATACTGTTCAAAACTGCAATGCAGAGGGTCAGAAAATCTTCCCATCTGTCCTACTAGTGCTTGCATGTGCTTCTATTATAACAGATTGCTTAGCTTTTCATGACATTTATTCTATAGTCTAGACTGAGGCAAAAGCAATCTAGCAATTTATTAAAAAAGATAGTTTTAATAAGTCAGAGTAATAATTAGGCTTGAGTTATACAATTCAACAGCCAACAGAACACCAGAAAAAATATATTTTGTTAAATGTAACACAAATGGACATTCATTTGGAAGATGATTTGGTCTATATTATGAATCCCATAGCCATAATTTTATCTCTTGTGACCTGATTTCTCATATTTTTATGCTCTTTTCACAGGAGCACAAACCTTCATTCTCCACACCTGTATCAAGCAAAAAGGGCAGTTATTGTGACCTCCATTCTGCCCTGCTCTTCTTTCACACCTTTAATTGTTGGGATCACCACGACACGGCACAGCCATGCCCAAGAGCAGTAAAGTGACTCAGCGCGAGCACAGTAATGAGCACGTCACAGAGTCTGTGGCCGACCTCCTGGCGCTGGAGGCTCCCATGGACTACAAGAGCAGCCAGATGAGCATGGCAGGAGGGGGCCCTCCGCCCATAGGCAAACCAGACATCTCCCCCGACCTGGAAGACGGACGACCTGCCTGGAACAGTAAGCTGCAGTACATACTGGCCCAGGTGGGCTTCTCGGTGGGCCTGGGTAACGTGTGGCGTTTCCCTTATCTTTGCCAGAAGAACGGAGGAGGTGAGTTACTTATTACAACTGTTGCAAGGTTCAACATAAATAAAATTATATTTCTATCATAATTTATTCAACCACCATTTCTTCAATAAAACACAACAGGAGAAATGTTAATGGTTTCTCTTTTTCATGCAACTACAATGGATGGGGACAACAGATTTCATTCTAAAAAAGGCAGAGAAGCACCAATTAAGATACATAAATATTTTTAAATAGTTTTGCATTGGATTTCATCCATTAGTTGAAAACTAAATCAACATTTCCTCCAATGTGTTGATTATAATCACCTTTAATATTAATTTTAAAGCAATCATTTACTATTTAATGCTATGTTGCATTTCTAAACCTAGCTGTACATTTAGGCAAAAAATAAACAGCCTTGAGAGACTGAGGGAGTGAAATTAGGGCTGTCAAAATTCCAATGCCTTCTATGTAATTTTTTTTAGTTGTTAATGCATTTAGTTCCTTTGTAAGGGAAGATAACAAAATACCGTGTTTGGTTCAGAAGTTCATTTAGATGACACATATAGCAGAATTATGTGCATATAATAAGACCCATACACATTGTGTGGTCCTCAAACTGAATCAAAATGCACAACAAACACAAAGTCGCTCCAAATCTACAATAAATAACTTTCTCCACATTTTAATTGTATATCAAAAACACAATAAAAGAATCAATGAAAAAAAATTGTTCTAGTAAGTAACATTTAATTATATATCACATTTAAACAAAGCATAGCTGACCAAAGTAAATTACACAGCATGCGTAATAAAAAAACGGCCAGGGAATAAAGATGCATTTTAAGCCTAGATTTAAGAACCATGTGTGAAGGACAGGTCATGGGAAATGCAAGAGTGCTAGATGAAAAAGGGAGGATAAGATCTTTAATGTAAGATGGGGCTTGGAGCTTTAAAAACAATATCTTTAACTGGATCCTAAAATAAATCAGGAGACAATGAATAGAGACTAAGATTGAGGTCATATAGTCATATATCTAGCTGCAACGTTCTGGACCATCTGAAGGTGCGAAAGTGAAAGTTTACATTGAATTACAGTAGTCTAATCGCGAGGTAATTGAAGCGTAAAAAACGTTCTGTAAGTCCTGAAAATACAGAAATGATTTATACGTGATATAAATATATATTATCTTTAATATATACAAATAATTCGATAACACTTTACAATAAGGTTCATTAGTTATCTACCTTAGTTATAGCTACAATATGTACGATTTTTGTAATAAAATATCCAAAAATCACTTGCACGGTGTGATATATTTCCTGCAGTTGTGTACAATATCTCAAAAGTTCCCAAAGATTTTTAATTTCAGAGAAATTCCAATTTTAAATAATGGCTCGTCCCTGACTCCCTGTTCACTTGTCACCTGTCAATGACCGCGTTATTCTGGTATCCCTGGTTTCCGCTCGTACTACCATAGTTACCATGGTGACAGATGTGGACCTGCGTTACGTCTAGCGGCATGCTCACGCTGTTGTTGTTTCGTTCAAACATTATGGACCATGGCAAGCAGACTTTGGGACAAAAGGAGAACTAAAAAGAGGATCAATATGCCGAGATGCCGAGAGCTCTACGTCCTTGACAAACTTCGACTTGACAGAGACACCACTCTTGTAACTTATGTACTTTATTAGACAGGTGAGCAAATGTACATAAAACTGAACTGTGTGTTATTCTAATGTTGATCTAGCTTACTGCTTGTCATACAGACAAACTAACACATAGAATAACATTATAACTTTCAACACACTCAAATGCAGTTTAGTGTGATAGTGTAGACCCAGTGAAACAGCGCTGTGTTACCTCACAAGTTTCATTCGTCTAATAAACTGACCTGTGTGAGTAGTAATTCAGCACTTGCGGGTAGTTCGGTAGAATGAAATGTCCTCATTCCTTTAAATCCGCGGGACTCGTGTGTGGCGCTGATATCTGTATATCATTAGCAATCGTGACCTGCTTCATATCACAGTCATGTTAAAAACATCAATGTATTCACTCATCCATAAACATTATTAGATCCTTCGGCATGACGACAAGTTCCATAATTCCACTTAATGCGTCATCAACCTACGCCTTTGTTATTGTAAGAGGTTAGCGACCCCTAGCGAGGAAAAAAATTACATATTGTAGCTTTAATATGAACTGAGACAGAACAATACTTCTTCAGCATTTATTTATCTTAGTTAATATTAATTTAAAAACATTTACTTATACATTATTAAAATCAAATTAATCAAATTAATTAATGAACCTTATTGTAAAGTGTTACCAATAACTATAGTTGTGAATGTCTTTATGAAGCCATATGATAGCTTTGTGTGACTACCAGAATGTCAGTTATTCTTTGATAACCTCCGGTGAGCTGTTAACCACTGTGACCAGATCATTGAGTCAGTTCTCTAAAACATTTATTAAAATATGCATTTATTAAATAATTAGACTTTTTACTCATGAACTCTTATGAATTGTACTGAATAACAACTTATAGTAGCTTCTTATAAAAAGCTTTTGTATGATTTCAGAAGACTTTTTAATTAGTCTTATGGAGGACTTTTATTATATATTTTTGTTTTTGTTGTCTTTTTGGAGGTTGACAGACCCAGGCTTAACTCACTTTCATTGTATAGAAAACATAGGCGTGAGTAAATGATGACGGTGATTTTTTTTTTTTTTTTTTTTGTGAACTATTCCTTTAATGTTTTCACTCTTCTTTATTATTATTTTTAGCTGTAAATTTTTTCCATTGAGACAGTCTTTTTTTTGGGTCAGCTCTGTGCCTTGTGCGCTGTGGTCTCTCTAAATTTATTAAGCGGACGATAGTGTTATTTAGGGCAGCAATGTTATATGGGCTGTTTAAAAACAGGAAAGTTAAGGCCAGTGTGGTCTTGGTTTGCACATTTACATGCCATAATACAATACATTTCCTGTTGTCATTGCTCTTTGGCTGCTTGGACTATTCTTCATGGTTCATATCCTCCTTTATTCTGAAATGTATATTTCATGCTGTTTCACAGTCTCTAGACAGAAATGTGGTTTAAAATGATTTCAGGAAATTATTGATTTAATGATAACTGAATCAGCTTAATCTCTTCAAAATTAAATATATCCACAAAATATAATGAATCAAGGTAATTCCATTAAATTGTTTAAGCATAGAATGTGTTTTGTTTAAAAAAACAACAACAATGGCAATTGGGTAAGAAAAATTCAAATGTAGTCTCTGAAAAAAAGTGAAGCAAAATTGATAAGATATTAAAACACGCACATGTATGCTGTTATATATATCTTTAAATATATTTTCTGGAAACATGACACACACAAAATAAATTATTTTTTTGCAGTGCATAAATGATTGCAAATTATCTGGATTTTTTTTTATTTACTGTCTATTGAAAATAGTATAGTAACAAACTATATTAAAAAAAGCTCCTAAAATATAGTTGGACACGTTTATGTTATCTGAAAAGTGAAATCTGACTTAATTAGATCGTCATGTCTTGTCCTTGCTTGTCTTGCAATTATGAATGTTTCCCAGAAGGCCTTGTTTACGTTACGCACCCTTGCTCGCTCCATCTTCTCTCTTCCATCTGTCCGTCCATCCCTTTCTCTTTCCTCCTGTCTCCTCTGTTCTATGCAAAGCCTGTCGTTTGTTTCATTAGTTGTATGCATAGGCTAAATAAAGCCCAGACAAAAGGCCTCGACAAAGCAACATCGAACACAAAAGAAATGCAGTAATCAACCTGATAACAAGCAGTTCTTCGTCAAAAGCTGAGGCCAAGGGAGTGCTTTGCTGTGATCATCCCTGGCTCTAATTACACTTATAACCTCCCAAGAGGAGGGGTTTGTGGTCATCCGGCACAGTGTGCGCTCTGTCTATAGAAGCAGTTATTTTCGGATTGTTCTTTGACATCAAACAGAGGAAGCTCTGCTCAGACCAAACTCTTCGTCACCATGGAGCTAGTTTGACGTCAGGGCTCAGCAGCGTGACTTGCTGTTTTATTCTGTTGTCTGTTCGTTCATGCCTACTGAGGCTCAGGCTGTCAATAGCCTATAAGATACCGTCTTCTGCATGTGGTTGGTTGAAATTTAGCTGGAAAATGTGTGAAGAACAAAACATCAAAATAATTAAGCTTTGCACTTGTTCTATTTTGAAAATTATAAGATAAATGGATTTCATTATCCAAATCGTGTCATATAAGATTCATATATTTTAAAATATGGTGTGACAGCAGGTCATATATTTTGTTTAAATGCATTTCTCTAAAGGCAAATGTCATGTTTATTACTAATCTTTACTAGTTCACTGAAATCAAGCTTTTTAAATGTAATCAAAAGAGAAGTATAATCAGTGATCCAACTATATTGCAGTTATGTAAATCTTCAGTAATGTCAACTGCACTACTTTTGCAATATTTCTTTGACTTGATATTAATGTTCTGTTTTATTTCTTTTCTTTTTGTGTGGCTGACATTAGATCAGTCCCAATACTTGATATATTTATAATATCTCTCTTCTGATGAGAAAAAAATTATATATGCCACTCACCTGCCACTTTATTAGGTATACTGGGTTGGACCCCCTTTTGCTTTCAGAATTGCCTTAATTCTTTGTGGCATAGATTCAACTATATGCTGGAAACATTCCTCAGAGATAGTGGTTTATATTGACATGATAGCATCATCACACAGTTGCTGCAGATGCTGTACATCCATGATGCAAATCTTCCATTCCAGCACATCCCAAAGGTGCTCAATAGCATGGAGATCTGGTGACTGTGGAAACCATTTGAGTGTAGTGAACTCTTTGTGATGTTCAAGAAACCAGTTTGAGATGATGTGAGTTTTGTGAAATGAAGTGTTATCCTGATGGAAGTAGTCATCAGAAGATGGGTACACTGTGGCCATAAAGGGATGGACATGGTCTGCAACAATACTCAGGTTGGATGTGACATTTAAACAATGCTAAATTAAGTGGCCCAAAGTGTGCCAAGAAAATATTCCCCAATACACCACCACCACCATAAATTCTGACACTACCATCTGAATGTCGCAGCAGAAATTCAGACCCATCAGACCAGGCAATGCTTTTCCAATCTCCTGTAGCAAATTAGCTCTATGAAATATTAATAACCAATCATAACTTGTTATAATTAATTATGAATATTTGGATCAGTTAATCGGATTAACTTGATGTAGCTACATTAACATTACAACCAATTTACTCAGTTCATCATGTGAACCCTCAATATTGGTTATTAATTGATTAATATAAATGTACATTTCCGGGGCATGGGAAATGTCTTTCTTACTTAGTACTACTAAGAGTAAAGCCTTGTTTATACTCGACGCGTCCGCACGAGCGCGAGTCTCCGCTGACTGCGCGCGCACCTCTCCAAACGGTCGAGGCGTTTATACTTGACGCGCTCGCCGTTGTACTATTCTTTGAAACGACAGGGGGCGACTCGAGTAATTGCCCTCTAAAACATCAGGAATCGGTGAGAAGAAGAAAGATAAGCACGTGACAATGTTTATTTTAGTATACCACCACCAATACAAAAATAATCGTGTAAAACCCAGTAAACCCTGAGATTATTACGTGTGCCATTAGTACAAAATATTTGTAGGCTAGCCTATATGGGAATACATGTATGTATACAACTAAATTAACGATCTCTTAAAAAAATTATAATTTCGCTAAACATTTCATTAACTTTCGTGTACATTTGTATTAAACATGGACCTTTATGTTCATTAAAAAGGCTTTTTATGCTATTGTATGCTCATTTTTTAAATGTAAGCTACTAATTTAGACGCGCAAACTGGGTGCTGGTGTGATGAGAAGGTCGTGCTCGGCCAGATTCGGCTCGAAGTCGTTCATCTTCGGATGCGGAGCCGCGCGCGCTGTTACAAAATCTGCCGTGAACACGGCCAGGCGAAATGGGCCTTTGCGCACCCAACGCGCGCGACCGCCCACACAGCAATGACGTCATTTTTGCCGCGCGGACCTTCGCACTCGTGCGGACGCGTGTCGAGTATAAACAAGGCTTAAGTAGTCAAAATCGATATGATTAGTGACTCCGGACATGAGCTTGAGACATGGACAACTTTACGTGTGATATGAACAAGACTTTATTAACTAGACTAAATATACACATACATACATGCATACAGTTTACCAAGGGAAAGAGACTGAAGCAGAATACAGGAAAGCAAGAAGTTATAGCATTGTTTGAAATTCAGCAGATCAACAGCCTTGAGCAAACCATCCGTTTAGTTCTAACATGCCCTTCTTTAAAAGGGGTAAGGATACTTAATAATGAGACTAAGTTTGATACTTGCATGTCTCACCCATTTGAATTAAACTGTCCTGATGCAATTTGTTGAGGCTCCAGTTGATCTTTGCTGATGTTGTCTTGATGACGGCGAACCAGTGTGAGTCAGAGGGTCTTTGGTGAATGGAAAGACAAGGCCGAAGCCTGGCACAAGCATGGGGGTCCTTGGGGGACTTAGTTCAGCATCATCTTCACACCAGGACTTCTCAGGAAGGACCAAGAGCGCAAGAGGCTAAGAGATGGCTGATCTTGTGATCAGTGATTTTTAAAGCATGAAGATGTCACACCCTCTGGGGGTGTGTGAACCAATAAGAAGTTGTTTCCTTTGGAGGGAAAATTGTACGACCCATTGTGTTCTAGGAGGCATTTGAATATGTTATTTCACTGGGTGTTAAAAAGAATCTTCAAGATTCTTAAAATACTAATGCCTCACAATGTTAGCAAAATGTTAGTTACATTTCTCAAGTGGTTATATATATAGAATAATATGGGATTGACAGGGTTTATTTCTCCTTCTCAGTAAGAATGAAGTGAGAGTCACAACTCTATGCAAATTCCTTTTTGGGGTCGTAAAACTCTTATCAGTCTTAAGGTGTCCTCTAACAGAACACTGGCTTCATTTGTGATGTTAGTTTTGGGGGAAGTTTCATAGACCTTTGTTGGGTGTGTGTCTGATTGGTCCAGACGCTACACTCCCATTGTCCAATTTTAGTGAGCCCCTGCGAATATTGTCTGATTAGATATTTGCGTTAACGAGCAGTTGAACAGGTGTACCTAATAAAGTGGCTGGTGAATGTAAATACTGTAAAATGCATTAAATATTGTAGTTTGAATCACTACTATACTATATGATTTAATGTCATACATCGTTTCATGTAGTTAGGTAAGTCTATGTCTTAAACGAAATAAAAATATAACAAAATATTTAAGGGGTATCAGGTGACCCCTTTATAATATATTTTACTTAATAAATGCAAATATAAAATATGAGGGAAAAAACATGTCCTAGCAACAGACATATTTTAAAATAATTTACTACTTTTTTATGTATGTATGGAAAAACAACATGAAGGGGGAAAAGGATTTTTTTCACACTGTGGTGAGTTCAGTGCGCCGTAACTTGATTGATCTTGGGCTATTGGTTGGTCATTAAAGACACTGTTGTAAGGACATTACTCTCAGTGTTTACAAGTGTCGCTGTCTCTCTTTACAGGTGCTTACCTTGTTCCATACTTCATCCTTCTTATCCTTATTGGCATCCCACTCTTTTTCTTGGAGCTGGCGGTTGGCCAGAGGATTCGTCGAGGAAGCATTGGAGTGTGGAATTATGTTTGTCCACGACTCGGTGGCATTGGAGTGTCCAGCCTGATGGTGAGTGAATGATGTTCTTTTGAAACATAAGACACAAATGAGCAGTCTCTTCAATGTATTTTCTTTTCTTGATTGTGATAATGTTGCTTAACTTGGTTTGAGAGTGTTTTTGAGTAAATGGAGTGGTTGTGGTCAAATGTGAAAGAAACTTTGAATACAGCTATAGACAAGATAAAGTAAATCATTCTTCATGGGTTATGATCTCCAGACTTTAGATTGTGAGTGTCTTGTTCACATCAGCTCAGACTGGGCAATTGATACAGTTTCAGATTCTAGTTAAGATGCTAATGCATTGTTGAAAAAGGGTCACAATACAATGAGGAGCCTGTGAGTTCCAGATCAATAACGAATGTCATTTCCCCCCTTTAATTTGTTCTGAAGGCCTTAATAGAAGGATTTATTTTTGATGAGTTACAGGCCTAAAAGTGCTAATTCACCAGCTATTCTGTGCCGGCGCCGCGTCATCCATTACTCAACGCTGTTCTCAAATCATTTTAATATGAGCACAGTCACGCAACCTATCAGATAGGTTTCGATCTTAAAATATCACTCTGTCTGAACATTTAATAAATCTATTTTCAGTCCCAGCTGCACCTGGACTTTCTGGTTTTCTTTCCTTGTATAAGCAACTGCACTTTGGAGATATAGCAAGTCAGCAAGTATGTAAGGCCTTTTGGGAGGTGGTGGTTATATATACCATAAGCCGATGCACCAGTGTGGAAATCTGGTATTGTGCGAATCAGCAGTTTCTTGTGAATGGCTTTTTATTAGTAACAGAATGAGCTGATTACCAATATAAAAAATTATGATAATTAAAAAATATTAATTATGGATAAGATAATCTTGAATGTCTTTTTTGTATTTTATTTAGTATTTGGTATGTAGTCCGAGTGAGACTGCTGGATTTATTTACTTCAGATTGGGAATCAACCTTGTTCGTGTCAATGAAAAAAACACATAGGGAAAGCCATTTTGATATCACATGCCTCTTAGGATGACATGACACTGTTTTCAACTTAAAAACGGAAAACCTTTTATATGTTTTGGTCATTCATTTACAAGACAATGGCGGTGTGAACAGGTATCGTTTTGACAACTTTGTCTTTTGTACGCAAAAAAAAAATGCGAAGGGAAACTTTTTTTGTTTTTAACACATTGTTGTCGTGTTAACATAAAACATATCCTAGATAAAAAGGCCCACAGTTGAAATTACTGTAGAGAAACACTCAGGGACTATATGTGGCTGTTCTGCTGCAGCCTCAGCTATTAATACCCATGAAGCTACAGCAGAAAGAATGTGCTTCAATTATTCACTAACTCAATGTGCTGTGGATTTGTTACATCGCAAAGTACCATTACAGCCCTGTTACTGACTGCAGGGAAAAATCAAGGGATAGATTTGCTGTTAACAGGCACATTGCTAATCCCTCAAAACACACGTCATTTCAGCATACAGAACATTCATTCTATTCTATTGTGTTCTATTTCTGTATGCACACTATATTTGGAGTGATGCTATTGAGTTTTAAGAGTTAAAAGACTTTTTTTTTATCCATTAAGACATCCGATCATATATCAGATGAGACTGCAGGAGCCAGACTTTTGACTGTCAGCACAGTCTGGTGCACACCAGCACTTATACAACTGACAGGAAGAGCTACTCTGACTGAAATGTACTGTAAAATGAATTTACCACAATCCTAAACTGGCATGTAAACTCATTCAGACTACACCTTTGAAATTTGTGAATTTAGGTGTAGATTTTGTGGTTTCTGTTCATCTAATATAAATAGAAATTATTTCAAAGCCATAGGTAAAGCAGAAAACCCTCCCAGATAAAGATTCACAGAAGGTGCCAGATCACTAGACCAGATTTTGTCACCTCTTGTTATTTTTAGTGCACAGTGTGGCTCAGATGTTCAGTAAACAGTCTATAGTCAAGCAAAATGAGCCTTAAACTAGATGAGACCTTTCCAAGGGGCTGTTCTTTTTCTTTTCTTCTTCTCAGTATTACAATTCAGTATTTAGTATCTTAATTATTTTCTAGTTGTTATTAAATGCCCTTTGTTCTTTCTTTTCTCCATTCTGCAGGTGTGTGGTTTTGTGGGTCTGTACTATAATGTGATTATCGGCTGGAGCATCTTCTACTTTTTTCAGTCGTTTCAATATCCTCTACCTTGGAGCGCCTGTCCCATAAGGAAGAACGGGACCCAATCCTGTGAGTGCTCTGCAGTTTCTCACATAATGACCATAAATATTGGAGGCATGTAATTTTATGTGCCCTTCTTTAAAAGGGGTAAGGATACTTAATAATGAGACTAAGACATATAGTATAATGATACTTGCATGTCTCGCCCATGTGAATTAAACTGTCCTGATGCAATTTGTTGAGGCTCCAGTTGATCTTTGCTGATGTTGTCTTGATGACAGAGAACCAGTGTGAGTCAGAGGATCTTTGGTAAATGGAAAGACAAGGCCGAAGCCTGGCACAAGCTTGGGGGTCCTTTGAAAACTTCTAGTTCAGCATCATCTTCACATCAGGATTTCAGAAAGGGACTAAGGCCCTATCCACACTACTGCGTTTTCGTTTAGAAACGGAGACCTTTTGCTATGTTTGCACCTCCCGTCCAGACTACAACTGCAAAAACGAAGACCTAAAACGGAGAAGTTTAGAAACGCAGCCGACCCCGTTTCGCGTTTTGAATCTCCGGAGGGCGTTTTAGTGAAGGCGGTCAAAACGGAGGACTTTAGAAACTATGACGCAGAGGCTCACGCTCAGCTCTATGATTGGGTGTCATCAGTCATGGCGTATCCTTCCCTGATTCGTCAGCCACCCATCACATGACCCGTCCTCGGGAAGAAAACATTCAAAAACAGCCTGGACAGCGTAACGTTAGTGACTGCAACATGGATAACGAATTACAAGCGGTACTGACTTTGATGTCTTTGTTAGCAGCTGTTGTGCAAGTAAATTCTGCATTTTACAACGCTATAACTGCCTACATGCGCCTGTTTACACCGGCACGCGCATGCCCAGTGTTGGTGAATGGTCACGTGATCCACGTTTTCAGTCGTTTTAATGTGAACGGAGATCAATTCTAATACGCAGCTAAAACGCTGGTGTGGACGGAGATCGTATTCGTTTTAATTCTCCGTTTCTAAACTTCTTCAAGATTCTTATAATACCAATGCGTCACAATGTTAGCAAAATGTAATGTAAATTAACAAATGGGGGATGAAGATTGGAGTTTATAGAGACTAAACATGCTACACCTGATTTTGGTTAGCCATAGGATGCAAGTCTGAAACATTAATCCAAAAGAGTTGAATGAATACATAGGCCAAACCAAATTAAAGTGAAAATCATGAGATGAGAAAATTAGATACATGTTTATACATTTCTCAAGTGGGTTATATATATAATAATATGGGATTAAAAGGGTTTATTTCTCCTTCTCAGCAAGAATTAAGTGAGTGTACAACCCCAAAAAGGAATTTGCAGAGAGTTGTGACTAAGTCTTATCAGTCTCTTAACAGGACACCGGGTTCTGCCAGTGTGTTAACTTCATTTGGGATGTTAGTTTTGGGGGAAGTTTCATAGATCTTTGTTGGGAGAGTGAGTTTGCTGGATTATTCATGAAATATAATGAATAATTTGTGTGTCTGATTGGTCCAGATGCTACACTGTAATGAGTTTGGATTTTTGAGAAGAGTTTTGAAAATGTACACCTTACTTGTGAAAATAGTACCAAAGTGAATAAAAAACACTTTAAATATATTCTACCCCAGTGGTTCTCAGGGGGCCTCAACAAACTAAGGGGACTTAAAATCTTTTATACCATGGTCTGTCTGAATACTCAATTTTGATTGGCTGGAAGGTGTGCAATAAAACTGATTAGTGCACAGGTAGTTCCAAGTTTGGTGATTAAACTAACTTGGAACTACCTGTGCATTAATCAGTTTTATTGCACACCTTCCAGCCAATCACTAAATGTTTCTGTGTGTCCTCAGCATGGTCTCTGAGGACACACAGAAACATTTAGGAGCACAGAAACTTATCAACGCTTTCCTGTAACTTTTAATAATAAAATAGCTTTGCTTTTGAATCACTACGTTATATTTCTTAGCAACAAGATGCTGCACTGTCTGTCTTCTGTCTGTCTGTATCTCTCTCTCTCTCTCTCTCTCTCTCTCTCTCTCTCTCTCTCTCTCTCTCTCTCTCTCTCTCTCTCTCTCTCTCTCTCTCTCAATAATTTATTCAAATATATTCTATAATCCATTCATTCAAATAAATGTAATGTGATTTAAAGCGGGCCCAATGCTAGATCTAACGA
Source organism: Phoxinus phoxinus (assembly GCF_949152265.1). Lineage (NCBI taxonomy): Eukaryota > Metazoa > Chordata > Actinopteri > Cypriniformes > Leuciscidae > Phoxinus > Phoxinus phoxinus. Next base: position 21,930,434 of record NC_136890.1, on the reverse strand, counting down.
GCTATAACTGACATTAATAACCCTAATTTTTACCCTTTTGGTCAAATATTACGCTGCAAACAACAGTAACAGGTTTAACTCGTGCATTAAAACGTTTAATGCACAGCTAGTCTTGGGTTATCCCTTACTCACAATAAATCAAGATATTTCGTAGTATTTGGTTATTTTTATAACCAATATACATTTTCCTAATTGCCAAGCTCTAAAATATTTTATTGGGTAGAAATTGTGAGTGGGGCCTTCAAATATTGTTGTGGACGAAGGGGGTCCTTGAAGTGAAAAAGGTTGTGATCCACTGTTCTGCCCTTCACGCACCTTATCCTATAATGCTATTCACGAGCCTCGTTCTCAAGAGCATGTTGTGTGTTTGAGACTTCCCAGCATGCCCTGCGGTTGTGTCCCCTGGTCAGTGAGCAAAGAATAAACTAGACAGAAGCTGTGACCTGCAGTCAGACTCACTCTCAACCTTACTAAGACTAGAATACATGTAGACATGCAAGATAAGTGGACACAATCCTCTGCATATGTACAAATAAAACCCCAAACTATTATATTCTAGTCTAGATTATATTCAAACACTGTTTGGACTTACTTTATGTTTGCAGTCTTTGTGTAATACAAACTTTAAAAAAATTGCTATATAACTGTCAAATTGTAATGATTAAAACACAAAATTTGTTAGTGTTTCATGGAATGGAATGATTTCATGGACATGTAATGATGGTTTCATGTATTAACCGAACAAAGCTCTGTGCGTGTCATATTGACGCTAAAGGGTGCCATGTGCGTTAGATGTAGACGATTTGTCAAAAGCTTCAGTATATGACGCCCAAGGATGAGAATGCATTGAAATATCAGCAGGTAACCAGCATATGTAGTGTTTTGGATTGTTTTCCCACCAAATTAATTAACTGTCTTTTTAAACCAAAGACTCGACCTGGGGCGAAAAACAATCAATATTCCAATAAATCAGAATTTCTATTTGAATGATCCCGATTCTTTGTAGTGAATAAAAAAAAATACTGCACGACCACGTGCTGCCTGATTCTCTGTACACATGACTCTCTCTTAAGTCGGTTCTTTTAATGAATCGTTCAAAAAGATGAGTTACCGGTTTAAATCAGTCTGAAACACTGTCCTTATAATTGACAATTAATTGACAACATTAGCTACAATTTTTTTATACAGTATCTAAGCAAAATGGACATCGCAACTGAAATGAATCGGAATCAAATACTAAGAAATACCATGCTGATCTTTTCCAAAGGGTCATTAAATAGTCGGTGGTGTAAATAAATATTAATAGACAAGGATTGTTGTGTCTCTGCTTTTCTCTTTTGTCTGATTAGATGTGGAGCCTGAGTGTGAGAAGAGCTCAGCAACCACATACTACTGGTACCGCGAGACCCTGGACATCACCAGCTCGATCGCAGACAGCGGGGGTCTGAACTGGAAGATGACTTTGTCGCTGCTGGGTGCCTGGATAATCGTCTGCCTGGCTGTAATAAGGGGCATTCAGTCTTCTGGGAGGGTGAGGCGGACTTGCTACTGCATGAGATAATGAAATGAGAACCAACTGAGTTGAGAAACATCAATTTTCAGATGGCTCAAAGGCACAATATGCAGATGCTGCGTTATCAGACACATCTGAACAATTACACAATCACGATGCGCAATTATGATTATATTCTCAGAGTGGAACGTTTGCTTTCTCCTTGAAGCTAATTCAAGGTGTGATAGTGCTGCAGTTTTTTTGCAAACACAGATTTTATGGAAAAATACCCATTTACCAGCTGTTTAAATGTATCACAGTGTCTGAACAACAGGGACACAAATAGTTCTCTATAAATCAAAATTTCGGTCAATCAGACCAATAGAGCTTCACCACCTGTTCTGGGGACAGTTGCATAAACTTAACCAGCAAGTCTTAAGATCTAGCCTGACCAATTAGTTAGGGCTAATCAGTCTTACTTTTTAGATTCAAATCAGACCAATCTATACGTTTATGTAAATGACAAAAATGTATGACCAGTCTTGGAGAAAACTTGTCTAAGCAGTTTATGAAAGTAACTAAAAGAGACTCCTTAAGGCCTCCATATACAGTATAGAGTGGATTCTTACCAAAGAAATTGTCTAAGAAGAATAAATACATTTATAATGTGCCGAATTTACGAGTTCTTGCTGTAATAAATAATACTAAAAGCATTAATACACAGTTATTGTTCTCTGAGAAATGTATGCACAAATCATGCTAAAACATTAGATTAAAAACAATAAATATTGTCACACCGTGTTTGTGCAGGTGATGTACTTCAGCTCACTATTTCCATACTTGGTGCTCTTCTGCTTCCTGGTGAGAGGGATGTTTCTTAAAGGAGCAGTAGATGGCATTGCTCACATGTTCACACCCAAGGTAAGGCGATTGTGCGCACACACTTTCTTAACGATAGTTAGGATATCCAGAAGGCTTAAGATTTATTTTTTAGAAACTAGCAGACACATTTTATGCAGTGTAAGCAAATGTTTATAGGCAGCAATCTTTAAAAGAAAATGTGTGCAGCTAAAATGTAGTGCTCGTCACATGGTTGGACTCCCTCTTGTGGTGTATTTGGGATATTTAATCAAATTCACATTATGAAATATGATTCTATTACATTAATCACACATGATTCTATGCAATAGAAGGCCTTCAGCTATGCTGACACTTATTTGGCACTGTTCATTTACTTAGAGATTAGATTTTCAATCACTGAAATGTAATAAATAGTTTTAATTTATTTAATTTTAGCTGGAGATCATGTTGGAGCCGCAGGTGTGGCGTGAAGCTGCCACTCAGGTCTTCTTTGCTCTTGGTCTGGGTTTCGGAGGTGTCATCGCTTTTTCCAGTTACAACAAGAGAGACAACAACTGTCATTTTGATGCTGTGCTGGTCTCCTTCATCAACTTCATGACCTCTATACTGGCCACACTCGTAGTGTTTGCTGTGCTGGGCTTCAAAGCCAACATCATGAACGAGAAATGTGTTGTGGAGTACGTATGACCTCTCAATGCATTTCATTTCTCTCATGAAAGGATCATTTTTGTGATTGGATTAAGTTACACTCTCCATTATAATATAATATTTATGCCTAATACTTTAAATCTACATGTGGAAGCTCATGTCTGTGTTGTTCTCATGTAGGAATGCAGAGAAGATTATAGGGTACTTGAACTCAAATGTGCTGAGTCAGGATCTCATCCCTCCTCATGTCAACTTTTCCCACCTCACCACGTCGGACTATGCCGAGATGTACGGCGTAATAAAGATTGTGAAAGAGGATAGTTTTGCGCAGCTGGGGCTGGAGCCGTGTCTACTGGAGGATGAGCTCAATAAGGCAGGTGTTCTGCCCATGAGCTAAAAGCTTTCAGCAGGTTTTCAGCTAAGCCATTCAGGATGGATGACTAAAATGTACACTTTTATGATTTTTGTTTTGTTTTACCAAGCTCAATAGACACAAAAAAAAGCTATTGTAATAATGCCTGTGAACCGTAATGTTCTGGAATATATTGTACTGTTCAAGCTATTTATAATTTTAGAGCCATTTTTTATTTTTTTTTATTTTTTATGTATGCACAATTTTTTATTTTATTCATCTCTCTCAGTGTTGTTATAGCTTTAGTATAGCTTTTTCTTTTCTATTTTATTTGTTAGTTTTACTGTTAGTTTTAGTTTTTCAGTGTTTCCTCTTTTCAATTCATTTACTTTATTATTTTAGTATATTTGTGCTGCCAAAATTAGTGCGCTTAATAATTACCAGCATTAAACTTCTAATGGCTGTCTGGTGGTCTAGTGGCATATTCATTTTTGAAAAGAGGTTATAAAATGTGAAACTTTTACAACATTTTACAATTTTATTTTTTAAAATACTATTTATTTTATTTATTTAGTTTAGTTTTTACAATTATGTAAAATGCAATGAAAATGTTTTCATTATTTTTCATTGTAGTTTTTTTATGATAATAAAATCTCTCTATCTCTCTCTCTCTCTCCCATCAGGCTGTTCAAGGCACTGGTCTGGCTTTTATTGCCTTCACAGAGGCTATGACCCATTTTCCAGGTTCTCCCTTCTGGTCTGTCATGTTTTTCTTCATGTTGATAAACCTGGGCTTGGGCAGCATGATTGGCACCATGACTGGCATCACCACACCCATTCTGGATACCTTCAAAATTCGCAAAGAGGTGCTCACAGGTGAGAGCTCCTGGTTTGTTCACTTCTCTCTCTTTTTTCCGAGCCAGTAAATTAACTTTACTCTAAATGATGCTGGGCCAATTTTATAAGGCACAGACTAACTTGTATGATCTTGTATTTCCCCAGTGGGCTGTTGTATTGTGGCCTTTTTGTGCGGCTTGCTGTTTGTCCAGCGTTCAGGGAACTACTTTGTCACCATGTTTGATGACTACTCTGCTGGTTTGCCCCTCACTATTGTGGTGATCCTGGAGAATGTATCTGTTGCCTGGATCTATGGCACGAAGAGGTGGGCAGATTGTTTAGTGCTGTCCTCTGGTGTTTTGCTCAGAGAGCTACTCAAAATAAGATTGTATGGGCTTTCGCACCTTTTTGGTCTGTTCGCACTGATGGAACTGGGAACGATTTTAGTTATAGGAACGTGGAAAACAGTGATAGATAGCATTCACCTGTGGCCCTTATTCTGTAGTGTTATGTTCTTTTCTCAGCCTCGATGATGCACAGCACTACAAGTTGAAAAATGAGTCTCAACATGTCCCGTTCTCACAGCAACTGACAGTAGCGTTTCTAATTATTTCTGTATGAATGTGCAACGGGAGTCAAACCCGTATTCTCTTATCAGTCGCCATAGCAACAGTGACCAAAGTAATATCAAAGATGCCGACGTCAATAACACTGAAATGTCTTATCAATTTTAACATGAAAAGAGACCAATTGAGCCACTAGTTCATCCGACAAATCTTCATTGACTGACAGCTTGTATATCTGGGTGGAGAGCGGAGCATTTGAGGCTCACATAGCACACAAAACTGATGGGAGCAGCTTCGGTGGAAAACAGTGACTGGATCTAAAACACTCATATCTCCGTCACTGTTAGATACTGAAAAACCATACATGAAAATCCACAACACATGGTAGACATGCGCAGTGCAGAGCGGCTCTCTCACACTGTTCACGTACCGTTCACACAGCGTGTGTTTTCTGAGAATGCGGTTGTGAGTCCTGAAAATTTACGGGTGTGAGTTCGGTTATAGAATGCGGTTGTCACACCTGTAAACAACTGAACTGTGTGTGAATATAACCGTATTAGGCAATCAAATACGTGGCTGAGATAGGGTTGGACAATAATTGAATATCAATATATATCGCAATATAATTTCTTTCAATAACGCTGATTTTTAAACACATTTCCGATATTTCAATATAGGCTATATTACAGCAGTTGTCACTGGCACTTTACATGTAACCCAAATCCATTAGTAATCGTATTGACGGCTTAATCAGACTGCAAAGCCTACATGTAAACACCTTAATCGATCAGATTGAGCTTGATCCGAATGAAATAGGTGGTTTATTCCTTTTCTAATCCGATCGAGAAAACATGTAAAGACTTGATCATATTTTGACAACCGAAACTGAAAGGACTGCGCATGTGCAATGACGTTGTCACAATTATGTCTAGTTAGTTTAGTTTTTCATGGACTTTTAGTTTGCATTCATCTGTTGCCTTTGTCCTTTGTTCAATTTTCTGCCACTCATCAGTTTCCATGGACACTCATTAATTATCACAGATGTTTGTCATTGTCTCATTATCACGGTGTATTTAAGTTCCTCTGTGTGCTCACTTCAGTTGTCCGGTATTGTTGGTGTATTGCGTGCTACATGCTGTCTTGTTGCTGTTTCTACACTTTGGATAATCTGAGTCTACTTTGGTTTTCTTTATTTAAATAAAAGGACTTATATTTGATCTTCTCTGCCTTTCGTCTTCATCATTGGACTGACAACGTTACAGACGTAGAATAGCGTAATGACGCACGAAACGAGCTGTTCTTCCTTTTGAAAGAAGTGTCATATAAATGAAATTCTCATTTAATTCCGCGTCTGTGAAGTGGAGCAGGACAACGTCCCACCAGTCCTAGCTTCCGATTCTCATCCACAGATGTCTGGTTTTGGGCGTGGAGTGGGGCATTTTTACTGCGTGATAAATATATGAAAAATATATGCTCATTGTCTCCAACAGGGTGTCATAAACACTCAACAATGTCCTTGCCCCAGAAACTTGTGTTTTTGTTGTTGATCACTCTTTTTTTCTGTTTTCTGCAGCACTTTTCATATTCTTTATCCTGGCTGAAGCACCTTTGTTTCAATCTATAAGAATAATATAATAAGCCTATTTTATTTTATATTATATTAATAATAATTAATATAATATTAATAAGTTGAGAGTCTTGTTTATTTGATAGTGATTTCACATTTCTTGTTTGGATAAAGGCTATATACAAATAAAAAGTTAACATTAATTTATTTGTACCTTTTTTATTTTATAAAATATTATATAGTTTTATAGGAGGAGGTTTCATAGACTTGACAAATACATTTTTTCAGAAGTTTGTAAGTACAGCAATCTGTTGTGGGCATTCTTGGCACTTTTTCTGAGGCTTTTATATTTTTCATATCGATATTGGAATTATATTGTATTGACCGAAATTAGGAAATATATTGTGATATAAACTTTGTCCATATCGTCCAGCCCTAGACTGAGAAGTGTTTTCGGCTGCTGTGTGAACGTAGCCTATGGTTCCTACTGGCGCTACAAATGCAACCAGAAAAATAGACCTAGTGGAAAATTTAATTTGCGGAAGACCACCCTGGTGGCTTGTTCCTATAACTGAATTCTGGTGTGAAAGCCCCTATTATCTCTGAAATCAGATCTCCTCATTGTTTGTTCTTGCTAACTCCAAATATAGTCTCTATGCAATCCAGTTTGCTTTTGCCTTGTGTCTGATATTGATCTGTAATTCTGCATGTTTTATGCTGTCCATTAGGTTCATGCAGGATCTGGAGGACATGCTGGGTTTCAGACCGTGCATTGTTTACTTCTACCTGTGGAAGTATGTGTCTCCAGTGTGTCTGATCATACTGATTTCTGCCAGTGTTGTAGAGATGGCCATCAACCCTCCAGGATACAATGCATGGGTGCAAGACCTGGTTAGTTATACACTATGAAAATATCTCTTTAATTCTTTTCTTTCTCCCATACTATTCCCTGTTCCCAAACTATAATATATGCTTAACTATAAAACATGCGTTTTGAAATTAAATATAATTTTTTATATTTAGTTGGCTATTTTATCTTGCATTACAGTTTTTACATTTTGTTTGATTAAAAATAAATAATAATATAGCTATATATTTTTTCTATTAAAAAAGTTTTTAAAATCAAACAAATTTTGTGTTAGTTTGTATTAATACCCCTAATTTACATATGTGGATATTTTCCCCCTGCTATTATATATGCAAGTACATCTAGGCATTATGTTCATATTCAGATACATACGCTACTTTTCAAAGGTTTGGAGTTACTTAAAAAAAATGTCTCTTTACACTCACAAAGGCTACATTTATTTAATTAAAAATACTGTAAAAACAGTAATATAGGTAAATATTATTACAATTAATTTTTTTTTAAGTATTTTAAAAATTTAATTTATTTCTGTGATGGCAAAGCTGAATTTTCAGCAGCCATTTATTATTATCAATGTTGAATGATCAGTTTTGCTGCTTAATATTTTCGTGGAAATCATATTTGGAATTTTTAATCGTTTTCAGGATTCTTTGATTAATTGAAAGTTTATAAGAACAGCATTTAAAATAGAAATCTTTTGTTACATTATAAAAGTCTTTAGTCACTTTTGATCAATTTAATGTATCCTTGCTGAATAAATTTTTTTTTTTCAATCTTACCAACCCCAAACTTTTGAATGGTAGTACATGCATTTCAAGGAGAAAGTTAGCAATTAATTCTAGATTTTGATGACATTTACATTGGAAAATTATCATTAAATGACTTCAATAGTTAACGTAGTGTCTTTCTATTCTATTTCACCATTTATTTCTCTCCTTTTCCCTATAATCAGGCCATGGAGAAGTTCCAGAGTTATCCTCCTTGGGCATTAGTCATGTGTTTTGCTCTGATCATTGTGGCCATGCTTCCTCTTCCGTTGGTCTTCATTGCCCGTCACTTTAACTGGCTCCCTGACGGCTCCAACAAGCTGTCTGTCTCCTACCGCAAGAGCCTGGCAAAAGAGGCTTCCACCCTGGAAGATGAGACGAGGTTTATCCTCGGGAAGAATCCCAGCGAAGCCCCTTCTCCCATGCCCAGCCATCGGGCCTATCTGGGCCCTGGCAGCACATCTCCTGTGGAGCTCATCACCAACTCTACCTCCATCAGCGGCTATGGCAGCGGTTACCAGACCAACCCTGCCCCTCCCAAATCTGAGTCATGATCCTCCAACCCACCCCCCAGAGACTGAGACGGAACGAGAAAGACGATTCTGAACAGATGAGAAGGTCCTAGTGTTGGTCACACCTTAACCCAAGCCATCCAGAGGAGCAGGACCACAAGAAAACGAACAGAAAGACACAGATCCTTCCGCATTCCCTGACTAGACAGCTTCCCTGTCCCCAATTATTCATACGGACCACAGATGTTGGTTTGAAGGTGAGAGCCTGGAGCTTTCAGATCAGTGTGTAAGGTGGCTTATTTGGTAAGTTATTTTTGCATTTAGAAAAATAATGTAAACTCTAAGAAGGTAATGGAAACATTCAAGCTGCAGGTTCGGTCTCTGTCACTGGTTTGGGGCCATAGGGGTGTAGCACATCCCTCTCTGTGAGTGCTGTAGTAATAGTTGTTGCTTAGGTTAAGGTGTTACCAATGCTGCTGAACTCCAGACATCTTACAAAAATGCACAAGATAAAAGATGCCATGCAAGGAATTAAATTAAATTTAACCCAACTTTAGAGCTCACATAGACGAATCAGAGGGGCTCAGAGAAACTAAAGCTTTCACTTATTATAATGAGTCCTCTAGTGGATATCATGTAAGTGTCACTGTTAAATACAGACCACCTGCCAGTAGAGTGGATCGATAGCTCGATTTCTGGTACAGGCTGAAGTACATGTTCATTTGATAAGTGTTCTTGGTTATAGGCTGCACATCAACAGTCTGTCATGTCCACATCTCAGCACAGGAGGGCGACATATGTATTCATACACAACAAACGTACTGTAGTCTCAGTGCAGTATCAAATATATACAGTATCAGTGTCAGGTTCAGGCTGTTTTTGCAACTGGATTTATCTGATTTTCTTTTTGAGTTTCATTTTTGGAAGGTTTTATCTAGATGTTTTTATTTTTTATAATCTTAACAAATATGACTGCCTGATTAGAGGTGACTTTCACACAGCACAAGGAATTACATTTTTCAGGATGCAATAAGGGGTACGGGTTGAGCCATGTAACTCCACCAAGCACAACAACTTTAACTTTAAAATTACAAATGAACTGAACATCAACAAAATATTTAATTTCCATGTCTGCAATGGCAATGATATAAATGTAATGAGTGGCATAAGCTGCCATTGTGAGCTTTACTCTGCACCACAGTTCTAAACCAGTGGAGAAATCTGCATTAGCTGGACTCTGTTTTTACTGAAAGTTACCATGCTTGGTGGAGACTAACCTATATGACAGAATTATTTATAATTATTCTAAGTGAAGACAATACGTTCTAAATAGGGAGTGGTACTGAAATCTACTGTATGTTTTTAAACTTCAAACCACAAAACATGTAAATGGTTGTGTTTGCTTATGATTTACAGATGCCAAATCTCAGATTATTTACTTATAGTTGTTTACTGCACAGAGAAGTGTTTGGCCCTTGTTTAACACTGCCTGATTTCAAATGTGCTGTTCTGGGGTCATATTACAGACACACATTCTCATCATGGCCACTAAACAGATAAGATATGATTGTAGAGTTGGGATTTTTCTATAATACAGCTGATCTAGAATATGTGTAAAATACATTACAAGGTCATCTGTGTGGATTTCAATCTGATATCGTAAGAATTATTTCAAAAGGCCACACACATGATGACATCGTAATTTCACACTCTGCAGACCTTCACAGATCAGATATGCTATTGTTCAAAATGTTGTGGTCAGTAAGGTTCTGAATATTTTTATTCAGAAAGGAGGCATAACATTTATCCAAAGTGACACAATATATATATTTTTTGTTTTGTAGTTCACAATATTACTGTTTTAACCATATTTTGGCCAAATAACGAATCCTGGGTAAGCATAGAATGCTTCTAATCTTAGCGACCCCAAACTTTTGAACGGTAGCATATATATGCCTCTTTGCATGATATTTTTTGCATTTTTTTCTCTTAAAAATTGCATTACAAAAAAACAGGCTCTGAAATATATAAATGGTACAATATATTTTAAAAAAGATTCATGTAAATCAAACTGATATGTAAAAGCAGTTGAGTGTATTTAGATATAATATGTTGTGCTGGAAGAAGGAACAGTCTTGGTTCGTGTAATGTGTAGTCCCTTTATGTGTAGTGTAGAGTGAATACTGTGAGGACTGCTTAATGTAATTGAGAACTGCTGCCCTTAAAAGCTCACTGCCTAATATCCTGTAAGCCTAAACATACTTTCCTTTTTAGTTTGGTTTATGTGCTTTTAACAGATACTCTGGTCTTAATGTAAGGGGTACATTTTCAGTATTTATTCCAGTAAGAATAGATTCAGGGAGCAGAAGAGGGCTGGAGAGCTGAGGAAGGTGTGAAGAAGAGTGGGACAGGAGTTGTGGGTCATATTGAAACACTGAGTACAAGTGCAGCTTTTGATCATCCAGCTGCTTGTAGATTTTGCGTCTGTCACAAAAGCTTCTGTGATAAAAATAGACACGGACTAGGCTGGTTACCTAGGGGAACCTGTGTTAGAAACAGCACGGCTGCATGTTAATGAGGGGGGAGGGGGGGCCTCAAGATGTTCATATAAGGGCCTTGTGGTATCCCTAGCAACCACTGCATTTCAGAACAACAAGGGGGAAATAATTTAAGGGGACAGTTCACCTAAAAATTCTTCTTTCATCATTTACTCACCCTCATGATGTTCCAAACCTCTATGACTTTCTTGCATCCATGGACACAAAATATGAATTTATTTAGGAATATACTTTTTAGGAATATTAACTTTTTTCCTTCCAATAAAAGTCAATAGGGACTGGGTCTGTCGAGCTTAAAAAAGACGAAAAGCACCATAGCAGTAGACTTTTCGAGTAATATAAATGCTTTGCAAAATAATAATCTTTGCCTCCATTGTAGTGCTTCATTCAACTGTGATGTTTTGGGAGCTTGACACCTCCAGTCCCCATTCACTTTCATTGTTCACACTGATTGTTCCATACATTCTTCGAAACATCTCCTTGCTGTGTTTACATTCGAAATGAAGTCACATGGGTTTGGAAGGTGAGGGTGAGTAAATGATGACAAAAGTGTTCACGTTTTTATGAGAACTTTCCCTTTACAAGCCCACAATTGACCTGCACTAAGATGGATTGTGTTGTCATTCATTAAAAGAGAATTAGGAGTTTAGAAATATGTGAAGCCATCCACCTAGACGAGAATTGCTAACTAGTCTGTTGTGCATCAACTCTAATCACACAGTCGGATGAGATTGTCAAAAGAGCACATTGATACATAAATCAGCACAGACGTTTTTACATGCACAATTTGTTTGTTGTAGTTTATAGTTGTCCAGTGTGTGGTAAAGTACAATGATGTTAATGTATGTAATCTGCAATAGCACAAGATTGTCCACAAGGTGTCGCTGTTTGCCGTTGATTAGTGTGTTGAAGGCATGTCTCTATGTGCCCAGCCTCATCTCTGAGATGAACATCCTCCCACCTCGCACAGCTGGTGCCTCTCATTATCGCTTGCACTCTAATGATTTGTGTGAAACATATGTTTGTTTTGTTGTTGTTCTCTTGTGGCAGTTTTGGGTTTGTGCACTTTACCTTCTCCCGACAAGAGGCCCCAGAGCTGCACCACACAAGCACAAAATGACACTAGGATTGTTTTATCTACACTGATAAACAGATGCAACTTTAATAGGTTCATTAAGAAAAAAAATTGAAAGCCAGTCAAGCAAAATTTTAACTTGTGACTCCTTGCACTAAATAAAAATATTTCTCTCAGCTCACAACAGCTCATATTTAGAATGGAATCCTAACTTTTCAACAACACCAAGTCATTAGAAAAGACAGAAAAAAGAGGAGAGTGCAGCTCTCCAATTAAAATCTCCTCTGTAGGCAGCCTGAATATTAAAATCTATATCAAGGGCCTTCAACAGGGGCTCCGTGACCCCTAGGAGGTCCACAACATTACTGCTGGCCAATTATTTCACAAAACTCATTTTTGTGGAAAATGCGCATTAAACAAAAATGCAATATTAAGTTAACTTCAAGTCTTCAACCAAAGCTAAGCTAAGAATCTAAAGAAAAAATATTCATGATCCTGGCCCACAGTTGACATTTTACAATTAAGGGTTTGTGCATCATTTCAATACAGATACAAATTATAGCCAAGTTATATTTAATAACAAATCAGAACCACAAAATAAAAAAGAGAACTGGCTCTAGCTGATTTTTGTTCCTCATTCGTAACCATCTGCACTCTCCAGACAAAACGGGTAACCCTTCTGACCTTACCCTTTACATAACAGAAACTTCTTAGAAATGTTATATGTATAATTTTGACAATACCATTGACCACATCATCAGTATTTGGAAAGACAATATAAATCAACAGGGAACAAAGAAGCAGTCAAGGCACACACAAGCTTAAAGGTTTAAGGGCAACATTTATCAAACGTACTATTCATTTATGTTCGAAACCTTTTTAGGGACAAAACACGACTTAGCACAAAGCATTAGCACCAAGCCAAGCACAACATTCGGCAGCAGATTTACAGCATGATCTGAACATGCATTAGCAAGCAAACGTATACAAGCATTAAAATGCTTACTATGATTATTATTTTTTGGCTGGGAAGCAATAATCATATCACTCACACTTCTCTGATATAAGCAGCACATGCCTCTCTCTACATAATAGTCACAGGTAGTGGTAATAGTGGCAACGCATTAATGCATAATTGCAAATGCTTTCTGTTCGAATAGGATGTGTTCACTACAATCTTCACATTCCAATTCAACTACTGAGGATAATCCACTAAGTGTCATAGACAATCTGGAATCATGTGGCTCATGTTCAACGTTTTGACGCACAGACACAATTGCACTTTTAATTTGCTTTGAAAACAATGAAAACCGCAGCTCTGAGACCTCTTGAAATGAAGTTCATTCTAGTGTAAACATTGAGCCATATTTTAGTCGACTGAAACTGATGAAATGTACAACAAGCATCTCTTCCTTTTTTCAAGAGGTGCTGGAGGCCATAATGTTTGTGAGCAAAGTGCTATACTGTATATTTATGTACATTGTGATTCTGAATATTATATCTGTAAATATCGGTGTACATTTTGTTAAATGAACGGTAAGAAATCTATGAAAGGCAAACAGGCGATTTCCTGTAACACTGATGTGTATGATATTGTTGTACAGTTAAAGCGTAGAATATTTAACTATTTTGTACATTGTGTAATAGTGTATGTGTTGTGTATGGGAGTAGTGTCTGTTGTCTCAAATGTGTGTGTGTGTATGTGTGTATAAAAAAAAGCTGTTTTATTTTTGCTATTGTGATGTTGTGAGTCCCTAACCTCCTAAGATTCACCTCCAGGTGTGAGTTTTGATTCCTCTGTGAACATGACTCGTTCATTTGTGTGTTCACGCCGCAAAGATTGTTGGTTAGCACACTAAACTGAAGTGTTCTTTTACGGTTTTAATGTAAATGTTGGTTTTAATTCGATGTATACGTCAGCTTATCATACAGACAGCACCTTCTGTACGCTCCTCTGGCCTTAGTATCCCCAATATTATCGTTTGCTGCTTCTAGGTTTTGTCAAAAGTCAAAATGTTCACACACGTTGTTTTTAGTTCGACTATATTCAACGCAATCATTGTTAGTAGTGTTAGATTTCTGTAGCACACTTAGCTGGGACATTTCCACTCTTTGTGCCTCGTATGTGTATGCGCACTAAGGAGGGAAGTCAAAACTAGAGTACTTTTGCACTCTGGAAGTGCTATTTTAATCATTAGAAATATACTTGATGTGAATGTAAATGTATTTTTAATGCCCCCAAGTACTGTAACGATCATCCGCAAGTAATTTAGTAAGAAGGACACCGATGAAACCTGTACTATTACCCTCTAGTCTACACCTGTGTGCTGTACTAGTCTTAGATTTATAAGCAATATTTCTGCAGGCATTTACTTTGGTTGGACATTGGTCAGACGGTCTGTTAGGCCACAGGAACCGCTGTTACTCTGAGAGTAGCGGCGTCAGAGGGCTTCACTGCTAAAGAAGAGCAATGCTCTTAAAACTTTAGTCAAACCCTATTCTGTTGGGTGATAGCACATTCAGATCACTAGCCACAGTATACTGTTAGCTTTACAAGGACTATTTTAATGTCTCTTAGTCAATGTCATTGATATTGTACAGTATTTCTGATTCACTTGGAAAAATGCTGAGTTATGAATATTGAATATGGACCATCACAAAAATTAACAATAAAAAGTTGGTTCTCACGCTGAAATGTGTCTCTCTGATTTGTTCTTTGGCATGAGATTTATTTTCATATTGTTTTCAATTACAATATTAAAAAGATAACAACAGGGCTGAGCATCCCTGGTGTTTTGAGCATCGGTGTGAGTCATCGGTGTTGAGCGGTGGCCAGATTCATTGACAGACTGAAAAGGTTTCTACCACAGCTTGGTGAAAGCCAATAAAGAGTGAGACCTGAAGCTTTCATAAAGGGTGAAACCTGATACACGCACAGGATGAAAGGTACCTGAAAGCTGAAAAGACCCTCCTGACACCTTACAACCCGAAATCTTCATTTTAAAGAATGTGTTAGAGCGCTCAACTTGGCTGCAGCACAATTCTATTTTTTGGAAATAATAATAATAATATTTTTGGAAATAAGTATTTTCTATTCAGCAAGGATGCATTATATTGATCAAAAGGGACAGAAAATACATTTATAATGGTACAAAAATTATATTTTAAATAAATGCTTTTCACAAATTCACAAATGCAAAAAATGTCACAGTTTCCACAAAATATATTATAGTCATTTTCAACATTGATAATAATAAATGTTTCTTTATTATAATGATTTCTGATTTCTGTCGTTGTTACAGTAATTATACATTTCAGTGAGTAATATTAATTAACGATGTACTATAGGGTTAGGAATTTGATTGGGTCTAGGGTTAGTTGCATGTAATTATGCATAATTAACTGATATTACTGCAGTGTACATGTAACAAGGACACTGTTAAATAGTGTCATCAGTTTTTTTATTTTTAGTGTAGCACACACACACACACACACACACACACACAAACATATATAAGCATCAAGGACAGAGACCTCTGTGCAGTTCAACCACATCCTGTCCTTTAAGTGAATCTCTGAGTGTGTGAAGCCAGAAGTCCTTCCTCTGGCAGGAAGTCATGCGGAAGTCGAAATGGAATTGACAGGTCATCGGATATGCTGAGACTGAGAGAAGCCAACTTTCCTGTAGCTCTAACAGCTGACTGGAAACAATTAATGCCTACAAACCAATTAGGTGAACATCCTTCTTAGAGATTCTCAACCAGTGGCACGTGCAAAGATTTGTATGCATTGTTAAAATTATGAAACATAAATGACAACTTAAAATACAAATATAAGGGTTATCAGTAGAATAAAATAATTGATGTAATGATTTTTGTTGTTGTTGCAGTGAACACCTTAAAAAATGAAGTATTAAATGAGTTAAAAGTAAAAAAAAATGTCAGGTTTAGTTGGATGGCAGTGTACAGTGTGTGTTTACACCCATAAGCACGCTGTACATCCATTTAATGCCCCTTAGTTGAACTACAATATTGTTGAGGGAAGAGAACTGAGAGAATGTCACATCTTCCTGTCTCTCACCTCTTCTACCTTTTATTTCACTACCTGGACAATTATCAATTTGATTTTAGAGCCATCTAGCAAATTAAAGGGATAGTTCACAATTTTTTTTTTATTCTGTCAATTCATCAGATAATATCAATCATTTACTCACCCTCACATTGTTCCAAACCTGTACGTTTTTCTTTCTCTGTTGCACAGAAGAAGATAATTTGAAGAATGTGGGTAATCGAACAGTTGACGGAAAAAAATAAGATGGAAGTTAATGGCTATCCTCACCTGTTTGATGACCCACATTCTTCAAAATATCTTCTCGTGTTCAGCAGAAGAAAGAAATTCATATGGATTTGGAACAACTGGAGGGTGAGTAAATGATGACAGATTTTTTATTTTTGAGTGAACTATCCCTTAAAGTAAATTTGTCCAAAAGATGGTACAAATTTCCCCATACGGCTTTCAAAGCATGTTTGGCTGCCTTTAATGTCGCTTTGGCTAATTTAGCCATGAACTGTTGCATGAAACTTGGTTTTAGCAAGTATCTCAGTATCCCAAAGCTGACATAAATTTGTCTGTGGGAGTGTGAGGGAGCAAAACTACTGTTATTGCCATCTGAGCCTCTGAGAGTGGCTTCTGTTCTGTTATGTTGTCAAAGCTGAGAATACTCACAATGACTTATAGGGAAAGTACAAATTCTTACATATGTTCAGATCAGATAAGGAAAGGGTAAGTCGATAATGTCAAAATAACCTCTTTAAGAATCAGCTTTGACTTCTGGTTCTACATCCTGCAAGATAAGCGTTGTGATTTTAACACTCTTGAACCAGAAAATTAGCATTCATGTCCAGAGACCTTATAATAGTATAAGGTCTCTATTGAACACATATGAAATGAGACATGATACCAGACTTTGCGCACGGAGATAAGAAAGATATAAGATGTATGTATCAACTTTTGGAGATGTGGCAACAAAATGTAGACATGTACAGTACATCTTCAGGACAAAGGTTGACTAGTTGTCTGAATAGGATATGAACTATTAGTATATGATGTCAAAAGATATATTGGAAAAAAAAGATAAAAATAATAATATATTTGAATCAATTCAAATATGAAAGAGTGGCATAAACCACTGCCTAATGTTACAGAATGAAATGACCCAGGAAGGGTTAATGACTAGCAAGGGGGGTGTTGATGGACTCGATCTACTCCATCTGTGTTTTGATCATCGTTCTGCCTCTGATCCGGATGCACTGTAGTCTTTGAAACAAATGTGATTTTCTCAACGTTTTGTTTAAAATGTTGCTTTCTTTTATTAAACTTAACCACATCCAACAGTTCATAAAAAATAATGCATGAAGCTAGAATAATTGAAAAAAAAAATTAATAGAAAGAGTTAAAGTACAATTAAAGTTATATTTCAAGTATAAAAAATGAATACCTAAATAGAAACGTATTATACTTAAAGTGCAAAAATAATACAGTAAACTGTAAGTATGATGTTATTGTCACAATCCTCGAATCCTCACCAGTCCAGTCACCTCAGCATGATCTCCAATCACTAGTCCAGTCACATCAGCACACTACGTCTCCCAGAATCCCTCTGGCTCACACATGCTCACACTCCACAGTCACCACACCTGTCTGTGGTTACCCTACTCAGCACCTTTCTATTCAAGGTCACCAGTCAGTTCACCATTTGTCTGGTCTCGTTGTTCAACACTGCACACTTACCTGACTACCCACCTGTGGAAACGTACCTGTGTGATCCTGTCTCGAACTGTTCAGTCTTCTGTGAAAGGAAATTTACCTGTGCGATTCTGTCTTGTACTGTACTGTCTTCCTCAGTCTTCTGTGAAAGGAAACTTACCTGTGCGATCCTGTCTTGAACTGTTCAGTCTTCTGTAAAAGGAAATTTACCTGTGCGATTCTGTATTGTACTGTACAGTCTTCTTCAGTCTTCTGTGAAAGGAAACTTACCTGTGCGATCCTGTCTTGAACTGTTCAGTCTTCTGTGAAAGGAAACTTACTTCTGCAATCCTTTCTTGAACTGTCAATTCTTCAGTCTTTATCCATCTTCTGTCGTCATCTCATCTTCAAGTCTTCTGGTTTTCCTCTCATTCATCATGACCGCCTGCAACGGATAATAACTGTCACTTTCCCGCCAGTATAACCATATTGATCTGCAATCCTGTTACTGCTCAAGTCCCTTGTGACACTCACTAATTTACCTGTTTGCATTCTTCTGTTCCGTGACATCTGTTCACTTAAAGAACTTACAAGGATACTTGCAGTATAAAACAACTATATGTACTTTCATAAACTAAAGTATGTGACAAGTAAACTATCAGAATACCTATATAAGTTAATTTGTAATATAGTTGCAGTACAAACGATAAACGTAGTTGTAAACTAGTTGTGTACTCAGTTTACTACTGTTACACTTAAAGTATACTTTTATGTAAAAGTGGGCCAATTTAGTCCCAACTAGTGTTGAAACTGTACACTTACAACTATATTTCTAGTACATACTCACTTAAAAATATACTTGTCTATTTTAAGTATACTATATACTATAAAGAAATACTATAAAAATAAACTTTTCTTATAAGTATACTTAGTGAACATGAAATATATATATATATATATATATATGGCTGACCAATATCATAGATTAATTTCGGTATCAAAGGAGATGATGGTCCAGAAGACCCTCTGGATTAAGCATATGTGTGTTTCTGTTTTATGGGGTAGAGAGTGCGTCACGCCTGATCTCTCACTCTTTCCACTTCCCACAATCTTGTTTCATCTATATCCTGTAAACAGACTTCCTCCATCACAGTCCTAAGCCTCACTCACCATCTCTATATTTTTTCTCACACCCACTCAAACAAACAGAGGTAAATCTAGAAGTTACATCCTTAATTATAGAGCAGGACATTGAGGTCCATCGGCAGATGTTTACTTGGCTGAGATGCAGCTTCCTTTTTTCCCCATCACATTCTACCTTATTTAGCATCAGCCACACAAGTGCTCAAATAAAAGAAATGTAAATGTAAAAGCAATGAAACTCAGTCGTAAAAAAAATATTTTCCTTTTTCTGATTCAATCCTTAAGGTTGAGTTTACACTTAAAGTAAACATGTCAACAACAATATTTTTTGCATATTATTACAGGATTTTCTAAAAGCCTTTACTGTACAGTAGTGCTAAAACACTAAAACCCATTGGCTGAACAAAGTTCTCAGTTGCCTGAACTCATTTATAATTGTGCAGTCTGTTATCAATACCTTAAACCATTTCACATGGTAAAACACAATTTGCAGATCTCACTTAGACTTTTCAGCAAAACTCTAAACACATTTGCATTCAGCCCAGAGCTCCCTTCGCCGCTGGTCCCGTCCAGCCCAGAGCTCCCTTCGGCGCTGGTCCCGTCCAG
Source organism: Phoxinus phoxinus (assembly GCF_949152265.1). Taxonomy (NCBI): domain Eukaryota; kingdom Metazoa; phylum Chordata; class Actinopteri; order Cypriniformes; family Leuciscidae; genus Phoxinus; species Phoxinus phoxinus. The sequence continues at coordinate 21,910,837 of NC_136890.1, read as the reverse complement.
CCCAGAGCTTCCTGAACCGCTGGTCCAGTCCAGCACAGAGCTTCCTGCACCGCTGGTCCCGTCCAGCACAGAGACTGTTCACCCCATGTATACACCGCCTGTGTCCTCACTGACCGCGACACTGGCCATTATGGCCACAACCATGTGGTGTGTGTGGGCTGCGCACACACTGGAGCCAGTGTCTGTTCCTGAGCCGGTGTCTGTTCCTGAGCCGGTTCCTAATCCTGTCACTCTCCCCAAGTAATTTTTTTTGGGGGGGAGGGGGGCTATAGTCCTCCGCCTGGACCACCCGAGGGGAGGTCTCCGCCGTGGCCGCCCAAGGGTCGTCCTGCTCCGCCCTGGCCGCCTGCACGTCCTGCTCCGCCCTGGCCACCTGCACGTCCTGCTCCGCCCTGGCCACCAGCATGGCCTGCTCCGCCCTGGAGGCTTCCTGCTCCAGATCGGCCACCCCTTCATCAGCCTCCAGGGCGCCCACCCCCCCACCCCTTTGATGTTCTACGGCGCGAGGTCGCGCCTTGTTGAAGGGGGGCATTCTGTCACAGTCTTCGTCTGCACCTGTCTGTCTTAGTCTGCACTACACTTCCCAGAATCCCTTGTGTCTTCACACCTGAACTCACTTCCTCATTACCCTCCTGTTTATCGTCTTGTTCATCCGTGTCACCTGTGCTCACCTCATCTTTTGTGATTTGTGTCTATTTAGTTTCCTCTGTTCAGTCTGTCCTTGTCAGCTGTTAATTGTATTTAGTTGTATGTGGAGGTTATATCTGCCGGTTTATACCTTTTTGGATTATATTTTGGAATTAAACTCTTGCATTGAAGCCCTCTACTGTCCTCCTCTTCTTCCGCCTGCATACACCCCTGACAATGTCATTGATTGAACACAACCACTCAAAATTGATTTAACCTGTTTCAAATGATGTGACACAAACAATATTTGATTTTTGACCCTTTTAGTATTGTATACTGTAGTACAGTGCATTGTTGGCTGGCTGTATACTGTTGTATACAAAAATTGTATGGCCCTGTACTTGTATTTGCACTGTACAACAGTACTGACTGCTCAATAGATTTTGACGGGTTGCAGGTTCATATCAACAAAGAACAAGAATTACAGTATCACAGAGACAAAGGACAAGTTTGTGAGATGCAGGGTACATACTGTAAAAATAGGGGTACAAGGAGGAGGAAGAACAAAAATTAAATTGCAAAGAGCAAAGCAGAGTAGTAATTTCTGATTCATTTTGAGCTACTATGATAGAACATGTTTTCGTTCATCAAAAGACAATGACGGAAAAATATGAAATTTGTTTTGAGATTAAAAATGTATACTTCTCCCTACGTTTTGAACAATGTGTTTTCTATGTTTTGGTGTATTGTTTACTGCTTGATAGTGTATATCATTTTGATCACTTAGTTTATGATTTGAGAGCAGTGTTTGATTTTGAACACAGGTAAAACTGTTTTGAGGCGAAAGTTTCATTATGCGAGAGGAGTCAGAGGTTTTGTAAATAGTGCTAGAAGATTAGGTTTTGTGTTTACAGTTTTTTTGGATTGCTTACACACTAAAATTAAAAGTAGTACACTATTAGCAAAACCTTACACTCAAGAAGCAAAACATCAGCCCATATTTGCACAACTATAAGCACATTGTCAACCTCACACTTGTTGCAAAACTCTGCACACAGTGATTTGCAAAACACTAAACACACTTAACATACATTACACACAAAAATCTATCATGAAGTCACTTCCTTGCAATACCAAAGCACTGACTGTCAAATTACCGCACCGTCCAACCAATTGGTTCAACACAGTCATCAGGTGTGCAAACACTTGTTTGCTTAATTGTAGACACACCAATCAGGTATAAGCACTATAAAAAGCAGCAGGTGAGTTCATCGGTCTTCAAGCACAATGGAAAGAGTCAGAGAAAGAGTAAGACGAGGAGGAGAATGAGGAGAACAAGGAGGAGGAGGAGGAGGAGGAGGAGGAGGAGGAGGACGAGGAGGACGAGGAGGACGAGGAGGACGAGGAGGACAAGGAGGAAGAGGAAGGGGAAGGGGAGGAAGATGAATCAACAGAGGAAGAGATGGAGGCCATGCTGGAGATAGAGGAAGAGGAAGAGGAAGACAAGAAGGTGCTCAAAGAGGACCGAATCTGACAAATGAGATCCACACAACACTGGTTGACCACGTTGTCAACCACGGCCTGACGCTGAGGGAGGCTGGACTGCGAGTACAGCCAAATCTAAGCCGATACACAGTGGCAAGTGTGATAAGGACATTTAGACAGGAAAATAGGTACTAGATCTACACTGAACTACACAATTTTGCCCGACACTGTTCTTCAGAGAGTTTTACGAATGGATGGAGAGGAGATCCAGCATGAGTTCATTTACGTAGATGAGGCTGGGTTCAACCTGACGAGAACACGAAGGAGGGGAAGAAACATCATTGGCCACAGGGCTATAGTCAATGTCCCAGGGCAACGTGGGGGTAATATAACACTGTGCAGCCATTACACAGAATGGGGTCCTCCACCGCCATGCCCATATGGGCCCTTGCAACACAGCACTCATACTTACATTCTTGGACCAATTGCACAACGTTAACAGCAGCAAATCAAATCGATCATATGCAGAGTTCATATGCAATACATTGTTGTCTGGGACAATGTGTCTTTCCACCGCTCTGCTCTGGTTCAGAACTGGTTTCAGCAACATCCACATTTCACCGTCCTATATCTTCCACCATCCTCTCCATCCCTCAACCCTATAGAAGAGTTTTTCTCGTGGATCTCCGTCTCCAGGCTGAGGTACCCCTCATCCAAGCCATGGAGGAGGCCTGTGACCAGATGGAGGTAGCAGCAATGCAAGGATGGATTCGTCATTCAAGATGTGTCTTTCCAAGGTGTCTTGCTAATGACAACATTGCAACATTGCTTGCGATGAAATTCTCTGGCCAGATCCAGCTATAGGCGAAGAGACAATGTCTAGTTTATTTTTATTTTTTTTTACAGTAAACTTACAGTACAATACGTAAAGTGACATTTTGTTACAGTATTATGAATCTCCATGTCAACATTTTGGGCGTGTTGAGAAATAAATGAGTTTCTTCAGTCAACAACATTGGTCTTGTGTAGTGTTTGGTGAATTTACATTATATTTGTACTTTGTTGATGGTAGCCAACTCTAATCATAGGGAAGTAGAAGTGCTAAAAGTGTTTTAGGTTTATCACAGCAGAGTGTAACTCGTGCAAACAGAGTATAGTAATGTGAAACGTGTGTGTTTCATATGGTAACAAAGTGTGGTTTTTAAACAGAAGTGTATAGTTTTTACAAGTGTGTTTAATTATGCAAAGGATCTGTAGGGTTTTGCTAATTGGGTGTGTGGTTCTGCTAATTGTGTGTAGTGTTTTGAAAACACGGGCCCTGTTTTGAAAATCGTGCTTAAGCAATCCCAAAAAACTGTAATGTTTTCAGAAAATATAGCAAGGTTTCAGAAATTGTGTTTTAGCAATTGAGAAAAACTGTAAGCACCAGTGTGTGTGCACACCTGGTAGCTGTGTTTAACCAATTGGTTCATGGGTGTGTTCATTTGAAAGCATTTGCTTTGAAATTGCAAGTAAATTACATCATGATGAATTTCTGTGTCAAATGCATACAAGTGTGTTTAGTGTTTTGCAAATCACTGTGTGTAATGTTTTGCAAAAACTGTGATGCTGACAATGTGCTTACAGTTGTGCAAATCTAGGCCGGTGTTTTGCTCCTTGAGTGTTTTGCCAATTGTAGGAAAGTTCTAATTTTTGTGTGTAAGGAATTGAAAAAAACTGTAACAAATGAAAAGCACAATGTTCAGGGCCATACAATTTTTTTCATTGTACAGTATAGAGTTGTGCTAGTTGTGTGAAGGGGTTTGAAAAACCGGGACCTGTTTTCAAAATTGTGCTTACAGTAAGCAATTGATAAAAACTGTATTGTATGCACCATATCAGCACTTGTGATACCCCTTCCTGTGACATTGTACAGTAAGTTACATGTATTATTCTCTACATAGGATTGAGGGTCGGGATCGACAAGGAGGAAGGGGGCCCATATTCAGGCAAGAACAAGAGAGAGAGATAATAAACATGGTTTTGGCCAATAATGCTATATGGCTCAGAGAACTACAAGTAAACATTATCGGTGACCATGCCATTTTCAATAATGTCCATCAGGTGTCTCAGTCAACACTGGCACGCATCCTGAAAAGACATCAGGTTAAAATGAAACAACTTTATCGAGTGCCTTTTGAGCGAAATTCAAGAATTCGAGAGGGTCAAACGTCTGCGGCATGAGTATGTGGAGGTTTGTATTGTTCACTTTAGCACTGTGATGTTGATTGTATACTAGACCTATCCTGAACTACACAATCTTGTCTTTCACTGTATTTCAGAGTTTTGCAGATAAATGCTGAGGAAATCCTGCATGAATTCATTTATATTGCTGAGGCAGGGTTCAACCTCACAAAAGTAAGAACGAGAGGTAGAAATATCATTGGCCACAGGGCTATATCAATGTCCCAGGGCAACGTGGGGGTAACATCACCCTTTGCGCTGCCATTTCACAGCATGGGGTTCTCCTCCGTCATGCCAAAATGGGCCCTTACAACACACCTCACATTCTCGCATTTTTGGACCGATTGCACCACATCGTCACAGCAGGTAATGAAATGCACCAGATACAATACACTGTCATCTGGGACAATGTGTCATTCCACCGCTCTGCTTTAGTCCAGAACTGGTTTCAACACCATCCACAGTTGACATTACTATACATTCCACCATACTCTCCGTTTCTAAACCCTATCGAATAGTTTTTCTCTGCATGGCGGTGGAAGGTTTACGATCTCTAGCCCCAGGCTCAGGTACCCCTCATTCAGGCCATGGAGGACGCCTGTGACCAAGTCGACGCCGCAGCTGTGCAAGGATGGATTCGACATTCAGTCTTGCTAATGAGGATATTGCTTGTGATGTTGATGAAATTCTCTGGCCAGATCCAGCTAGGCGAAGAGTGGGGCCCATATGGGTTACATACGGGCTACAGGGGTACAGAGTGGGCATGGGCTCAAAATGGGCATCTTATCTGGGGCCTACTTGGGTCAACTAAGTAGGTCCGACATGGGCAAACCCAGGTGGGCTCCCCATGTGGGACCTAGTTGGTTCACTAATGGGAAATGGGTTGCACAGGGGACTAATTTACCAAGAAGACAAGTGCAAACACAGTCAATCCCAAATATGCACATTTGAAAATATTTTTATTGTTATTTTTATCTATTACAAATCTACAAATGCCAACACAATTGCAATTTTAAAGGATCAAGAGCCTGCGGATACAGAGAAAAAAGGCAAACAAAAAAAAAGTCAAAATTTTACAAAACGGCAGGATGGATCTCGCGTGATTTCATTCAGCAATTCCCATCCCCCATGCCCTGAGTCGCACAGGCGGCACTCTCACTCACTCTGTTGTCATTTTCGGGAGAAGATTCTTGCTGTCCGTGTATTCAAGGTAAGAACTACAATAATTTCAAAATGATAAATTGTTTTTCATACATAACCAAAAGCTAGCCTGCTTCCACCAGACTCTCGTACATTTCATTTGTACAGAGAGTCTGGCCTCTCTCCATTGACAAGCGTTAACTTCCTTGTAGGCGGGTACTCTGTTGAAGTTTAAAACTATTCGATCTGCCCAGAGCCACTCTGGATCTGCCATAACCAATCACTAACGTTTGGTCGTTAGTATGTCATGCGCCAGAACCGGCCGCAAACACGTATCCGAATGATCAGAGGATTGTGTTTAGAATAAGATGTCTGTCAACGAGAGCTGCAGGTTTTGTTCTTCGATTTTTAAGAATTCATAGAACAATTACAAATTCTAAATGTATATTTGACACTAAGGACAGTGATGATGTATTCAGTCAACTGTCGAAGCTGGGTCTAATCATTAACAATAGGCCGCTGCGCTCGGTTCGGGTCTGCCGCAAATGCTGTGTAGTGATCAGTGATCGCTCGGATCTTTCTCCGCTGCCATTACTGAACTACAACTCAAACTAACGCACAACATTAACGTCATCGTTCTCAGCCACTCCCTCTGTTCGCTGATTGGACCGGTGAAATTTTGATTTCAGAAAACCAAAGAATACACCACAATCCCAGACCTAGTACTGAAGGAAAATTAAAATTGAGCGGAAGTACGTAGGAGGGTGGAGCCAGGCTAACCAAAAGCTTCTTGTCACGTTAGAATTTCAATTCGAATTTCGAGTTCCCTCAGATCGCACCATATTTTCCGTTATTTTTGGCGCCATGACCAAATACAATCTGTACGCTATTCACCTTATTCCGCCCCGCCCACTTTTAATACTTCGCTCTTCCGCATTTTGTCATCCGACTTCCGCTAAACTGACACGGCACATCCGGTAGCTAGTTCAGTAGTTAGAAGATTGTTTAAAGCTAGCTGTTTTAAATTGGGAGCACATAGAAAACTTCATTCGACGATCAGGTGGTCTCATATTGTCCCATAGATCGTCATTGTTAATGTGGGTAGATGATATTTAACTATAGAATAATTAGGGTTAAGTATATGGTATTTTTTCCAATTTGGGTGGGGTGTCAGTTGTGTTAACTATATTCTCAGAAGGCGAAGCACTGGTGCTTCTGCGGAGTGATTTGCTCGCAGCACCTGAGAAGCCCCGTAGTGAGAAGCAGAGACTTCGCCTTCTGAGAATATAGTTCCCAGTATGTATACGGTTAGAAGATGGCTGTGTTTCATGTGACCTTGTTATTTGTACACACGCTGTGACTATACAAATCACAACAAGTAAATAGGAAAATGTTGGCGTTATTTTGTCCCTTATTGAGAGCAGTATGCTAGCTGGAGCCGTTTACCTCCAGTCTTTGTGCTTAGTTAGGCTAGCGGTGGGTGCGTCAGACAGAGTTACGGCACGCACAGAGATGAGAAGGGTGTGTATGGACTTATCTAACTCTGGGGGATACGTTTGATAAGCTAAAGTCCCAAAAAGTCGGCATGTTCCTTTAACTTTTTTTCTTTTTCTTTTTTTTCCATACTTGTGTTTTATATAGTTGTAAATGTGCAAGTAATAATAGTCATGTTTAAATTATTATTATAACTTGCTTAATAAAGTAAAGCACGAACTACTGGTTTCTGTTCATTGAATACCTTTAACATTTGAGTGTAGTTTACTGGATTACATGTGATGTTTGTATTTAGGGGTTTACTGTAAAATAAGGTAACCCAAACAGACAATATGGTAGCCCATATATATACCCGTTGTGGTCCATAAGAGCCCTAGATAAGACCTATCTGGGTCCCATCATCAACCCATGTGGGCAGACTCCTGTAGGCCCTAAATAGGGGCTACCTAAGTTACCCATATGGGCCCGATATGGAGCCCGTCAAGAGCCCATCATCAACCCATCTGGGCTAACCCATGTGGGGCCTCCATGGAAACTGAGGACAAAATTAGCTGGGTCCCAGTTGGGTAGCCCAGGTGGGCCCCAAATATCAGCCATATTGCAACCCCTTTGGGCCCCACGTGGGTGTGTTGGCTGTTTACTGTAGTATTTTCTGTACAATATTGTCAGTTTTTTTTCAGATAATTTTTTATGTTTGTTGTTGTTGTTGTTGTTTTCTGTAATTGTAACATGTACTGGATACAGTATGTTACGTTTGTCTGTTGTTTGCTGAGCTAACAGTGTTATGCACACTACTGTAGTAGCATGACAACAAAATATGTTTTGTTGTGATTCTCCATGTTGACTGATTTGGGTATATGGAGAGAAATCAATTATATTTTCCTCAGTCTGCAGCATTGATCATCTGTTGTGTTTGGTGAACTATTGTATAGTTGCACTTTTGTACTTAATTTACAGTACTCTAATCACTGAGAATTAGACTTGCTCAAAAGTGTTTTAGGTTAGCAAAAGCAGTCTGTAACAGGTTAAAAACGATTGAGGTTATATGAAATGTGTGCTTTTCGTATGGCAACAAAATATTGTTTTTATGAATTTGTTTATAGTTTTGACAAAAGTGTTCCATTTTGCAAATGATCTGAAGTGTTGTGCTACTTTGGTGTAGGGTTGTGCTAATTGTGTGTAGTGTTTTGACAAACCGGGCCCTGTTTTAAAAATTTTGCTCAAGCAATTGAAAAAAAAAAATCCTTAATGATTATCATAAATATCTCACCTGTTAGACCGCAGTGTGGTTAATGGGTCATGGGTGAATAAATGCAAATTGTGCTTATAAATCCTGCTTCTCAGGCTTATAATATAACATTTGTCTGCTTGGAAGTTGGAAAAGAGATCTCAGCAATGTCTGAGACTGCTCATATTTATATTTGCACTTATACACTATATTGTAAAGTCTGCTATCAAACAATAGAGATTTGAATATGAACTCAAATATTTGGTTTTGTCTTTGTTTTTTTGTGCAGGCGAGATACTCCTATATTAAAGAGTGTGAGCTCACGTGTGTGTGACAGTGTCAGTTTTACATGAGAACTAAACTGGGCTGGATGATGACTTTATAGATTTAATGAACTAATTTAATAATTGATGATCTTCCAACATAACTGAATCAATACTAAACTGACTTCAGCTGAACAACAACCAAAATGCATCATCACTGTAAACAATCTGTATTATATAAAGCGCTATATCAATAAAGATGACTTGACTTTAGCAGCATACATGATCAGTGTGAATACACTGCAGCACTCTCATGTGCCTGAAGCATCCACTGATTGGATAATTACAGTAACACGGCCTTAACCACTTTCACATTGATTTTAAAGCCAGGTGGCTTTTTCCTCCTCTTGAACTGAAATCATGTCAGGAAACTCTGAATGCTTGGAATCAAACTTTTTAAAAGTGATCTATCTCACCCAGCCAGTGCAACTCATTTCAATTCACTCAAAATAGGGCTAGAAATAAAGAGTTAATGTGTGCATTACTGCAAACAAGATTAATATTAATGCTTTGAGACCATACATTTGTGAGAGTGGATATTTTAAATTCATAGTAATGGCTTCTTTGTTTCTATTGGTTCACTGCCAGTAAAACTCCATCCATTAAAGGCGCGTAAGTGATGGTGCATGTCAGATGTGTCCATACTAATGGCTTCATATTTGTCCATGTCATGCTGATAAAAGCCTCTCAAATGCAGAAGCTTTTGACTCTTGAACAGATAAATGCCCATTCCTCTTTACGGTATTTATCTTCCCCTTTAAAGGGATAGTTCACCTTGAAATTAAATGTTGGTATGTTTTAGCTTACCTGAAGTGCATCCAAGATGTAGGTGTCTTTGTATCCGCAGTAGTTTCAATTTTGACATTTTTAGGTCAAACCGTTCTTGTCTGTCAGTCATATAATGCAGGTATATAGGTACTCTCTCCAAAAACATGCAGAGATGTCTCTAATAGCATGCAGAGAAAAGTCCAAATAAAAAAATTCCCCATCGTAAGTGCACAGTGATGCCTAACACCGTGTCCTAACTACACGCGACGCGATAAAATTCCAGCGACAGCAAGTGTGTCTGTCCACACTAGACGCGACGCGACTGTGAGACGCCACACGTCAATCAAAAATCACAGCCATTCAGAACAGCGTGTGGGCGGAGTCTCTCTGTGAAAGCGCACTGCTGGCCCGCACTCGCATTGGAAATGGGTAAGGACATAATCAAATCAAGAAATAACATTATTAAAAATCAAAACATTAACAAAATATACTCATTGACTAATTTTGTTAAGAAGTACAGTTGTATGTTTGCATAGAATTCAGTTTGAACGCTATATTATATGCTTTCAAAATCTGAGGTAAATGATCCATTATTGCTTCTGGCACAGTGACCTATTTTTAACTAAAAATAAATAATGTGTACTCATAACCAGTGTAATTTCTTCATATGACAATCAGTTTATTCGATCTTGTTCATAGGGAAATTCATATCCATCCCGTCGCTTTATTATGGATGGAAGGAAAATTATATTCAAACTCAATGATCTGTCAGCCGCGACGTCGCAGAAATAGGAACCGTTTCTAAATTAGAAACTTTGCGTGTCGCCGTCGCGTCTGGTTAGGACAAAAACTCTGATTAACATGGAAAAGATACCTTTTATCGCGTGTCGTGGCGTCGCGCCGCGTGTAGTTAGGACACGGTGTAAGACACGAAACAAGCTGTTTGTGTGATAAAACGAACAGTATTTATATCGTTTTTATCTCTTTTACACAACCACGTCCAAGTGATCTGTTTACTTAGTCTGTGCAAGCGCCGTAAAGCGCCGGAAGTGAATTTTTATTATGTTATATATATATACTACATCAATAATGCATGAATAATGCTTCAAGACTGAGGAGGTATTTAATTTAATGTATACTATATGCATATCTTGACGTCTTGATGTATTATTGATGTAGTACTGACAGGTTGTATTTTTTGCTGACTGTTGATATGTTGGGATTGTAAAAATATGGGTAATATGTAATACTTTTTTTGTCTTGTGTCTCATTGTAGGTGTGAAAATGTCTGCTAGTATCATTCTAAACTTTTATAACATGGCTCTGTCAAGCCAAAGGTTGATTATGGGTTCACTGAGCCTCTACTAAAGATACACATAGGTGAACTACATTCAATAACAGTTTTTCAGGAAAGATTTGGGTCCCACTTTATAGTGGCTTTAAGTACTATGTACTCACATCGAAATATAAGTACAATGTACTTATTGTGTTCATGTTTTATTGTAAAACACTTTTGCTGCTATTGCGGTGTGATACGAGTAAGGTTAGGGACAGGTGTGGTGGGATGGTTAAGTTTAAGGGTGGGTTAAGGTATAAGGGAAGCAACAGTTTACAAATGTAATTACATACATTAATTACAGCTGTATTACATGCAGGTATTTAAAAAATATAAGTACAATGTAAAAACATGTATGTACACAATAAGTCCATTGTATCAAATTATTAATTTCAATGTAAGTATATAAAAGCCACTTAATATAAAGTGGGACCGAGATGGGTAATTCTTACCAGATGTTCACATTTTAAACAATGCATTTATGTAACTTAGCATGAATCATGGCTTCTATTATATTATTTATAATAACATTAAAACCCAATGAGGTTCCATTACATTAGAAGTATATATAATTAAACACATTTCCCAGTGTCCCCTACACATACAAAAAAATCCTGAAGTCTGTAATTTAAGCTTAAATTAGAGATACAATCAGAGTGACTTTTCTCAGTGTCAAGAAATGAAAAAAAGAAGTGTGAAACTAAAAAAAAGGAAAGGCAAAGAAGATGAATGGACCATTGGAAGGAATAGAAAGCCCTGTCCATAGATAGCATGAATCTTAGGGATAATGACCCAAAACCTGTCTCGCAATCTCCAGTGTTGAGACAATGATGAACGGGGGTGGGGGTGGGGGCACCCGAGAGCAGCGTAACCATGACAACTCCATTATAGCTCCTCTTTTTTTCACCAGAGCTGGGGGTAAAAAAGTGTGGCAAAGTGTGACCATATTTCAGTCTGGGAGTGTGTATTGGTATTATCAAGAATATAATGGATTTAAGATTAAACACTTTAGCCTGTCCAGTGTCAAAAGCTTTTTCCCTTAAATTAATTTCCATTTTCCAAGTCAGATGCTATGGACTATTAACATCTGTTATAGACTGAAATAATTCATTGCATTATTATTCTTTTTTTTTTTTTACCTCTATCTGATTTTTATTTGCCTAGAGGGCAATATAAGTATATAAGTAAAGGCTCATTTTAACTCTTTTGCAGCATAATGTTAAATGTCTACTCTAAAATCTTTCTGTCATAGATTTGTTTATAAGATTGGACATTGCTGTGGGTCACAAGTTCTCAGAACAGAATATCTGTTACAGCTGTTACAATCTCTCAATTTGAACCCAAATGCTCAATAAAAGAACCAGTCACAAAAAGAAAAGCCACAAACCAACTGGCCACTTATGTATTTTCCCTTTTTTTCTTCTTTTTTCTTCTTCTTCTCCAACTGGCCACTTCTACGACCCGGTTAAAGTGGTGGATGAGCAGCTCTCCATGGTAACTGCACTCGACATTGCCATGACAACCCATTTTATGGGGCAAAAAAGACAACAAAAAGGAAGGAAATACAATGGAATTAATTGGTGAGGGAGTGGATGACAGAACACATGAAACGCTGCCACATTTGTCCCTATGTGAAAGCTTATGCGTGTCTTCAAAGCTCTCTTCAAACCTCAGACGCAGTGAGGTTATTTTGCGCATTCTAGACTATTAAATCGTTCACCATGGCACAATTCCCGTGCTTCTGATACTCCTTCTAGATGATGTATTCTGCAAAAGAATGGGAGATATTGTAGTAATCTCCAAATGTGAATATGACAGCTATGTGGGAATACAGTTCCTGAAATATATTTATTGTTAGGTATAAATCAACAAGTGCATAAGAAAGGATTAGCTTTTCAGCATTAACACTTATGAAGCTATTCTAAAAACAGCCGTCCAAATCCGTTCCCTCTGTATTTTTTTACACAAGGAGGATCTTCTAATATCTATCAAAAAGCTATAATACGTGGGCCTCCATAGCCTAGTGGTCAATTCACTGACATATAGAGCTGGTGATTTTTAGGTGAAACTAGTTCAAGTCCCGGCTCGTGCAGTTTTTTTAATCCCATATTTTCCAATCATAATAAAAGGCAAAAACTCCTAAATATATTTATTTTACACTGATGCCAGGTAAGCTCCATCCCCACACAAAATAAAATATGCATTTTTAAGCCACTACATCAACACCTATCATAATGGGAGTGGGGGAACGGATTCCGACAGCTGTTTTTTTTACAGGGGGAACAGAATCCGACGGCAAAAAAACAGCCGTCGGAATCCGTTCCCCCTGTATTTCTTACACGAGGAGAATCTTCTAATATCTATCAAATCCCGGCTCGCTGACTTTTTTTGATCCCATACTTTCCTATCACAATAAAAGGCAAAAACTCTAAAATATATTTATTTTACACTGGTGCCAGGTAAGCTCCATCCTCACACAAAAAATATAATCAGCATTTTTTAAGCCACTACACCAACACCTATCATAGTTGGAGTGGGGGAACGGATTCCGACAGCTGTTTTTTTTGCCGTTGGATTCTGTTCCCACTGTATTTCATACACAATGAGGTTCTAATATTTATTAAACTGTTGCTGATATATTGACCCCTATAGCCTAGTGGTCAGTGCACTGGTGTTAAGAAGTGTAGGGCTTTGGGGGACCTGAGTTCAAGTCCCAGTTTGTGATTTTTCTTGATCCTGTACTCTGCTATCATATCAAACAGCAAAAACTCCATAAAATTATTCCTTAAACTGATGCACTTATTTAAAGACCTTTCATCTAGCTCAAACAGTAGAGCATTGGTGCTTGCAATGCCAAGGTCATAGGTTCAATTCCCAGGGAAAGCAGAAACTGATAAGAATACAAAATGTGTACCATGAAATTCAATCTACGTCGCTGTAGATCAAAAATCTGCCAAATGCTTAAGTTGTAAACGATGACAGTTAACCTCCATCCACAAACTAAATACTATCAACCTTTATTCAAGCCACTACATCAACACCTCTCATAATGGGAACGGATTCCGACATATGTTTTTTTGCCGTCGGATTCTTTTCCCCCTGTATTTCTTATACAATGAGGATCTTCTAATATCTATCAAAGTGCTGTTAATAAATAGCCCCCCACAGCCTAGTGGTCAATGCACTGACTTCAAGAGCAGATGATTTTTAGGTGTCACAAGTTCAAGTCCTGGCTTGTGGACTTTTTTTGATCCCATTTTTTCATATCATAGAAAAAGGCAAAAACTCTAAAATATATTTATTTTGCACTGGTGCCAAGTAAGCTCCATTCCACACAAAATAAAATAAGCTTTTTTTAGGCCACTACATCAACATCTCTCATAATGGGAGTGGAAAAACGGATTCCGACAGCTGTTTTTTTTACAGGGGGAACAGAATCCGACGGCAAAAAAACAGCCGTCGGAATCCGTTCCCCCTGTATTTCTTACACAAGGAAGATCTTCTAATATCTATCAAAGTGCTGAAATTGACTAGGCCTCCACAGCCTAGTGGTCAATGCACTGACTTTAAGAGCTGATGATTTGTAGGTGAAACAAGTTCAAGTCCCGGCTTGATAAATTTTTTTTATCCCATATTTTCCTATCACAATAAATGCAAAAAGTCTAAAATATATTTATTTTACACTGGTGCCAGGTAAGCTCCATCCCCACACAAAATAAAATATGCAGTTTTTAGGCCACTACATCAACATCTCTCATAATGGGAGTGGGGGAACGGATTCCGACAGCTGTTTTTTTTTACAGGGGAAACAGAATCCGACGGCAAAAAACAGCCGTCGGAATCCGTTCCCCCTGTATTTCTTACACGAGGAGAATCTTCTAATATCTATCAAAGTGCTGAAAATATTTAGGCCTCCACAGCCTAGTGGTCAATCCACTGACTTTAAGAGCTGGTGATTTTTAGATGAAACAAGTTCAAGGCCCGGCCTCGCTGACTTTTTTTGATCCCATATTTTCCTATCACAATAAAAGGCAAAAACTCTAAAATATATTTATTTTACACTGGTGCCAGGTAAGCTCCATCCCCACACAAAATAAAATATGCATTTTTTAAGCCACTACATCAACATCTCTCATAATGGGAGTGGGGGAACGGATTCCGACAGCTGGTTTTTTTACAGGGGGAACAGAATCCGACGGCAAAAAAACAGCCGTCGGAATCCGTTCCCCCTGTATTTCTTACACAAGGAAGATCTTCTAATATCTATCAAAGTGCTGAAAATTACTAGGCCTCCACAGCCTAGTGGTCAATGCAATGACTTTAAGAGCTGATGAGTTTTAGATGAAACAAGTTCAAGTCCCAGCTTGATGATTTTTTTTGATCCCATATTTTCCTATCACAATAAAAGGCAAAAAGTCTAAAATATATTCATTTTACACTGGTGCCAGGTAAGCTCCATCCCCACACAAAATAAAATATGCATTTTTTAAGCCACTACATCAACACCAATCATAATGGGAGTGGGGGAACGGATTCCGACAGCTGTTTTTTTTTACAGGGGGAACAGAATCCGACGGCAAAAAAACAGCCGTCGGAATCCGTTCCCCCTGTATTTCTTACACAAGGAAGATCTTCTAATATCTATCAAAGTGCTGAAAATGACTAGGCCTCCAAAGCCTAGTGGTCAATGCACTGACTTTAAAACCTGATGATTTTTAGATGAAACATGTTCAAGTCCAGGCCTCGCTGACTTTTTTTGATCCCATATTTTCCTATCACAATAAAAGGCAAAAAGTCTAAAATATATTTATTTTACACTGGTGCCAGGTAAGTTCCATCCCCACACAAAATAAAATATGCATTTTTTAAGCCACTACATCAACACCTATCATAATGGGAGTGGGGGAACAGATTCCGACAGCTGTTTTTTTTTACAGGGGGAACGGAATCCGACGGCAAAAAAACAGCCGTCGGAATCCGTTCCCCCTGTATTTCTTACACAAGGAAGATCTTCTAATATCTATCAAAGTGCTGAAAATGACTAGGCCTCCACAGCCTAGTGGTCAATGCACTGACTTTAAAACCTGATGATTTTTAGATGAAACAAGTTCAAGTCCCGGCCTCGCTGACTTTTTTTGATCCCATATTTTCCTATCACAATAAAAGGCAAAAACTCTAAAATATATTTATTTTACACTGGTGCCAAGTAAGCTCCATCCCCACACAAAATAAAATATGCATTTTTTAAGCCACTACATCAACATCTCTCATAATGGGAGTGGGGGAACGGATTCCGACAGCTGTTTTTTTTTACAGGGGGAACGGAATCCGACGGCAAAAAAATAGCCGTCGGAATCCGTTCCCCCTGTATTTCTTACACAAGGAAGATCTTCTAATTTCTATCAAAGTGCTAAAAATTACTTGTCCTCCACAGCCTAGTGGTCAATCCACTGACTTAAAGAGCTGATGATTTTTAGATGAAACAAGTTCAAGTCCCGGCCTCGCTGACTTTTTTTGATCCCATATTTTCCTATTCCAATAAAAGGCAAAAACTCTAAAATATATTTATTTTACACTGGTGCCAGGTAAGTTCCATCCCCACACAAAATAAAATATGCATTTTTTAAGCCACTACATCAACACCTATCATAATGGGAGTGGGGGAACGGATTCCGACAGCTGTTTTTTTTTACAGGGGGAACGGAATCCGACGGCAAAAAAACAGCCGTCGGAATCCGTTCCCCCTGTATTTCTTACACAAGGAAGATCTTCTAATATCTATCAAAGTGCTGAAAATGACTAGGCCTCCACAGCCTAGTGGTCAATGCACTGACTTTAAAACCTGATGATTTTTAGATGAAACAAGTTCAAGTCCCGGCTTGATGATTTTTTTTTATCCCATATTTTCCTATAACAATAAATGCAAAAAGTCTAAAATATATTTATTTTACACTGGTGCCAGGTAAGCTCCATCCCCACACAAAATAAAATATGCATTTTTTAAGCCACTACATCAACACCTATCATAATGGGAGTGGGGGAACGGATTCCGACAGCTGTTTTTTTTACAGGGGGAACGGAATCCGACGGCAAAAAAACAGCCGTCGTAATCCGTTCCCCCTGTATTTCTTACACAAGGAAGATCTTCTAATATCTATCAAAGTGCTGAAAATGACTAGGCCTCCACAGCCTAGTGGTCAATGCACTGACTTTAAAACCTGATGATTTTTAGATGAAACAAGTTCAAGTCCAGGCCTCGCTGACTTTTTTTGATCCCATATTTTCCTATCACAATAAAAGGCAAAAACTCTAAAATATATTTATTTTACACTGGTGCCAAGTAAGCTCCATCCCCACACAAAATAAAATATGAATTTTTTAAGCCACTACATCAAAACCTATCATAATGGGAGTGGGGGAACGGATTCCGACAGCTGTTTTTTTTACAGGGGGAACAGAATCCGACGGCAAAAAAAAGCCGTCGGAATCCGTTCCCCCTGTATTTCTTACACAAGGAAGATCTTCTAATATCTATCAAAGTACTGAAAATGACTAGGCCTCCACAGCCTAGTGGTCAATGCACTGTCTTTAAGAGCTGTTGATTTTTAGATGAAACAAGTTCAAGTCCCGGCTTGATGATTTTTTTTTATCCCATATTTTCCTATCACAATAAAAGGCAAAAAGTCTAAAATATATTCATTTTACACTGGTGCCAGGTAAGTTCCATCCCCACACAAAATAAAATATGCATTTTTTAGGCCACTACATCAACATCTCTCATAATGGGAGTGGGGGAACGGATTCCGACAGCTGTTTTTTTTTACAGGGGGAACAGAATCCGACGGCAAAAAACAGCCGTCGGAATCCGTTCCCCCTGTATTTCTTACACGAGGAGAATCTTCTAATATCTATCAAAGTGTTAAAAATTACTAGTCCTCCACAGCCTAGTGGTCAATCCACTGACTTTAAGAGCTGATGATTTTTAGATGAAACAAGTTCAAGTCCCGGCCTCGCTGACTTTTTTTTATCCCATATTTTCCTATCACAATAAAAGGCAAAAACTCTAAAATATATTTATTTTACACTGGTGCCAAGTAAGCTCCATCCCCACACAAAATAAAATATGCATTTTTTAAGCCACTACATCAACATCTCTCATAATGGGAGTGGGGGAACGGATTCCGACAGCTGGTTTTTTTACAGGGGGAACAGAATCCGACGGCAAAAAAACAGCCGTCGGAATCCGTTCCCCCTGTATTTCTTACACGAGGAGAATCTTCTAATATCTATCAAAGTGCTGAAAATATTTAGGCCTCCACAGCCTAGTGGTCAATGCACTGACTTTAAGAGCTGATGATTTTTAGATGAAACAAGTTCAAGTCCCGGCTTGATGATTTTTTTTTATCCCATATTTTCCTATCACAATAAAAGGCAAAAAGTCTAAAATATATTCATTTTACACTGGTGCCAGGTAAGTTCCATCCCCACACAAAATAAAATATGCATTTTTTAAGCCACTACATCAACACCTATCATAATGGGAGTGGGGGAACGGATTCCGACAGCTGTTTTTTTTTACAGGGGGAACGAAATCCGACGGCAAAAAAACAGCCGTCGTAATCCGTTCCCCCTGTATTTCTTACACAAGGAAGATCTTCTAATATCTATCAAAGTGCTGAAAATGACTAGGCCTCCACAGCCTAGTGGTCAATGCACTGACTTTAAAACCTGATGATTTTTAGATGAAACAAGTTCAAGTCCAGGCCTCGCTGACTTTTTTTGATCCCATATTTTCCTATCACAATAAAAGGCAAAAACTCTAAAATATATTTATTTCACACTGGTGCCAGGTAAGCTCCATCCCCACACAAAATAAAATATGCATTTTTTAAGCCACTACATCAACACCTATCATAATGGGAGTGGGGGAACGGATTCCGACAGCTGTTTTTTTTACAGGGGGAACAGAATCCGACGGCAAAAAAACAGCCGTCGGAATCCGTTCCCCCTGTTTTTTTTACACGAGGAGAATCTTCTAATATCTATCAAAGTGCTGAAAATATTTAGGCCTCCACAGCCTAGTGGTCAATGCACTGACTTTAAGAGCTGATGATTTTTAGATGAAACAAGTTCAAGTCCCGGCCTCACTGACTTTTTTTGATCCCATATTTTCCTATCACAATAAAAGGCAAAAACTCTAAAATATATTTATTTTACACTGGTGCCAGGTAAGCTCCATCCCCACACAAAATAAAATATGCATTTTTTAAGCCACTACATCAACACCTATCATAATGGGAGTGGGGGAACGGATTCCGACAGCTGTTTTTTTTTACAGGGGGAACGGAATCCGACGGCAAAAAAACAGCCGTCGTAATCCGTTCCCCCTGTATTTCTTACACGAGGAGAATCTTCTAATATCTATCAAATCCCGGCTCGCTGACTTTTTTTGATCCCATACTTTCCTATCACAATAAAAGGCAAAAACTCTAAAATATATTTATTTTACACTGGTGCCAGGTAAGCCCCATCCCCACACAAAAAATATAATCAGCATTTTTTAAGCCACTACACCAACACCTATCATAGTTGGAGTGGGGGAACGGATTCCGACAGCTGTTTTTTTTGCCGTTGGATTCTGTTCCCACTGTATTTCATACACAATGAGGTTCTAATATTTATTAAACTGTTGCTGATATATTGACCCCTATAGCCTAGTGGTCAGTGCACTGGTGTTAAGAAGTGTAGGGCTTTGGGGGACCTGAGTTCAAGTCCCAGTTTGTGATTTTTCTTGATCCTGTACTCTGCTATCATATCAAACAGCAAAAACTCCATAAAATTATTCCTTAAACTGATGCACTTATTTAAAGACCTTTCATCTAGCTCAAACAGTAGAGCATTGGTGCTTGCAATGCCAAGGTCATAGGTTCAATTCCCAGGGAAAGCAGAAACTGATAAGAATACAAAATGTGTACCATGAAATTCAATCTACGTCGCTGTAGATCAAAAATCTGCCAAATGCTTAAGTTGTAAACGATGACAGTTAACCTCCATCCACAAACTAAATACTATCAACCTTTATTCAAGCCACTACATCAACACCTCTCATAATGGGAACGGATTCCGACATATGTTTTTTTGCCGTCGGATTCTTTTCCCCCTGTATTTCTTATACAATGAGGATCTTCTAATATCTATCAAAGTGCTGTTAATAAATAGCCCCCCACAGCCTAGTGGTCAATGCACTGACTTCAAGAGCAGATGATTTTTAGGTGTCACAAGTTCAAGTCCTGGCTTGTGGACTTTTTTTGATCCCATTTTTTCATATCATAGAAAAAGGCAAAAACTCTAAAATATATTTATTTTGCACTGGTGCCAAGTAAGCTCCATTCCACACAAAATAAAATAAGCTTTTTTTAGGCCACTACATCAACATCTCTCATAATGGGAGTGGAAAAACGGATTCCGACAGCTGTTTTTTTTACAGGGGGAACAGAATCCGACGGCAAAAAAACAGCCGTCGGAATCCGTTCCCCCTGTATTTCTTACACAAGGAAGATCTTCTAATATCTATCAAAGTGCTGAAATTGACTAGGCCTCCACAGCCTAGTGGTCAATGCACTGACTTTAAGAGCTGATGATTTGTAGGTGAAACAAGTTCAAGTCCCGGCTTGATAAATTTTTTTTATCCCATATTTTCCTATCACAATAAATGCAAAAAGTCTAAAATATATTTATTTTACACTGGTGCCAGGTAAGCTCCATCCCCACACAAAATAAAATATGCAGTTTTTAGGCCACTACATCAACATCTCTCATAATGGGAGTGGGGGAACGGATTCCGACAGCTGTTTTTTTTTACAGGGGAAACAGAATCCGACGGCAAAAAACAGCCGTCGGAATCCGTTCCCCCTGTATTTCTTACACGAGGAGAATCTTCTAATATCTATCAAAGTGCTGAAAATATTTAGGCCTCCACAGCCTAGTGGTCAATCCACTGACTTTAAGAGCTGGTGATTTTTAGATGAAACAAGTTCAAGTCCCGGCCTCGCTGACTTTTTTTGATCCCATATTTTCCTATCACAATAAAAGGCAAAAACTCTAAAATATATTTATTTTACACTGGTGCCAGGTAAGCTCCATCCCCACACAAAATAAAATATGCATTTTTTAAGCCACTACATCAACATCTCTCATAATGGGAGTGGGGGAACGGATTCCGACAGCTGGTTTTTTTACAGGGGGAACAGAATCCGACGGCAAAAAAACAGCCGTCGGAATCCGTTCCCCCTGTATTTCTTACACAAGGAAGATCTTCTAATATCTATCAAAGTGCTGAAAATTACTAGGCCTCCACAGCCTAGTGGTCAATGCAATGACTTTAAGAGCTGATGAGTTTTAGATGAAACAAGTTCAAGTCCCAGCTTGATGATTTTTTTTGATCCCATATTTTCCTATCACAATAAAAGGCAAAAAGTCTAAAATATATTCATTTTACACTGGTGCCAGGTAAGCTCCATCCCCACACAAAATAAAATATGCATTTTTTAAGCCACTACATCAACACCAATCATAATGGGAGTGGGGGAACGGATTCCGACAGCTGTTTTTTTTTACAGGGGGAACAGAATCCGACGGCAAAAAAACAGCCGTCGGAATCCGTTCCCCCTGTATTTCTTACACAAGGAAGATCTTCTAATATCTATCAAAGTGCTGAAAATGACTAGGCCTCCAAAGCCTAGTGGTCAATGCACTGACTTTAAAACCTGATGATTTTTAGATGAAACATGTTCAAGTCCAGGCCTCGCTGACTTTTTTTGATCCCATATTTTCCGATCACAATAAAAGGCAAAAAGTCTAAAATATATTTATTTTACACTGGTGCCAGGTAAGTTCCATCCCCACACAAAATAAAATATGCATTTTTTAAGCCACTACATCAACACCTATCATAATGGGAGTGGGGGAACAGATTCCGACAGCTGTTTTTTTTTACAGGGGGAACGGAATCCGACGGCAAAAAAACAGCCGTCGGAATCCGTTCCCCCTGTATTTCTTACACAAGGAAGATCTTCTAATATCTATCAAAGTGCTGAAAATGACTAGGCCTCCACAGCCTAGTGGTCAATGCACTGACTTTAAAACCTGATGATTTTTAGATGAAACAAGTTCAAGTCCCGGCCTCGCTGACTTTTTTTGATCCCATATTTTCCTATCACAATAAAAGGCAAAAACTCTAAAATATATTTATTTTACACTGGTGCCAAGTAAGCTCCATCCCCACACAAAATAAAATATGCATTTTTTAAGCCACTACATCAACATCTCTCATAATGGGAGTGGGGGAACGGATTCCGACAGCTGTTTTTTTTTACAGGGGGAACGGAATCCGACGGCAAAAAAATAGCCGTCGGAATCCGTTCCCCCTGTATTTCTTACACAAGGAAGATCTTCTAATTTCTATCAAAGTGCTAAAAATTACTTGTCCTCCACAGCCTAGTGGTCAATCCACTGACTTAAAGAGCTGATGATTTTTAGATGAAACAAGTTCAAGTCCCGGCCTCGCTGACTTTTTTTGATCCCATATTTTCCTATTCCAATAAAAGGCAAAAACTCTAAAATATATTTATTTTACACTGGTGCCAGGTAAGTTCCATCCCCACACAAAATAAAATATGCATTTTTTAAGCCACTACATCAACACCTATCATAATGGGAGTGGGGGAACGGATTCCGACAGCTGTTTTTTTTTACAGGGGGAACGGAATCCGACGGCAAAAAAACAGCCGTCGGAATCCGTTCCCCCTGTATTTCTTACACAAGGAAGATCTTCTAATATCTATCAAAGTGCTGAAAATGACTAGGCCTCCACAGCCTAGTGGTCAATGCACTGACTTTAAAACCTGATGATTTTTAGATGAAACAAGTTCAAGTCCCGGCTTGATGATTTTTTTTTATCCCATATTTTCCTATAACAATAAATGCAAAAAGTCTAAAATATATTTATTTTACACTGGTGCCAGGTAAGCTCCATCCCCACACAAAATAAAATATGCATTTTTTAAGCCACTACATCAACACCTATCATAATGGGAGTGGGGGAACGGATTCCGACAGCTGTTTTTTTTACAGGGGGAACGGAATCCGACGGCAAAAAAACAGCCGTCGTAATCCGTTCCCCCTGTATTTCTTACACAAGGAAGATCTTCTAATATCTATCAAAGTGCTGAAAATGACTAGGCCTCCACAGCCTAGTGGTCAATGCACTGACTTTAAAACCTGATGATTTTTAGATGAAACAAGTTCAAGTCCAGGCCTCGCTGACTTTTTTTGATCCCATATTTTCCTATCACAATAAAAGGCAAAAACTCTAAAATATATTTATTTTACACTGGTGCCAAGTAAGCTCCATCCCCACACAAAATAAAATATGAATTTTTTAAGCCACTACATCAAAACCTATCATAATGGGAGTGGGGGAACGGATTCCGACAGCTGTTTTTTTTACAGGGGGAACAGAATCCGACGGCAAAAAAAAGCCGTCGGAATCCGTTCCCCCTGTATTTCTTACACAAGGAAGATCTTCTAATATCTATCAAAGTACTGAAAATGACTAGGCCTCCACAGCCTAGTGGTCAATGCACTGTCTTTAAGAGCTGTTGATTTTTAGATGAAACAAGTTCAAGTCCCGGCTTGATGATTTTTTTTTATCCCATATTTTCCTATCACAATAAAAGGCAAAAAGTCTAAAATATATTCATTTTACACTGGTGCCAGGTAAGTTCCATCCCCACACAAAATAAAATATGCATTTTTTAGGCCACTACATCAACATCTCTCATAATGGGAGTGGGGGAACGGATTCCGACAGCTGTTTTTTTTTACAGGGGGAACAGAATCCGACGGCAAAAAACAGCCGTCGGAATCCGTTCCCCCTGTATTTCTTACACGAGGAGAATCTTCTAATATCTATCAAAGTGTTAAAAATTACTAGTCCTCCACAGCCTAGTGGTCAATCCACTGACTTTAAGAGCTGATGATTTTTAGATGAAACAAGTTCAAGTCCCGGCCTCGCTGACTTTTTTTTATCCCATATTTTCCTATCACAATAAAAGGCAAAAACTCTAAAATATATTTATTTTACACTGGTGCCAAGTAAGCTCCATCCCCACACAAAATAAAATATGCATTTTTTAAGCCACTACATCAACATCTCTCATAATGGGAGTGGGGGAACGGATTCCGACAGCTGGTTTTTTTACAGGGGGAACAGAATCCGACGGCAAAAAAACAGCCGTCGGAATCCGTTCCCCCTGTATTTCTTACACGAGGAGAATCTTCTAATATCTATCAAAGTGCTGAAAATATTTAGGCCTCCACAGCCTAGTGGTCAATGCACTGACTTTAAAAGCTGATGATTTTTAGATGAAACAAGTTCAAGTCCCGGCTTGATGATTTTTTTTTATCCCATATTTTCCTATCACAATAAAAGGCAAAAAGTCTAAAATATATTCATTTTACACTGGTGCCAGGTAAGTTCCATCCCCACACAAAATAAAATATGCATTTTTTAAGCCACTACATCAACACCTATCATAATGGGAGTGGGGGAACGGATTCCGACAGCTGTTTTTTTTTACAGGGGGAACGGAATCCGACGGCAAAAAAACAGCCGTCGTAATCCGTTCCCCCTGTATTTCTTACACAAGGAAGATCTTCTAATATCTATCAAAGTGCTGAAAATGACTAGGCCTCCACAGCCTAGTGGTCAATGCACTGACTTTAAAACCTGATGATTTTTAGATGAAACAAGTTCAAGTCCAGGCCTCGCTGACTTTTTTTGATCCCATATTTTCCTATCACAATAAAAGGCAAAAACTCTAAAATATATTTATTTCACACTGGTGCCAGGTAAGCTCCATCCCCACACAAAATAAAATATGCATTTTTTAAGCCACTACATCAACACCTATCATAATGGGAGTGGGGGAACGGATTCCGACAGCTGTTTTTTTTACAGGGGGAACAGAATCCGACGGCAAAAAAACAGCCGTCGGAATCCGTTCCCCCTGTTTTTTTTACACGAGGAGAATCTTCTAATATCTATCAAAGTGCTGAAAATATTTAGGCCTCCACAACCTAGTGGTCAATGCACTGACTTTAAGACCTGATGATTTTTAGATGAAACAAGTTCAAGTCCCGGCCTCACTGACTTTTTTTGATCCCATATTTTCCTATCACAATAAAAGGCAAAAACTCTAAAATATATTTATTTTACACTGGTGCCAGGTAAGCTCCATCCCCACACAAAATAAAATATGCATTTTTTAAGCCACTACATCAACACCTATCATAATGGGAGTGGGGGAACGGATTCCGACAGCTGTTTTTTTTTACAGGGGGAACGGAATCCGACGGCAAAAAAACAGCCGTCGGAATCCGTTCCCCCTGTATTTCTTACACAAGGAAGATCTTCTAATATCTATCAAAGTGCCTAAAATGACTAGGCCTCCACAGCCTAGTGGTCAATGCACTGACTTTAAGAGCTGATGAGTATTAGATGAAACAAGTTCAAGTCCAGGCCTCGCTGACTTTTTTTTATCCCATATTTTCCTATCACAATAAAAGGCAAAAACTCTAAAATATATTTATTTTACACTGGTGCCAAGTAAGCTCCATCCCCACACAAAATAAAATATGCATTTTTTAAGCCACTACATCAACATCTCTCATAATGGGAGTGGGGGAACGGATTCCGACAGCTGTTTTTTTTACAGGGGGAACGGAATCCGACGGCAAAAAAACAGCCGTCGGAATCCGTTCCCCCTGTATTTCTCACACGAGGAGAATCTTCTAATATCTATCAAAGTGCTGAAAATATTTAGGCCTCCACAGCCTAATGGTCAATGCACTGACTTTAAGACCTGATGATTTTTAGATGAAACAAGTTCAAGTCCCGGCCTCGCTGACTTTTTTTGATCCCATATTTTCCTATCACAATAAAAGGCAAAAACTCTAAAATATATTTATTTTACACTGGTGCCAAGTAAGCTCCATCCCCACACAAAATAAAATATGCATTTTTTAAGCCACTACATCAACATCTCTCATAATGGGAGTGGGGGAACGGATTCCGACAGCTGTTTTTTTTTACAGGGGGAACGGAATCCGACGGCAAAAAAACAGCCGTCGGAATCCGTTCCCCCTGTATTTCTTACACAAGGAAGATCTTCTAATATCTATCAAAGTGCCTAAAATGACTAGGCCTCCACAGCCTAGTGGTCAATGCACTGACTTTAAGAGCTGATGAGTATTAGATGAAACAAGTTCAAGTCCAGGCCTCGCTGACTTTTTTTTATCCCATATTTTCCTATCACAATAAAAGGCAAAAACTCTAAAATATATTTATTTTACACTGGTGCCAAGTAAGCTCCATCCCCACACAAAATAAAATATGCATTTTTTAAGCCACTACATCAACATCTCTCATAATGGGAGTGGGGGAACGGATTCCGACAGCTGTTTTTTTTACAGGGGGAACAGAATCCGACGGCAAAAAAAAAGCCGTCGGAATCCGTTCCCCCTGTATTTCTTACACAAGGAAGATCTTCTAATATCTATCAAAGTGCCTAAAATGACTAGGCCTCCACAGCCTAGTGGTCAATGCACTGACTTTAAGAGCTGATGAGTTTTAGATGAAACAAGTTCAAGTCCCGGCTTGATGATTTTTTTTTTATCCCATATTTTCCTATCACAATAAAAGGCAAAAAGTCTAAAATATATTCATTTTACACTGGTGCCAGGTAAGTTCCATCCCCACACAAAATAAAATATGCATTTTTTAAGCCACTACATCAACACCTATCATAATGGGAGTGGGGGAACGGATTCCGACAGCTGTTTTTTTTACAGGGGGAACGGAATCCGACGGCAAAAAAACAGCCGTCGTAATCCGTTCCCCCTGTATTTCTTACACAAGGAAGATCTTCTAATATCTATCAAAGTGCTGAAAATGACTAGGCCTCCACAGCTTAGTGGTCAATGCACTGACTTTAAAACCTGATGATTTTTAGATGAAACAAGTTCAAGTCCAGGCCTCGCTGACTTTTTTTGATCCCATATTTTCCTATCACAATAAAAGGCAAAAACTCTAAAATATATTTATTTTACACTGGTGCCAAGTAAGCTCCATCCCCACACAAAATAAAATATGCATTTTTTAAGCCACTACATCAACACCTATCATAATGGGAGTGGGGGAACGGATTCCGACAGCTGTTTTTTTTACAGGGGGAACAGAATCCGACGGCAAAAAAACAGCCGTCGGAATCCGTTCCCCCTGTATTTCTTACACGAGGAGAATCTTCTAATATCTATCAAAGTGCTGAAAATATTTAGGCCTCCACAGCCTAGTGGTCAATGCACTGACTTTAAGACCTGATGATTTTTAGATGAAACAAGTTCAAGTCCCGGCCTCACTGACTTTTTTTGATCCCATATTTTCCTATCACAATAAAAGGCAAAAACTCTAAAATATATTTATTTTACACTGGTGCCAAGCAGTGTTGGGGCTAGTTACTCAAAAAAGTAATATATTACATATTACATATTACTCTCAAAAATAGTAATGCCTTACTTTACTTTATTACTCCCTGGAGAAAGTAACTAGTTATATTACTAGTTATATTACTAGTTACATTTTTTTTTCTTAATTACTTTATAATTGCCAGAGATGCATCAGATGGAGGGAGAACATACAAAGGAGGAGTGTTCTTTAGGGTCTTTATTACGCCAACAACAGACTGGCACTGTCTAGCACAAATAACTACAAACAACTGTCCTTGTGCAATCAAGTACAAAAAACAAGTATTAATTTACTCAATGTTTAACAAACACCGTCTGGTGCAAACAATCAATAAATTTGATTGTCAATTTATCCCATACGGAAATGTTAAATTATTATTATATATGCCAAACTATTTACTATTTAACTATTTATTTCAAGTCTACAGATCAAGTCTACATATCCACATTTCATTTTCGAATCTTTTATAAATAAAATGTATTATTTATTATTATTTTACCTCTTCTTGACCAGCTCATAAAAACAAAACAAATACTACACAAATTATATTTGAAAACTGATAATTATATATATGTGACATGTATGTAAAAAAAAAACTATTATACATAGGCTACATAAAATATATGGGCTGGTTTTATATGTCAATTATTCCATTTTCTAATAGGTTTTATATACGGGCATATATATGGTATATATTTTATATATGTGGATATATTTCATATATGTACATATATTACATTTCCGTATGGGATAACAAGTCTAAACTTTTTGCTGCTTGTGGGGCTGCTCATTCATGTCTGTCGCTTCGCAACGAGCTTGATGTGTCCGTGCTGTCGGAAGCGGTGGAGAGCAGCGTTCTCCCCGGGCAGAGTGTGCACTTCACCGTCAAGTTATTTTCCTTCCGTTAAACATATTCAAAATAATTACTGAATCTCCACCCGTCGAAACTAGCTTTCTGTTGCTGGGAACCTTCCTCAGCTTGCCGTTGTTGACGCTTCCATTTTCCCCCATCTGTCTTTGAGGATGCCGCTCTGCGGCTGACTGCCGGGTGTCGACCAATCGGTGATGGTAAATGATACCTCGTGCCAAACCCAGACCAATCACTGTGTTCCATTCACGCCCTCCTCCCCTTCCCTTCTGTTCTCTGTGTTGTGTGCCTTGTGTGTGATGGTGCTACTGGCAAATGTAACGCAAGTAACTAGCTCGGGAAAACTGTAATAATATTACCATTTTCAGACGAGTAATGCCTTACACTACTAGTTACTGAAAAAAGTAATATTATTACAGTAACGCGTTACTTTGTAACGCGTTACACCCAACACTGGTGCCAAGTAAGCTCCATCCCCACACAAAATAAAATATGCATTTTTTAAGCCACTACATCAACATCTCTCATAATGGGAGTGGGGGAACGGATTCCGACAGCTGTTTTTTTTCAGGGGGAACAGAATCCGACGGCAAAAAAACAGCCGTCGGAATCCGTTCCCCCTGTATTTCTTACACGAGGAGAATCTTCTAATATCTATCAAAGTGCTGAAAATATTAAGGCCTCCACAGCCTAGTGGTCAATGCACTGACTTTAAGACCTGATGATTTTTAGATGAAACAAGTTCAAGTCCCGGCCTCGCTGACTTTTTTTGATCCCATATTTTCCTATCACAATAAAAGGCAAAAACTCTAAAATATATTTATTTTACACTGGTGCCAAGTAAGCTCCATCCCCACACAAAATAAAATATGCATTTTTTAAGCCACTACATCAACACCTATCATAATGGGAGTGTGGGAACGGATTCCGACAGCTGTTTTTTTTACAGGGGGAACAGAATCCGACGGCAAAAAAACAGCCGTCGGAATCCGTTCCCCCTGTATTTCTTACACAAGGAAGATCTTCTAATATCTATCAAAGTGCTAAAGACTAGGCCTCCACAGCCTAGTGGTCAATCCACTGACTTTAAGAGCTGATGATTTTTAGATGAAACAAGTTCAAGTCCAGGCCTCGCTGACTTTTTTTGATCCCATATTTTCCTATCACAATAAAAGGCAAAAAGTCTAAAATATATTTATTTTACACTGGTGCCAGGTAAGCTCCATCCCCACACAAAATAAAATATACATTTTTTAAGCCACTACATCAACACCTATCATAATGGGAGTGGGGGAACGGATTCCGACAGCTGTTTTTTTTTACAGGGGGAACAGAATCCGACAGCAAAAAAACAGCCGTCGGAATCCGTTCCCCCTGTATTTCTTACACAAGGAAGATCTTCTAATATCTATCAAAGTGCTAAAAGTGACTAGGCCTCCACAGCCTAGTGGTCAATGCACTGACTTTAAGACCTGATGATTTTTAGATGAAACAAGTTCAAGTCCCGGCCTCGCTGACTTTTGTTGATACCATATTTTCCTATCACAATAAAAGGCAAAAACTCTAAAATATATTTATTTTACACTGGTGCCAGGTAAGCTCCATCCCCACACAAAATAAAATATGCATTTTTTAAGCCACTACATCAACACCTATCATAATGGGAGTGGGGGAACGGATTCCGACAGCTGTTTTTTTTTACAGGGGGAACGGAATTCCGACGGCAAAAAAATAGCCGTCGGAATCCGTTCCCCCTGTATTTCTTACACAAGGAAGATCTTCTAATATCTATCAAAGTGCTGCAAATGACTAGGCCTCCACAGCCTAGTGGTCAATCCACTGACTTTAAGAGCTGATGATTTTTACATGAAACAAGTTCAAGTCCCGGCCTCGCTGACTTTTTTTGATCCCATATTTTCCTATCACAATAAAAGGCAAAAAGTCTAAAATATATTTATTTTACACTGGTGCCAGGTAAGCTCCATCCCCACACAAAATAAAATATGCATTTTTTAAGCCACTACATCAACACCTATCATAATGGGAGTGGGGGAACGGATTCCGACAGCTGTTTTTTTTACAGGGGGAACAGAATCCGACGGCAAAAAAACAGCCGTCGGAATCCGTTCCCCCTGTATTTCTTACACGAGGAGAATCTTCTAATATCTATCAAAGTGCTGAAAATATTAAGGCCTCCACAGCCTAGTGGTCAATGCACTGACTTTAAGACCTGATGATTTTTAGATGAAACAAGTTCAAGTCCCGGCCTCGCTGACTTTTTTTGATCCCATATTTTCCTATCACAATAAAAGGCAAAAACTCTAAAATATATTTATTTTACACTGGTGCCAGGTAAGCTCCATCCCCACACAAAATAAAATATGCATTTTTTAAGCCACTACATCAACACCTATCATAATGGGAGTGGGGGAACGGATTCCGACAGCTGTTTTTTTTTACAGGGGGAACGGAATCCGACGGCAAAAAAATAGCCGTCGGAATCCGTTCCCCCTGTATTTCTTACACAAGGAAGATCTTCTAACTTCTATCAAAGTGCTAAAAATTACTAGTCCTCCACAGCCTAGTGTTCAATCCACTGACTTTAAGACCTGATGATTTTTAGATGAAACAAGTTCAAGTCCCGGCCTCGCTGACTTTTTTTGATCCCATATTTTCCTATCACAATAAAAGGCAAAAACTCTAAAATATATTTATTTTACACTGGTGCCAAGTAAGCTCCATCCCCACACAAAATAAAATATGCATTTTTTAAGCCACTACATCAACACCTATCATAATGGGAGTGTGGGAACGGATTCCGACAGCTGTTTTTTTTACAGGGGGAACAGAATCCGACGGCAAAAAAACAGCCGTCGGAATCCGTTCCCCCTGTATTTCTTACACAAGGAAGATCTTCTAATATCTATCAAAGTGCTAAAGACTAGGCCTCCACAGCCTAGTGGTCAATCCACTGACTTTAAGAGCTGATGATTTTTAGATGAAACAAGTTCAAGTCCCGGCCTCGCTGACTTTTTTTGATCCCATATTTTCCTATCACAATAAAAGGCAAAAAGTCTAAAATATATTTATTTTACACTGGTGCCAGGTAAGCTCCATCCCCACACAAAATAAAATATGCATTTTTTAAGCCACTACATCAACACCTATCATAATGGGAGTGGGGGAATGGATTCCGACAGCTGTTTTTTTTTACAGGGGGAACGGAATCCGACGACAAAAAAACAGCCGTCGGAATCCGTTCCCCCTGTATTTCTTACACAAGGAAGATCTTCTAATATCTATCAAAGTGCTGAAAATGACTAGGCCTCCACAGCCTGGTGGTCAACGCACTGACTTTAAGACCTGATGATTTTTAGATGAAACAAGTTCAAGTCCCCGCCTCGCTGACTTTTTTTGATCCCATATTTTCCTATCACAATAAAAGGCAAAAAGTCTAAAATATATTTATTTTACACTGGTGCCAGGTAAGCTCCATCCCCACACAAAATAAATTATGCATTTTTTAAGCCACTACATCAACACCTATCATAATGGGAGTGGGGGAACGGATTCCGACAGCTGTTTTTTTTTACAGGGGGAACGGAATCCGACGGCAAAAAAACAGCCGTCGTAATCCGTTCCCCCTGTATTTCTTACACGAGGAGAATCTTCTAATATCTATCAAAGTGATGAAAATGACTAGGCCTCCACAGCCTGGTGGTCAACGCACTGACTTTAAGACCTGATGATTTTTAGATGAAACAAGTTCAAGTCCCGGCCTCGCTGACTTTTTTTATCCCATATTTTCCTATCACAATAAAAGGCAAAAACTCTAAAATATATTTATTTTACACTGGTGCCAGGTAAGCTCCATCCCCACACAAAATAAAATATGCATTTTTTAAGCCACTACATCAACACCTATCATAATGGGAGTGGGGGAACGGATTCCGACAGCTGTTTTTTTTTACAGGGGGAACAGAATCCGACGGCAAAAAAACAGCCGTCGGAATCCGTTCCCCCTGTATTTCTTACACGAGGAGAATCTTCTAATATCTATCAAAGTGCTGAAAATATTTAGGCCTCCACAGCCTAGTGGTCAATCCACTGACTTTAAGAGCTGATGATTTTTAGATGAAACAAGTTCAAGTCCCGGCCTCGCTGACTTTTTTTGATCCCATATTTTCCTATCACAATAAAAGGCAAAAAGTCTAAAATATATTTATTTTACACTGGTGCCAGGTAAGCTCCATCCCCACACAAAATAAAATATGCATTTTTTAAGCCACTACATCAACACCTATCATAATGGGAGTGTGGGAACGGATTCCGACAGCTGTTTTTTTTTACAGGGGGAACGGAATCCGACGGCAAAAAAACAGCCGTCGGAATCCGTTCCCCCTGTATTTCTTACACAAGGAAGATCTTCTAATATCTATCAAAGTGCTGAAAATGACTAGGTCTCCACAGCCTAGTGGTCAATCCACTGACTTTAAGAGCTGATGATTTTTAGATGAAACAAGTTCAAGTCCCGGCCTCGCTGACTTTTTTTGATCCCATATTTTCCTATCACAATAAAAGGCAAAAAGTCTAAAATATATTTATTTTACACTGGTGCCAGGTAAGCTCCATCCCCACACAAAATAAAATATGCATTTTTTAAGCCACTACATCAACACCTATCATAATGGGAGTGTGGGAACGGATTCCGACAGCTGTTTTTTTTACAGGGGGAACAGAATCCGACGGCAAAAAAACAGCCGTCGGAATCCGTTCCCCCTGTATTTCTTACACAAGGAAGATCTTCTAATATCTATCAAAGTGCTGAAAATATTTAGGCCTCCACAGCCTAGTGGTCAATCCACTGACTTTAAGAGCTGATGATTTTTAGATGAAACAAGTTCAAGTCCCGGCCTCGCTGACTTTTTTTTATCCCATATTTTCCTATCACAATAAAAGGCAAAAACTCTAAAATATATTTATTTTACACTGGTGCCAGGTAAGCTCCATCCCCACACAAAATAAAATATGCATTTTTTAAGCCACTACATCAACACCTATCATAATGGGAGTGGGGGAACGAATTCCGACAGCTGTTTTTTTTACAGGGGGAACAGAATCCGACAGCAAAAAAACAGCCGTCGGAATCCGTTCCCCCTGTATTTCTTACACGAGGAGAATCTTCTAATATCTATCAAAGTGCTGAAAATATTAAGGCCTCCACAGCCTAGTGGTCAATGCACTGACTTTAAGACCTGATGATTTTTAGATGAAACAAGTTCAAGTCCCGGCCTCGCTGACTTTTTTTGATCCCATATTTTCCTATCACAATAAAAGGCAAAAACTCTAAAATATATTTATTTTACACTGGTGCCAGGTAAGCTCCATCCCCACACAAAATAAAATATGCATTTTTTAAGCCACTACATCAACACCTATCATAATGGGAGTGGGGGAACGGATTCCGACAGCTGTTTTTTTTTACAGGGGGAACGGAATCCGACGGCAAAAAAATAGCCGTCGGAATCCGTTCCCCCTGTATTTCTTACACAAGGAAGATCTTCTAACTTCTATCAAAGTGCTAAAAATTACTAGTCCTCCACAGCCTAGTGTTCAATCCACTGACTTTAAGACCTGATGATTTTTAGATGAAACAAGTTCAAGTCCCGGCCTCGCTGACTTTTTTTGATCCCATATTTTCCTATCACAATAAAAGGCAAAAACTCTAAAATATATTTATTTTACACTGGTGCCAAGTAAGCTCCATCCCCACACAAAATAAAATATGCATTTTTTAAGCCACTACATCAACACCTATCATAATGGGAGTGTGGGAACGGATTCCGACAGCTGTTTTTTTTACAGGGGGAACAGAATCCGACGGCAAAAAAACAGCCGTCGGAATCCGTTCCCCCTGTATTTCTTACACAAGGAAGATCTTCTAATATCTATCAAAGTGCTAAAGACTAGGCCTCCACAGCCTAGTGGTCAATCCACTGACTTTAAGAGCTGATGATTTTTAGATGAAACAAGTTCAAGTCCCCGCCTCGCTGACTTTTTTTGATCCCATATTTTCCTATCACAATAAAAGGCAAAAAGTCTAAAATATATTTATTTTACACTGGTGCCAGGTAAGCTCCATCCCCACACAAAATAAATTATGCATTTTTTAAGCCACTACATCAACACCTATCATAATGGGAGTGGGGGAACGGATTCCGACAGCTGTTTTTTTTTACAGGGGGAACGGAATCCGACGGCAAAAAAACAGCCGTCGTAATCCGTTCCCCCTGTATTTCTTACACGAGGAGAATCTTCTAATATCTATCAAAGTGATGAAAATGACTAGGCCTCCACAGCCTGGTGGTCAACGCACTGACTTTAAGACCTGATGATTTTTAGATGAAACAAGTTCAAGTCCCGGCCTCGCTGACTTTTTTTATCCCATATTTTCCTATCACAATAAAAGGCAAAAACTCTAAAATATATTTATTTTACACTGGTGCCAGGTAAGCTCCATCCCCACACAAAATAAAATATGCATTTTTTAAGCCACTACATCAACACCTATCATAATGGGAGTGGGGGAACGGATTCCGACAGCTGTTTTTTTTTACAGGGGGAACAGAATCCGACGGCAAAAAAACAGCCGTCGGAATCCGTTCCCCCTGTATTTCTTACACGAGGAGAATCTTCTAATATCTATCAAAGTGCTGAAAATATTTAGGCCTCCACAGCCTAGTGGTCAATCCACTGACTTTAAGAGCTGATGATTTTTAGATGAAACAAGTTCAAGTCCCGGCCTCGCTGACTTTTTTTGATCCCATATTTTCCTATCACAATAAAAGGCAAAAAGTCTAAAATATATTTATTTTACACTGGTGCCAGGTAAGCTCCATCCCCACACAAAATAAAATATGCATTTTTTAAGCCACTACATCAACACCTATCATAATGGGAGTGTGGGAACGGATTCCGACAGCTGTTTTTTTTTACAGGGGGAACGGAATCCGACGGCAAAAAAACAGCCGTCGGAATCCGTTCCCCCTGTATTTCTTACACAAGGAAGATCTTCTAATATCTATCAAAGTGCTGAAAATGACTAGGTCTCCACAGCCTAGTGGTCAATCCACTGACTTTAAGAGCTGATGATTTTTAGATGAAACAAGTTCAAGTCCCGGCCTCGCTGACTTTTTTTGATCCCATATTTTCCTATCACAATAAAAGGCAAAAAGTCTAAAATATATTTATTTTACACTGGTGCCAGGTAAGCTCCATCCCCACACAAAATAAAATATGCATTTTTTAAGCCACTACATCAACACCTATCATAATGGGAGTGTGGGAACGGATTCCGACAGCTGTTTTTTTTACAGGGGGAACAGAATCCGACGGCAAAAAAACAGCCGTCGGAATCCGTTCCCCCTGTATTTCTTACACAAGGAAGATCTTCTAATATCTATCAAAGTGCTGAAAATATTTAGGCCTCCACAGCCTAGTGGTCAATCCACTGACTTTAAGAGCTGATGATTTTTAGATGAAACAAGTTCAAGTCCCGGCCTCGCTGACTTTTTTTTATCCCATATTTTCCTATCACAATAAAAGGCAAAAACTCTAAAATATATTTATTTTACACTGGTGCCAGGTAAGCTCCATCCCCACACAAAATAAAATATGCATTTTTTAAGCCACTACATCAACACCTATCATAATGGGAGTGGGGGAACGAATTCCGACAGCTGTTTTTTTTACAGGGGGAACAGAATCCGACAGCAAAAAAACAGCCGTCGGAATCCGTTCCCCCTGTATTTCTTACACAAGGAAGATCTTCTAATATATATCAAAGTGCTGAAAATGACTAGGCCTCCACAGCCTAGTGGTCAATGCACTGACTTTAAAACCTGATGATTTTTAGATGAAACAAGTTCAAGTCCAGGCCTCGCTGACTTTTTTTGATCCCATATTTTCCTATCACAATAAAAGGCAAAAAGTCTAAAATATATTTATTTTACACTGGTGCCAGGTAAGCTCCATCCCCACACAAAATAAAATATGCATTTTTTAAGCCACTACATCAACACCTATCATAATGGGAGTGGGGGAACGGATTCCGACAGCTGTTTTTTTTACAGGGGGAACAGAATCCGACAGCAAAAAAACAGCCGTCGGAATCCGTTCCCCCTGTATTTCTTACACAAGGAAGATCTTCTAATATCTATCAAAGTGCTGAAAATGACTAGGCCTCCACAGCCTAGTGGTCAATGCACTGACTTTAAGAGCTGATGATTTTTAGATGAAACAAGTTCAAGTCCCGGCCTCGCTGACTTTTTTTGATCCCATATTTTCCTATCACAATAAAAGGCAAAAAGCCTAAAATATATTTATTTTACACTGGTGCCAGGTAAGCTCCATCCCCACACAAAATAAAATATGCATTTTTTAAGCCACTACATCAACACCTATCATAATGGGAGTGTGGGAACGGATTCCGACAGCTGTTTTTTTTACAGGGGGAACAGAATCCGACGGCAAAAAAACAGCCGTCGGAATCCGTTCCCCCTGTATTTCTTACACAAGGAAGATCTTCTAATATATATCAAAGTGCTGAAAATGACTAGGCCTCCACAGCCTAGTGGTCAATCCACTGACTTTAAAACCTGATGATTTTTAGATGAAACAAGTTCAAGTCCCGGCCTCACTGACTTTTTTTTTTATCCCATATTTTCCTATCAAAATAAAAGGCAAAAACTCTAAAATATATTTATTTTACACTGGTGCCAGGTAAGCTCCATCCCCACACAAAATAAAATATGCATTTTTTAAGCCACTACATCAACACCTATCATAATGGGAGTGGGGGAACGGATTCCGACAGCTGTTTTTTTTACAGGGGGAACGGAATCCGACGGCAAAAAAACAGCCGTCGGAATCCGTTCCCCCTGTTTTTCTTACACAAGGAAGATCTTCTAATATCTATCAAAGTGCTAAAAATTACTAGTCCTCCACAGCCTAGTGGTCAATCCACTGACTTTAAGAGCTGATGATTTTTAGATGAAACAAGTTCAAGTCCCGGCCTCGCTGACTTTTTTTTATCCCATATTTTCCTATCACAATAAAAGGCAAAAACTCTAAAATATATTTATTTTACACTGGTGCCAGGTAAGCTCCATCCCCACACAAAATAAAATATGCATTTTTTAAGCCACTACATCAACACCTGTCATAATGGGAGTGGGGGAACGGATTCCGACAGCTGTTTTTTTTTACAGGGGGAACGGAATCCGACGGCAAAAAAACAGCCGTCGGAATCCGTTCCCCCTGTTTTTCTTACACAAGGAAGATCTTCTAATATCTATCAAAGTGCTAAAAATTACTAGTCCTCCACAGCCTAGTGGTCAATCCACTGACTTTAAGAGCTGATGATTTTTAGATGAAACAAGTTCAAGTCCCGGCCTCGCTGACTTTTTTTTATCCCATATTTTCCTATCACAATAAAAGGCAAAAACTCTAAAATATATTTATTTTACACTGGTGCCAGGTAAGCTCCATCCCCACACAAAATAAAATATGCATTTTTTAAGCCACTACATCAACACCTGTCATAATGGGAGTGGGGGAACGGATTCCGACAGCTGTTTTTTTTACAGGGGGAACAGAATCCGACGGCAAAAAAACAGCCGTCGGAATCCGTTCCCCCTGTTTTTCTTACACAAGGAAGATCTTCTAATATCTATCAAAGTGCTGAAAATGACTAGGCCTCCACAGCCTAGTGGTCAATGCACTGACTTTAAAACCTGATTATTTTTAGATGAAACAAGTTCAAGTCCAGGCCTCGCTGACTTTTTTTGATCCCATATTTTCCTATCACAATAAAAGGCAAAAAGTCTAAAATATATTTATTTTACACTGGTGCCAGGTAAGCTCCATCCCCACACAAAATAAAATATGCATTTTTTAAGCCACTACATCAACACCTATCATAATGGGAGTGGGGGAACGGATTCCGACAGCTGTTTTTTTTACAGGGGGAACAGAATCCGACGGCAAAAAAACAGCCGTCGGAATCCGTTCCCCCTGTATTTCTTACACAAGGAAGATCTTCTAATATCTATCAAAGTGCTGAAAATATTTAGGCCTCCACAGCCTAGTGGTCAATCCACTGACTTTAAGAGCTGATGATTTTTAGATGAAACAAGTTCAAGTCCCGGCCTCGCTGACTTTTTTTTATCCCATATTTTCCTATCACAATAAAAGGCAAAAACTCTAAAATATATTTATTTTACACTGGTGCCAGGTAAGCTCCATCCCCACACAAAATAAAATATGCATTTTTTAAGCCACTACATCAACACCTATCATAATGGGAGTGGGGGAACGAATTCCGACAGCTGTTTTTTTTACAGGGGGAACAGAATCCGACAGCAAAAAAACAGCCGTCGGAATCCGTTCCCCCTGTATTTCTTACACAAGGAAGATCTTCTAATATATATCAAAGTGCTGAAAATGACTAGGCCTCCACAGCCTAGTGGTCAATGCACTGACTTTAAAACCTGATGATTTTTAGATGAAACAAGTTCAAGTCCAGGCCTCGCTGACTTTTTTTGATCCCATATTTTCCTATCACAATAAAAGGCAAAAAGTCTAAAATATATTTATTTTACACTGGTGCCAGGTAAGCTCCATCCCCACACAAAATAAAATATGCATTTTTTAAGCCACTACATCAACACCTATCATAATGGGAGTGGGGGAACGGATTCCGACAGCTGTTTTTTTTACAGGGGGAACAGAATCCGACAGCAAAAAAACAGCCGTCGGAATCCGTTCCCCCTGTATTTCTTACACAAGGAAGATCTTCTAATATCTATCAAAGTGCTGAAAATGACTAGGCCTCCACAGCCTAGTGGTCAATGCACTGACTTTAAGAGCTGATGATTTTTAGATGAAACAAGTTCAAGTCCCGGCCTCGCTGACTTTTTTTGATCCCATATTTTCCTATCACAATAAAAGGCAAAAAGCCTAAAATATATTTATTTTACACTGGTGCCAGGTAAGCTCCATCCCCACACAAAATAAAATATGCATTTTTTAAGCCACTACATCAACACCTATCATAATGGGAGTGTGGGAACGGATTCCGACAGCTGTTTTTTTTACAGGGGGAACAGAATCCGACGGCAAAAAAACAGCCGTCGGAATCCGTTCCCCCTGTATTTCTTACACAAGGAAGATCTTCTAATATATATCAAAGTGCTGAAAATGACTAGGCCTCCACAGCCTAGTGGTCAATCCACTGACTTTAAAACCTGATGATTTTTAGATGAAACAAGTTCAAGTCCAGGCCTCGCTGACTTTTTTTGATCCCATATTTTCCTATCACAATAAAAGGCAAAAAGTCTAAAATATATTTATTTTACACTGGTGCCAGGTAAGCTCCATCCCCACACAAAATAAAATATGCATTTTTTAAGCCACTACATCAACACCTATCATAATGGGAGTGGGGGAACGGATTCCGACAGCTGTTTTTTTTACAGGGGGAACAGAATCCGACAGCAAAAAAACAGCCGTCGGAATCCGTTCCCCCTGTATTTCTTATACAAGGAAGATCTTCTAATATCTATCAAAGTGCTGAAAATGACTAGGCCTCCACAGCCTAGTGGTCAATGCACTGACTTTAAAACCTGATGATTTTTAGATGAAACAAGTTCAAGTCCCGGCCTCGCTGACTTTTTTTGATCCCATATTTTCCTATCACAATAAAAGGCAAAAACTCTAAAATATATTTATTTTACACTGGTGCCAGGTAAGCTCCATCCCCACACAAAATAAAATATGCATTTTTTAAGCCACTACATCAACACCTATCATAATGGGAGTGGGGGAACGGATTCCGACAGCTGTTTTTTTTTACAGGGGGAACGGAATCCGACGGCAAAAAAACAGCCGTCGGAATCCGTTCCCCCTGTATTTCTTACACAAGGAAGATCTTCTAATATCTATCAAAGTGCTAAAAATTATTAGTCCTCCACAGCCTAGTGGTCAATCCACTTACTTTAAGAGCT
Organism: Phoxinus phoxinus; assembly: GCF_949152265.1. Lineage (NCBI taxonomy): Eukaryota > Metazoa > Chordata > Actinopteri > Cypriniformes > Leuciscidae > Phoxinus > Phoxinus phoxinus. The sequence continues at coordinate 21,870,695 of NC_136890.1, read as the reverse complement.
GATGATTTTTAGATGAAACAAGTTCAAGTCCCGGCCTCACTGACTTTTTTTTTTATCCCATATTTTCCTATCAAAATAAAAGGCAAAAACTCTAAAATATATTTATTTTACACTGGTGCCAGGTAAGCTCCATCCCCACACAAAATAAAATATGCATTTTTTAAGCCACTACATCAACACCTATCATAATGGGAGTGGGGGAACGGATTCCGACAGCTGTTTTTTTTTACAGGGGGAATGGAATCCGACGGCAAAAAAACAGCCGTCGGAATCCGTTCCCCCTGTATTTCTTACACAAGGAAGATCTTCTAATATCTATCAAAGTGCTAAAAATTACTAGTCCTCCACAGCCTAGTGGTCAATCCACTGACTTTAAGACCTGATGATTTTTAGATGAAACAAGTTCAAGTCCCGGCCTCGCTGACTTTTTTTTATCCCATATTTTCCTATCACAATAAAAGGCAAAAACTCTAAAATATATTTATTTTACACTGGTGCCAGGTAAGCTCCATCCCCACACAAAATAAAATATGCATTTTTTAAGCCACTACATCAACACCTGTCATAATGGGAGTGGGGGAACGGATTCCGACAGCTGTTTTTTTTTACAGGGGGAACGGAATCCGACGGCAAAAAAACAGCCGTCGGAATCCGTTCCCCCTGTTTTTCTTACACAAGGAAGATCTTCTAATATCTATCAAAGTGCTAAAAATTACTAGTCCTCCACAGCCTAGTGGTCAATCCACTGACTTTAAGAGCTGATGATTTTTAGATGAAACAAGTTCAAGTCCCGGCCTCGCTGACTTTTTTTTATCCCATATTTTCCTATCACAATAAAAGGCAAAAACTCTAAAATATATTTATTTTACACTGGTGCCAGGTAAGCTCCATCCCCACACAAAATAAAATATGCATTTTTTAAGCCACTACATCAACACCTGTCATAATGGGAGTGGGGGAACGGATTCCGACAGCTGTTTTTTTTACAGGGGGAACAGAATCCGACGGCAAAAAAACAGCCGTCGGAATCCGTTCCCCCTGTTTTTCTTACACAAGGAAGATCTTCTAATATCTATCAAAGTGCTGAAAATGACTAGGCCTCCACAGCCTAGTGGTCAATGCACTGACTTTAAAACCTGATTATTTTTAGATGAAACAAGTTCAAGTCCAGGCCTCGCTGACTTTTTTTGATCCCATATTTTCCTATCACAATAAAAGGCAAAAAGTCTAAAATATATTTATTTTACACTGGTGCCAGGTAAGCTCCATCCCCACACAAAATAAAATATGCATTTTTTAAGCCACTACATCAACACCTATCATAATGGGAGTGGGGGAACGGATTCCGACAGCTGTTTTTTTTACAGGGGGAACAGAATCCGACGGCAAAAAAACAGCCGTCGGAATCCGTTCCCCCTGTATTTCTTACACAAGGAAGATCTTCTAATATCTATCAAAGTGCTGAAAATGACTAGGCCTCCACAGCCTAGTGGTCAATGCACTGACTTTAAGACCTGATGATTTTTAGATGAAAGAAGTTCAAGTCCCGGCCTCGCAGACTTTTTTTGATCCCATATTTTCCTATCACAATAAAAGGCAAAAAGTCTAAAATATATTTATTTTACACTGGTGCCAGGTAAGCTCCATCCCCACACAAAATAAAATAAGCATTTTTTAAGCCACTACATCAACACCTATCATAATGGGAGTGGGGGAACGGATTCCGACAGCTGTTTTTTTTACAGGGGGAACGGAATCCGACGGCAAAAAAACAGCCGTCGGAATCCGTTCCCCCTGTATTTCTTACACGAGGAGAATCTTCTAATATCTATCAAAGTGCCGAAAATATTTAGGCCTCCACAGCCTAGTGGTCAATGCACTGACTTTAAGACCTGATGATTTTTAGATGAAACAAGTTCAAGTCCCGGCCTCGCTGACTTTTTTTGATCCCATATTTTCCTATCACAATAAAAGGCAAAAAGTCTAAAATATATTTATTTTACACTGGTGCCAGGTAAGCTCCATCCCCACACAAAATAAAATATGCATTTTTTAAGCCACTACATCAACACCTATCATAATGGGAGTGTGGGAACGGATTCCGACAGCTGTTTTTTTTTACAGGGGGAACGGAATCCGACGGCAAAAAAACAGCCGTCGGAATCCGTTCCCCCTGTATTTCTTACACAAGGAAGATCTTCTAATATCTATCAAAGTGCTGAAAATGACTAGGTCTCCACTGCCTAGTGGTCAATCCACTGACTTTAAGAGCTGATGATTTTTAGATGAAACAAGTTCAAGTCCCGGCCTCGCTGACTTTTTTTGATCCCATATTTTCCTATCACAATAAAAGGCAAAAAGTCTAAAATATATTTATTTTACACTGGTGCCAGGTAAGCTCCATCCCCACACAAAATAAAATATGCATTTTTTAAGCCACTACATCAACACCTATCATAATGGGAGTGTGGGAACGGATTCCGACAGCTGTTTTTTTTACAGGGGGAACAGAATCCGACGGCAAAAAAACAGCCGTCGGAATCCGTTCCCCCTGTATTTCTTACACAAGGAAGATCTTCTAATATCTATCAAAGTGCTGAAAATATTTAGGCCTCCACAGCCTAGTGGTCAATGCACTGACTTTAAGACCTGATGATTTTTAGATGAAACAAGTTCAAGTCCCGGCCTCGCTGACTTTTTTTTATCCCATATTTTCCTATCACAATAAAAGTCAAAAACTCTAAAATATATTTATTTTACACTGGTGCCAGGTAAGCTCCATCCCCACACAAAATAAAATATGCATTTTTTAAGCCACTACATCAACACCTATCATAATGGGAGTGGGGGAACGGATTCCGACAGCTGTTTTTTTTTACAGGGGGAACGGAATCCGACGGCAAAAAAACAGCCGTCGGAATCCGTTCCCCCTGTTTTTCTTACACAAGGAAGATCTTCTAATATCTATCACAGTGCTAAAAATTACTAGTCCTCCACAGCCTAGTGGTCAATCCACTGACTTTAAGAGCTGATGATTTTTAGATGAAACAAGTTCAAGTCCCGGCCTCGCTGACTTTTTTTTATCCCATATTTTCCTATCACAATAAAAGGCAAAAACTCTAAAATATATTTATTTTACACTGGTGCCAGGTAAGCTCCATCCCCACACAAAATAAAATATGCATTTTTTAAGCCACTACATCAACACCTATCATAATGGGAGTGGGGGAACGAATTCCGACAGCTGTTTTTTTTACAGGGGGAACAGAATCCGACAGCAAAAAAACAGCCGTCGGAATCCGTTCCCCCTGTATTTCTTACACAAGGAAGATCTTCTAATATATATCAAAGTGCTGAAAATGACTAGGCCTCCACAGCCTAGTGGTCAATGCACTGACTTTAAAACCTGAAGATTTTTAGATGAAACAAGTTCAAGTCCCGGCCTCGCTGACTTTTTTTTATCCCATATTTTCCTATCACAATAAAAGGCAAAAACTCTAAAATATATTTATTTTACACTGGTGCCAGGTAAGCTCCATCCCCACACAAAATAAAATATGCATTTTTTAAGCCACTACATCAACACCTGTCATAATGGGAGTGGGGGAACGGATTCCGACAGCTGTTTTTTTTTACAGGGGGAACGGAATCCGACGGCAAAAAAACAGCCGTCGGAATCCGTTCCCCCTGTTTTTCTTACACAAGGAAGATCTTCTAATATCTATCAAAGTGCTAAAAATTACTAGTCCTCCACAGCCTAGTGGTCAATCCACTGACTTTAAGAGCTGATGATTTTTAGATGAAACAAGTTCAAGTCCCGGCCTCGCTGACTTTTTTTTATCCCATATTTTCCTATCACAATAAAAGGCAAAAACTCTAAAATATATTTATTTTACACTGGTGCCAGGTAAGCTCCATCCCCACACAAAATAAAATATGCATTTTTTAAGCCACTACATCAACACCTGTCATAATGGGAGTGGGGGAACGGATTCCGACAGCTGTTTTTTTTACAGGGGGAACAGAATCCGACGGCAAAAAAACAGCCGTCGGAATCCGTTCCCCCTGTTTTTCTTACACAAGGAAGATCTTCTAATATCTATCAAAGTGCTGAAAATGACTAGGCCTCCACAGCCTAGTGGTCAATGCACTGACTTTAAAACCTGATTATTTTTAGATGAAACAAGTTCAAGTCCAGGCCTCGCTGACTTTTTTTGATCCCATATTTTCCTATCACAATAAAAGGCAAAAAGTCTAAAATATATTTATTTTACACTGGTGCCAGGTAAGCTCCATCCCCACACAAAATAAAATATGCATTTTTTAAGCCACTACATCAACACCTATCATAATGGGAGTGGGGGAACGGATTCCGACAGCTGTTTTTTTTACAGGGGGAACAGAATCCGACGGCAAAAAAACAGCCGTCGGAATCCGTTCCCCCTGTATTTCTTACACAAGGAAGATCTTCTAATATCTATCAAAGTGCTGAAAATATTTAGGCCTCCACAGCCTAGTGGTCAATCCACTGACTTTAAGAGCTGATGATTTTTAGATGAAACAAGTTCAAGTCCCAGCCTCGCTGACTTTTTTTTATCCCATATTTTCCTATCACAATAAAAGGCAAAAACTCTAAAATATATTTATTTTACACTGGTGCCAGGTAAGCTCCATCCCCACACAAAATAAAATATGCATTTTTTAAGCCACTACATCAACACCTATCATAATGGGAGTGGGGGAACGAATTCCGACAGCTGTTTTTTTTACAGGGGGAACAGAATCCGACAGCAAAAAAACAGCCGTCGGAATCCGTTCCCCCCTGTATTTCTTACACAAGGAAGATCTTCTAATATATATCAAAGTGCTGAAAATGACTAGGCCTCCACAGCCTAGTGGTCAATGCACTGACTTTAAAACCTGATGATTTTTAGATGAAACAAGTTCAAGTCCAGGCCTCGCTGACTTTTTTTGATCCCATATTTTCCTATCACAATAAAAGGCAAAAAGTCTAAAATATATTTATTTTACACTGGTGCCAGGTAAGCTCCATCCCCACACAAAATAAAATATGCATTTTTTAAGCCACTACATCAACACCTATCATAATGGGAGTGGGGGAACGGATTCCGACAGCTGTTTTTTTTACAGGGGGAACAGAATCCGACAGCAAAAAAACAGCCGTCGGAATCCGTTCCCCCTGTATTTCTTACACAAGGAAGATCTTCTAATATCTATCAAAGTGCTGAAAATGACTAGGCCTCCACAGCCTAGTGGTCAATGCACTGACTTTAAGAGCTGATGATTTTTAGATGAAACAAGTTCAAGTCCCGGCCTCGCTGACTTTTTTTGATCCCATATTTTCCTATCACAATAAAAGGCAAAAAGCCTAAAATATATTTATTTTACACTGGTGCCAGGTAAGCTCCATCCCCACACAAAATAAAATATGCATTTTTTAAGCCACTACATCAACACCTATCATAATGGGAGTGTGGGAACGGATTCCGACAGCTGTTTTTTTTACAGGGGGAACAGAATCCGACGGCAAAAAAACAGCCGTCGGAATCCGTTCCCCCTGTATTTCTTACACAAGGAAGATCTTCTAATATATATCAAAGTGCTGAAAATGACTAGGCCTCCACAGCCTAGTGGTCAATCCACTGACTTTAAAACCTGATGATTTTTAGATGAAACAAGTTCAAGTCCAGGCCTCGCTGACTTTTTTTGATCCCATATTTTCCTATCACAATAAAAGGCAAAAAGTCTAAAATATATTTATTTTACACTGGTGCCAGGTAAGCTCCATCCCCACACAAAATAAAATATGCATTTTTTAAGCCACTACATCAACACCTATCATAATGGGAGTGGGGGAACGGATTCCGACAGCTGTTTTTTTTACAGGGGGAACAGAATCCGACAGCAAAAAAACAGCCGTCGGAATCCGTTCCCCCTGTATTTCTTACACAAGGAAGATCTTCTAATATCTATCAAAGTGCTGAAAATGACTAGGCCTCCACAGCCTAGTGGTCAATGCACTGACTTTAAAACCTGATGATTTTTAGATGAAACAAGTTCAAGTCCCGGCCTCGCTGACTTTTTTTGATCCCATATTTTCCTATCACAATAAAAGGCAAAAACTCTAAAATATATTTATTTTACACTGGTGCCAGGTAAGCTCCATCCCCACACAAAATAAAATATGCATTTTTTAAGCCACTACATCAACACCTATCATAATGGGAGTGGGGGAACGGATTCCGACAGCTGTTTTTTTTTACAGGGGGAACGGAATCCGACGGCAAAAAAACAGCCGTCGGAATCCGTTCCCCCTGTATTTCTTACACAAGGAAGATCTTCTAATATCTATCAAAGTGCTAAAAATTACTAGTCCTCCACAGCCTAGTGGTCAATCCACTTACTTTAAGAGCTGATGATTTTTAGATGAAACAAGTTCAAGTCCCGGCCTCACTGACTTTTTTTTTTATCCCATATTTTCCTATCAAAATAAAAGGCAAAAACTCTAAAATATATTTATTTTACACTGGTGCCAGGTAAGCTCCATCCCCACACAAAATAAAATATGCATTTTTTAAGCCACTACATCAACACCTATCATAATGGGAGTGGGGGAACGGATTCCGACAGCTGTTTTTTTTTACAGGGGGAACGGAATCCGACGGCAAAAAAACAGCCGTCGGAATCCGTTCCCCCTGTATTTCTTACACAAGGAAGATCTTCTAATATCTATCAAAGTGCTAAAAATTACTAGTCCTCCACAGCCTAGTGGTCAATCCACTGACTTTAAGACCTGATGATTTTTAGATGAAACAAGTTCAAGTCCCGGCCTCGCTGACTTTTTTTTATCCCATATTTTCCTATCACAATAAAAGGCAAAAACTCTAAAATATATTTATTTTACACTGGTGCCAGGTAAGCTCCATCCCCACACAAAATAAAATATGCATTTTTTAAGCCACTACATCAACACCTATCATAATGGGAGTGGGGGAACGAATTCCGACAGCTGTTTTTTTTACAGGGGGAACAGAATCCGACAGCAAAAAAACAGCCGTCGGAATCCGTTCCCCCTGTATTTCTTACACAAGGAAGATCTTCTAATATATATCAAAGTGCTGAAAATGACTAGGCCTCCACAGCCTAGTGGTCAATGCACTGACTTTAAAACCTGATGATTTTTAGATGAAACAAGTTCAAGTCCAGGCCTCGCTGACTTTTTTTGATCCCATATTTTCCTATCACAATAAAAGGCAAAAAGTCTAAAATATATTTATTTTACACTGGTGCCAGGTAAGCTCCATCCCCACACAAAATAAAATATGCATTTTTTAAGCCACTACATCAACACCTATCATAATGGGAGTGGGGGAACGGATTCCGACAGCTGTTTTTTTTACAGGGGGAACAGAATCCGACAGCAAAAAAACAGCCGTCGGAATCCGTTCCCCCTGTATTTCTTACACAAGGAAGATCTTCTAATATCTATCAAAGTGCTGAAAATGACTAGGCCTCCACAGCCTAGTGGTCAATGCACTGACTTTAAGAGCTGATGATTTTTAGATGAAACAAGTTCAAGTCCCGGCCTCGCTGACTTTTTTTGATCCCATATTTTCCTATCACAATAAAAGGCAAAAAGCCTAAAATATATTTATTTTACACTGGTGCCAGGTAAGCTCCATCCCCACACAAAATAAAATATGCATTTTTTAAGCCACTACATCAACACCTATCATAATGGGAGTGTGGGAACGGATTCCGACAGCTGTTTTTTTTACAGGGGGAACAGAATCCGACGGCAAAAAAACAGCCGTCGGAATCCGTTCCCCCTGTATTTCTTACACAAGGAAGATCTTCTAATATATATCAAAGTGCTGAAAATGACTAGGCCTCCACAGCCTAGTGGTCAATCCACTGACTTTAAAACCTGATGATTTTTAGATGAAACAAGTTCAAGTCCAGGCCTCGCTGACTTTTTTTGATCCCATATTTTCCTATCACAATAAAAGGCAAAAAGTCTAAAATATATTTATTTTACACTGGTGCCAGGTAAGCTCCATCCCCACACAAAATAAAATATGCATTTTTTAAGCCACTACATCAACACCTATCATAATGGGAGTGGGGGAACGGATTCCGACAGCTGTTTTTTTTACAGGGGGAACAGAATCCGACAGCAAAAAAACAGCCGTCGGAATCCGTTCCCCCTGTATTTCTTATACAAGGAAGATCTTCTAATATCTATCAAAGTGCTGAAAATGACTAGGCCTCCACAGCCTAGTGGTCAATGCACTGACTTTAAAACCTGATGATTTTTAGATGAAACAAGTTCAAGTCCCGGCCTCGCTGACTTTTTTTGATCCCATATTTTCCTATCACAATAAAAGGCAAAAACTCTAAAATATATTTATTTTACACTGGTGCCAGGTAAGCTCCATCCCCACACAAAATAAAATATGCATTTTTTAAGCCACTACATCAACACCTATCATAATGGGAGTGGGGGAACGGATTCCGACAGCTGTTTTTTTTTACAGGGGGAACGGAATCCGACGGCAAAAAAACAGCCGTCGGAATCCGTTCCCCCTGTATTTCTTACACAAGGAAGATCTTCTAATATCTATCAAAGTGCTAAAAATTATTAGTCCTCCACAGCCTAGTGGTCAATCCACTTACTTTAAGAGCTGATGATTTTTAGATGAAACAAGTTCAAGTCCCGGCCTCACTGACTTTTTTTTTTATCCCATATTTTCCTATCAAAATAAAAGGCAAAAACTCTAAAATATATTTATTTTACACTGGTGCCAGGTAAGCTCCATCCCCACACAAAATAAAATATGCATTTTTTAAGCCACTACATCAACACCTATCATAATGGGAGTGGGGGAACGGATTCCGACAGCTGTTTTTTTTTACAGGGGGAATGGAATCCGACGGCAAAAAAACAGCCGTCGGAATCCGTTCCCCCTGTATTTCTTACACAAGGAAGATCTTCTAATATCTATCAAAGTGCTAAAAATTACTAGTCCTCCACAGCCTAGTGGTCAATCCACTGACTTTAAGACCTGATGATTTTTAGATGAAACAAGTTCAAGTCCCGGCCTCGCTGACTTTTTTTTATCCCATATTTTCCTATCACAATAAAAGGCAAAAACTCTAAAATATATTTATTTTACACTGGTGCCAGGTAAGCTCCATCCCCACACAAAATAAAATATGCATTTTTTAAGCCACTACATCAACACCTATCATAATGGGAGTGGGGGAACGGATTCCGACAGCTGTTTTTTTTTACAGGGGGAACGGAATCCGATGGGAAAAAAACAGCCGTCGGAATCCGTTCCCCCTGTTTTTCTTACACAAGGAAGATCTTCTAATATCTATCAAAGTGCTAAAAATTACTAGTCCTCCACAGCCTAGTGGTCAATCCACTGACTTTAAGAGCTGATGATTTTTAGATGAAACAAGTTCAAGTCCCGGCCTCGCTGACTTTTTTTTATCCCATATTTTCCTATCACAATAAAAGGCAAAAACTCTAAAATATATTTATTTTACACTGGTGCCAGGTAAGCTCCATCCCCACACAAAATAAAATATGCATTTTTTAAGCCACTACATCAACACCTGTCATAATGGGAGTGGGGGAACGGATTCCGACAGCTGTTTTTTTTTACAGGGGGAACGGAATCCGACGGCAAAAAAACAGCCGTCGGAATCCGTTCCCCCTGTTTTTCTTACACAAGGAAGATCTTCTAATATCTATCAAAGTGCTAAAAATTACTAGTCCTCCACAGCCTAGTGGTCAATCCACTGACTTTAAGAGCTGATGATTTTTAGATGAAACAAGTTCAAGTCCCGGCCTCGCTGACTTTTTTTTATCCCATATTTTCCTATCACAATAAAAGGCAAAAACTCTAAAATATATTTATTTTACACTGGTGCCAGGTAAGCTCCATCCCCACACAAAATAAAATATGCATTTTTTAAGCCACTACATCAACACCTGTCATAATGGGAGTGGGGGAACGGATTCCGACAGCTGTTTTTTTTACAGGGGGAACAGAATCCGACGGCAAAAAAACAGCCGTCGGAATCCGTTCCCCCTGTTTTTCTTACACAAGGAAGATCTTCTAATATCTATCAAAGTGCTGAAAATGACTAGGCCTCCACAGCCTAGTGGTCAATGCACTGACTTTAAAACCTGATTATTTTTAGATGAAACAAGTTCAAGTCCAGGCCTCGCTGACTTTTTTTGATCCCATATTTTCCTATCACAATAAAAGGCAAAAAGTCTAAAATATATTTATTTTACACTGGTGCCAGGTAAGCTCCATCCCCACACAAAATAAAATATGCATTTTTTAAGCCACTACATCAACACCTATCATAATGGGAGTGGGGGAACGGATTCCGACAGCTGTTTTTTTTACAGGGGGAACAGAATCCGACGGCAAAAAAACAGCCGTCGGAATCCGTTCCCCCTGTATTTCTTACACAAGGAAGATCTTCTAATATCTATCAAAGTGCTGAAAATGACTAGGCCTCCACAGCCTAGTGGTCAATGCACTGACTTTAAGACCTGATGATTTTTAGATGAAAGAAGTTCAAGTCCCGGCCTCGCAGACTTTTTTTGATCCCATATTTTCCTATCACAATAAAAGGCAAAAAGTCTAAAATATATTTATTTTACACTGGTGCCAGGTAAGCTCCATCCCCACACAAAATAAAATAAGCATTTTTTAAGCCACTACATCAACACCTATCATAATGGGAGTGGGGGAACGGATTCCGACAGCTGTTTTTTTTACAGGGGGAACGGAATCCGACGGCAAAAAAACAGCCGTCGGAATCCGTTCCCCCTGTATTTCTTACACGAGGAGAATCTTCTAATATCTATCAAAGTGCCGAAAATATTTAGGCCTCCACAGCCTAGTGGTCAATGCACTGACTTTAAGACCTGATGATTTTTAGATGAAACAAGTTCAAGTCCCGGCCTCGCTGACTTTTTTTGATCCCATATTTTCCTATCACAATAAAAGGCAAAAAGTCTAAAATATATTTATTTTACACTGGTGCCAGGTAAGCTCCATCCCCACACAAAATAAAATATGCATTTTTTAAGCCACTACATCAACACCTATCATAATGGGAGTGTGGGAACGGATTCCGACAGCTGTTTTTTTTTACAGGGGGAACGGAATCCGACGGCAAAAAAACAGCCGTCGGAATCCGTTCCCCCTGTATTTCTTACACAAGGAAGATCTTCTAATATCTATCAAAGTGCTGAAAATGACTAGGTCTCCACTGCCTAGTGGTCAATCCACTGACTTTAAGAGCTGATGATTTTTAGATGAAACAAGTTCAAGTCCCGGCCTCGCTGACTTTTTTTGATCCCATATTTTCCTATCACAATAAAAGGCAAAAAGTCTAAAATATATTTATTTTACACTGGTGCCAGGTAAGCTCCATCCCCACACAAAATAAAATATGCATTTTTTAAGCCACTACATCAACACCTATCATAATGGGAGTGTGGGAACGGATTCCGACAGCTGTTTTTTTTACAGGGGGAACAGAATCCGACGGCAAAAAAACAGCCGTCGGAATCCGTTCCCCCTGTATTTCTTACACAAGGAAGATCTTCTAATATCTATCAAAGTGCTGAAAATATTTAGGCCTCCACAGCCTAGTGGTCAATGCACTGACTTTAAGACCTGATGATTTTTAGATGAAACAAGTTCAAGTCCCGGCCTCGCTGACTTTTTTTTATCCCATATTTTCCTATCACAATAAAAGTCAAAAACTCTAAAATATATTTATTTTACACTGGTGCCAGGTAAGCTCCATCCCCACACAAAATAAAATATGCATTTTTTAAGCCACTACATCAACACCTATCATAATGGGAGTGGGGGAACGGATTCCGACAGCTGTTTTTTTTTACAGGGGGAACGGAATCCGACGGCAAAAAAACAGCCGTCGGAATCCGTTCCCCCTGTTTTTCTTACACAAGGAAGATCTTCTAATATCTATCACAGTGCTAAAAATTACTAGTCCTCCACAGCCTAGTGGTCAATCCACTGACTTTAAGAGCTGATGATTTTTAGATGAAACAAGTTCAAGTCCCGGCCTCGCTGACTTTTTTTTATCCCATATTTTCCTATCACAATAAAAGGCAAAAACTCTAAAATATATTTATTTTACACTGGTGCCAGGTAAGCTCCATCCCCACACAAAATAAAATATGCATTTTTTAAGCCACTACATCAACACCTATCATAATGGGAGTGGGGGAACGAATTCCGACAGCTGTTTTTTTTACAGGGGGAACAGAATCCGACAGCAAAAAAACAGCCGTCGGAATCCGTTCCCCCTGTATTTCTTACACAAGGAAGATCTTCTAATATATATCAAAGTGCTGAAAATGACTAGGCCTCCACAGCCTAGTGGTCAATGCACTGACTTTAAAACCTGAAGATTTTTAGATGAAACAAGTTCAAGTCCCGGCCTCGCTGACTTTTTTTTATCCCATATTTTCCTATCACAATAAAAGGCAAAAACTCTAAAATATATTTATTTTACACTGGTGCCAGGTAAGCTCCATCCCCACACAAAATAAAATATGCATTTTTTAAGCCACTACATCAACACCTGTCATAATGGGAGTGGGGGAACGGATTCCGACAGCTGTTTTTTTTTACAGGGGGAACGGAATCCGACGGCAAAAAAACAGCCGTCGGAATCCGTTCCCCCTGTTTTTCTTACACAAGGAAGATCTTCTAATATCTATCAAAGTGCTAAAAATTACTAGTCCTCCACAGCCTAGTGGTCAATCCACTGACTTTAAGAGCTGATGATTTTTAGATGAAACAAGTTCAAGTCCCGGCCTCGCTGACTTTTTTTTATCCCATATTTTCCTATCACAATAAAAGGCAAAAACTCTAAAATATATTTATTTTACACTGGTGCCAGGTAAGCTCCATCCCCACACAAAATAAAATATGCATTTTTTAAGCCACTACATCAACACCTGTCATAATGGGAGTGGGGGAACGGATTCCGACAGCTGTTTTTTTTACAGGGGGAACAGAATCCGACGGCAAAAAAACAGCCGTCGGAATCCGTTCCCCCTGTTTTTCTTACACAAGGAAGATCTTCTAATATCTATCAAAGTGCTGAAAATGACTAGGCCTCCACAGCCTAGTGGTCAATGCACTGACTTTAAAACCTGATTATTTTTAGATGAAACAAGTTCAAGTCCAGGCCTCGCTGACTTTTTTTGATCCCATATTTTCCTATCACAATAAAAGGCAAAAAGTCTAAAATATATTTATTTTACACTGGTGCCAGGTAAGCTCCATCCCCACACAAAATAAAATATGCATTTTTTAAGCCACTACATCAACACCTATCATAATGGGAGTGGGGGAACGGATTCCGACAGCTGTTTTTTTTACAGGGGGAACAGAATCCGACGGCAAAAAAACAGCCGTCGGAATCCGTTCCCCCTGTATTTCTTACACAAGGAAGATCTTCTAATATCTATCAAAGTGCTGAAAATATTTAGGCCTCCACAGCCTAGTGGTCAATCCACTGACTTTAAGAGCTGATGATTTTTAGATGAAACAAGTTCAAGTCCCAGCCTCGCTGACTTTTTTTTATCCCATATTTTCCTATCACAATAAAAGGCAAAAACTCTAAAATATATTTATTTTACACTGGTGCCAGGTAAGCTCCATCCCCACACAAAATAAAATATGCATTTTTTAAGCCACTACATCAACACCTATCATAATGGGAGTGGGGGAACGAATTCCGACAGCTGTTTTTTTTACAGGGGGAACAGAATCCGACAGCAAAAAAACAGCCGTCGGAATCCGTTCCCCCCTGTATTTCTTACACAAGGAAGATCTTCTAATATATATCAAAGTGCTGAAAATGACTAGGCCTCCACAGCCTAGTGGTCAATGCACTGACTTTAAAACCTGATGATTTTTAGATGAAACAAGTTCAAGTCCAGGCCTCGCTGACTTTTTTTGATCCCATATTTTCCTATCACAATAAAAGGCAAAAAGTCTAAAATATATTTATTTTACACTGGTGCCAGGTAAGCTCCATCCCCACACAAAATAAAATATGCATTTTTTAAGCCACTACATCAACACCTATCATAATGGGAGTGGGGGAACGGATTCCGACAGCTGTTTTTTTTACAGGGGGAACAGAATCCGACAGCAAAAAAACAGCCGTCGGAATCCGTTCCCCCTGTATTTCTTACACAAGGAAGATCTTCTAATATCTATCAAAGTGCTGAAAATGACTAGGCCTCCACAGCCTAGTGGTCAATGCACTGACTTTAAGAGCTGATGATTTTTAGATGAAACAAGTTCAAGTCCCGGCCTCGCTGACTTTTTTTGATCCCATATTTTCCTATCACAATAAAAGGCAAAAAGCCTAAAATATATTTATTTTACACTGGTGCCAGGTAAGCTCCATCCCCACACAAAATAAAATATGCATTTTTTAAGCCACTACATCAACACCTATCATAATGGGAGTGTGGGAACGGATTCCGACAGCTGTTTTTTTTACAGGGGGAACAGAATCCGACGGCAAAAAAACAGCCGTCGGAATCCGTTCCCCCTGTATTTCTTACACAAGGAAGATCTTCTAATATATATCAAAGTGCTGAAAATGACTAGGCCTCCACAGCCTAGTGGTCAATCCACTGACTTTAAAACCTGATGATTTTTAGATGAAACAAGTTCAAGTCCAGGCCTCGCTGACTTTTTTTGATCCCATATTTTCCTATCACAATAAAAGGCAAAAAGTCTAAAATATATTTATTTTACACTGGTGCCAGGTAAGCTCCATCCCCACACAAAATAAAATATGCATTTTTTAAGCCACTACATCAACACCTATCATAATGGGAGTGGGGGAACGGATTCCGACAGCTGTTTTTTTTACAGGGGGAACAGAATCCGACAGCAAAAAAACAGCCGTCGGAATCCGTTCCCCCTGTATTTCTTACACAAGGAAGATCTTCTAATATCTATCAAAGTGCTGAAAATGACTAGGCCTCCACAGCCTAGTGGTCAATGCACTGACTTTAAAACCTGATGATTTTTAGATGAAACAAGTTCAAGTCCCGGCCTCGCTGACTTTTTTTGATCCCATATTTTCCTATCACAATAAAAGGCAAAAACTCTAAAATATATTTATTTTACACTGGTGCCAGGTAAGCTCCATCCCCACACAAAATAAAATATGCATTTTTTAAGCCACTACATCAACACCTATCATAATGGGAGTTAGGGAACGTAGGCACTTCGCCGGACCTCGGCCCATTCATATAGATTGCATTATGACGCATAGGCTGTGCGATGGATCGTATACCTCAATTTGGATCCGTTTTGCCACTTAACCGGATGGCAAGTCGGCACTTTTACCCTAATACGCGTTTACGACACCGAGTCGCGCCGTAAACGCGATATAGGCACTTCGCTGACACCTCCGGGGGCGCCCTCGAGCTGCGCCGTGGTCGCGTCCACGGAGTGCCTAGAGCGCCACCTAGGTGACTACTCTTCATCGTGGTCTTCCTCTCGTCCCGCGAACGGCCTATTCGTCCACCTAGGCGCCTATTCTTCATTAATTAGTCCACAGAGTGCCTAAAGCGCCACCTAAGTGACTACTCTTCACCGTAGTCTTCCTCACGTCCCACGAACAGCCTATTCGTCCACCTAGGCGCCTATTCTTCATTAATTAGTCCACAGAGTGCCTAAAGCGCCACCTAAGTGACTACTCTTCACCGTAGTCTTCCTCTCGTCCCACGAACAGCCTATTCGTCCACCTAGGCGCCTATTCTTCATTAATTAGTCCACAGACTGCCTAAAGCGCCACCTAAGTGACTACTCTTCACCGTAGTCTTCCTCTCGTCCCACGAACAGCCTATTCATCCACCTAAGTGACTATTCTTCATCAACTCGCCCAAACTGACTGCTCTTCACCGTAGTCTTCCTCTCGTCCCACGAACAGCCTATTCGTCCACCTAAGTGCCTATTTTTCACAAATTAGACCCACGGGCCCCAAACTTCGCATGCTGGTAGCCTAGGGGCCCCACTGCCATATATCAGCAGGACAGGTCTCTAGAGCGCAGGGAAAATTTTAACACCCACCTAGGACCCTGAAACCCGGGATCCTGACTCGGGGGCCCCTGGACTACCACCGTGCCAAATTTGGAGCCCCTGCGACCTTTTGACCCCTGCTTTCCAGACGTCCGTCCTGCAACCTATTTGACATAGGCTGTTCGTAGACAATTGGGCCAATTAAGCACGAAAACGGGTCGAGGGGACACGAGGCTCCAGACACGGCCCCAGGGGCCCCTGACGAGACGTGGACGTCGATTTGGGGCCAATCGGACCTTTTGGTCCACTGTCCACGAACCACCTATGAAAACGCATGCAATAAGTTGCACGTGTCCTCGGCTACTGTTCGGCCGCCAGGGGTCCGAGGGGCCCCAAACTTTGCATCCTGGTAGCCTAGGGGCCCCATTGCCATATACCATGAGGACGAGTCCCTAGGGCGCAGGGAAATTTTTCGCCCCCCCCTAGGCCCCTGAAACTCAAGATCCTGAATGGGGGGCCCCTGGACTACCACCGTGTCAAATTTGGGGCCCCTGTGATCTTTTGGCCCCTGCTTTCCAGACCTTTTGTTCCACCGTCCAATGAACCACCTATGAAAACGCATGCAATAAGTTGCACGTGTCCTCGGCTACTGTTCGGCCCCCCGAGGTCCGAGGGGCCCCAAACTTCGCGTCCTGGTAGCCTAGGGGCCCCACTGCCACATACTAGGAGGACGAGTCCCTAGAGCGCAGGGAATTTTTTTTGGCCTGCTCTGTAAAAATCTCTCACAAGGCCTCTCTCACTCATAGACAGAAAGACCATTTCCAAAGGTCACAATGAAAAGTTAGGGTAGGGTTAAGAAAAAGACTTGGGGTTGAGCTAGGACCCTGAAATTCTGGATCCTGACTCGGGGGCCCCTGGACTACCACCGTGTCAAATTTGGAGCCCCTGCGACCTTTTGACCCCTGCTTTCCAGACGTCCGTCCTGCAACCTATTTGACATAGGCTGTTCGTAGACAATTGGGCCAATTAAGCACGAAAACGGGTCGAGTGGACACGAGGCTCCAGACACGGCCCCAGGGGCCCCTGACGAGACGTGGACGTTGATTTGGGGCCAATCGGACCATTTGGTCCAATGTCCACGAACCACCTATGAAAACGCATGCAATAAGTTGCACGTGTCCTCGGCTACTGTTCGGCCCCCGGGGGTCCGAGGGGCCCCAAACTTTGCATCCTGGTAGCCTAGGGGCCCCATTGCCATATACTATGAGGACGAGTCCCTAGGGCTCAGGGAAATTTTTTGCCCCCCCCTAGGCCCCTGAAACTCAAGATCCTGAATGGGGGGCCCCTGGACTACCACCGTGTCAAATTTGGGGCCCCTGCGATCTTTTGGCCCCTGCTTTCCAGACCTTTTGTTCCACCGTCCAATGAACCACCTATGAAAACGCATGCAATAAGTTGCACGTGTCCTCGGCTACTGTTCGGCCCCCCGAGGTTGGAGGGGCCCCAAACTTCGCGTCCTGGTAGCCTAGGGGCCCCACTGCCACATACTAGGAGGACGAGTCCCTAGAGCGCAGGGAAATTTTTTTTGGCCTGCTCTGTAAAAATCTCTCACAAGGCCTCTCTCACTCATAGACAGAAAGACCATTTCCAAAGGTCACAATGAAAAGTTAGGGTAGGGTTAAGAAAAAGACTTTGGGTAGAGCTAGGACCCTGAAATTCTGGATCCTGACTCGGGGGCCCCTGGACTACCACCGTGCCAAATTTGGAGCCCCTGCGACCTTTTGACCCCTGCTTTCCAGATGTCCGTCCTGCAACCTATTTGACATAGGCTGTTCGTAGACAATTGGGCCAATTAAGCACGAAAACGGGTCGAGGGGACACGAGGCTCCAGACACGGCCCCAGGGGCCCCTGACGAGTCGTGGACGTCGATTTGGGGCCAATCGGACCTTTTGGTCCACTGTCCACGAACCACCTATGAAAACGCATGCAATAAGTTGCACGTGTCCTCGGCTACTGTTCGGCCCCCAGGGGTCCGAGGGGCCCCAAATTTTGCATCCTGGTAGCCTAGGGGCCCCATTGCCATATACCATGAGGACGAGTCCCTAGGGCGCAGGGAAATTTTTTGCCCCCCCCTAGGCCCCTGAAACTCAAGATCCTGAATGGGGGGCCCCTGGACTACCACTGTGTCAAATATGGGGCCCCTGCGATCTTTTGGCCCCTGGTCTCCAGACTTTTTGTTACACCATCCAACGAACCACCTATGAAAACGCATGCAATAAGTTGCTCGTGTCCTCGGCTACTGTTCGGCCCCCGGGGGTCCGAGGGGCCCCAAACTTCGAATCCTGGTAGCATAGGGTCCCCACTGCCACATACTAGGAGGACGAGTCCCTGGAGCGCAGGGAAATTTTTTTGGCCTGCTCTGTAAAAATCTCTCACAAGGCCTCTCTCACTCAAAGACAGAAAGACCATTTCCAAAGGTCACAATGAAAAGATAGGGTAGGGTTAAGAAAAAGACTTTGGGTAGAGCTAGGACCCTGAAATTCTGGATCCTGACTCGGGGGCCCCTGGACTACCACCGTGCCAAATTTGGAGCCCCTGCGACCTTTTGACCCCTGCTTTCCAGACGTCCGTCCTGCAACCTATTTGACATAGGCTGTTCGTAGACAATTGGGCCAATTAAGCACGAAAACGGGTCGAGGGGACACGAGGCTCCAGACACGGCCCCAGGGGCCCCTGACGAGTCGTGGACGTCGATTTGGGGCCAATCGGACCTTTTGGTCCACTGTCCACGAACCACCTATGAAAAGGCATGCAATAAGTTGCACGTGTCCTCGGCTACTGTTCGGCCTCCAGGGGTCCGAGGGGCCCCAAATTTTGCATCCTGGTAGCCTAGGGGCCCCATTGCCATATACTATGAGGACGAGTCCCTAGGGCGCAGGGAAATTTTTTGCCCCCCCCCCTAGGCCCCTGAAACTCAAGATCCTGAATGGGGGGCCCCTGGACTACCACTGTGTCAAATATGGGGCCCCTGCGATATTTTGGCCCCTGGCCTCCAGACCTTTTGTTACACCATCCAACGAACCACCTATGAAAACGCATGCAATAAGTTGCTCGTGTCCTCGGCTACTGTTCGGCCCCCGGGGGTCCGAGGGGCCCCAAACTTCGCATCCTGGTAGCCTAGGGTTCCCACTGCCACATACTAGGAGGACGAGTCCCTGGAGCGCAGGGAAATTTTTTTGGCCTTCTCTGTAAAAATCTCTCACAAGGCCTCTCTCACTTATAGACAGAAAGACCATTTCCAAAGGTCACAATGAAAAGATAGGGTAGGGTTAAGAAAAAGACTTTGGGTAGAGCTAGGACCCTGAAATTCTGGATCCTGACTCGGGGGCCCCTGGACTACCACCGTGCCAAATTTGGAGCCCCTGCGACCTTTTGACCCCTGCTTTCCAGACGTCCGTCCTGCAACCTATTTGACATAGGCTGTTCGTAGACAATTGGGCCAATTAAGCACGAAAACGGGTCGAGGGGACACGAGGCTCCAGACACGGCCCCAGGGGCCCCTGACGAGTCGTGGACGTCGATTTGGGGCCAATCGGACCTTTTGGTCCACTGTCCACGAACCACCTATGAAAACGCATGCAATAAGTTGCACGTGTCCTCGGCTACTGTTCGGCCCCCAGGGGTCCGAGGGGCCCCAAATTTTGCATCCTGGTAGCCTAGGGGCCCCATTGCCATATACCATGAGGACGAGTCCCTAGGGCGCAGGGAAATTTTTTGCCCCCCCCTAGGCCCCTGAAACTCAAGATCCTGAATGGGGGGCCCCTGGACTACCACTGTGTCAAATATGGGGCCCCTGCGATCTTTTGGCCCCTGGTCTCCAGACTTTTTGTTACACCATCCAACGAACCACCTATGAAAACGCATGCAATAAGTTGCTCGTGTCCTCGGCTACTGTTCGGCCCCCGGGGGTCCGAGGGGCCCCAAACTTTGCATGCTGGTAGCCTAGGGTCCCCACTGACACATAACTAAGGGATCAAGCCAAATTTGGGCTCCATACTCCTGGTGTCCAGCATCCAAAAACCAGCATCCAACCTGTAACTTAATAAGCTACTCACTGGACTTCACCACATGTGATGAAATCCCCAATTCTTTACAGGGATTCACCCGCTGAAAATTTCTAAGTCAAAAACAGCATCCAACCTGTAACCTATTTGACAGGTCCCCTATAGGCTGTCTGTGGACTGTTGAATTGTATGCAAATTATGCATAATTAATGGCTGTAATGTACATCAGTGTGTGGGGCCGTGTCCCCTGAGTGGTGTACAGTAGGTTTTGCCTCATAAAATAACTGTAATTATGAAATATGACCCATTAATGTACTGTCCGGGGGAAGCCTATAGGGGCTCTGTCAAATAAGTTACAGGAGGGCTCCAAACTTTGAACGGCTATAACTCGGGGGCCCGGCCGCCTAGCGACACCAAACTCGGGTCAAAGTAAGGTCCCGAGGGGCCCTCTCCAACGGGCCATGGCCCGTGCTTCTAGCGCCCCCTAAGGCCGAGATACGGGGGCTAACAGGAAAGGGTGCAATTCAGAAGGAAGGGTCCCAGAGGCTCGGGACTCTGGGGTCTGAGAGGGCCCCTAGGGGACCCTCACCACCCCGAAGGATGACCCGCTGGGACTCGTACTTTCCGAGATATCGACCGTTTTGTCCAAAAGTCCCTTGTGTATAACCGGGTGTATCTCGGGGACCCAGCCGAGTTGGAGCTCCAAACTCCGGGTAGGAGGAGGGCCCTTAGGGACCCTTCAGACCCCACCGTCCCCAGCTCCTGGGCCTTTCCGTTTCCGAGATACGGCCACTTCCGGTCCAGCTTTGACCGGGTGTATCTCGAAAACCAAGCCAACTTGGAGGTCCATACTCCGGGGTTGGGTAGGCACCCATGGGCCCCCCATGACCCCAGAGTATGGACTCCAAAGTCGGCTTGGTTTCGGAGATACACCCGGTCAAAAACAGCATCCAACCTGTAACCTATTTGACAGGTCCCCTATAGGCTTCCTCCTGGACGGTTGAATTTTATGCAAATTATGCATAATTAATGGCTGTATTGTACATCAGTGTGTGGGGCTGTGTCCCCTGAGTGGTGTACAGTAGGTTTTGCCTCATAAAATAACTGTAATTATGAAATATGACCCATTAATGTACTGTCCGGGGGAAGCCTATAGGGGCTCTGTCAAATAAGTTACAGGACGGCTCCAAACTTTGAACGGCTATAACTCGGGGGCCCGGCCGCCTAGCGACACCAAACTCGGGTCAAAGTAAGGTCCCGAGGGGCCCTCTCCAACGGGCCATGGCCCGTGCTTCTAGCGCCCCCTAAGGCCGAGATACGGGGGCCAACAGGAAAGGGTGCAATTCAGAAGGAAGAGCCCCAGAGGCTCGGGACTCTGGGGTCTGAGAGGGCCCCTGGGGGACCCTCACCACCCCGAAGGATGACCCGCTGGGACTCTTCCTTTCTGAGATATCGACCGTTTTGTCCAAAAGTCCCTTGTGTATAACCGGGTGTATCTCAGGGACCCAGCCGAGTTTGAGCTCCAAACTCCGGGCAGGAGAAGGGCCCTTAGGGACCCTTCAGACCCCACCGTCCCCAGCTCCTGGGCCCTTCCGTTTCCGAGATACGGCCACTTCCGGTCCAGCTTTGACCGGGTGTATCTCGAAAACCAAGCCGACTTGGAGGTCCATACTCCGGGGTTGGGTAGGCACCCATGGGCCCCCCATGACCCCAGAGTATGGGGCCCAAAGTCGGCTTGGTTTCGGAGATACACCCGGTCAAAAACAGCATCCAACCTGTAACTTATTTGACAGGACCCCTATAGGCTTCCCCCTGGACGGTTGAATTTTATGCAAATTATGCATAATTAATGGCTGTAATGTACATCAGTGTGTGGGGCTGTGTCCCCTGAGTGGTGTACTGTAGGTTTCACCTCATAAATTACAATTTTCAGATAACCAGACCAAGGTTCCTGAGAATCCACTTTCTCCAGCCCAAGGTTCCTGAGGATCCACCCGCTGAAAATTTCTAAGTCAAAAACAGCATCCAACCTGTAACCTATTTGACAGGTCCCCTATAGGCTGTCTGTGGACGGTTGAATTTTATGCAAATTATGCATAATTATAGGCTGTAATGTACACCAGTGTGTGGGGGTGTGTCCCCTGAGTGGTGTACAGTAGGTTTCACCTCATAAATTACAATTTTCAGATAACCAGACCAAGGTTCCTGAGAATCCACTTTCTCCAACCCAAGGTTCCTGAGGATCCACCCGCTGAAAATTTCTAAGTCAAAAACAGCATCCAACCTGTAACCTATTTGACAGGTCCCCTATAGGCTGTCTGTGGACTGTTGAATTTTATGCAAATTATGCATAATTAATGGCTGTAATGTACATCAGTGTGTGGGGCTGTGTCCCCTGAGTGGTGTACAGTAGGTTTTGCCTCATAAAATAACTGTAATTATGAAATATGACCCATTAATATACTGTCCGGGGGAAGCCTATAGGGGCTCTGTCAAATAAGTTACAGGACGGCTCCAAACTTTAAACGGCTATAACTCGGGGGCCCGGCCACCTAGCGACACCAAACTCGGGTCAAAGTAAGGTCCCGAGGGGCCCTCTCCAACGGGCCAAGGCCCGTGCTTTTAGCGCCCCCGCAGGCCGAGATACGGGGGCTAACAAGAAAGGGTGCAATTCAGAAGGAAGGGTCCCAGAGGCTCGGGACTCTGGGGTCTGAGAGGGCCCCTAGGGGACCCTCACCACCCCGAAGGATGACTCGCTGGGACTCGTACTTTCCGAGATATCGACCGTTTTGTCCAAAAGTCCCCTATGTATAACCGGGTGTATCTCGGGGACCCAGCCGAGTTGGAGCTCCAAACTCCGGGCAGGAGGAGGGCCCTTAGGGCCCCTTCAGACCCCACCGTCTCCAGCTCCTGAGCCTTTCCGTTTCCGAGATACGGCCACTTCCTGTCCAGCTTTGACCGGGTGTATCTCGAAAACCAAGCCGACTTGGAGGTCCATGCTCCGGGGTTTGGTAGGCACCCATGGTCCCCCCATGACCCCGGAGTATGGACTCCAAAGTCGGCTTGGTTCCTGAGTAATGCCCGGTCAAAGATGGGACTTTGACCGGGTGTATCTCGGAAACCAAGCCGACTTGGAGGTCCATACGCCGGGGTTGGGTAGGCACCCATGGGCCCCCTATGACCCCAGAGTATGGAGCCCAAAGTCGGCTTGGTTCCTGAGTAAAGCCCGGTCAAAGATGGGACTTTGACCGGGTGTATCTCGGAAACCAAGCCGACTTGAAGGTCCAAACTCCGGGGTTTGGTAGGCACCCATGGGCCCCCCATGACCCCAGAGTATGGACTCCAAAGTCGGCTTGGTTTCGGAGATACACCCGGTCAAAAACAGCATCCCACCTGTAACTTATTTGACAGGACCCCTATAGGCTTCCCCCTGGACGGTTGAATTTTATGCAAATTATGCAGAATTAATGTCTGTAATGTACATCAGTGTGTGGGGCTGTGTCCCCTGAGTGGTGTACAGTAGGTTTTACCTCATAAAAGCACTGTAATTATGAAATATGACCTTTTAATGTACTGGCATCCCACCTGTAACTTAATAAGTTACTCAATGGACTTCACCACATGTGATGAAATCCCCAATTCTTTACAGGGATTCACCCGCTGAAAATTTCTAAGTCAAAAACAGCATCCAACCTGTAACCTATTTGACAGGTCCCCTATAGGCTGTCTGTGGACGGTTGAATTTTATGCAAATTATGCATAATTAATGGCTGTAATGTACATCAGTGTGTGGGGCTGTGTCCCCTGAGTGGTGTACAGTAGGTTTCACCTCATAAATTACATTTTTCAGATAACCAGACCAAGGTTCCTGAGAATCCACTTTCTCCAACCCAAGGTTCCTGAGGATCCACCCGCTGAAAATTTCTAAGTCAAAAACAGCATCCAACCTGTAACCTATTTGACAGGTCCCCTATAGGCTGTCTGTGGACGGTTGAATTTTATGCAAATTATGCATAATTTATGGCTGTAATGTACATCAGTGTGTGGGGCCGTGTCCCCTGAGTGGTGTACAGTAGGTTTTGCATCATAAAATAACTGTAATTATGAAATATGACCCATTAATGTACTGTCCGGGGGAAGCCTATAGGGGCTCTGTCAAATAAGTTACAGGAGGGCTCTAAACTTTGAACGGCTATAACTCGGGGGCCCAACCGCCTAGCAACACCAAACTCGGGTCAAAGTAAGGTCCCGAGGGGCCCTCTCCAACGGGCCATGGCCCGTGCTTCTAGCGCCCCCTAAGGCCGAGATACGGGGGCCAACAGGAAAGGGTGCAATTCAGAAGGAAGGGCCCCAGAGGCTCGGGACTCTGGGGTCTGAGAGGGCCCCTGGGGGACCCTCACCACCCCGAAGGACGACCCGCTGGGACTCGTCCTTTCCGAGATATCGACCGTTTTGTCCAAAAGTCCCCTATGTATAACCGGTTGTATTTTGGGAGTCAAGCCGAGTTGGAGCTCCAAGCTCCGGGCATGAGGGGGCCCCTTAGGGCCCCTTCAGACCCCACCGTCCCCAGCTCCTGGGCCCTTCCGTTTCCGAGATACGGCCACTTCCGGTCCAGCTTTGACCGGGTGTATCTCGAAAACCAAGCCGACTTGGAGGTCCATACTTCGGGGTTGGGTAGGCACCCATGGGCCCCCCATGACCCCAGAGTATGGAGCCCAAAGTCGGCTTGGTTCCTGAGTAATGCCCGGTCAAAGATGGGACTTTGACCGGTTGTATCTCGGAAACCACGCCGACTTTGAGCTCCAAACTCGGGGCATGGGTAGGCACCCATGGGCCCCCCATGACCCCAGAGTATGGAGCCCAAAGTCGGCTTGGTTTCGGAGATACACCCGGTCAAAAAAAGCATCCCACCTGTAACTTATTTGACAGGACCCCTATAGGCTTCCCCCTGGACGGTTGAATTTTATGCAAATTATGCATAATTAATGGCTGTAATGTACATCAGTGTGTGGGGCTGTGTCCCCTGAGTGGTGTACAGTAGGTTTCACCTCATAAATTACAATTTTCAGATAACCAGACCAAGGTTCCTGAGAATCCACTTTCTCCAACCCAAGGTTCCTGAGGATCCACCCGCTGAAAATTTCTAAGTCAAAAACAGCATCCAACCTGTAACCTATTTGACAGGTCCCCTATAGGCTGTCTGTGGACGGTTGAATTTTATGCAAATTATGCATAATTAATGGCTGTAATGTACATCAGTGTGTGGGGCCGTGTCCCCTGAGTGGTGTACAGTATGTTTCACCTCATAAATTACATTTTTCAGATAACCAGACCAAGGTTCCTGAGAATCCACTTTCTCCAACCCAAGGTTCCTGAGGATCCACCCGCTGAAAATTTCTAAGTCAAAAACAGCATCCAACCTGTAACCTATTTGACAGGTCCCCTATAGGCTGTCTGTGGACGGTTGAATTTTATGCAAATTATGCATAATTTATGGCTGTAATGTACATCAGTGTGTGGGGCCGTGTCCCCTGAGTGGTGTACAGTAGGTTTTGCATCATAAAATAACTGTAATTATGAAATATGACCCATTAATGTACTGTCCGGGGGAAGCCTATAGGGGCTCTGTCAAATAAGTTACAGGAGGGCTCTAAATTTTGAACGGCTATATCTCGGGGGCCCGGCCACCTAGTGACACCAAACTCGGGTCAAAGTAAGGTCCCGAGGGGCCCTCTCCAACGGGCCATGGCCCATGCTTCTAGCGCCCCCACAGGCCGAGATACGGGGGCTAACAGGAAAGGGTGCAATTCAGAAGGAAGCGTCCCAGAGGCTCGGGACTCTGGGGTCTGAAAGGGCCCCTGGGGGACCCTCACCAACCCGAAGGAAGACCCGCTGGGACTCGTCCTTTCCGAGATATCGACCGTTTTGGCCAAAAGTCCCCTATGTATAACCGGGTGTATCTTGGGAGTCAAGCCGAGTTGGAGCTCCAAACTCCGGGCATGAGAGGGCACCTTAGGGCCCCTTCAGACCCCACCGTCCCCAGCTCCTGGGCCTTTCCGGTTCCGAGATACGGCCACTTCCTGTCCAGCTTTGACCGGGTGTATCTCGGAAACCAAGCCAACTTTGAGCTCCAAACTCGGGGCATGGGTAGGCACCCATGGGCCCCCCATGACCCCAGAGTATGGAGCCCAAAGTCGGCTTGGTTCCTGAGTAATGCCCGGTCAAAAACAGCATCCCACCTGTAACTTATTTGACAGGACCCCTATAGGCTTCCCCCTGGACGGTTGAATTTTATGCAAATTATGCATAATTAATGGCTGTAATGTACATCAGTGTGTGGGGCCGTGTCCCCTGAGTGGTGTACAGTATGTTTCACCTCATAAATTACATTTTTCAGATAACCAGACCAAGGTTCCTGAGAATCCACTTTCTCCAACCCAAGGTTCCTGAGGATCCACCCGCTGAAAATTTCTAAGTCAAAAACAGCATCCAACCTGTAACCTATTTGACAGGTCCCCTATAGGCTGTCTGTGGACGGTTGAATTTTATGCAAATTATGCATAATTAATGGCTGTAATGTACATCAGTGTGTGGGGCCGTGTCCCCTGAGTGGTGTACAGTATGTTTCACCTCATAAATTACATTTTTCAGATAACCAGACCAAGGTTCCTGAGAATCCACTTTCTCCAACCCAAGGTTCCTGAGGATCCACCCGCTGAAAATTTCTAAGTCAAAAACAGCATCCAACCTGTAACCTATTTGACAGGTCCCCTATAGGCTGTCTGTGGACGGTTGAATTTTATGCAAATTATGCATAATTTATGGCTGTAATGTACATCAGTGTGTGGGGCCCTGTCCCCTGAGTGGTGTACAGTAGGTTTCACCTCATAAATTAAAATTTTCAGATAACCAGACCAAGGTTCCTGAGAATCCACTTTCTCCAACCCAAGGTTCCTGAGGATCCACCCGCGGAAAATTTCTAAGTCAAAAACAGCATCCAACCTGTAACCTATTTGACAGGTCCCCTATAGGCTGTCTGTGGACAGTTGAATTTTATGCAAATTATACATAATTTATGGCTGTAATGTACATCAGTGTGTGGGGCCGTGTCCCCTGAGTGGTGTACAGTAGGTTTCACCTCATAAATTACAATTTTCAGATAACCAGACCAAGGTTCCTGAGAATCCACTTTCTCCAACCCAAGGTTCCTGAGGATCCACCCGCTGAAAATTTCTAAGTCAAAAACAGCATCCAACCTGTAACCTATTTGACAGGTCCCCTATAGGCTGTCTGTGGACGGTTGAATTTTATGCAAATTATGCATAATTTATGGCTGTAATGTACATCAGTGTGTGGGGCCCTGTCCCCTGAGTGGTGTACAGTAGGTTTCACCTCATAAATTAAAATTTTCAGATAACCAGACCAAGGTTCCTGAGAATCCACTTTCTCCAACCCAAGGTTCCTGAGGATCCACCCGCGGAAAATTTCTAAGTCAAAAACAGCATCCAACCTGTAACCTATTTGACAGGTCCCCTATAGGCTGTCTGTGGACAGTTGAATTTTATGCAAATTATACATAATTTATGGCTGTAATGTACATCAGTGTGTGGGGCCCTGTCCCCTGAGTGGTGTACAGTAGGTTTTGCCTCATAAAATAACTGTAATTATGAAATATGACCCATTAATGTACTGTCCGGGGGAAGCCTATAGGGGCTCTGTCAAATAAGTTACAGGAGGGCTCCAAACTTTGAACGGCTATAACTCGGGGGCCCGGCCACCTAGCGACACCAAACTCGGGTCAAAGTAAGGTCCCGAGGGGCCCTCTCCAACGGGCCAAGGCCCGTGCTTCTAGCGCCCCCGCAGGCCGAGATACGGGGGCTAACAGGAAAGGGTGCAATTCAGAAGGAAGGGTCCGAGAGGCTCGGGACTCTGGGGTCTGAAAGAGCCCCTGGGGGACCCTCACCAACCCGAAGGACGACCCGCTGGGACTCGTCCTTTCCGAGATATCGACCGTTTTGTCCAAAAGTCCCCTATGTATAACCGGGTGTATCTTGGGAGTTAAGCCGATTTTGAGCTCCAAACTCCGGGCAGGCGGAGGGCCCTTAGGGCCCCTTCAGACCCCACCGTCTCCAGCTCCTGGGCCTTTCCGTTTCCGAGATACGGCCACTTCCTGTCCAGCTTTGACCGGGTGTATCTCGAAAACCAAGCCGACTTGGAGGTCCATACTCCGGGGTTTGGTAGGCACCCATGGGCCCCCCATGACCCCAGAGTATGGAGCCCAAAGTCGGCTTGGTTCCTGAGTAATGCCCGGTCAAAAACAGCATCCCACCTGTAACTTATTTGACAGGACCCCTATAGGCTTCCCCCTGGACGGTTGAATTTTATGCAAATTATGCATAATTAATGGCTGTAATGTACATCAGTGTGTGGGGCTGTGTCCCCTGAGTGGTGTACAGTAGGTTTCACCTCATAAATTACAATTTTCAGATAACCAGACCAAGGTTCCTGAGAATCCACTTTCTCCAACCCAAGGTTCCTGAGGATCCACCCGCTGAAAATTTCTAAGTCAAAAACAGCATCCAACCTGTAACCTATTTGACAGGTCCCCTATAGGCTGTCTGTGGACGGTTGAATTTTATGCAAATTATGCATAATTAATGGCTGTAATGTACATCAGTGTGTGGGGCCGTGTCCCCTGAGTGGTGTACAGTATGTTTCACCTCATAAATTACATTTTTCAGATAACCAGACCAAGGTTCCTGAGAATCCACTTTCTCCAACCCAAGGTTCCTGAGGATCCACCCGCTGAAAATTTCTAAGTCAAAAACAGCATCCAACCTGTAACCTATTTGACAGGTCCCCTATAGGCTGTCTGTGGACGGTTGAATTTTATGCAAATTATGCATAATTTATGGCTGTAATGTACATCAGTGTGTGGGGCCCTGTCCCCTGAGTGGTGTACAGTAGGTTTCACCTCATAAATTAAAATTTTCAGATAACCAGACCAAGGTTCCTGAGAATCCACTTTCTCCAACCCAAGGTTCCTGAGGATCCACCCGCGGAAAATTTCTAAGTCAAAAACAGCATCCAACCTGTAACCTATTTGACAGGTCCCCTATAGGCTGTCTGTGGACAGTTGAATTTTATGCAAATTATACATAATTTATGGCTGTAATGTACATCAGTGTGTGGGGCCGTGTCCCCTGAGTGGTGTACAGTAGGTTTCACCTCATAAATTACAATTTTCAGATAACCAGACCAAGGTTCCTGAGAATCCACTTTCTCCAACCCAAGGTTCCTGAGGATCCACCCGCTGAAAATTTCTAAGTCAAAAACAGCATCCAACCTGTAACCTATTTGACAGGTCCCCTATAGGCTGTCTGTGGACGGTTGAATTTTATGCAAATTATGCATAATTTATGGCTGTAATGTACATCAGTGTGTGGGGCCCTGTCCCCTGAGTGGTGTACAGTAGGTTTTGCCTCATAAAATAACTGTAATTATGAAATATGACCCATTAATGTACTGTCCGGGGGAAGCCTATAGGGGCTCTGTCAAATAAGTTACAGGAGGGCTCCAAACTTTGAACGGCTATAACTCGGGGGCCCGGCCACCTAGCGACACCAAACTCGGGTCAAAGTAAGGTCCCGAGGGGCCCTCTCCAACGGGCCAAGGCCCGTGCTTCTAGCGCCCCCGCAGGCCGAGATACGGGGGCTAACAGGAAAGGGTGCAATTCAGAAGGAAGGGTCCGAGAGGCTCGGGACTCTGGGGTCTGAAAGAGCCCCTGGGGGACCCTCACCAACCCGAAGGACGACCCGCTGGGACTCGTCCTTTCCGAGATATCGACCGTTTTGTCCAAAAGTCCCCTATGTATAACCGGGTGTATCTTGGGAGTTAAGCCGATTTTGAGCTCCAAACTCCGGGCAGGAGGAGGGCCCTTAGGGCCCCTTCAGACCCCACCGTCTCCAGCTCCTGGGCCTTTCCATTTCCGAGATACGGCCACTTCCTGTCCAGCTTTGACCGGGTGTATCTCGAAAACCAAGCCGACTTGGAGGTCCATACTCCGGGGTTTGGTAGGCACCCATGGGTCCCCCATGACCCCAGAGTATGGAGCCTAAAGTCGGCTTGGTTCCTGAGTAATGCCCGGTCAAAGATGGGACTTTGACCGGGTGTATCTCGGAAACCACGCCGACTTTGAGCTCCAAACTCGGGGCATGGGTAGGCACCCATGGGCCCCCCATGACCCCACAGTATGGAGCCCAAAGTCGGCTTTGTTCCTGAGTAATGCCCGGTCAAAGATGGGACTTTGACCGGGTGTATCTCGGAAACCAAGCCGACTTGGAGGTCCATACTCCGGGGTTGGGTAGGTACCCATGGGCCCCCAATGACCCCAGAGTATGGAGCCCAAAGTCGGCTTGGTTCCTGAGTAATGCCCGGTCAAAGATGGGACTTTGACCGGGTGTATCTCGGAAACCAAGCCGACTTGGAGGTCCATACTCCGGGGTTGGGTAGGCACCCATGGTCCCCCTATGACCCCAGAGTATGGAGCCCAAAGTCGGCTTGGTTCCTGAGTAATGCCCGGTCAAAGATGGGACTTTGACCGGGTGTATCTCGGAAACCAAGCCGACTTGGAGGTCCATACTCCGGTGTTGGGTAGGCACCCATGGGCCCCCTATGACCCCAGAGTATGGAGTCCAAAGTCGGCTTGGTTCCTGAGTAATGCCCGGTCAAAGATGGGACTTTGACCGGGTGTATCTCGGAAACCAAGCCGACTTGGAGGTCCATACTCCGGGGTTGGGTAGGCACCCATGGGCCCCCTATGACCCCAGAGTATGGAGCCCAAAGTCGGCTTGGTTCTTGAGTAATGCCCGGTCAAATATGGGACTTTGACCGGGTGTATCTCGGAAACCATGCCGACTTGGAGGTCCATACTCCGGGGTTTGGTAGGCACCCATGGGCCCCCCATGACCCCAGAGTATGGACTCCAAAGTCGGCTTGGTTTCGGAGATACACCCGGTCAAAAACAGCATCCCACCTGTAACTTATTTGACAGGACCCCTATAGGCTTCCCCCTGGACGGTTGAATTTTATGCAAATTATGCATAATTAATGGCTGTAATGTACATCAGTGTGTGGGGCTGTGTCCCCTGAGTGGTGTACAGTAGGTTTTACCTCATAAAAGCACTGTAATTATGAAATATGACCCTTTGATGTACTGGCATCCCACCTGTAACTTAATAAGCTACTCACTGGACTTCACCACATGTGATGAAATCCCCAATTCTTTACAGGGATTCACCCGCTGAAAATTTCTAAGTCAAAAACAGCATCCAACCTGTAACCTATTTGACAGGTCCCCTATAGGCTGTCTGTGGACGGTTGAATTTTATGCAAATTATTCATAATTTATGGCTGTAGTGTACATCAGTGTGTGGAGCTGTGTCCCCTGAGTGGTGTACAGTAGGTTTTGCCTCATAAAACAACTGTAATTATGAATATGACCCATCAATTTACTGCATTAAACAGCGTCTTATTTCAAAATGTACTAGAGTGCATGAATGTAATTTTAAAGTAAGTCACTATGTAATGCATGTACTTACTTCAAAAAAACATTGCGGCGCCCTGTTCAGTTATTCTAAAGATGAGATTTACATTCCACATGTACGTGGCAAATAATGTTTCAAAATGCCGATCTTTATTTATTTTATAAACAGAATAAACATGGGGGTTTGAGACTTGTACTGTATACTGGTTTGGAAATATATGTAAAAACTGAGAAGAGAAGACCAGAATGATATGTAAAACAATTTTTTTTTATTTAAAATAAATCAGTAGCCTAATCTTCCTCCTCTTCATCGTCTGCAAAATACTGGAGAGAAATAAAAATCAAATTAACACCACATCAATTGCAAATGAGAGTTTGACACAATTGCAACTGAGAGTTTGACAGCCTACATTGAACTCCTGCATGTTCTCCTGATGGGGAAGAGGTCGTGGAGGAGATGGCGGCCGATGGCGGGGCAAATTGGGGCTGTTCGGAGGAGGAGGAGGAGGAGGAGGAGGAGGAGGAGGACGAGGAGGAATATGTCCTCCTTCCAAGATCTCATCCGAGGAGGACGTGTGCTCGCTATCCTGCACAAAACACAATACAACATCGGTCCCCATGCACATCAGTCTAAAACAGATGCAGTGTTTAATGTTTAAAGTGTACTCACAGTCCTACTGATAATCTCAGTGGTTGCCTTGGGGAAGAAAAAAAAAACATTGAAAAAATTAATGGAATCTGAATTATTACCACAAGCTTTTAATTTGTTATAAATCAAGTTAATAAAGATCAAGATTTGGCTTTTCTATCAATACCTATTTACTTACCACATCACTGACTCCCGATGTGACAACACCGCTGTCACTCACAGTGCTGTCACTGCTCATCTTTACACTGAAACAAAGAAAACAAATATATATATAGGCTATTATTACTATTATTAAACACAAATGCCGCTTTTATTATTTTTATTTGAAAGAAGACTCTTATGATCATCACACCTGGATTTACTTGATCAGGATGTCCTGTGTAGTGCATGAATGTCCTGCATTTAAAGTCACTATGTAATGCATGTACTTACTTCAAAATATACTAGAGTGCATGAATGTAATTTTGAAGTAAGTCGCTATGTAATGTATGTACTTACTTCAAAATACACTAGAGTGCATGAATGTAATTTTGAAGTAAGTCGCTATGTAATGCATGTACTTACTTCAAAATATACTAGAGTGCATGAATGTAATTTTGAAGTAAGTCGCTATGTAATGCATGTACTTACTTCAAAATATACTAGAGTGCATGAATGTAATTTTGAAGTAAGTCGCTATGTAATGCATGTACTTACTTCAAAATATACCAGAGACCTGAATGTAATTTTGAAGTAAGTCGCTATGTAATGCTTGTACTTACTTCAAAATATACTAGAGTGCATGAATGTAATTTTGAAGTAAGTCGCTATGTAATGCATGTACTTACTTCAAAATATACTAGGGGCGTGAATGTAATTTTGAAGTAACTGTATAGTGGTTTCAAGTTACATTCCAATTTGATAACTTCTGCAAGCACCTCTTCCATGCACTCACTACTGAGTTCAGCATCGGTTGAAGCAGACGTCATTGTGATTTTGCTCTAATCAGAAAAAATATTTCTTCAAGTCTCTTCAAGATTTTGTTCTGTTTTAGAAAATGCCTGTGTCATCTTGCCCACTGTGTTCCAGAATGTATGCTCGGATGAGCCAGCATCTGGTGGTTTTCCACAAAGTAGCGAACAAGGAGGAGAGAAAGCTTCTTCTGTCACTGGAGTCCGGTAGGGTTAGCATCCAGAGTTGCGTTTGCCCAGTTGCTGGCTGTGGGAAGGCAACAACCCGGATAGACCGGCACTTGAAGATGCATACGGAGCTGTCCAGTGCTGTAAAAGAGACCGCACTCTGGACGTGCAAGAGGAAGAAGGTGATTGGACAGCTTGCAGCACTTAGGGCAACTAACCCGGAGCTGCCACTGGTGAGTACCATGGATTTAGAACCGGACTTGGAGGAAGCTGATTTTGTTTTTGAAGAGGAGAGGGAGGAAGAATGCAGCAACCCAGGCTGTAAACTAGTAATCGAAAAGATGAAGATGCAAATCAGCAATCTTAATCGAACCAATGACACGCTGACCGATGCCCTGCACAACGTGACCAAAAAGTACCGGCGCTTACAGAGGAGCTCAGAATCCAGGGGTGCGGGCCGTTTGAGCACATCAACCAGGAGACTGATATCTTCACTCGGGTCTGGAGCTGGAGGTGATACCCCCTCTGCGGATACTTCCACCGTGCAGCCGCCCAGTGATTTGGAGCCCTCCACAAGCCAGCAGCCACCCAGCGTTTTGGAGCCTGATGAAAGTGATCATGGGTCGACACTGAGTGAGTACACTTGCATTGTTTTAACTTGATGTTTTTGAAGTAATATTGAATTAATATTTTTGAAGTAGTTGCATTAACTTACTTTAAATTATCAGCACACCTCTGCTAGTAAATTTTGAAGTAATATACATGTAGTTGCATGAACTTACTTTAAATTATCAGCACACCTCTGCTAGTAAATTTTGAAGTAATATACATGTAGTTGCATGAACTTACTTTAAATTATCAGCACACCTCTGCTAGTAAATTTTGAAGTAATATACATGTAGTTGCATGAACTTACTTTAAATTATCAGCACACCTCTGCTAGTAAATTTTGAAGTAATATACATGTAGTTGCATGAACTTACTTTAAATTATCAGCACACCTCTGCTAGTAAATTTTGAAGTAATATACATGTAGTTGCATGAACTTACTTTAAATTATCAGCACACCTCTGCTAGTAAATTTTGAAGTAATATACATGTAGTTGCATGAACTTACTTTAAATTATCAGCACACCTCTGCTAGTAAATTTTGAAGTAATATACATGTAGTTGCATTAGCATTATGAATCACTGACAACTCCTAAATAACCGTTTTTTAAATAATTCAATAATTCATTTAGAAATGATAAATTGATCATTAATAAAGCATTTATAACTGTATTTATAAACTGCTTATTAATGTATATTAATGCTTTATAAATGAAAAATTAACTGTTTACTGATGCTTGACTAATGATTAATAGTTTGCAGTTATTATAAAGTGTTACCAATATTATGTATTATTAAATAGTCATTTTACATGTAATAACAGACTTCAAAATACACTGGGATGTGAATTTATACTAAGTCACTATGTAATGCATTCACAGTGACTGTGTATGGTGTGTTAACTGACAATTGCCTCTCCTCATTATTCTTTGTGCACAGAAAACATCATGGAGGAGTACAAACTGAACCAGCTAGGTCCTGACCCATCTTCAAAACACCAAGACAATGTCAATGCGAAAATGTTCAGGATCAGAAAGTTTCTCACCTACATGGCAAGGGGAAAAACTCAACTGAGCACCCTGCTGTTTTTAAATGAAACAAGCAAGATTCATGCGTAAGTAATTTTCTTATTATATGTGACTCTTGTAATAATGTTTTAAAAAATAATAATTTAGTTTGTTTGTTTTTTATAATTTGTTTGTTTGTGTGCAGGTGGGTCAAATCCTTGCGTCATGAACACATGAAGGAAACGACCATTGATTACTATGTTCAAAATGTGACCCATTTTATAACATTCATATCACAAACTCCACCACCTTCCTGTCGGCTATCCAAAACTGTCCTGATTGGGCTTCAGCGGGAGATGCAGACGGTAAAGAAGTCCATGAAGAGGAGAGTGGCAATGCACAGGACATCGGTGAAGGCTGAAAAACAAACCAGGGTATTGAGCAAAGGCACTATCCTGAAGTGCCTGAGCCAGGCCAAGCAGGCCATACCCAATATCCTGAGTAAGTTTTTCCCCCCAATTTAACTCATTGTACTGACATATTTTAAAATGCAGAAGATATGTGTGACATGAACTGACATCTTAACTGAGATTGTGCTATGTGTTGTTTATAGCCCTCCTGGAAAGTGATGTGGCCACCACAGCCCTTCAGTGGGAATTTTACGGCCACATGTCGGCGTACCTGGCGGCCCTCTACGGTCACCGATGCGGTGTTCTTCAGAACATGACGATAAAGGAGGTCGAAGAGGCCGAGGAATCCCCATCGGACAATGTCTTCTGCATCAACGTGAGTGTATTACTTCCTTTTTATGCATCAGGTGACCTTAATTTGTTTGATCTCTGTTCTGATTTGCCCTGTAATTTTGTTTTGTTTTTTTGTGTCAACAGATCCTTTTTCACAAAACAAACCAGATGTTCGGACCTGCACAGATTGCTGTAACGTCCGAGGAATATGGATGGATGCAGCGGTTTCTAAAAATAAGGAGAAGGCTTCCGGGTGGCAGCAGAGCAAAGTTTTTCTTTTTCACCTCGACATCAAACATATGTAAGAAGCTGGTCACTTATTTCCGCAGCTCATGGAAGGCGATGGGCCTACCTGGCAGCCCAAACTTCACAGACCTGCGAACATCAATCGCCAGTCATGTAAGTTTTTTCTCTCGTGAGGGGGGGTGGGCACATTTCAGAGACATCCAGTTGTTTTATCCTCAAACTGTTTTTTGTTTTCTCCTTCTTTCTCTCTATTTCTAGGCCAAATTCACTCATTCTGAGTCAGACAGGCTCAAGATGTCAACATTTATGTGCCATGATGTTCAAACGGCGGACAGGTTTTATGTAACAAACCTGTCCGCCAAGCAGGCAGTTGAACATAGAAGACTTTTTGAGGCAGCCTTGGAAGGCGAGGACAACAGTGCTGCTGGGGTGAAGAGAGCACGCAGAGGTGTAACGGAGAAACCCAGGAAGAGGGTGAAGAAGCATTCAGAAGAAGCTTCAGAAGAAGCCTCGGGGGACACATCAGCCACTCCTGAGAGTCCCGAGACCAGCCAGGTAAATATATATCCTGTAAACATACTGAGTCTATAATACAGTATTTATTGGCACAATGATGATCAATCCTTCACCATGTATTTTCTTTGGAAGGGTGAAGAGGACGTTTCAAAAGGTGACGCACCAGGAGAGAGTAGAGAAGGCTCAGCGGAGGAAGACCAGTCCCCTCTTCAAAGACCAGTCCTCTCTCCAAAGAAAATACCAGTTGTATTGATCACACCTTTACCGGAAGTGAGAAGAAAATTAAGACCGCGTCGCATTTCCCCCCAGACCGAACAGATAAAAAAAATGGCCAAGCAGAAGAAAGCTGCAGAGACGGTGAGGAATGCCTTAAAAAAGAGACGGGCGAAAAAATAAAGAATTTTTTGCTCCAACTTTCCCTTCCCTGACCCTGATTGACCAGTGTTTAATTTTTTTTCCATTTTTTTTATTTTATTTATATACTTTTATATCATATTTTTATTAGTTTGTTTAATAATCTTATTTAGAAAGTAATAATATTAAGTTCTTAATAAATAAATACATTTAATTATTGTGTGTGTGATTTTGGCTTTATAATAAAACTTGTTTGCTGTGTGAAAATTTTGTCTGTCATTTTTTTCCTTCAATTATTGTTGGTTAAATGCATCATAGTCACTTATCTAGGTCTTTGACATACATCCCAGGTAACTTATGTGGTGAGGTAACCCAGGTAAGCTTATCTGACAAAACTGTATGATGTGCTGTAAGTTTTACACTTACACTATTTTAGGAACACTTTATAATAACTTTACATTATTCATCATCAGTTAGGCATTACTAAACAGTTAAACAACCATTCATAAATCAACAATATACATTAATGGGTGATTCTCCAACTTGGAGCACTTTTTGCATGTGCACTTATGTAAAACTCACTCTCTTAAAACACTATTAAGTTCTCAATAAATAGATAAATTTCATTATTGTGTGTGTGATTTGGCTTTATAATAAAACTTGTTTGCTGTGTGAAAATTTTGTCTGTCATTTTTTCCCTTCAATTATTGTTGGTTAAATGCATCATAGTCACTTATCTAGGTCTTTGACATAAATCCCAGGTAATTTATGTGGTGAGGTAACCCAGGTAAGCTTATCTGACAAAACTGTATGATGTGCTGTAAGTTTTACACTTACACTATTTTAGTAACACTTTATAATAACTTTACATTATTCATCATTAGTAAGGCATTACTAACAGTTAAACAACCATTCATAAATCAATAATATACATTAATGGGTGATTCTCCAACTTGGAGCACTTTTTGCATGTTAACTTATGAAAAATTCACTCTCTAAAAACACACTAAACAAGCTTTCTAATAAATGTCTAAGTCAGAAAAACAGCATCCAACCAGCAACTTATTTGACAGGACCCCTATAGGCTTCCCCCTGGACGGTAGAATTTTGTTCAAATTATGCATAATTAATGGCTGTAATGTACATCAGTGTGTGGGGCTGTGTCCCCTGAGTGGTGTACAGTAGGTTTTACCTCATAAAAGCACTGTAATTATGAAATATGACCTTTTGATGTATTGGCATCCCACCTGTAACTTAATAAGCTACTCACTGGACTTCACCACATGTGATGAAATCCCCAATTCTTTACAGGGATTCACCCGCTGAAAATTTCTAAGTCAAAAATAGCATCCAACCTGTAACCTATTTGACAGGTCGCCTATAGGCTTCCCCCTGGACGGTTGAATTTTATGCAAATTATGCATAATTAATGTCTGTAATGTACACCAGTGTGTTGTATTGTGTCCCCTGTGTGGTGTACAGTAGCATTTACCTAAAAAAAACCCACTTTAATTATGAAAAATGTGCCATAAATGTAGTGTCCACAGACAGCCAACAGGGACTCTGTCAAATAAGTTATAGGTTTATTTGCAGAAGTATGTGATCGCAACATGGAAGCAGATGAGCAACATATTTATACATTGTTCAGGATAGATGTCTGTTCTGACATGCAGATCAAGGCAATGATTGAAGATGAAGTAAGCAGATGACTAAAGACAAGTTGTTCAGGTAGGTATCGTGCAGGTAAGGAGTCAGGTAAGTGCATGTAGGTGAGGGCATTATGGGAATAATGGGAAATGTAGTGAGGAGTTGG
This sequence comes from Phoxinus phoxinus, assembly GCF_949152265.1. NCBI lineage: Eukaryota > Metazoa > Chordata > Actinopteri > Cypriniformes > Leuciscidae > Phoxinus > Phoxinus phoxinus. Next base: position 21,831,882 of record NC_136890.1, on the reverse strand, counting down.
TGACTTTCTGGTGACTGCATGTGACAAAGTACACAATAAGTGAGTAAAAACCCTCACCATTTATCCGGGCTTGGGACCGGCACTGACACTGCACTACTTTGTGTGATGTCAGAGGCTGGGTTAAAAAAGTTTTTTTTTTTTTTTTTTTTATGACACTAACATATAAAAACTAAAAGTTTGTTAGAAAATTAAATATAGATAAATAAAAATGTAACTTTAAAAGTTAAATATTTTGAAAATCAAACATAAATACACATACTAATACTAAAAACAAAAACAAAACAAACAAACAAACAAAATATAAATATTTATATATAAAATATGTGTGACTGGGGCTTAATCGTCCAACCACTCGAGGTCTAACCCCTCCCCTCGGAAGGATTTTCGGTTGACCCCATAATCAAATTTAAGCTCCTCGTCCACAGTGATGTTCTTCAGGGCCTTGAATAAAACAATGACCTTTTCTTCACCGTTGAAAGTCATCTTGCAGCTGAATGGCTTTACATTGGCCGACTTGGACGAATGATTGATGCGGCGGCCAAAAGTGTCTATTACTGGGTGACAGCTGCAGGGAAAGGTCTGGGCATCCACACACAGACCGTTCTCTCCGGATTTAAAAAAGAAAAGGTACCCTGCCTCTCCATTTAGATCCTCCATCATTGATCTCCCCTCAGATGCTGTGATGACATTGCCGTGGTAATCACAGACAATGTCACCACTGGCAAAGTTTCTGGTGGCAACCACTCCTGTAATTAGGAAAACATTACATTTTGAATTACTGAATATACTTTGCATGTAGACCAACGTTTCGGGATTTAATTCTAGTTCTTGGTGCAGTTAATGGCTGTTAAAAGGTACAATTTACATTTTTGTATTTGCTTGTCTTGAAAATAACTGAAAGGTTTTCTTACCGAAACCTTTGGGAGGACCAAAATCTTTGATGGCAAGACCTGTCCAAGCCTGCTCAGCCACACAGTGCTGCACATATGGGTCGGTTTCGACCTTCTGCTTGGAGGCCGGCTTCCACATGCTCACGACCTCCTCTGCTTTCAGGCAATTGGTCGTCCACCCCTCCTGACCAACTAGCCTTGCCACTTTTGCGGCCGAAGGCCTCCGCAGACTGAAGTAACCTGAAAGACAGAATGACAAGACTTTACTCATGCGAGTCATTTGTCACAGTGAATCAATGTCGAATTAATGGGTGATATTGCTGTATTGATAGATTTGGAGACTTACTGACAAGATAGTCTGCCCTTAGAGCATATTGGGAAGCCCGCCACTTATCATAAAAGGCCCTGTCTCCAGGAAAGCCAGAGTCACTGCGCTGCCTCTTAGATGGAGGCTGGCCCTGCAGTGAGACAGGGAACACCTCCAAAAACTTGTTGAAGGAACGGCGCGTGCTGGTTTCAGCAACTGCTGCTGTCCCCTCGTCCGAACAAGTCCTGCAGAAGTGGGGAATACAATATTTAGAGTAATATAATGTACAAATAGTGTTTGTGTTATATCCTTGATAAAATAAGAGACATACCCAGCCATAGAGGATATGAGCTCGGCTGCCTCCACCAAGTCCTCATCAAGGACCGCACGGGTGCTATGGCCCAAATATAAATGTATTGCCTCCTGTTGGTGTGCCGACAACAGTTTGGCGTCCACCATAACCGCCCTCCGCACGTCCTGGCTTTTTGATGTGGCCAGTTTATACCTGTTGAAATAAACATTTAAAGGAAATGTTAATCGTGAAATGACTGTGACTGACAAGATGTAACTGAGTGCATACATTCAGACATGTGCACATGTATCTGTGTAGGTATGTACATTGAGTGGAGGTTGTTCATGTCCTTGGAGACACTGTGGACCGCATCACCAGAACCGGTCAGAAAAAATCGGTTGCAGCCTTTCTCTGGATTGAAAATGTGAGGCCTGATGGTCTGGTAGTACTGGTGCAATATCTATGGAAAAAAAAGTCCAAAAAGTTATTACATTTAAAACATTAGTGGTGAGCAAACTACTCTTTGTGTCGCAATGAAACTTACAGCTTCCTCAGCCTGGCTCAGGGCAACCCTCATACCAACCAAGGTTTTCCTCGTGGTCCGCAGTATCACCCTACTGCCATGGATGACACGGCCGACCCACTCCGCATCCTTCAAAACATTGAAAAGCTGTGAGTGACTCAATGAGTGAGTGAGTGAGTGAGTGAATTTACTAATGCATACGTGAGAAAATATTAGATGTCACAAGTATAAACTCATTACATTTGATGAACTTACAGTAAAGTATTCCACAGCTCCGGGTAGCTGCATGTGCCTGTAGACAAGGACCGCCTCACAATAGTAGCGATAAAGGGTCATGTCGGCACTGGTGATTGTACGGCCCACCTGGATGTCTCCTTGTATCCGTTCCACGTCTGCCTTTGCTTTAAACAGGACTGTAGAAGCAGACCCGATAGACCGTCTGTTTGGATTAAACGGGACAAAACAGACAAGACACCACCATTAAGATTATGTGAATAATAACAGTGTTATTAAAACCTTTATTCTGAGATGACAAAGTCGCACTGAAAACAATGCCTGCAAACTATAGTGCACTTACTTTTTGCCATGAGATGGGATGATGTCAGCTGAGGCAGATGTGGGCGATGAAGAAGGAGCTTCTCCACCGAGGTCCATGTCAGGCTGGTTACTGACCAAAAAACCCCGACGAATAAGCTCCTTCACCATCGCCATCTGACTACCTCTGTCAGGCAACAGCGTGCAGACATCCCGGAAGTCCCACACCCTTCCATTGCGGATCCAGTCTCTGGCAGAAGCCTCTGCTCTCTGGACCTCGGCTGCCCTTACAGCATCTGGACTGTCACGGAGGCATACAGTGGCCAGATGTAACGCGATGTCCTCCTGCGGCTCGTAGCACTGGAGGCAATGGATTTTGATGCTTTCAAAAGAAATGAAAAACAAAAACACATGATATAATATATTAAAAAATTAAACAATCAACTGAAAGAACGATACACAAATTAAATAGATTAAATTAAATTAAATAGATAGATAGATAGATGGATATATATAAACAATATCGTGCAAAAGTTAATTTATTTCAGTAATTCAAACATATTAATATATTAATATGTGAACAACATGTTTGCATTTTTCATAATCACTGAGCTATAATAATCAAAACAAATAAAGCATTGAAATATCTCGCATGTAATGACGTTATGTAATATAGAAGTTAAATCTTTTAAATTGATTTACTGAAAGAAAAAAACTTTGCACGATATTATAGTAGACAGACTACACTTTACAAATCCAAAATGAAAAAAATATAAACACTTACCTGTCCATTATAGCACTTTTCTGAATGGTCACAGACCTTTTGAGGGGCATGTGTTGAAACTGAAAAAGGGAACCACCACCATTAAAATACATATATTATAAGATGATTAAGTAAGCCTACATCAAATGAAGAAATGTTCACATCTTCATGAAAAATTCAAAACACAAAATAGTAGCCTAGTCTCAAAAGCTTTAGATTAATTCACTATTAATAACAACCATAATAATATATATATATATATATGTCTAAGAAAAAAACGATTAGGCTATTTGGTTTTGAACAAACAAATGAAAATAGCCTATCTTAAGATTTGAAGAGTGAAAAACGCATCTCAACGAAAACTCAACGGATTCGAATGCCACAGGGCTTGTTGGAAGCGTCTATTCCAACTGAAAATAACGATATAAGTTTCAGAATTTTTGGTTGAGTTTTGGCAGAGAAATCAGCAGAAAACCAACTTGCGCGTTCCATAATGGCGGCCGCGAGCAGAGGCGCCGGTGACGTCAGCTCAGCAAATTTGTGGAAAAACCTATCTCTACGAAAACTTAACAGATTCGAATGCCACAGGGCTTGTTGGAAGCGTCTATTCCAACTGAAAATAACGATATAAGTTTCAGAATTTTTGGCTGAGTTTTGGCAGAGAAATCAGCAGAAAACCAACTTGCGCGTTCCATAATGGCGGCCGCGAGCAGAGGCGCCGGTGACGTTACTGTCTCAGCAGATTTGCGCCCCACATATCTCAGTCAGACATCGAATAAATAAAATATGATCCTTTATAGACATAGTTTTAGTACTTATTCAAACACAAGTATATTTGCTTACCCTTGTAAAACGTATTCAGATGCTGTGCGGCTCTTGCAGAACTTCGCTTCCGTCAGTCACGATCAGAGGGGGTGGAGCTCTTCATCCACGAGCGCTCACTGTCAGAATACCTGGAACCAGTCAAGGTAACTATCATGTCTTCTTTGTGGCAGTAATCTGGGGGAGTTTTCATGTGTGCGGGACCCTTTTGAAAACTATTATTTGTTATTGGAAAAAAAATATATAGACCTAGGCTATATCTAGCTATAGCCTGGGCTATCTTTGAAGAGTGAAAAACGCATCTCGACGAAAACTCAACGGATTCGAATGCCACACGGCTTGTTGGAAGCGTCTATTCCAACTGAAAATAACGATATAAGTTTCAGAATTTTTGGCTGAGTTTTGGCAGAGAAATCAGCAGAAAACCAACTTGCGCGTTCCATAATGGCGGCCGCGAGCAGAGGCGCCGGTGACGTCAGCTCAGCAAATTTGTGAAAAACCTATCTCGACGAATACTAAACGGATTCTAATGCCACAGGGCTTGTTGGAAGCGTCTATTCCAACTGAAAATAACGATATAAGTTTCAGAATTTTTGGCTGAGTTTTGGCAGAGAAATCAGCAGAAAACTAACGTGCGCGTTCCATAATGGCGGCCGCAAAGCAGAGGCGCCGGTGACGTCAGCTCAGCAAATTTTTTAAAAACCTATCTCAACGAAAACTCAACGGATTCTAATGCCACAGGGCTTGTTGGAAGCGTCTATTCCAACTGAAAATAACGATATAAGTTTCAGAATTTTTGTCTGAGTTTTGGCAGAGAAATCAGCAGAAAACTAACGTGCGCGTTCCATAATGGCGGCCGCGAGCAGAGGCGCCGGTGACGTCAGCTCAGCAAATTTGTGAAAAACCTATCTCGACGAATACTAAACGGATTCTAATGCCACAGGGCTTGTTGGAAGCGTCTATTCCAACTGAAAATAACGATATAAGTTTCAGAATTTTTGGCTGAGTTTTGGCAGAGAAATCAGCAGAAAACCAACTTGCGCGTTCCATAATGGCGGCCGCGAGCAGAGGCGCCGGTGACGTTACTGTCTCAGAATTAAATCGCTCCTAAAACCTAGAAAAATAAATTTGACAATACATTTGACAATATAAATCTGTTCATGTTCCCCAGGCAGCCTATGGCTCAGACATGTTTTCGCAGATATGCTATAATGAACAGTGATGATAAATCTACTGGTTGTGTTAGAAATATATATTTAAAAAAATTAAAAAGACCAAAATGATATATAAAATAATTGTTAGAAATGTTCATTTATAAAAAAAATAAAAAAAAATAAAAGATAACCAGTCAGTGATAAGTTGAATAGTCTTTATTTGAACCTTGGGAAAGTGACACAATACTGTAAAATTGAGTACAGCTGACATCATGATTCTTTTTAAATGAAATAACTTAATTTACACATTCATAGATGGTGATGGAATGCCCCCTGTGCCCCTCAAATGTTGCCCATTTAAGGCATCATTTGAGGTCCGCACACAAGATTCATAATCTGGAGGAGCGGCAGATTTTGATACGATGGGCCAGAGGACGGGTCAAATTAAGGAATCTGAGCTGTCCTGTTTGCAAAAACCAGTATACATTTGTCCAACGGCATTTAACCAAGGGACACCAACATCTAACGGTAATTAGCCTCTCAACTTTTCCTCTATCCAAATAAGCTTGTTTATTGTTTTAAGAAAGATATTCAAAAAGTTGTGTAATGTAAACCTTTCTTTAAACATTTCTTCACTGTGTTGTTACAGCGTGGTTGTTGTTTTTTTACACTTAACTGTTTTTTTAGGCTCCTATGGCTGCTGAGATTATAAAAGAGATGAAGTGGAAGGTGACCCTGGAGCAGCTGAACAGGCTGAGGGAAACCGACCCCGATATCCCCATGGCCAGCACCCTAGACCTCATAGGAGGGTTAAGTGCTGCAGCAGAAGAGCCATCTTGCCAGCAGGATGATGCTTTTCTTCAATTGCTAAGTAAGTGACCAATCTGCAATATTATTTGAAAATGACTTTATTGTACAGAATGAGACTTTAAAAAATAATAATTTAACAGGTGAATTGCCAGCCCTGGCAGAAGAAGATGGCTCTCCAGCCAACTTGCAGGATGGCTCTTTTCTGCTGCAGGGTATGTGTTCATTTGTCCTAACATTAGTAATTAGTCTCTATTGTATTATCTGAATGGAATGTTAACAGATGATGGTTTGTTTTTACAGGCACAGATCCGGTAGACTCATATCCCGAAGATTTGGCCACTTTGGACTTTGACAGTTTAATGGATTTATAATAAATGGCTAATATATATAATAATTATAATATATACATATATATATATATATATACTATTATAAATATAATAATTTTAACTATTTTAAACATATGTCTTATTTTTAGTTTTATATATATTATTTAGTTTTATATATTTTTCTTATATATTTATATTTATATATTTAAATGTGTGTGTGTGTTTTTTTGTTTATTAGCACTTTGCATTCAAATTTTTTCAATTTTAATAAATGGCTTTGATTAAAAAATTTGTCTCCTTGTTTTTCCATATTATTATTCTGTTGTTGTATTGTTATTATATCTTTGTGTGCTTTGTTTCTAATAAATATATTTACACTTTTTGTCTGTCATCATTTATTCCTAAATGGTGATTTATTGTATTTACTGTGGTAAAGTTTAATATAATCCAGCAAAAAAATAAAATGTAAAGATCCAGCTGCTCAAAATTTCTAATATTTAATTTCAAGGCTAATTATTCAAAAGTAATAGCTATAATGTACATCAGTTATATCAGAACACATATTGTTTATAAACCTCTGATTATTCACAATGAACTATGTAAATAGAAAATCTTAAAATGTTATCACTTGTGCTATTCAACACACACACAGACACACAAGTCATTAACGTGTAGTCTGTGTACAATACATTAATGACTTGTTCAATTTGTGTGTGTGTGTGTTTAATAGCACAAATGTTTACATTTTAAAGATTATTTATTTACATAGGGTAAGTTTTACTTAGCTTTTTTTCTGCTTTATTTATTAAAAGGCATTAAATACATTATCTCCATCTATGTTGTAAACACACATAACATCTTAAATGATTAAGTCTATAATCAAACTATTGGATAGGGACTGATATGCTGTACATTAAATATGACCTTTTAATATAGGATATTTAGATAGATAAGATAGATGAAAGCCATTAAGTTAAATAATAAATTCTTCTGAGCTCGTGACGTCACCGGCGGCCGCCATTTTGACGCGCGCCGGTGGTTTTCGGCTAATATCTCAGCGAAAACACATCTGATTCTGCGGGCACTTAGCTCGTCCCAATCGTCTTGACGAACTGAAAAGAATGATACAAGTTTCATGATGCTGAGTGGTGTTTTCGCCGAGATCAGTGGGCGCGCGCTGACGTGCAATCAGTGATTACAATGCAACGCGACCGGTGGTTTTCGGCTAATATCTCCGCGAAACCAGCACCAAAAATCATGAAACTTATATCAATCTTTTCAGTTCGACCAGACGGTTTTAAAGAGCTCGGTGCTCGCCGGATCCGTTGAGTTTTCGCCGAGATATTTGCGTTTTTCGCATTCGGCGGGCTGTATCTCGGGCCCCCAGGGGCCCCCGAGGCCGTGGGTGGGCTCGTTAGAAAGGGCTCGTCCCGTTCTAAACTCGATAAAAATTTGGCGTCGATTGGACGTGGCCTCGCCGAGTTAAGGGCGTTTAAAGCCGTTTTCAGTGGGTTACCATCTTTCTAACTGCATACGCTCGTATATCCGTAAGCCCGCGGGCGGGCCGTCCTCCTTCATACCCGGCTCGGATTCCCCGGCCCCGCAGTTGTCCCTTGTGCCTGTGGCTTGACTCTGGGGCTAAGATCACTCCAAAACCCTAAGTCCAAAACATTGCGGTACACTTGGGGATCCAGGCAGTCGGGACTCCTCGGCCAGCCCGTGAAAGGTGGCCCTTTGTGGGTCAAAGACAGATTTAACTGCCACCCCTGGAAGTCCACCTGGAGCTAAGACGGTCCTAAAACGGCCCTCCGGGGTTGTATAGAGGTACTGTGGTGGAGGGGGCACCCTGACACAGACCATTTAGAGTCCCACTCAGAGTCACTCTGGCTGGGGATAAATCCTGGAGGGAGAGGGCCTCCAGGAGCAAACCAAGCCCAGCCTGGGGGCACTCTGTCTGGGGATAAATCCTGGAGGGAGAGGGCCTCCAGGAGCAAACCAAGCCCAGCCTGGGGCCTCTCTGGCTGGGGATAAATCCTGGAGGGTGAGGGCCTCCAGGAGCAAACCAAGCCCAGCCTGGGAGCACTCTGGCTGGGGATAAATCCTGGAGGGTGAGGGCCTCCAGGAGCAAACCAAGCCCAGCCTAGGGGCACTCTGGCTGGGGATAAATCCTGGAGGGAGAGGGCCTCCAGGAGCAAACCAAGCCCAGCCTGGGGGCACTCTGGCTGGGGATAAATCCTGGAGGGTGAGGGCCTCCAGGAGCAAACCAAGCCCAGCCTGGGGGCACTCTGGCTGGGGATAAATCCTGGAGGGTGAGGGCCTCCAGGAGCGAACCAAGCCCAGCCTGGGGGCACTCTGGCTGGGGATAAATCCTTCCAAAACCTAAGTCCAGTTGTGCAGTACCCGTGGGGCTCCATACACTCGTGACTCCTCGGCCTGCCCTGGGAAGGGTGGACTTTCCTGGGTCAAAGGCAGATTTAACCGCCACCCCTGGAGCTCCACCTGGAGCTAAGACGGTCCTAAAACGGGCCTTCGGGTTTGTATTGGAGAAGGTGAGTGTGGTTGAGGGACACGGCACCCTCCCACAGACCATTGTGATACCCACTCAGAGTCAATCTGCCTGGGGATAAAATCTAAATTGGGCGATGCCATGGAGCCCTGGAAGTCCTGGAGGGAGAGGGCCTCCAGGAGCAATCCAAGCCCAGCCTGGGGGCACTCTGAGTCGGGCAGAGGGTGGACCACGGTGGGGGTCCCTGTCTGGAGCTCTGGTTCTCTGAGTCGGGCAAAGTAGCTCCAAAACCCAAGTCCAATGTGCGTTACCCGTGGGGCTCCATACACTCGTGACTCCTCGGCCTGCCCCGGGAAGGGTGGCCTTTCCTGGGTCAAAGGCAGATTTAACCGCCACACCTGGAGCTCCACTTGGAGCAAAGACGGTCCTAAAACGGGCCTTCGGGGTTATATGGGAGAAGGTGAGTGTGGTTGAGGGACACGGCACCCTCCCACAGACCATTGTGACACCCACACAGAGTCAATATGGCTGGGGATACAATCTAAATCGGGCCATGCCATGGAGCCCTGGAAGTCCTGGAGGGAGAGGGCATCCAGGAGCAATCCAAGCCCAGCCAGTGGGCACTCTGAGTCGGGCAGAGGGTGAACCAAGGTGGGGGTCCCAGCCCAGAGTGATGGTTCTACAAGTCGGTCAGAGGGTGGACCAAGCTGGGGCTCCCAGCCTGGAGCTCTGGGTCGCCAAGTCGGGCAGAGTGTGGACCAAGCTGGGGCTCCCAGCCTGGAGCTCTGGTTCTCCAAGTCGGGCAGAGGGTGGACCAAGGTGGGGGTCCCAGCCCGGAGCTCTGGTTCTCCAAGTCGGGCAGAGGGTGGACCAAGGTGGGGGTCCCAGCCCGGAGCTCTGGTTCTCCAAGTCGGGCAGAGGGTTGACCAAGGTGGGGCTCCCAGCCCGGAGCTCTGGTTCTCCAAGTCGGGCAGAGGGTGGACCAAGGTGGGGCTCCCAGCCTGGAGCTCTGGTTCTCCAAATCGGGCAGAGGGTGGACCAAGGTGGGGGTCCCTGCCCGGAGCCCTGGATCCCCGAGTCGGGCTGAGGCTGAGGCTGAGGCTGAGGCTGAGGCTGGAGATCCCCGGCCGCAGGGAACCAGGCCAACCGCCAAAACCTAAGTTAATTTTGGGTTACCAGTGGCCTGGTTCTCTGGTGGCGCGGGGTGGCTGGGACAGTAATGCCCGGGCTTAAGTGTGGGACCCCCGGGTTCGGCCGGTGCGCAGGTGAGGGTGCAGTGGGGTAGCTCTGGTTCTCTGAGTCGGGCAGAGGGTGGACCACGGTGGGGGTCCCTGCCTGGAGCTCTGGTTCTCTGAGTCGGGCAGAGGGTGGACCACGGTGGGGGTCCCTGTCAGGAGCTCTGGTTCTCTGAGTCGGGCAAAGTAGCTCCAAAACCCAAGTCCAATGTGCGTTACCCGTGGGGCTCCATACATTCGTGACTCCTCGGCCTGCCCCGGGAAGGGTGGCCTTTCCTGGGTCAAAGGCAGATTTAACCGCCACCCCTGGAGCTCCACCTGGAGCTAAGACGGTCCTAAAACGGGCCTTCGGGGTTGTATGGGAGAAGGTGAGTGTGGTTGAGGGACACGGCACCCTCCCACAGACCATTGTGACACCCACTCAGAGTCAATATAGCTGGGGATACAATCTAAATCGGGCCATGCCATGGAGCCCTGGAAGTCCTGGAGGGAGAGGGCCTCCAGGAGCAATCCAAGCCCAGCCAGTGGGCACTCTGAGCCGGGCAGAAGGTGAACCAAGGTGGGGCTCCCAGCCCGGAGCGCTGGTTCTCCAAGTGGGTCAGACGGTGGACAAAGGTGGGGGTCCCAGTCCGGAGCTCTGGTTCTCCATGTCGGTCAGAGGGTGGACCAAGGTGGGGGTCCCAGCCTGGAGCTCTGGTTCTCAAAGTCGGTCAGAGGGTGGACCTAGGTGGGTGTCCCAGCCCAGAGCTCTGGTTCTCCAAGTCAGTCAGAGGGTGGACCAAGGTGGGGGTCCCAGCCCGGAGCTCTGGTTCTCCAAGTCTGGGCAGAGGGTGGACCAAGGTGAGGCTCCCTGCCCGGAGCCCTGGATCCCTGAGTCGGGCTGAGGCTGGAGATCCCCGGCCGTACAGAACCAGGCCGGCCGCCAAAACCTAAGTTAATTTTGGGTTACCAGTGGCCCGGTTCTCAGGTGGCGCGGGGTGGCTGGGACAGTAATGCCCGGGCTTAAGTGTGGGACCCCCGGGTTCGGCCGGTGCGCAGGTGAGGGTGCAGTGGGGTAGCTCTGGTTCTCTGAGTCGGGCAGAGGGTGGACCACGGTGGGGGTCCCTGCCTGGAGCTCTGGTTCTCTGAGTCGGGCAGAGGGTGGACCACGGTGGGGGTCCCTGTCAGGAGCTCTGGTTCTCTGAGTCGGGCAAAGTAGCTCCAAAACCCAAGTCCAATGTGCGTTACCCGTTGGGGGTCCATACACTCGTGACTCCTCGGCCTGCCCCGGGAAGGGTGGGCTTTCCTGGGTCAAAGGCAGATTTAACCGCCACCCCTGGAGCTCCACCTGGAGCAAAGACGGTCCTAAAACGGGCCTTCGGGGTTGTATGGGAGAAGGTGAGTGTGGTTGAGGGACATGGCACCCTCCCACAGACCATTGTGACACCCACTCAGAGTCAATATGGCTGGGGATACAATCTAAATCGGGCCATGCCATGGAGCCCTGGAAGTCCTGGAGGGAGAGGGCATGCAGGAGCAATCCAAGCCCAGCCAGTGGGCACTCTGAGTCGGGCAGAGGGTGAACTAAGGTGGGGGTCCCAGCCCGGAGCGCTGGTTCTCTAAGTCGGTCAGAGGGTGGACCAAGGTGGGGGTCCCAGCCTGGAGCTCTGGTTCTCCCAGTCGGTCAGAGGGTGGACCAAGGTGGGGGTTCCAGCCCGGAGCTCTGGTTCTCCAAGTCAGTCAGAGGGTGGACCAAGGTGGTGGTCCCTGCCCGGAGAGCTGGTTCTCCAAGTCTGGGCAGACGGTGGACATAGGTGGGGGTCCCTGCCCAGAGCCCTGGATCTGTGAGTCGGCCTGAGGCCGAAGAACCCCGGCCGTGCGGAGCCATAGAACCGGGCTGGCCACCAAAACCTAAGTTAATTTTGGGTTACCAGTGGCCCGGTTCTCTGGTGGCGCGTGGTGGCTGGGACAGTAATGCCCGGGCTTAAGTTTGGGACCCCCGGGTTCGGCCGGTGCGCAGGTGAGGGTGCAGTGGGGTAGCTCTGGTTCTCTGAGTCGGGCAGAGGGTGGACCACGGTGGGGGTCCCTGTCTGGAGCTCTGGTTCTCTGAGTCGGGCAGAGGGTGGACCACGGTGGGGGTCCCTGTCTGGAGCTCTGGTTCTCTGAGTCGGGCAGAGGGTGAACCACGGTGGGGGTCCCTGCCTGGAGCTCTGGTTCTCCAAGTCTGGGCAGACGGTGGACTACGGTGGGGGTCCCTGCCCAGAGCCCTGGATCCCTGAGTCAGCCTGAGGCCGAAGAACCCCGGCCGTACGGAACCAGGGAACCAGGCCGGCCGCCAAAACCTAAGTTAATTTTGGGTTACCAGTGGCCCGGTTCTCTGGTGGCGCGGGGTGGCTGGGACAATAATGCCCGGGCTTAAGTTTGGGACCCCCGGGTTCGGCCGGTGCTCGGGTGAGGGTGGAGGCCGGGGCTGTGGGGTAGCTCTGGTTCTCTGAGTCGGGCAGAGGGTGGACCAAGGTGGGGGTCCCAGCCCGGAGCTCTGGTTCTCCAAGTCGGGCAGAGGGTGGACCAAGGTGGGGGTCCCAGCCCGGAGCTCTGGTTCTCCAAGTCGGGCAGAGGGTGGACCAAGGTGGGGGTCCCAGCCCGGAGCTCTGGTTCTCCAAGTCGGGCAGAGGGGTGTCCACGAACAGCCTAAAGTGCCACCTAAGTGCCTATTCTCCATCACTATGTCCACGAACAGCCTAAAGTGCCACCTAAGTGCCTATTCTTCATCACGGTGTCCACGAACAGCCTAAAGTGCCACCTAAGTGCCTATTCTTCATCACGGTGTCCACGAACAGCCTAAAGTGCCACCTCACAGCCTATTCTTCATCAGAATGTCAACGAACAGCCTAAAGTGCCACCTAAGTGCCTATTCTTCATCAGTATGTCCACAAACAGCCTAAAGTGCCACCTAAGTGCCTATTCTCCATCACAGTGTCCACGAACAGCCTAAAGTGCCACCTCACAGCCTATTCTTAATCACTGTGTCCACGAACAGCCTAAAGTGCCACCTCACAGCCTATTCGTCATCAGTATGTCCACGAACAGCCTAAAGTGCCACCTCACAGCCTATTCTTCATCACGGTGTCCACAAACAGCCTAAAGTGCCACCTAACAGCCTATTCTTCATCACTGTGTCCACAAACAGCCTAAAGTGCCAGCTCCTGGGCACTTCCGGTTCCGAGATACGGCCACTTCCTGTCCAGCTTTGACTGGGTGTATCTCGAAAACCGAGCCGACTTGGAGGTCCATACTCCGGGGTTGGGTAGGCACCCATGGGCCCCCCATGACCCCAGAGTATGGAGCCCAAAGTCGACTTGGTTTTGGAGACACACCCGGTCAAAAACAGCATCCCACCTGTAACTTATTTGACAGGACCCCTATAGGCTTCCCCCTGGACGGTTGAACTTTATGCAAATTATGCATAATTAATGGCTGTAATGTACATCAGTGTGTGGGGCTGTGTCCCCTGAGTGGTGTACAGTAGGTTTCACCTCAAAATTACAATTTTCAGATAACCAGACCCAAGGTTCCTGAGAATCCACTTTCTCCAACCCAAGGTTCCTGAGGATCCACCCGCTGAAAATGTCTAAGTCAAAAACAGCATCCAACCTGTAACCTATTTGACAGGTCCCCTATAGGCTGTCTGTGGACGGTTGAACTTTATGCAAATTATGCATAATTAATGGCTGTAATGTACATCAGTGTGTGGGGCTGTGTCCCCTGAGTGGTGTACAGTAGGTTTCACCTCAAAATTAAAATTTTCAGATAACCAGACCCAAGGTTCCTGAGAATCCACTTTCTCCAACCCAAGGTTCCTGAGGATCCACCCGCTGAAAATTTCTAAGTCAAAAACAGCATCCAACCTGTAACCTATTTGACAGGTCCCCTATAGGCTGTCTGTGGACTGTTGAACTTTATGCAAATTATGCATAATTAATGGCTGTAATGTACATCAGTGTGTGGGGCTGTGTCCCCTGAGTGGTGTACAGTAGGTTTCACCTCAAAATTAAAATTTTCAGATAAACAGACCCAAGGTTCCTGAGAATCCACTTTCTCCAACCCAAGGTTCCTGAGGATCCACCCGCTGAAAATTTCTAAGTCAAAAACAGCATCCAACCTGTAACCTATTTGACAGGACCCCTATAGGCTTCCCCCTGGACGGTTGAATTTTATACAAATTATGCATAATTTATGGCTGTAATGTACATCAGTGTGTGGGGCTGTGTCCCCTGAGTGGTGTACATTTGGTTTTACCTCATAAAAGCACTGTAATTATGAAATATGACCCTTTGATGTACTGGCATCCCACCTGTAACTTAATAAGCTACTCACTGGACTTCACCACATGTGATGAAATCCCCAATTCTTTACAGGGATTCACCCGCTGAAAATTTCTAAGTCAAAAACAGCATCCAACCTGTAACCTATTTGACAGGTCCCCTATAGGCTGTCTGTGGACGGTTGAATTTTATGCAAATTATGCATAATTTATGGCTGTAATGTACATCAGTGTGTGGGGGTGTGTCCCCTGAGTGGTGTACAGTAGGTTTTGCCTAATAAAATAACTGTAATTATGAAATATGACCCATTAATGTACTGTCCGGGGGAAGCCTATAGGGGCTCTGTCAAATAAGTTACAGGAGGGCTCCAAACTTTGAACGGCTATAACTCGGGGGCCCGGCCACCTAGCGACACCAAACTCGGGTCAAAGTAAGGTCCCCAGGGGCCCTCTCCAACGCGCCCTAGCCCGTGCTTCTAGGGGCCCCACGGTCCGAGATACGGGGCCAAACAGGAAAGGGTGCATTTCAGAAGGAAGGGTCCCAGAGGCTCGGGACTCTGGGGTCTGAGAGAGCCCCTAGGGGACCCTCACCACCTCAAAGGATGACCTGCTTGGACTCTTCCTTTCCGAGATATTGACCGTTTTGTCCAAAAGTCCCTTGTGTATAACCGGGTGTATCTCGGGGACCCAGCCGATTTGGAGCTCCAAACTCCGGGCAGGAGGAGGGCCCTTAGGGCCCCTTCAGACCCCACCGTCTCCAGCTCCTGGGCCTTTCCGTTTCCGAGATACGGCCACTTCCTGTCCAGCTTTGACCGGGTGTATCTCGGAAACCAAGCCGACTTGGAGGTCCATACTCCGGGGTTGGGTAGGCACCCATGGGCCCCCCATGACCTCAGAGTATGGACTCCAAAGTCGGCTTGGTTTTGGAGATACACCCGGTCAAAAACAGCATCCAACCTGTAACTTATTTGACAGGACCCCTATAGGCTTCCCCCTGGACGGTCAAATTTTATGCAAATTATGCACAATTAATGGCTGTAATGTACATCAGTGTGTGGGGCTGTGTCCCCTGAGTGGTGTACATTAGGTTTTACCTCATAAAAGCACTGTAATTATGAAATATGACCCTTTGATGTACTGGCATCCCACCTGCAACTTAATAAGCTACTCACTGGACTTCACCACATGTGATGAAATCCCCAATTCTTTACAGGGATTCACCCGCTGAAAATTTCTAAGTCAAAAACAGCATCCAACCTGTAACCTATTTGACAGGACCCCTATAGGCTTCCCCCTGGACGGTTGAATTTTATGCAAATTATGCATAATTTATGGCTGTAATGTACATCAGTGTGTGGGGCCGTGTCCCCTGAGTGGTGTACAGTAGGTTTTGCATCATAAAATAACTGTAATTATGAAATATGACCCATTAATGTACTGTCCGGGGGAAGCCTATAGGGGCTCTGTCAAATAAGTTACAGGAGGGCTCCAAACTTTGAACGGCTATAACTCGGGGGCCCGGCCACCTAGCGACACCAAACTCGGGTCAAAGTAAGGTCCCCAGGGGCCCTCTCCAACGGGCCATGGCCCGTGCTTCTAGCGCCCCCTAAGGCCGAGATACGGGGGCCAACAGGAAAGGGTGCAATTTAGAAGGAAGGGCCCCAGAGGCTCGGGACTCTGGGGTCTGAGAGGGCCCCTGGGGGACCCTCACCACCCCGAAGGACGACCCGCTGGGACTCGTCCTTTCCAAAATATCGACCGTTTTGTCCAAAAGTCCCTTGTGTATAACCGGGTGTATCTCGGGGACCCAGCCGATTTGGAGCTCCAAACTCCGGGCAGGAGGAGGGCCCTTAGGGCCCCTTCAGACCCCACCGTCTCCAGCTCCTGGGCCTTTCCGTTTCCGAGATACGGCCACTTCCTGTCCAGCTTTGACCGGGTGTATCTCGAAAACCAAGCCGACTTGGAGGTCCATACTCCGGGGTTGGGTAGGCACCCATGGGCCCCCCATGACCCCAGAGTATGGACTCCAAAGTCGGCTTGGTTTCGGAGATACACCCGGTCAAAAACAGCATCCAACCTGTAACTTATTTGACAGGACCCCTATAGGCTTCCCCCTGGACGGTTGAATTTTATGCAAATTATGCATAATTAATGGCTGTAATGTACATCAGTGTGTTGGGCTGTGTCCCCTGAGTGGTGTACAGTAGGTTTCACCTCATAAATTACAATTTTCAGATAACCAGACCAAGGTTCCTGAGAATCCACTTTCTCCAACCCAAGGTTCCTGAGGATCCACCCGCTGAAAATTTCTAAGTCAAAAACAGCATCCAACCTGTAACCTATTTGACAGGTCCCCTATAGGCTGTCTGTGGACGGTTGAATTTTATGCAAATTATGCATAATTTATGGCTGTAATGTACATCAGTGTGTGGGGCCGTGTCCCCTGAGTGGTGTACAGTAGGTTTCACCTCATAAATTACAATTTTCAGATAACCAGACCAAGGTTCCTGAGAATCCACTTTCTCCAACCCAAGGTTCCTGAGGATCCACCCGCTGAAAATTTCTAAGTCAAAAACAGCATCCAACCTGTAACCTATTTGACAGGTCCCCTATAGGTTGTCTGTGGACGGTTGAATTTTATGCAAATTATGCATAATTTATGGCTGTAATGTACATCAGTGTGTGGGGCCGTGTCCCCTGAGTGGTGTACAGTAGGTTTTGCATCATAAAATAACTTTAATTATGAAATATGACCCATTAATGTACTGTCCGGGGGAAGCCTATAGGGGCTCTGTCAAATAAGTTACAGGAGGGCTCTAAACTTTGAACGGCTATAACTCGGGGGCCCGGCCGCCTAGCGACACCAAACTCGGGTCAAAGTAAGGTCCCGAGGGGCCCTCTCCAACGGGCCAAGGCCCGTGCTTCTAGCGCCCCCGCAGGCCGAGATACAGGGGCCAACAGGAAAGGGTGCAATTCAGAAGGAAGGGTCCCAGAGGCTCGGGACTCTGGGGTCTGAGAGGGCCCCTGGGGGACCCTCACCACCCCGGAGGACGACCCGCTGGGACTCGTCCTTTCCGAGATATCGACCGTTTTGTCCAAAAGTCCCTTGTGTATAACCGGGTGTATCTCGGGGACCCAGCCGAGTTGGAGCTCCAAACTCCGGGCAGGAGGAGGGCCCTGAGGGCCCCTTCAGACCCCACCGTCTCCAGCTCCTGGGCCTTTCCGTTTCCGAGATACGGCCACTTCCGGTCCAGCTTTGACCGGGTGTATCTCGAAAACCAAGCCGACTTGGAGGTCCATGCTCCGGGGTTTGGTAGGCACCCATGGTTCCCCCATGACCCCAGAGTATGGACTCCGAAGTCGGCTTGGTTCCTGAGTAATGCCCGGTCAAAGATGGGAATTTGACCGGGTGTATCTCGAAAACCAAGCCGACTTGGAGGTCCATACTCCGGGGTTGGGTAGGCACCCATGGGCCCCCCATGACCCCATAGTATGGAGCCCAAAGTCGGCTTGGTTTCGGAGATACACCCGGTCAAAAACAGCATCCAACCTGTAACTTATTTGACAGGACCCCTATAGGCTTCCCCCTGGACGGTTGAATTTTATGCAAATTATGCATAATTAATGGCTGTAATGTACATCAGTGTGTTGTGTTGTTCCCCCTGTGTGGCACACAACAGGTTAAACCACATAGAACCACTGTATTTATGAAATATGACCTTTTAATGTAACGTCCACAGACAGCCTAGAGGCCGCGTCAAATAAGTTACAGACTGGACTTAACAAAGTGCATCCTTCCTGTGACTTATTTGACAGGGCCGGGGGAAAAGCATTTTTAGGCGGTTTTTGTCCCGTTGCGGGGCCCCTGGAGGGTCTCGGGACACGGGACCACCGGCCCCCGCCTCAGGGGGAGAGGCCGCATCGAGCCAGAGGCGTCGTTTGGGGGCCAAAAAATTATTAGGGGGCGCCGCGCAGCGCTTAGGGATTTTGTCAACGGGCTGTCATTTAAGTTATTCTCGGATGTCAAGTACCATAATTAAGCATTAGGGAATTTAGGCAGTCTGTGGATGTTGGCCAGTTCATATAAGTTGCATTATGGCGAAATAGGGGGACGAACGGATGAAAAGGCACCATTCCGGATCCAACGTCCAACTTAAATGAATGGTTTTCCCTAATATTTCGTTCACGGAACCATAGGTAGTTCGTGGGATGTTTTTTCCACCACTAGGGGGCCAGTTCCCTAATTCTTGTCCACGAAGTGCCTAAAGTGCCACCTAAGTGACTACTCTTCACCGTAGTCTTCCTCTCGTCCCACGAACAGCCTATTCATCCACCTAAGTGCCTATTTTCATCATTATGTCCACGAAGTGCCTAAAGTGCCACCTAAGTGACTACTCTTCATTGTAGTCTTCCTCTCGTCCCACGAACAGCCTATTCATCCACCTAAGTGCCTATTCTTCATCATGTCCACAAAGTGCCTAAAGTGCCACCTAAGTGACTACTCTTCATTGTAGTCTTCCTCTCGTCCCACAAACAGCCTATTCGTCCACCTAAGTGCCTATTCTTCATCATGTCCACAAAGTGCCTAAAGTGCCACCTAACTGCCTATTCCTATGTCCACGAACAGCCTATTCGTCCACCTAAGTGCCTATTCTTTATTACTATGTCCACGAAGTGCCTAAAGTGCCACCTAACTGCCTATTCCTATGTCCACGAACAGCCTATTCGTCCACCTAAGTGCCTATTCTTCATCATGTCCACGAAGTGCCTAAAGTGCCACCTAACTGCCTATTCCTATGTCCACGAACAGCCTATTCGTCCACCTAAGTGCCTATTCTTTATTACTATGTCCACGAAGTGCCTAAAGTGCCACCTAACTGCCTATTTCTATGTCCACGAAGTGCCTAAAGTGCCACCTAAGTGCCTATTCTTCATCTTGTCCACGAAGTGCCTAAAGTGCCACCTAAGTGACTACTCTTCATAGTAGTCTTCCTCTCGTCCCACGAACAGCCTATTCGTCCACCTAAGTGCCTATTCTTCATCATGTCCACGAAGTGCCTAAAGTGCCACCTAACTGCCTATTCCTATGTCCACGAACAGCCTATTCGTCCACCTAACTGCCTATTCTTTATTACTATGTCCACGAAGTGCCTAAAGTGCCACCTAACTGCCTATTCCTATGTCCACGAACAGCCTATTCGTCCACCTAAGTGCCTATTCTTCATCATGTCCACGAAGTGCCTAAAGTGCCACCTAAGTGCCTATTCCTATGTCCACGAACAGCCTATTCGTCCACCTAAGTGCCTATTCTTTATTACTATGTCCACGAAGTGCCTAAAGTGCCACCTAACTGCCTATTCCTATGTCCACGAACAGCCTATTTGTCCACCTAAGTGCCTATTCTTCACCTTGTCCACGAAGTGCCTAAAGTGCCACCTAAGTGACTACTCTTCATAGTAGTCTTCCTCTCGTCCCACGAACAGCCTATTCGTCCACCTAGGCACCTATTCTACATTAATTTGTCGCAGGGGCTCCAAATTAGACACGGTGGTAGTCCAGGGGCCCCTGGGTCAGGATCCTGGGTTTCAGGGTCCTAGGTGGGTGTTAAAAATTTCCCTGCGCTCTAGAGACCTGTCCTCCTGATATGTGTCAGAGGGGCCCCTAGGCTACCAGGATGCAAAGTTTGGGGCCCCTCGGACCCCTGGGGGCCGAACGGTAGCCGAGGACACGTGCAACTTATTGCATGCGTTTTCATAGGTGGTTCGTTGGACAGTGGACCAAAAGGTCAGATTGGCCCGAAATTGACATCCGTGCCTCGCCAGGGGCCCCTGGGGCCGTGTCTGGAGCCTCGTGTCCCTTTCGACCCGTTCTCGTGCTTATTGGCCCAATTGTCCACGAACAGCCTATGTCAAATAGGTTGTAGGACGGACGTCTGGAAAGCAGGGGCCAAAAGGTCGCAGGGGCTCCAAATTTGACACAGTGGTAGTCCAGGGGCCCCCGAGTCAGGATCCTGGGTTTCAGGGTCCTAGGTGGGTGTTAAAATTTTCCCTGCACTCTAGAGACTTGTCCTCCTGATATATGGCAGTGGGGCCCCTAGGCTACCATCATGCCAAGTTTGGGGCCCGTGGGTCTAATTTGTACAAAATAGGCACTTAGGTGGATGAATAGGCTGTTCGTTGGACGAGAGGAAGACCACGGTGAAGAGTAGTCACTTAGGTGGCACTTTAGGCACTTCGTGGACATAACGATGAAAAATAGTCACTTAGGTGGATGAATAGGCTGTTCGTGGGACGTGAGGAAGACTACGGTGAAGAGTAGTCACTTAGGTGGCACTTTAGGCACTTCGTGGACATAACGATGAAAAATAGTCACTTAGGTGGATGAATAGGCTGTTCGTGGGACGTGAGGAAGACTACGGTGAAGAGTAGTCACTTAGGTGGCACTTTAGGCACTTCGTGGACATAACGATGAAAAATAGGCACCTAGGTGGATGAATAGGCTGTTCGTTGGACGAGAGGAAGACCACGGTGAAGAGTAGTCACTTAGGTGGCACTTTAGGCACTTCGTGGACATAACGATGAAAAATAGTCACTTAGGTGGATGAATAGGCTGTTCGTGGGACGTGAGGAAGACTACGGTGAAGAGTAGTCACTTAGGTGGCACTTTAGGCACTTCGTGGACATAACGATGAAAAATAGTCACTTAGGTGGATGAATAGGCTGTTCGTGGGACGTGAGGAAGACCACGGTGAAGAATTAATGAAGAATAGGCGCCTAGGTGGACGAATAGGCTGTCCGTGGGACGTGAGGAAGACTACGGCGAAGAGTAGTCACTTAGGTGGCACTTTAGGCGGTTCGTGGGACGAGGTAGGCTTCTAGGTGGACGAATAGGCACTCTGTGGACGCCATCCTACAACCTATTCGACGCGCGTCATATAGGTTGCCCGTTGGACGGCGTGCTGCCGCCTTGTGTCGAAACCCCGAACTGCAGAATTTTGCAAATGCACCAGCGAAACTTTGGGGGCCCCTAGCGGGGCCCCCGGGGGGCTGTGGGGCGGGGGAAACGTCACAGGGCCTCAGGGGGTGAGGGCCGAGACGACCATGGGGGCCCCGGCCCCCCCAAAAATCATCTAGGGGGCGGCGCGCAGCGCCCACGAACAGCCTAGCCACGAACAGCCTATTAAGCTACGCGCCGGACGCAGGTACCATAAGGCGAGTGGGGGAACGGATTCCGACAGCTGTTTTTTTTTACAGGGGGAACGGAATCCGACGGCAAAAAAACAGCCGTCGGAATCCGTTCCCCCTGTATTTCTTACACAAGGAAGATCTTCTAATATCTATCAAAGTGCTAAAAATTACTAGTCCTCCACAGCCTAGTGGTCAATCCACTTACTTTAAGAGCTGATGATTTTTAGATGAAACAAGTTCAAGTCCCGGCCTCACTGACTTTTTTTTTTATCCCATATTTTCCTATCAAAATAAAAGGCAAAAACTCTAAAATATATTTATTTTACACTGGTGCCAGGTAAGCTCCATCCCCACACAAAATAAAATATGCATTTTTTAAGCCACTACATCAACACCTATCATAATGGGAGTGGGGGAACGGATTCCGACAGCTGTTTTTTTTTACAGGGGGAACGGAATCCGACGGCAAAAAAACAGCCGTCGGAATCCGTTCCCCCTGTATTTCTTACACAAGGAAGATCTTCTAATATCTATCAAAGTGCTAAAAATTACTAGTCCTCCACAGCCTAGTGGTCAATCCACTGACTTTAAGACCTGATGATTTTTAGATGAAACAAGTTCAAGTCCCGGCCTCGCTGACTTTTTTTTATCCCATATTTTCCTATCACAATAAAAGGCAAAAACTCTAAAATATATTTATTTTACACTGGTGCCAGGTAAGCTCCATCCCCACACAAAATAAAATATGCATTTTTTAAGCCACTACATCAACACCTATCATAATGGGAGTGGGGGAACGGATTCCGACAGCTGTTTTTTTTTACAGGGGGAACGGAATCCGACGGCAAAAAAACAGCCGTCGGAATCCGTTCCCCCTGTTTTTCTTACACAAGGAAGATCTTCTAATATCTATCAAAGTGCTAAAAATTACTAGTCCTCCACAGCCTAGTGGTCAATCCACTGACTTTAAGAGCTGATGATTTTTAGATGAAACAAGTTCAAGTCCCGGCCTCGCTGACTTTTTTTTATCCCATATTTTCCTATCACAATAAAAGGCAAAAACTCTAAAATATATTTATTTTACACTGGTGCCAGGTAAGCTCCATCCCCACACAAAATAAAATATGCATTTTTTAAGCCACTACATCAACACCTGTCATAATGGGAGTGGGGGAACGGATTCCGACAGCTGTTTTTTTTTACAGGGGGAACGGAATCCGACGGCAAAAAAACAGCCGTCGGAATCCGTTCCCCCTGTTTTTCTTACACAAGGAAGATCTTCTAATATCTATCAAAGTGCTAAAAATTACTAGTCCTCCACAGCCTAGTGGTCAATCCACTGACTTTAAGAGCTGATGATTTTTAGATGAAACAAGTTCAAGTCCCGGCCTCGCTGACTTTTTTTTATCCCATATTTTCCTATCACAATAAAAGGCAAAAACTCTAAAATATATTTATTTTACACTGGTGCCAGGTAAGCTCCATCCCCACACAAAATAAAATATGCATTTTTTAAGCCACTACATCAACACCTGTCATAATGGGAGTGGGGGAACGGATTCCGACAGCTGTTTTTTTTACAGGGGGAACAGAATCCGACGGCAAAAAAACAGCCGTCGGAATCCGTTCCCCCTGTTTTTCTTACACAAGGAAGATCTTCTAATATCTATCAAAGTGCTGAAAATGACTAGGCCTCCACAGCCTAGTGGTCAATGCACTGACTTTAAAACCTGATTATTTTTAGATGAAACAAGTTCAAGTCCAGGCCTCGCTGACTTTTTTTGATCCCATATTTTCCTATCACAATAAAAGGCAAAAAGTCTAAAATATATTTATTTTACACTGGTGCCAGGTAAGCTCCATCCCCACACAAAATAAAATATGCATTTTTTAAGCCACTACATCAACACCTATCATAATGGGAGTGGGGGAACGGATTCCGACAGCTGTTTTTTTTACAGGGGGAACAGAATCCGACGGCAAAAAAACAGCCGTCGGAATCCGTTCCCCCTGTATTTCTTACACAAGGAAGATCTTCTAATATCTATCAAAGTGCTGAAAATGACTAGGCCTCCACAGCCTAGTGGTCAATGCACTGACTTTAAGACCTGATGATTTTTAGATGAAAGAAGTTCAAGTCCCGGCCTCGCAGACTTTTTTTGATCCCATATTTTCCTATCACAATAAAAGGCAAAAAGTCTAAAATATATTTATTTTACACTGGTGCCAGGTAAGCTCCATCCCCACACAAAATAAAATAAGCATTTTTTAAGCCACTACATCAACACCTATCATAATGGGAGTGGGGGAACGGATTCCGACAGCTGTTTTTTTTACAGGGGGAACGGAATCCGACGGCAAAAAAACAGCCGTCGGAATCCGTTCCCCCTGTATTTCTTACACGAGGAGAATCTTCTAATATCTATCAAAGTGCCGAAAATATTTAGGCCTCCACAGCCTAGTGGTCAATGCACTGACTTTAAGACCTGATGATTTTTAGATGAAACAAGTTCAAGTCCCGGCCTCGCTGACTTTTTTTGATCCCATATTTTCCTATCACAATAAAAGGCAAAAAGTCTAAAATATATTTATTTTACACTGGTGCCAGGTAAGCTCCATCCCCACACAAAATAAAATATGCATTTTTTAAGCCACTACATCAACACCTATCATAATGGGAGTGTGGGAACGGATTCCGACAGCTGTTTTTTTTTACAGGGGGAACGGAATCCGACGGCAAAAAAACAGCCGTCGGAATCCGTTCCCCCTGTATTTCTTACACAAGGAAGATCTTCTAATATCTATCAAAGTGCTGAAAATGACTAGGTCTCCACTGCCTAGTGGTCAATCCACTGACTTTAAGAGCTGATGATTTTTAGATGAAACAAGTTCAAGTCCCGGCCTCGCTGACTTTTTTTGATCCCATATTTTCCTATCACAATAAAAGGCAAAAAGTCTAAAATATATTTATTTTACACTGGTGCCAGGTAAGCTCCATCCCCACACAAAATAAAATATGCATTTTTTAAGCCACTACATCAACACCTATCATAATGGGAGTGTGGGAACGGATTCCGACAGCTGTTTTTTTTACAGGGGGAACAGAATCCGACGGCAAAAAAACAGCCGTCGGAATCCGTTCCCCCTGTATTTCTTACACAAGGAAGATCTTCTAATATCTATCAAAGTGCTGAAAATATTTAGGCCTCCACAGCCTAGTGGTCAATGCACTGACTTTAAGACCTGATGATTTTTAGATGAAACAAGTTCAAGTCCCGGCCTCGCTGACTTTTTTTTATCCCATATTTTCCTATCACAATAAAAGTCAAAAACTCTAAAATATATTTATTTTACACTGGTGCCAGGTAAGCTCCATCCCCACACAAAATAAAATATGCATTTTTTAAGCCACTACATCAACACCTATCATAATGGGAGTGGGGGAACGGATTCCGACAGCTGTTTTTTTTTACAGGGGGAACGGAATCCGACGGCAAAAAAACAGCCGTCGGAATCCGTTCCCCCTGTTTTTCTTACACAAGGAAGATCTTCTAATATCTATCACAGTGCTAAAAATTACTAGTCCTCCACAGCCTAGTGGTCAATCCACTGACTTTAAGAGCTGATGATTTTTAGATGAAACAAGTTCAAGTCCCGGCCTCGCTGACTTTTTTTTATCCCATATTTTCCTATCACAATAAAAGGCAAAAACTCTAAAATATATTTATTTTACACTGGTGCCAGGTAAGCTCCATCCCCACACAAAATAAAATATGCATTTTTTAAGCCACTACATCAACACCTATCATAATGGGAGTGGGGGAACGAATTCCGACAGCTGTTTTTTTTACAGGGGGAACAGAATCCGACAGCAAAAAAACAGCCGTCGGAATCCGTTCCCCCTGTATTTCTTACACAAGGAAGATCTTCTAATATATATCAAAGTGCTGAAAATGACTAGGCCTCCACAGCCTAGTGGTCAATGCACTGACTTTAAAACCTGAAGATTTTTAGATGAAACAAGTTCAAGTCCCGGCCTCGCTGACTTTTTTTTATCCCATATTTTCCTATCACAATAAAAGGCAAAAACTCTAAAATATATTTATTTTACACTGGTGCCAGGTAAGCTCCATCCCCACACAAAATAAAATATGCATTTTTTAAGCCACTACATCAACACCTGTCATAATGGGAGTGGGGGAACGGATTCCGACAGCTGTTTTTTTTTACAGGGGGAACGGAATCCGACGGCAAAAAAACAGCCGTCGGAATCCGTTCCCCCTGTTTTTCTTACACAAGGAAGATCTTCTAATATCTATCAAAGTGCTAAAAATTACTAGTCCTCCACAGCCTAGTGGTCAATCCACTGACTTTAAGAGCTGATGATTTTTAGATGAAACAAGTTCAAGTCCCGGCCTCGCTGACTTTTTTTTATCCCATATTTTCCTATCACAATAAAAGGCAAAAACTCTAAAATATATTTATTTTACACTGGTGCCAGGTAAGCTCCATCCCCACACAAAATAAAATATGCATTTTTTAAGCCACTACATCAACACCTGTCATAATGGGAGTGGGGGAACGGATTCCGACAGCTGTTTTTTTTACAGGGGGAACAGAATCCGACGGCAAAAAAACAGCCGTCGGAATCCGTTCCCCCTGTTTTTCTTACACAAGGAAGATCTTCTAATATCTATCAAAGTGCTGAAAATGACTAGGCCTCCACAGCCTAGTGGTCAATGCACTGACTTTAAAACCTGATTATTTTTAGATGAAACAAGTTCAAGTCCAGGCCTCGCTGACTTTTTTTGATCCCATATTTTCCTATCACAATAAAAGGCAAAAAGTCTAAAATATATTTATTTTACACTGGTGCCAGGTAAGCTCCATCCCCACACAAAATAAAATATGCATTTTTTAAGCCACTACATCAACACCTATCATAATGGGAGTGGGGGAACGGATTCCGACAGCTGTTTTTTTTACAGGGGGAACAGAATCCGACGGCAAAAAAACAGCCGTCGGAATCCGTTCCCCCTGTATTTCTTACACAAGGAAGATCTTCTAATATCTATCAAAGTGCTGAAAATATTTAGGCCTCCACAGCCTAGTGGTCAATCCACTGACTTTAAGAGCTGATGATTTTTAGATGAAACAAGTTCAAGTCCCGGCCTCGCTGACTTTTTTTTATCCCATATTTTCCTATCACAATAAAAGGCAAAAACTCTAAAATATATTTATTTTACACTGGTGCCAGGTAAGCTCCATCCCCACACAAAATAAAATATGCATTTTTTAAGCCACTACATCAACACCTATCATAATGGGAGTGGGGGAACGAATTCCGACAGCTGTTTTTTTTACAGGGGGAACAGAATCCGACAGCAAAAAAACAGCCGTCGGAATCCGTTCCCCCTGTATTTCTTACACAAGGAAGATCTTCTAATATATATCAAAGTGCTGAAAATGACTAGGCCTCCACAGCCTAGTGGTCAATGCACTGACTTTAAAACCTGATGATTTTTAGATGAAACAAGTTCAAGTCCAGGCCTCGCTGACTTTTTTTGATCCCATATTTTCCTATCACAATAAAAGGCAAAAAGTCTAAAATATATTTATTTTACACTGGTGCCAGGTAAGCTCCATCCCCACACAAAATAAAATATGCATTTTTTAAGCCACTACATCAACACCTATCATAATGGGAGTGGGGGAACGGATTCCGACAGCTGTTTTTTTTACAGGGGGAACAGAATCCGACAGCAAAAAAACAGCCGTCGGAATCCGTTCCCCCTGTATTTCTTACACAAGGAAGATCTTCTAATATCTATCAAAGTGCTGAAAATGACTAGGCCTCCACAGCCTAGTGGTCAATGCACTGACTTTAAGAGCTGATGATTTTTAGATGAAACAAGTTCAAGTCCCGGCCTCGCTGACTTTTTTTGATCCCATATTTTCCTATCACAATAAAAGGCAAAAAGCCTAAAATATATTTATTTTACACTGGTGCCAGGTAAGCTCCATCCCCACACAAAATAAAATATGCATTTTTTAAGCCACTACATCAACACCTATCATAATGGGAGTGTGGGAACGGATTCCGACAGCTGTTTTTTTTACAGGGGGAACAGAATCCGACGGCAAAAAAACAGCCGTCGGAATCCGTTCCCCCTGTATTTCTTACACAAGGAAGATCTTCTAATATATATCAAAGTGCTGAAAATGACTAGGCCTCCACAGCCTAGTGGTCAATCCACTGACTTTAAAACCTGATGATTTTTAGATGAAACAAGTTCAAGTCCAGGCCTCGCTGACTTTTTTTGATCCCATATTTTCCTATCACAATAAAAGGCAAAAAGTCTAAAATATATTTATTTTACACTGGTGCCAGGTAAGCTCCATCCCCACACAAAATAAAATATGCATTTTTTAAGCCACTACATCAACACCTATCATAATGGGAGTGGGGGAACGGATTCCGACAGCTGTTTTTTTTACAGGGGGAACAGAATCCGACAGCAAAAAAACAGCCGTCGGAATCCGTTCCCCCTGTATTTCTTACACAAGGAAGATCTTCTAATATCTATCAAAGTGCTGAAAATGACTAGGCCTCCACAGCCTAGTGGTCAATGCACTGACTTTAAAACCTGATGATTTTTAGATGAAACAAGTTCAAGTCCCGGCCTCGCTGACTTTTTTTGATCCCATATTTTCCTATCACAATAAAAGGCAAAAACTCTAAAATATATTTATTTTACACTGGTGCCAGGTAAGCTCCATCCCCACACAAAATAAAATATGCATTTTTTAAGCCACTACATCAACACCTATCATAATGGGAGTGGGGGAACGGATTCCGACAGCTGTTTTTTTTTACAGGGGGAACGGAATCCGACGGCAAAAAAACAGCCGTCGGAATCCGTTCCCCCTGTATTTCTTACACAAGGAAGATCTTCTAATATCTATCAAAGTGCTAAAAATTACTAGTCCTCCACAGCCTAGTGGTCAATCCACTTACTTTAAGAGCTGATGATTTTTAGATGAAACAAGTTCAAGTCCCGGCCTCACTGACTTTTTTTTTTATCCCATATTTTCCTATCAAAATAAAAGGCAAAAACTCTAAAATATATTTATTTTACACTGGTGCCAGGTAAGCTCCATCCCCACACAAAATAAAATATGCATTTTTTAAGCCACTACATCAACACCTATCATAATGGGAGTGGGGGAACGGATTCCGACAGCTGTTTTTTTTTACAGGGGGAACGGAATCCGACGGCAAAAAAACAGCCGTCGGAATCCGTTCCCCCTGTATTTCTTACACAAGGAAGATCTTCTAATATCTATCAAAGTGCTAAAAATTACTAGTCCTCCACAGCCTAGTGGTCAATCCACTGACTTTAAGACCTGATGATTTTTAGATGAAACAAGTTCAAGTCCCGGCCTCGCTGACTTTTTTTTATCCCATATTTTCCTATCACAATAAAAGGCAAAAACTCTAAAATATATTTATTTTACACTGGTGCCAGGTAAGCTCCATCCCCACACAAAATAAAATATGCATTTTTTAAGCCACTACATCAACACCTATCATAATGGGAGTGGGGGAACGGATTCCGACAGCTGTTTTTTTTTACAGGGGGAACGGAATCCGACGGCAAAAAAACAGCCGTCGGAAACCGTTCCCCCTGTTTTTCTTACACAAGGAAGATCTTCTAATATCTATCAAAGTGCTAAAAATTACTAGTCCTCCACAGCCTAGTGGTCAATCCACTGACTTTAAGAGCTGATGATTTTTAGATGAAACAAGTTCAAGTCCCGGCCTCGCTGACTTTTTTTTATCCCATATTTTCCTATCACAATAAAAGGCAAAAACTCTAAAATATATTTATTTTACACTGGTGCCAGGTAAGCTCCATCCCCACACAAAATAAAATATGCATTTTTTAAGCCACTACATCAACACCTGTCATAATGGGAGTGGGGGAACGGATTCCGACAGCTGTTTTTTTTTACAGGGGGAACGGAATCCGACGGCAAAAAAACAGCCGTCGGAATCCGTTCCCCCTGTTTTTCTTACACAAGGAAGATCTTCTAATATCTATCAAAGTGCTAAAAATTACTAGTCCTCCACAGCCTAGTGGTCAATCCACTGACTTTAAGAGCTGATGATTTTTAGATGAAACAAGTTCAAGTCCCGGCCTCGCTGACTTTTTTTTATCCCATATTTTCCTATCACAATAAAAGGCAAAAACTCTAAAATATATTTATTTTACACTGGTGCCAGGTAAGCTCCATCCCCACACAAAATAAAATATGAATTTTTTAAGCCACTACATCAACACCTGTCATAATGGGAGTGGGGGAACGGATTCCGACAGCTGTTTTTTTTACAGGGGGAACAGAATCCGACGGCAAAAAAACAGCCGTCGGAATCCGTTCCCCCTGTTTTTCTTACACAAGGAAGATCTTCTAATATCTATCAAAGTGCTGAAAATGACTAGGCCTCCACAGCCTAGTGGTCAATGCACTGACTTTAAAACCTGATTATTTTTAGATGAAACAAGTTCAAGTCCAGGCCTCGCTGACTTTTTTTGATCCCATATTTTCCTATCACAATAAAAGGCAAAAAGTCTAAAATATATTTATTTTACACTGGTGCCAGGTAAGCTCCATCCCCACACAAAATAAAATATGCATTTTTTAAGCCACTACATCAACACCTATCATAATGGGAGTGGGGGAACGGATTCCGACAGCTGTTTTTTTTACAGGGGGAACAGAATCCGACGGCAAAAAAACAGCCGTCGGAATCCGTTCCCCCTGTATTTCTTACACAAGGAAGATCTTCTAATATCTATCAAAGTGCTGAAAATGACTAGGCCTCCACAGCCTAGTGGTCAATGCACTGACTTTAAGACCTGATGATTTTTAGATGAAAGAAGTTCAAGTCCCGGCCTCGCAGACTTTTTTTGATCCCATATTTTCCTATCACAATAAAAGGCAAAAAGTCTAAAATATATTTATTTTACACTGGTGCCAGGTAAGCTCCATCCCCACACAAAATAAAATAAGCATTTTTTAAGCCACTACATCAACACCTATCATAATGGGAGTGGGGGAACGGATTCCGACAGCTGTTTTTTTTACAGGGGGAACGGAATCCGACGGCAAAAAAACAGCCGTCGGAATCCGTTCCCCCTGTATTTCTTACACGAGGAGAATCTTCTAATATCTATCAAAGTGCCGAAAATATTTAGGCCTCCACAGCCTAGTGGTCAATGCACTGACTTTAAGACCTGATGATTTTTAGATGAAACAAGTTCAAGTCCCGGCCTCGCTGACTTTTTTTGATCCCATATTTTCCTATCACAATAAAAGGCAAAAAGTCTAAAATATATTTATTTTACACTGGTGCCAGGTAAGCTCCATCCCCACACAAAATAAAATATGCATTTTTTAAGCCACTACATCAACACCTATCATAATGGGAGTGTGGGAACGGATTCCGACAGCTGTTTTTTTTTACAGGGGGAACGGAATCCGACGGCAAAAAAACAGCCGTCGGAATCCGTTCCCCCTGTATTTCTTACACAAGGAAGATCTTCTAATATCTATCAAAGTGCTGAAAATGACTAGGTCTCCACTGCCTAGTGGTCAATCCACTGACTTTAAGAGCTGATGATTTTTAGATGAAACAAGTTCAAGTCCCGGCCTCGCTGACTTTTTTTGATCCCATATTTTCCTATCACAATAAAAGGCAAAAAGTCTAAAATATATTTATTTTACACTGGTGCCAGGTAAGCTCCATCCCCACACAAAATAAAATATGCATTTTTTAAGCCACTACATCAACACCTATCATAATGGGAGTGTGGGAACGGATTCCGACAGCTGTTTTTTTTACAGGGGGAACAGAATCCGACGGCAAAAAAACAGCCGTCGGAATCCGTTCCCCCTGTATTTCTTACACAAGGAAGATCTTCTAATATCTATCAAAGTGCTGAAAATATTTAGGCCTCCACAGCCTAGTGGTCAATGCACTGACTTTAAGACCTGATGATTTTTAGATGAAACAAGTTCAAGTCCCGGCCTCGCTGACTTTTTTTTATCCCATATTTTCCTATCACAATAAAAGTCAAAAACTCTAAAATATATTTATTTTACACTGGTGCCAGGTAAGCTCCATCCCCACACAAAATAAAATATGCATTTTTTAAGCCACTACATCAACACCTATCATAATGGGAGTGGGGGAACGGATTCCGACAGCTGTTTTTTTTTACAGGGGGAACGGAATCCGACGGCAAAAAAACAGCCGTCGGAATCCGTTCCCCCTGTTTTTCTTACACAAGGAAGATCTTCTAATATCTATCACAGTGCTAAAAATTACTAGTCCTCCACAGCCTAGTGGTCAATCCACTGACTTTAAGAGCTGATGATTTTTAGATGAAACAAGTTCAAGTCCCGGCCTCGCTGACTTTTTTTTATCCCATATTTTCCTATCACAATAAAAGGCAAAAACTCTAAAATATATTTATTTTACACTGGTGCCAGGTAAGCTCCATCCCCACACAAAATAAAATATGCATTTTTTAAGCCACTACATCAACACCTATCATAATGGGAGTGGGGGAACGAATTCCGACAGCTGTTTTTTTTACAGGGGGAACAGAATCCGACAGCAAAAAAACAGCCGTCGGAATCCGTTCCCCCTGTATTTCTTACACAAGGAAGATCTTCTAATATATATCAAAGTGCTGAAAATGACTAGGCCTCCACAGCCTAGTGGTCAATGCACTGACTTTAAAACCTGATGATTTTTAGATGAAACAAGTTCAAGTCCAGGCCTCGCTGACTTTTTTTGATCCCATATTTTCCTATCACAATAAAAGGCAAAAAGTCTAAAATATATTTATTTTACACTGGTGCCAGGTAAGCTCCATCCCCACACAAAATAAAATATGCATTTTTTAAGCCACTACATCAACACCTATCATAATGGGAGTGGGGGAACGGATTCCGACAGCTGTTTTTTTTACAGGGGGAACAGAATCCGACAGCAAAAAAACAGCCGTCGGAATCCGTTCCCCCTGTATTTCTTACACAAGGAAGATCTTCTAATATCTATCAAAGTGCTGAAAATGACTAGGCCTCCACA
Source organism: Phoxinus phoxinus (assembly GCF_949152265.1). Classification (NCBI taxonomy): domain Eukaryota; kingdom Metazoa; phylum Chordata; class Actinopteri; order Cypriniformes; family Leuciscidae; genus Phoxinus; species Phoxinus phoxinus. Next base: position 21,799,066 of record NC_136890.1, on the reverse strand, counting down.
GCCTAGTGGTCAATGCACTGACTTTAAGAGCTGATGATTTTTAGATGAAACAAGTTCAAGTCCCGGCCTCGCTGACTTTTTTTGATCCCATATTTTCCTATCACAATAAAAGGCAAAAAGTCTAAAATATATTTATTTTACACTGGTGCCAGGTAAGCTCCATCCCCACACAAAATAAAATATGCATTTTTTAAGCCACTACATCAACACCTATCATAATGGGAGTGGGGGAACGGATTCCGACAGCTGTTTTTTTTACAGGGGGAACAGAATCCGACGGCAAAAAAACCGCCGTCGGAATCCGTTCCCCCTGTATTTCTTACACAAGGAAGATCTTCTAATATATATCAAAGTGCTGAAAATGACTAAGCCTCCACAGCCTAGTGGTCAATCCACTGACTTTAAAACCTGATGATTTTTAGATGAAACAAGATCAAGTCCAGGCCTCGCTGACTTTTTTTGATCCCATATTTTCCTATCACAATAAAAGGCAAAAAGTCTAAAATATATTTATTTTACACTGGTGCCAGGTAAGCTCCATCCCCACACAAAATAAAATATGCATTTTTTAAGCCACTACATCAACACCTATCATAATGGGAGTGGGGGAACGGATTCCGACAGCTGTTTTTTTTACAGGGGGAACAGAATCCGACAGCAAAAAAACAGCCGTCGGAATCCGTTCCCCCTGTATTTCTTACACAAGGAAGA